>NC_081249.1:111536606-112154299 GCF_030490865.1 Poecile atricapillus
AGAAGGGATGTCATACTTCTGAGTTGTTCTTGTGGCTAACCTATTCAATAGACTCTAGGAGAAAGGCAGCAGTGATTTACCCTCAGGCAAGAAGCTTGCTCTCCCCTGAAAATGTTTCGAAAAGCAAGAGTTCAAGAGAAGGCCTGGTGTGTTTTCCTGCCACTTGCATTTCAGGAGTTTTAGTTGAATCTTTGTTAGGGCTGCTGTGAGAGGTCCTGTTTTCAGAGGGACCTGAGGAGAGCTGCTAGGGATCTCTGGGTTTGAAGGCAGCACATGTAAGCAGGACTCCTTACCTCTTCCTGACTGCCTCCAAAACTTCCATGTCCAATATTTCTGTACTTTTTAGGCATTTCTCAATTAATGAGCACTCCCTTGTCTCCAGGAAACCACAATCTACAGCTATGGAGAGATACATACAGAAGAGATGTGTGGCTGGGTCAGAGGAGTCTAAAACCCATATTTGGGGCCAGGAGCTCAGACTGGTCCCAAACCTAATCTGAGGTCCTGTTATCTTCACAGAGTATTCAGAAACCTGGAGCCCAAACTCCAGCACTCACAATGTAGTTCCCAGATTGCTTCCCCCAAAGCTGCAAGAATGAATCTGTTGTGTGTGACATCAACCAGATGTGGTGGCTTCCTTTGCACTGGCTGAGGCTTCACAATGTAGATGAAGCTTTATCTTGGACATGCAATGCTTCTGCACAGTTGTGTACACTCTCATATGAGACATTAACTCCTTTTGTTGCAAGTCAAACTAGAAACCTGTTTGCACAACCTTCAAAATGCCAGTCCTGGCAAACAACAGCCAAGGATTCTGCAGAGAGTTCTGGGGTCATCATTCTACTCCTCAACAAACCTTTACACTCTTTCATAACCAGATTTTATGGCCAGATATTAGCCCCAGAATTCTTCTTGTATCTTTCAAGTGGAAATCTTACTTTCTTTGCTCAGCTTTCTATTACGTTTAATTCCTGCATCCTAGCAGTGAGGGTCCCATGGCACTCTGAGACCAATTACTACTTTTTGCTCAGCCATGTGATGGCAGCTTGGGAGAAAAGAGTGAGGACTCTGTGCATGCTGCCATTCATAATGCTCACAAAATTCTCATTGGGACTGTGAAATGGAGGTGTTTAGCATCTGGTAAAGGCTGATCAAAGAAAATATTGCAGAAAGGTAGACAAAGAAAAATGATGATTTTTTGGTAGTGTTTAGGATACGTTTGAAAGACATGCAAGATGTTCTTGTCTTGTCCTCTCCTGGAAAGTAACTGTGGTAATGCTCTAAGTGCTCAAAAAGTTTTCAGGGCTAGCCTAGCCCCACCAGAAGAAGGTGCAGAGGTGGCTCACAGGTTAGCTTTTGCTGTGGTGGAGCGCTGCACAGTAAATATCTCCTCTGTTGTACAGTACATGGTAGGAAAGGCAGGTGAGAGCCTTGGCCTCTCTTCCCAAGGTGCTACAGGCTACACTGACACAATGATGGACAGGACTGCCTATGAGGTATCACAGAGCCACAGCTGCAGCCACTTCCAGCTGGGGCTTCTGCCAATAATTAGTATTTACTACAATGAGACAAGGAGCAGCTTCCTTGCCAGATAAGACGCCAAGTGAGTAAATAAATCACATAAATCCCTCCTGAAACAGAGCTGGAAGGTCTCCAGTGAGAATGATTTGTGAAGAAGAGTAAAGAGAGAGATGGGAAGAAGGATGCTTTGCTGGGATGAAGAGGGGTCAGTGTAGCAAGAAGTTTTTTGTTTATTCAGGGCTTACTCTTGGGATGTGTTGCTTCTTGAGCCAGGGCCCCAGCATGGTGCTGAGCTCCAGTCGGAACAAGCATCGTGAGATTTCCTTCTAGGGATGTAAAACATGGGCCAAGGCCAGTGTGAGCCCACCCACTTCCTGGGCAATCTGTGTTCAGCCTGTGTTTGTCCTTTTGTGGGTCACAGGGAGAACAGGCAGGCTCAGCTTGTGGGTAGCAGCATCTCCTGCTTTGTGCTGCCTGATTCCTCCTGCTGTGATTCAGGTGCTTTCCCACCCTCTCGTCTTTCAGTTTGCTCTTTTGGGGGAGTTTGTGTTTTAAATATACCCTGGTTAATTGCCTCTCCCTTCCCAGTACAAACAATGTTCCCCTTTCAATGTGATCCTGATGCCACTGATGTACTCACATGGGTTCAGATAAACAAATCAGGTTATGCTGGCAGGCGGGTGCAAGCTGTGATTCATCGAAATGTCGGATGCAGAGAGATGACTTTGAATGAAACTACAAACTACATATTAGAGAGGTTTTTCCATTCAGTAGCATGGGTCCAATCCTAGTTAAAAACTACTCTTGAGCTTTTTTAGTTGATTTAAAGAGGAGTTCCTTATGAGCTGCCCATCTAATCTTATCTGCACTTAAAAAATGTGAGAGCCAAAATAACTGGGATGCATTTGTGGTGCATTTTCCAGAGCATAAGTTCATGTCCTCTGCAGATAAACAGGAAATGTACCTTGGATTGTGCCCTGTGTGACTATTCAGTGACCTCTTGCCTCCAGCTGGCCTCTGCCCTTGAATAAAAGATGGGCTGGGGAGAAGGGATTGGACTTACCAATGGAAATTGTCACCCCAAACTTGAGCTGTACTGTCATCACTTCTCCGTTGCTTGGTCTGAGATGTGCAGGACATCTCCAGTTCATCAAACCCCAGCTCTACAGGGGAACCTTTTTGGGGAAGAGGCAGCACCTTGCTGCAGGTGTAGGAGACATTCACCCCCTCCAACCCCTGGGGAGCCCTGAAAGGAGCCGTGTTCCCTGATGCAGTTTATGATGTCACTCCCAAAATGCTTTCTGTGTCAGAATCAGGTACTTGAGAGCTTGAGAACAGCTCCTTTCATCCAAGCCAATTGCTAATGAGTTCAGCTAGGCAGAAAAGCTGCACCTCGATCAGATTAAGGTTGTATTTTGCCCTGCAAGCTGAGAGAGTTAGCTCTCTTTGGTATAAACTTTCCTGTGCAGACAAGGGCTGTGGCTGGCTGGCTCCTCAAATCCTGCAGCTACCTCACTGAAAAACGAGAAGGGTCAGTCCTGGGAAGGCTTTGTGCAGAATGCTTTGCCTTCCGAGAGCGGAGCCAGGCAGGGAAGCAAGGGTCTGCAAGAGGCTCCGTTCCCTCCTGAGATCCAGCGCCTTGGTTGGGATTGATGCTTTAATCCCAGCAAATCCACAGTGCTGCTGCCCAGTTGCTGCCTCCAGACAGAGTGTGATGATGGTTTGACTCCAGGAGTTTCCTCCTCACAGATGCATCCCCCATCCCTTCCTAAGCTGAGCAGGTCCTACAGGTGTAGAGCTTGGCCTCTGCCATGCAGCAGAGAGAACCTGCTTACCCTCTGTGGCTGCTGTTGTTTGAAGCAGAGCTGCTGGGGATGGCTGACAAGGTATTTATGAGTGTTTTGTGGGTGCTTAATGGCAACTTCTTACCAGTGACGTGCTCTCTGTGGTGGCTCACAGGTCATGGCCTGGACTTAGCTGCACCTCAGGTGGGTGGCAACAGGATGCAGGGTGAAACATCAGTGCCACAGCCCAGCCTTTACCAGCAGGCATGCAAAATTACTATTTTTCTGTCTTATCAGAGCAGGAGGACACATAGGAATGTCATTTCCTCAGGCTCTGGCTGGAGCAGTTAAAGAGAAGCCGTCCCCTCTGTGCTTTAGGCTGCCCCTGCCACCCCTCCATCCCCTTGCACTACAGCAGGGCAAGCGCGTGTCGGGCCGTGCTGTGAACTCCAAGGCTGAAATGATCTGGGTTAAAAATAACTGTGCAAAGAGTTAAGGGGTGTATTTTAAGCCCAGATCATTTCAGTGATCCAGTTTACAGAACAGCCCCACAAACTCACACGGGTGCAGGGGAGGGGGGAAGGGGGAAAGGAAAGGTCAGGGGAGAATGAGTGGTTGGAAACATAAGCTGTCTGAAATCAAGGCCTTATGAAACTGTGCCCCAAAAACACGGACACTCTCTTGTTTTCCTCTAGCATACCGACAACTCCCTTCTCATGGTGCAGTGTTGGGTGCTGAATATCACCCTTTCTGGGTCTGTAATCAAGACACTAGCCCTGAGCCTTGGATGCCTTATTGTATCTGCCTCTGAGACATTATATTTGTCATTATTTTTGCCGTATTTACTGTTGCTGAGGTAGATTGTGTGTGCCACAATGAAAAGATCCCTATGAGAGTCACAGGGGAGCTTTGCAGTGCTTGTGTGAGCACCGGATCTGGCATGATGGGCTGGTGTGAGAACAGGCTGCAGGGAATCGTGAAGCTTTTCTGGAACAAAGGAGGGATGTGGAGATCAGGGACTGGCCTCAAAACCACGCCAAGATGCAGCTGCATGAGAATTGGGCTGATAGTTGCACAGGACCAGTACCAAAATTGTGTAACCATTGCTGATTTCATAGCTGCTGAATACTCCAGCCTTGCAAGGTGCTGTGGAGGTGTTGCTTCTCAGGTAAAAGGTGACCCATCTGGCCAAAATGTCCAACCTGCACAAGCAGACAGGGCAGAAGATTTGTAGGGGAGGAAAGGAGATTAGGATAATATAGATCTCTGCTGTTATTCAGCTGGTATTTAGCCAAAACACTCCACTGTATGACAGCCAGTAGAGCTTTCCTCTTTTCAGCAGTCAAAGCAGGTACCTGATGGGACATTTCTGTGGGGATCCGGTGGACTCAGGCAGCCTGTGAGAGGAGCAGGATCTGTGCTAAAAACAGTGGCCTCACTTCACACAATCTGCAGATTCAGGGGTTGGTGGGCAGTTTTGCTCTCACAACAGAGGTAGGGACTCTGATGCATAAGGAAGGAGAGGTTTTGGGGCTCAAGTTGGCACATTTGTGCCTCAAACACGGATAAAAGCAGAACTTTCTTCCCCAGTGCTGCTAAAAGGGACTAGGCTCAGTTTTAAAAGCAGATGAAGAAACATGGTTTTGAAAACTGTTTTCAAATTTACTCAATTTTACAAACTTATTTGGAAGAGAAAAGTGAAACAAACCCTGTACAAAGAACTGGGTAGTTGCACTTCCTTTTTTTGCAGACAGTGCCATGCTTACATTGATGGTATAATTCAATTCCTGTTTACAGCTCTGTCTGACATTTTTCAGAATGTACAATGCTCAGACACTTACATTTATGGAACAGTAAAAGACCTGAGAGTAGCAGTAACCTAATTACTGATGGACTAAGGCTTTAACTTTACCTCAGTGGTTTTAGCCCATGCAGGCTGACCATGCTTTTCTTCTGAAAAGGAAAAGAATCATCAGTTAGCTGCAAAAAGCACAAAAATCATGTCTGAGTAACTTCACCATTGAAAAAAAAAAAAAAAAAGAAAAAAAAAGAGAGAGAAAAGAAACAGAGCTACTTCTCATCACCATTTAGAAAAGTAGTGGTGGGTTATTTCACCAAGGTGGGAAACGTGACCAGGAATGGGAAAGATGGCATAATTAATATCGTGGGGCAGGAGAGAGCTGGCTCTGGGGTGAGAGAAGCAGATATCTTAGTCTTAGGTGTGGAAGAGGCTGAGGGCTGGTGCATGCTGGTACATGCTCTGGGTTGAAAGTGATAAAATAGGCTTCCCACCTTCCTCACAGTGTTGGGGAGCAGGAGAGGGAGACTGCCAGCCCAGCTCCTGGAAGTCAGAGGAATGATGTTTGCAAGGAAGGGAACTTTTTGCACCCAAATACAGCACCTTCCCTTGACACAGAGCCTGGCACATCACCTGGGGGCGGACAAAAAAAGTTGTAAAAAAAGCTGGATACAGCACAGCAGCGTGACTGCCAGAAGGGATCTGAGTAAGGATCCTTTCCTGTTCTTTATTTTCCGTAATGGGAGAGTCTGCAGCTGGCAGTTTCTGGAGGACACAGCCCCGTGGGCTACTGGTGCTAATCTTAGAATGGCATGTTCAGTGCTTCCTGCGCCCCGGCCCCGCGCCCCGCGCCCGCAGGAGCCACCAGCACAAGACACCCATGGAACCGTGCTGGCCTCCCAGCTCTGATCAAAGAAAGGCAGCTGTGTTTTCAGACTGAAATGAGAAGAAAAAGAAAGAAAGGAAAAATTCACCCCGAAAACAAGAGGTCAGAGAGGCCAAGAGGAAGTTCAATGTCTGTTCTGAGTAAAGGCAAAGGGCTGTGAAAGAAGCTCTTGGAGAAAAATGGACTACAAGGGAGGCAGCCGTTCTGCCACAGACGCTGAGCACTTGCAGCTGCTTAGTTTCAACTGAGTCCTTACTTCAGGTGTCCATTGTGCCATGCCCAGGTATCCTGGGAGCTTGTATGATGAGCCAAGCCTCCCAGTCCATCCTGCATTCTCCATTCTTTGCTTCCTCCTCTTTCCAGCCTGCCCTCCCTTCACAGCAGGGAGACACAGGCTGCACTTTGCAACAGACATCTTTTAGCCCAGACATCTTTTTTCATGGGCAGCAGGTTGCCCTGCTGATCTGCTTACCTCACTCTTTCTTCCACTCCATTATCTGCCACTTTCCCTGCCTGTAATTACTCAAGTGAAAGGTGGAAAGATGAGGGGAAGGTGCGTGAAGGTCACTGGGATGAGACAGCTTGATATTACTTCCTTGGATTCAGGAAAGCTATTCCAAAGTGTATGGGAAATTTAACAGGGAATGCCAGACACCTACAGGGGCTTGTGGGCCTGGGAAAAAGAAGATAACATTTATTTGGATCATTTATTTACAGCTCTCTAAGAAAGGGAAAGGCCTTTTTTCACGATGCAAACAAAAACAGAGAAGCGGAAAGGTCACTGAGACAGTGGGGTGGGAAGTGTGGTGTTGGTCATGGGTTCATGGTGGTGGTATAGGGAGCTTTGAGGTGTGAGGTTCCTTACTGATGGTTCGTAGCCTGGGTTCTTTTTTTCTGACCTCTCCACCTCTAACAAAATCAGGATTGTTATTCCTGGTTGGAATAACATTTGTTGGTTAGTTATTCTCAGTTCCCCTGGTTTGGTTTCCTCGGCATTAGATACTAGAGATGAAGAACAAAGATTTCCTTTCATCAGCTTTGATTTCAAGGCTTTCTACTCACACTGCTCAATAGACACATAGCAAAGAAAACAAGGTAAATGTGGAATGACACCAGGGCAGTGTGATGGGGAAAGAGCTGCATCATCCAGACTCCAGCACAAGCCTTCTGCTTCTCAGCCTGCTGTTGACCCAGGGGAGGGGAAGCTTCTCTCAGCCGTGGTATTTCCTCCTTCCCCCCCCGCACCCGCCTCAGTATTTCACTTGAGAAAAAAGCAGAACAGCAAGGGACACATCTCCAAGCAGATGTTGGCTTACTGTGAGGACTGGGAATGGCTTCTCACAGCAGAACCACTGGAAAAGCAAGGCTGATGGTGACCAGGGCAGTAACAAGGGTATGAGAGAGCTGAGGAGGTGTATGGGAATTTACATTACTGCCTGCTCCATCTGCTCACTGCAAGGATAAGAAGAGCAGACACTTGGCTTGAGATGCCTGGTTTGCTTCCATTGAAAAGTACTGAGTGTAGGCTCTTCAGCTGGAGCTGAAAGGCTCTGCATAAATTACTGATTTTCTGGGATATTTGAAAATGCTGCTAAATCCTGTCTTCCAAAACCTCTTGCTCTCAGGCTGGCTGATTGATGCCAGATGTGAGAAACTCTGCTTCAAGTCCTTGCTTTCTCTTGAACTTTGTAACACACACAGGCTTGCTTTTCCCAACCTTCACTCACAGCTTCTTGTTCCTGGTTTGTCAGAACAGGCCAGCAGACACCAACTCAGAGGTGGACAAGTCAGCATCACCCTCAGTGGCTCAGCTAGCAGGAAAGTTCAAAGAGCAAGCAGCCAATATCCCTGGAAAAGAGGTAAGGTGCCCTGCAGCCACCAGCAGGAAATCAAGTGGGAAGTTAGTCACTTGCCTCTTCCTGCTGGAACATCAGTGATCTGAGCATAAATCCACCTTGATTTTGAATCTGCACAAAGGACTCATCTCCTCTTGCGATGCAAGCTGTGGCTGTATCTTCCATGCATTGCTGATTGGTGAATGGGTGTTTTGGTAGAGCCATGTTTTGGGAGAGACTGTAACCAAGATATTGCAGAGCTTGTAGGGTGCACAGATTTACCCAACAGCAGCAGACAGCAGTGCATGCCCTATTTGGGCTGGCTTTTGTGGGCAGACAGCAGTAATGTATAATGAAATACCAATACTGATGGGAAAAGAAACAAACAGATGGTGCAGTGTAGCAGCCAGTGGCAGGTCATCAGCACTTCGTTCACAAAAGGAGGTTTCCTCCAGGTTATTACTTCTGTCTAGGTCTCAGAAAGCTGCCTCTTTACTTACCTTCATTGCCTCTTCCCAATGATATTTCAGACTCTGTGCTTATCTCTATCATGCTGAAACTTTATTTTAATGAAATCTCACTATGCCAAACATTGCCTCGCACGCTGATTTTCTCCAGCTAAGTAAAACACTAGAATACCTCTCTTAGAAAGAAAGTCACGGCTATTTATGAAATGAGGTTGACATTTTCCATAGAGCCTCCTGTATCATTATGCCTTTTTCTTTTAGAAGCATAAATGTTTGCTGGTGGCCCTTTAAAGGCACCTTTTGAAACTGAACTGCTCCCTTCTGCCACTCAGCTCCTGATCCCAGCCTGGCCTAGGGGTATTCTCCCTGTCACCCCTCCTGTCTTTGGCTGGATGCAATGGTGACCTCTGCCCTGCAGGGCTGGCATGCCATCATCTATCAGAGGTTAGCACTCCCAGGATGGGAATAGCCAATCTTTTCCCAAGCACTATTTTTTCCCTCCGGTTGCCAGCACACCACTCCATCTGTCCATCCCATTACAGTAATTTCCTCTTCAGAAGGTATGGGATTTAATTGCACTAAGCTCCTCACCCTTCAGAAGGCAGAAAGTTCCCAGACCTCTCTTGTGTTATCTGCAGACCTCTGCTGCTCCCAAGCCAGGGCAGCATGGAGGGGCCTCACAGTGCAAGGAAACTAATTTTCTCCAGAGACAGAGGAGGACAAAGTTTCCTGTCTTTTCTCTCCAAGCCATCTGTCACTTCCCCACCAGCTTTCTCAAGCTGGCTTCAGATTAATGGCCCAAGGGATGATCTTTAACCCTTGCTTGGACCATGCCAGCAGAGGGGAATCCTGTCAACCAGGGAACCTCTGACACATCCACTGTGGCACAGAGCAGCATTCCATGGTTGCAGAATGGTGGGGTTTCCACAAGACACATTATTGCTTCCTGGCATGACACAAGGATAGGAGCACGGCTTCCCTGGGCTTAGAGACCAGGGCCATGGCTGGGTGCAGCCCCTCCAGAATTCAAGTGACATCAGGTCCTTCAAGCTAGCCAGCTGTACAGAGGGCAAAGATGCCATAATCCAACTTCTCACATGCCAGCCTGTGAGAAGGTAGCAAAATTATCCAAATGGTTTATATTGGATATTGTTATGGATATAGTGGTGGTTATCCAAGATTCCCAGTATTAGCCAGTTATTTTGGATTATTTTTTTAACACATGAAAAGTGTGTTAACAGCTTGGCAGGAGACTACAAACCTGGCATAAAAATAGAGACATCTTGGCTTCAAGACCAGAGCAATAGTTATGTGCCGTGCATCTCTTCCTTCTTAGGGAGCTCTCTCATAGTTCTGAGACTCCAAGGACATTCAGAATGAATGAGTGTCCCTGCCATTAAGTTGCCTTGTTTCTTCTCTGGAGAATATGTTTCTTAGTCAAATATAGGATTGCAGCTGAGGCCTTGTCCCTGGGTGCTGCTTTCCTTCATTCAAGAGAAATGAACGGGGCTGAAATTCTGAAAAAGTCAGAATTCCCCTTTTTTCCCTGAAAATATATCAGACATAAAGTAGGAAATCGTGAACCAGGTAGGCAGCTGAGACTCACTGAAAGGAAATCCTGGTAATGAAAGGAAAGAGAACAGTAACAACCTCTCTGGTGTGAAGGGGTTTCCAGCAGGATGCTTTGCAGACAAAGTTTCTGGGAAGTTTCTAACCCTTCACAACTTAGAAGAGTGTCTCATGCACAAAGGAAAAGATACAAACTACTTTTCCAACACTAGAACAGGGCTCTAGATGCCACAAGCACACCACTGTGCTAATACCATCTTTTGCTGCCTTTGGATGGCTCATTTGGGCAGGCTGAGCCCTGCCTCCCGAGCAGGTCACTCACACAGCATGCCCTTTGGTGCTTGAATTTCACTTCCTTTTTAAGAAAGCTGATTTCCCTGCTGCTGAGTTGGTTGTTTTCTTCTCTTAGGTGCCACCACATAAGCCAACTCGGAGGAAACCACCCTGCTCCCTTCCCTTGTATTCCCACAAAACTGAGACAAGTGACAATGATGAGCAAGTGAGTATCAATTTCATAGGGGGACAAGGTCTTTCCTCTCTGCAACCTGTTCTCTCCTGAGACACGGGTTTGAAGGTGCCAGAGAGGTCAGGTTGTAAGGCCAAAACCATCAATCATGCAGCAGCAAACCTGCCCCTGCTCTCCCTCATGTACTCACCCAGAGTCAGCTCCATGCTGTTCCCTGCTCCTGCAGCATGGATGCACAGCCCATTTCTACTGCTTGTGTTTTCAACCCTTGGCACATTGATGGATCCATCCAGTTACCACTGTTCAGGGACCACTGGTATTTACTAGATTTGAACAGGGAGCACCCATGCTGTTTGTTGAGCATAATGGGGTAATATTTCTGCTCATGAGATTTTTCCACCTTTGGAAAAAGGGAATAATTAATCCAGAGTGAAGAGAGGGTTTGTTGGAAATACCCACAGAGTATTTCTTTAGGACCCTTGAATGAGCAGGTCCCAGTAAGCTGGCTGCTACTTAGTAAATTTTACACTCAGGCTCTCTTTGGTCAATTCTGTCCTTCTGCATTTCAGGGTATGAGGTCTACCCACCAAATTTCATGTTGTCACCTGCCCTTAACGAGCGGGTAGTTCTTTGTCCTTCTTATCTGTGAGCTACAGGCTCTTGCTGCCTCCATGCCAAAGGAGCATTAAGTTTTAAAATGTTAGATTCCTTCCTTTTCTGAAAAAAGCAATTTGCCCCTTCTGAAAGCAATGCTCTCTCTTTCTCAAACTGCTTCCAACCTTCTCATTGCTCTACCTTTCCTGCGATTTAGGCCCTTCCTGCTTATACTAATTGGATATCCTTTAACTTGGTTACTCAAGTGGTGACAGAAAGTCTTTCCCGTCACAGAAAGTTCACAATATTTGCCAACATTAAGGCTTTAAGAGGTAGAATTTTAATCTACCTGGTCCTGAAATAATACCAGGGGAAACTGTGCCACAGGCTAGATACCTTAGTGAAGGCAATGTAAGTCAGACACTCAGACAGCAGCCCTTTTTATCCAGAGGAGAGGTACATGTATCTAGCCCTAAGATAGCTGGATAACAAAAGGAGAACAGGAATGAAGAAAAAGAAACTTTTGTGTGGAAACACTATATGAAGCTTCATTTGCCTCCCTCCCAGCAGTTTCTGCTTATCTCTTCCATGTTTTTTGCCTTTATTGTATTTCCTCTTTTCCACCTACTACACTGTGGTGTTTTCCTGTTTCATTTTATTTTGCAGAAGCGGTCGCCAAATGCTTGCCCCATTCCTAAGGTCAAGGTGAAAAGCTCACCTATGATTGAAAAGCTGCAGGTAGGTCCTGGCAGAACCCACATGGCTTCCCCAGCAAATGAAAGGTGATTGGCATTGGTCACAGCTACTTCCCTTGCAGAGCAGCCAGAGGGGAAGGGGATGCAGGAGCCAGGGGTGACAGCCAGGTGAACAGGACAGTGGCCTCACTGGGGAGGAACCAGCCCCACCACACACAAAGAGGAAGGCAGAGCAGGTCTGGCAGTGGTAACAGGCACCAGAAGCAGTCCAGTGATCCCCAGGCGTGTCCATAAGCATGTGCATGGATCAGGATCAGGATCATTTGGATCTGTGGAGTACACGGCCAGGCATGGGCATGGCAGCAACACTGCTTGAGCAGGGAGCAGGGGCAGGAGCCTCAGTTTAAGTGCAGCTCTTGACAGAAAATGAGGGTAACTCTGGATCAGGCTTCCTCCAGCTCTTTTCTGACAGCATTGTCACTCACACTGAGTCCCAGCACTCAGTGAGGAGCTGGCCTGGAGCACAGGCAGTGACGATCCTGTCAGTGGGATGTGTGCTCCAGGCTCTGGCTGTCCCATGTGTGTGCTTGGAAGCTCTGCACTGCACTTCCCTCATCTGGATTCCTGCAGACACACACAAACACACCCAGCACTTCCTGCCCTTTCTATGTTTCTGTGGTGCCTGATCTGCACTGCTGAGGGCAGCTCAGCACTCGATGGCCTGAAGACAGAGTGCCCTGAGCACGTGTGACTCCAGAGCCTCCTGGCCACCCTGACACAACCTGAGCCTATTCATAGCTCTGTCCCTCCCGGTGCACCCAAGGACATTTGCCTAGGGGAGCTTCTCAGTGAGAGGCCAGCAGGAAGTGTTTTGCCACAGTTAGTCACAAGCTTGCTGCTTTCCATGGTCGTCTCACAGCTGCACAGGTCATTCAGAAGACCTGCAGATCAGGCTGGAATATGTGAGCTCCAGTTGGGCACACGAGGGAGGGTTTAAATATTGAACCATTGCTGGCTGTGCGTTCAGATTTTTCAGCCACTGCAGACTGTGGTGTCTTGGCTGGGTCACTGGAAAATCCCAAAAGGCCTCAGGATGACAAAAGAGCATGTCCAGAGTTCCAGCTGCCAGGGAAGGACAAATGTCCAGTCATAACTTCTCTGCCCAGACTTGTTTGTTGACCGTGTCACCAGGAGAAACCCACAAGCAGGAGGTCTGTGACAGCTGAGAGATGTGGCAGGGCAGGGGTTCCCCTGTGTGGTTATCGTGTGCAGCACACGCTGCTGTCACGCATGCCCCTAATGGGGATTTCTCATTGCAGGCCAATCTGGCTTTTGCTCCAGCTGCTCTGCTGCCAGGAGTGTCTCCCAAAAGCCCTGGGCTGAAGGTCCTGGTTTCTCCATTCAGCACGCCTCCCTCCACACCCACCAGCCCAGGGACTCAGCCCCAGCCCAGCGAGACGCCAGTCAGCTTTGATCAGCCCCCAGAAAGCACTCAGCTGCAGTTCTACAACAAGGTAGGATCCGCATGCTAGGATTCCTCCATTCCACAGAGCTTGCTTATTGCTTGGAGATGAAGAGGAGGGGGAGGCTGAGCCCTCAGTTCTGCTGTAAGAGCGTGTATTTGTGGCCAAGAGGGAAGAGCTAAGCCCCAGGCCCCGAACAGCCTTTCAGTGTAGCTGTGTGCAGCCTCCTCTCTGCCTGCCAGTGGCTCCAAACAGCCTTCCTGGCCCAGTGTGGCAAGGAAAGGATGAAGGGGCAGGACCCAGCCCCTCAGCTCGGCAGTAACAGGGTGGCTGGTGCCAGGGAGTGCTGTGAGCAGGTGGTGCCAGCAAACATCTGAGGTGGCTGAGGCTCAGTTTAAGGAGCCACGCAGGGCACAGCAGTTTCTCAGGTGTCACCAGAGCTCAGCACTTAAGTGAGGAGCTATAACGTGCCTTCACCACCACCAGCTGGAGTACAGACTCCTTCCTCAACCTGCCCAGAGTAGAAAAGGCTGGTACATCCAGTGGTATTTTCCCCTGTTGTGCTTTCCTGCGTTCCATTTCCACTCCCTTGACTGCTTCAATGTCTGCTTTTCCTGCCTGCCAGGTGCGGACGCGAGGATCGATAAAGCGCAGGCCTCCCTCCCGGAGGTTCCGAAGATCTCTGTCCGAGTACGGGGACGGGGAAGATTTAGGGGTCAACTTGTCTTCTCCAGAAAATGGTGCCAGGGAAGATGAGGTCTTTGGGCCCAGCGGCAAGACAGAGGAGGTGGAAACAGGGAGCAAAGAACAAAAGAAAAAGGCAGGGTCTGATGAGAAGTCCCCATCAAGGAGAGGATCCAGCAGATCAGAGGATGAAGAAAAAGGCAGCAAAGAGCAGAATAAACAGGCAGAGTCTGATGAGAAGCCCCCGTCAAGGAGAGGATCCAGTAGATCAGAAGATGGGGAAAAAGGGGAAAAACAGGCAGAGGAAATTACTCCTTGCAAGAATAACACAGGGAATACAAAGGAGGAGGAAGTGTGTCATGATGCCCCAGGAGAGGAGAATTCTCCTCAGCCTCCCTCTGGAAACAATGAGATGTGTGACAGTCCCCAGGGAGAAGAGCAGCAAAGCGCTGCCCGTGAACAAGGAAAGGGGGACAAGGAGAAGGAGGAAGCTGAAGCTGAAACAAAGGAGAGCAATGAAAACACAGACACACAGAGAACATCAGACACTGCAGAAACAGCACTGGCATCTGAACAACTGCAGGATGCAGTGGGATTACAGACTGCCAGTGAGCCTGCAGTGTCAGTCACGCAGGACCAGGGCACAGTGTAGCTGTGACACACAGGTAAGATGGGCCAGCGTGATGGTGGCTCCTGAGGCACCTGACGGTTGTGCTGTTAGCAAAAATGGCAACTGTGACAGAACACAACAACAATTTTGCTGCTTCCCACATGTCAAAAGCCTCAGATCTCTGGCCTGCAGAGACTGTGAAGCAGGTTACTCAAAACAACCAGCCCTTCTGGGTGGTGTTACAGAGAGGATGGAAAAGAAGCAAAGCTGATTCTGGATTCAGTATAATGGAGAGGCTCTACTCACCAGGCACCCTCCTGCATTGTTGTTTTGAAAGCAATCTGAAAGTACTTGCAGTAAAAAAGCACATTTCCCCAGCAGTAACCATGTATACACTATATCAATATGACTCCTTACATATAAATATTTATATGTGTGCACACATTGTATGTATACATGTGTACATATATATATATATTCCCTATGTGTTTAGCTTGTTAGCTTTGCCAGCAAACCCAGGGCTCACCAGTTTCATGATTAGCTCTGAAAGCCTGCAAGCATGAGCCTTTGCCACTGAAATAAAGGAGGATTTGCTGTGGCTGAAGCAGGCCTTGTTCCACGCACCTTGTGTGTTCTATAACAACTGATAACACAGCCAAATGCCTGAGGATGTGTCTCATCCTGCCTCAACCACCTCCTCTTCAAATGCTTCCTTGGTTTGGCAAGGAGCAGCTGAAGGAAGGATTCTGGTGGTCAGGCTGCAGCTCACCTTTGCCTCCTAGCACAGAAACCACCAAAGTGCCCCCAGGACTTCCCAGCAGTGTCTTTGCTTAGACCCATGATTATTTTTCATTATTTCCTTACTCATTTTCCCCTCTCAAAAGGACATACCCAATCAGGGCAGAGGAGACTTACCATGTGGACAGGAGCCATCTAACCCAATCATGGTGGAAGCTACTGGAAAACCTTCAGTGGCAGAAGAGGAGCAGAATGCAGAAATCCCCTGATGTCCAGAGTCATCACAGAGCTGAGTGGCCACTCGCTGGCTCTCTGCTTTGCACCATCGTATTTTGGGATGGCTGGAACAAGAGACTGCAATCTCTTCAGAGTTCAAAACTCAGGTGTTGGCAGGCATTCCTTGGTGATGTTTGGGGACTGAGAGACCTGATACACTCTGTCCTGGAGGCAACAGCCACCACCACCACTCACAGTCCTTCTGCTTCTTCATCCTACTCCAAAATGTCTTTTTCTTCTCCCCTGCATTGGTCTTAGATGAAGTTCATCAGTTATGTACATACATACACGTATGGTGCCTTTTTGGTAGCTTATTTTAAAGTACTTCGGGTTTTAAAACTTCAGTAAATAATATTTTAACAATAGGAATTTTTTCTCCATATGTGCTGTATGGCAGACAATATGAACTCTGAATACGGGGAAAACTCCTAGAACACTGATCATAAAACTATATAAATATAAAATATAAAAATAAAATCTCTTTGAAGTGGGGCTGATCTGTGAAAAAGCCACCTGTGGTAGGCTGGTAGGTCCTGTGTGCTTCAGCTTTGTGGTGCTTTTAGTGTGGTGGAAAGTGACAACCAGCAGATTGTATGCAAAGAAAAGATGTGCTGAGTAGCCCAATAGGGCTGGTTTTCTTATCTGGCTCTGGGCTCCAGTCCAGATTTAGAAGGGCTGCTTGTCCATCAATCTTTCTCACTTCCAGACCCTATCCAGTCTGTTTTGAAACTTCTGGTGTGTGGCCACCGGGAGTCACTCGTGGCAGAAAGCATCCCAGCTTCCTGGAAACAGCCAATTAATTTTGTGCAGGTCAAAGAAGAAGTCCTAGCTGGCCAAGTTTCCAGCAGCGTTGCCTGGCTGAATTGGCAAAGCTCAGGCAGCCAGTCCCTCTAAAGTACTTATGTGCTGTCCTAGATTTGCATTCACTCTTGGACTACTAAAAGTCATGGGCTAGCAGGCACTATGATTTTAATCTGGAGAGTATTTGGGGAAAGGTGGATGTCAGACCCTCACCTGACCAGTTTCCTGACAGCAGTGCCTGAAGCTGTGCTGGCCACACAGAACAAAATGTCCATACTGTGATGTGGGCTGAGGTCACACTTGCTGAGAGCCAGCAGCACTTGCCCTCCTGAATTTTCAAAGGATTGTTGGCAAACACGACCTCTACACCCTTTGGAGCCATGCTGTGGAGCATTGTTGCCTTTGAATCCATTTTAATCTGCTTGCTCTAGCTTGTATTCCAGGGCAGGCTGCAGTCATTGGCTGCGCCCTGTTTCTTCTCTCAGTGTCCCATCTGGATGTGAGTGGTTGTGCCTTACTGTACATACAGATATATGTGTGCCTGTGTAGAGAACGTGTATGTGTGTCCCGAGCACGGGAATGGAAATCCGAGAGAGAAACAGAATAAATAAATGGTGGAATAAAACCAAAGCAAAACAACAATCTGTGTGTTTTATTTCCTCCTGGAGAGATGAAGGAACCCGAGGAAGAATGGACAGAACTGGTAGCAGACGGCAAAATAGGGGCGAGATTTCCACTGGCATCGGGACTTCAACATTTAAACCTGAGAGAGCAGCTACTGAGGAACGGGGAGGAAGAAGACTTCCCGAAAAAAAATCTGGGATTCAGATTCCACGTTTCATGTGGAAACATGAGGATGTCAGGAAGCATTAGCAGACAGAGCACATCAGGGACGAGCGGGATTCCAGCCAGGAAGGCGCTGTGTGCTCAGAACCCCAAGGCGATGCCCGTGGATCGGCCCCGGGAGGCTCCGAGCGCGCCCGGGACCCGCTGCGACCCCCTCGCACCGCCAGGGGGCGCAGCGCACGGCGCGGCCCGGCACGAACCAAAGTCGCTGGCGCGGGGGGGGTGTGGGGGTGTCCCATTCTTCCGCCTCCCCATCCTCTGGGAACCAGTTCGCCCGGCTTCCAGCGCCACCGCGCGCGCGGAGCGGGAGTGGGAATGGGAGTGGAAGTGGGAATGGGAAGGCTGGGTTGTTCCTGCTCTCCCGGGATGAGCGCGGGAGCGGGGTCTGCGCGGGGGAAAGCAGCGGAGCGCCGCGGGGGCCGCTGGTCCCCCCGCGGGGACGCGGAGCCACCGCTAACGAACGTAGGCTCGGGGGAAGGGCGATACCTGGGATTACCCTGGGAAAGGAGACGGAGGGGGCGAGCAGGGAGAATGGCCGCGGCCCCCGCAGTTCGGGAGAGCAGCGATGTGTTCTGGAGCGCTGGGCAAAGCCGCTGGTGGGGTCGGCAAGGACAGACCCACACAGGCGCTGACGCCAGCGGCCGGGGCGGGAGGAGGCGGGACGGCACTGAACTGCTGAGCTGGGAAAGCACCTACAGAGCGGCTCGTTGGTCTAGGGGTATGATTCTCGCTTCGGGTGCGAGAGGTCCCGGGTTCAAATCCCGGACGAGCCCGCTGGGAAGGGGGTGCGGCAGCGCTCCTTGTTTTGCCGCCGCGGGGCCCTCCTGCGCTTTTTGCGCCTCGGGCCCGCCCGCAGCGGCACCGGGGGCGCGGGGACGGCGCCGGAGCCGGCGCGGTGTGCCGGGGTTGAGCCGCTCGGAAGGACGAGGAGCGGCCCCGCAGCGCTCTCTCGGTGGAGGAAAAGCGGGGATCTGCGTGGGAAAAATGGGAGCAGCGACGTCCAGTGCGAGACGAAGAGGAGCGGCCGGTGCTCGGTGAGTTCTTAACGCTTTTTCTTGCACTAAAAAGGAGCGAGCGGGTCTCGTTGTCAGGCCTGTCCGTGTCCCTTCGCTGCGCGCAGGAGCTGCCGCTGCTGCGGAGAAGAAAGAAATAAAAAGGCTTGGGCTCGTCCGGGATTTGAACCCGGGACCTCTCGCACCCTAAGCGAGAATCATACCCCTAGACCAACGAGCCGCCATGAGATGTATCCTCTCTGCTCTGCACAGGAACGCTCCGCTGGCGCCGTGCGGCCCCTGCCCGGGACAGCTCCGGCCCGTCCCAGCTCCCGCGGCCTTCCCGGCTCCTGAGGGGGCACAGCCCCATCCCCGTAGCTGCCGGCGCCCCCCGGGTTCCTGACGGGCACCGCGTCAGCCCTGTCTCCCTGTGGGTGCGAAAGCTGCTCGTACCTTGCGAGCCATCGGCCACGGCAGCCAGGCCACAAACCCCATCGCGGTGAGGGGAAATTCGTGGTTCATTTCCTTAATTTCAAACTGTACCACAGCCGAGTAGAGGCAAGGTCACTTTCTCAACTTACAGATGATGATTTTATGCAGCCTTGCTTAAATAGAGTCTTGGAACGCTGCTGTTGGTCAGGGTGGAGGTCACTGTTACCTTGGCTTTTGCTGCTGTACAGTAACAGCCTCTAAACTAATTTTGCCTATAGTCCAACATATTCCAAGAAGCTTGGGGAAAGGTAGGAGGGAGAGACAGGAAAACAAATTGCTTCCATTTTATGTACTTTCTTATGTATCAAGGCTATCGGGAAGACTCATGACTGAAATTGTTCCTTGGCATCCATTCAGCTGTGGAATAGCTCATCATTCCCACACTCTTCCATCCAGAGTGTTCCTGAGAACACTTACCCTTGCACAGTGGGTGATCCAAGACATTCTTCTCAAGCAAATTATGGGAAAGCCAAGTTACAGAAGACAAGACTTAGAGGGAATGTCGTCAAACCTCAAAGGTGGGTGGCAAGAGGATGGTGCCAGTCTCTTTTCAATGGTGCCCAGTGCCAGAATGAGGAGCAATGGCCACAAACTAAATCACAAAAAGTTCTACTCAACATGAGGAAGAACTTCTTTGTGCTAATGGGCCAGAGCACTGGAACAGCTGCCCAGGGAGGTCACGGATTCTCCCTCTCTGGAGACATTTAACCCCCACCTGGACATTTCTTGTGTAATCTGTTCAAGGTGACCCTGCTTTGGCAGAATGGTTGGGCTGGATGGTCTCCAGAGCTCCCTTCCAGCCGCAACAGCACTGATTCTGTGAAAAATAGTTCCCAAACTCTTCAAAGTCTGTATGCAATTACTGTGCTGCTGCCAGCTCTTGAGTTTTGAAAAAAAAAAACAAAAAAAACCCCTCCATTTTTAGTTAACCAAAGTAAACATGAATGTGCCTTTATCTGTTAGTCACAGTTTCTCCTGACTTGCAGAAGAAAAAATATTGTTGTAAGGGACACAGAATGCTTTCTTGTACAAATAGAGCCTGGTTTTTCCCTTTTTCTCTCATACTCTTCTATTACTAATTCAAAATGAGTGTGTTGGGTGGGATATTTTTTGCAGGAGTGCATATCTTTGCACACTAAACAGTGTATACTGTAGAATTCGTCTAGGATGTACAGAGATGCAGGCTAAAGAGAAAACTAAACCATTACAAATGTAAAATCAGTCTAAATATATTTTCTTCTCCTCCTAGAAGTTATTAACCTCCCCCCCCCCTTTTTTTTAACACCAAAATCCTGCTTGCTTTCTGTGGCAAGCCACTAGAGAACTCTCCAAAACAAAGGATAACGGGGAAGTCAGGGCTGTTCCTTTTGCAATGTGATCTCAGCTCTGTCAGGGAAGGGAGAATGTAGGCAAGGGCAGTGTGTGGCCAAATCAGGTTTTGTACACAAAAAGGGAACATGTGAGCTGTGTGAAGGACGGTCAATTTGAGAATAAGAAAAGTGCAATTTTTAAAAAACAATTTATTTAGGTTTACTGCCTTGCAAAAATACCCAGAAGGGTGAAGCTTGGCCTTTTCAGAGGATTGAACAGTTTTAAAGTGTGCTAGAGGACCTGGAAGTAGACAGTGAACTCTGGGTACTGAGGTGCTTCCATGCTGGTAAGGGCACTTCCAACCACCCAGGAGAGCTGTAAGGTTGGGCAGAGTTTCCATGGAGAGGAAGAGCTCTGAAGAAGTATTGAGAAAAAAGGGCTTGGAATGAAAGTCCTTCTGCTTTCTGTCAGTTCCTGCTCTATTTGGAAAGCAGGGGTATTGATGAATTGACTAAAGACCCACCCACAAGGGAAGTCAAATGAGGTGCCAGCCAAACAAGGTGACATTTCCCTGCAATTCAGAGTTGCCTGCGTGGTTGATATTTATTCCCAAGAGGTGCCCTGGATTTCTGCTAGCCTGGGTTTCTAGAAAACGTGTACAACAGTTAGATGAGGAACATGCTCCAGAGCTTCTCCTTAGGGTATAAATAATGGATGCATAAGCTGTTACATTTTAAATCCCATGAGAACTGTAAAGTGGTGTCTGGAATCACAGCTGGGAAACAAAATAATCTGCCTGTGTTTTTGCAGGCTTGCTTTGTCACAGCCCTCCTCAGCTTGGCACATGGTGGCCTTTCCTGTGGCCTCTTTCATCTGCAGATGTGATGAGGTGTCCAGAGAGTGGCAGAGAAACCGGTGACACAGGGATCTGGGTGAGGACCAGCATCCATGGAGCCCTGGGCAGGAGCAGAGCACCCCACAGGCTTCTGGAGGCTCAGGGATGCAGTGAGCAATAGCCTTGAGATATGACTCAGCTTGTGCAACTTCTTTAAAATGCACGGTTGGGAAAACACGGCACAACAAAGAGGTTTTCAGAAGCAAGGAGGGAGAGGGAAGGATGAAAGCTTGGTCTCAGAGGGCGTGTAGCAGCTGGGAGTCCAGTCAGCAAGGCGAGGGAAATTCCAAGCAGGTATTTTCAGGCGAAAGGCAAAGGTGGTTGTGCGATTGGTGCCGCAGGAGAGCTTCTGAAGGAGCTTGTGCTTACAGGCAATGCACGCCAAAACAGGCTCTCTGAGTTAACAGGGAACAACAGGCAGGATTTCTGCGGAGGCAGGAGGAACCACCACTGTCTGTGCTCAGAGCTTGCTGCAGCGCTCTCCCGCTTCCCTTGGGACAAACCGGCTCCGTGTCGGGCACCCGGGGGAACTCGAGGCTGGCAGAGGGATTGGGGCACTAAACGAGCACCGGGATCTGCTCCTGCTGTCACTTCCCTGTTGGAAACGAGGCCGAGGGATGCACAGCAGGGGACTTCCATAGCTGAGAGTGCTCAGACACCACACCACAGTGATCAAACCACTGTGGTCCTTATGGGCCACGGTCACCCCACAGCTCCTGTGGCGTTCTTGACTACGGGAAGCACAACTCCACTGGAGTGACTGTCCAGACAGGATCAGTGCCAGCTGGAATGGTTGGTACCGTGCCTCCAAAGGCACTTGGATAAGCTTCCTGCACTGCAGGGTAACTGTTGGACAGCGCCAGAGCTCGAGGCCGCCCTGTGAGGAGTGGCTGAGGGAGCTGGGGATGTTCAGCCTGCAGAAAAGGAGGCTCAGGGATGACCGTATTATTCTCTACAACCATCTGAAAGGAGCCAGGTGGGGTTTGGCCTCTTCTCCCAGGGAACCAGCCACAGGACACGGAGGACATGGCCTCAAGCTGCAGCAGGGGAGGCTCAGGCTGGACATTCGGGGAAATTTCTTCACAGAGAGGTTGATGAGACACTGGGATGGGCTACCCAGGGAGGTGCTGGAGAGGTGTTTAACGAAAGGCGGGACGTGGCAGTCAGTGCCGTGGTCAAGTTGACACGGTGGTCTTGGGTTACAGGCGGGGCTCGATGGTCTCACAGGTCTTTCCCAGCCTCACTGACTCGGCGATTCCGTGATTCAGCGTTTCTGTGCGCCCCGGGAAGCGCCGGCCGGGAGCGGCCCCGCAGCGCCCGCGCCCCCCGCAGCACCGCCGGCTGGCCGCAGGGGGGCGCCAGCGACTCTCCCGGCTGGGGGGGCGGGACAGCGCTTTCCCCGTGCCCATAGGTGACATTGACTTGACTGATGGCCCCCTTGTCCAATCGCCGTGGAGCAGCGGGGTAGGACGCGGGCGGGGCGAGCAGGGCGCGGGGGGTGTGCGTGATTGACATCAATAGCGGCCAATGGGCGGGCAGGGCAGGGGGCGGGGGGCGGGCCCGCGGGGCCGGGGGCGGACAATGAGGGCGCCGCGGGGAGGCGGCGGCGGCTGGAAGATGGCGGCGGGCGGAGGCAGCGCGGGGCGGCCCTGCGCGGCGTGGCTGCTGATCGCCGCCGCCGCCGCCCTCACCGCCGGTGAGTCAGGGACCGAGGGAGCCGATTCGGCCCTTTAACGCAGCTCCCGGGGCGGAGGGCGGTTCCGCGGGCAGGACACGGCTCTGCCGCTCGCTGCCTACCCGGTTGGGAGCCGGGTTGGCGGCGGCCGAGGACTCCCGTCCTCACGGGAGGAAGGGTCGGTGTGCCGGGGACAAAGCCCCCGGGAGCCGGCGTGGGCAGGGCAGGGGGTGCCAGGGCAGTGATGCGCGGCGGCCCCGTGTCAGCGCTGGTTCCACAGAATCCATTAGCTTGGAAAAGATCCCCGAGATCATCGAGCCCGCCCTGGGACCGAGCACCACCGTGGCTTCTTCACTCCGGGGACGCGGGTGGCGCTTGTTGGGAGAGCCACGGGGTGACCGAGGAATGGGGAAGCTGGACTTGTGGTAAACGACTTGATTCGGTCACTGGTGAAGTATTTGGGTAGAGGGGGAGTTATGTCAGTCAGATGATGCGTTTATGACTCGTATAGGTGGAGAGTAATCGCAGAACGGGTCGGGTTGGAAAGGGACCACGGTGGGGTCATCTGGTCCAGCCTCCTTGCTCGGGCAGGGTCATCCCAGAGCACATGGCACAGGATTGCGTCCAGATGGTTCTGGAATATTTCCAGGGAGGAATACACGGCTATGGGAGAGTGGCAAGAGTGATGCTTTACTACACTGTGGCTTATGTTCTCAGAGGGCAGAGGGTTCCACAGATCACTTGGACTCCAAAAGTTACACAGATTTCTCATGCCACCTCACTGTTTATAGATGCTGGGCATGGACAGTGAGGGAATATCCAGTATGTATGGATAATGATGGATATCTTGGGTTGGCAGTACTTGCTTAGTGGGTAAAACTTTGTGAAGTACTGCAGTAGGAGACATTAAGAAGCCTGATGCCTCCTCAGTTCATGTGTCTGGAAAACTGTGTGAAACTGTAAGTCCATCGGGGAAGAGGTTTATGAAGAAACTGTGCTGAGTGGTAAGGAACTTAAAATTTATTTCATAGAATTTTAGAATTTGACTTGGGACAAATCTTAAAGATTATCTTGTTCCAATCCCACTGCCTTGGGCAGGGAAATGTTTCACTAGACCAGATTTCTCAGAGCCCCATCCAGCCTGACCTTGAACACTTCCAGGGAAGGAGCATCCACAAGTTCACTGGTCAACCTGTTCCAGTGCTTCCGTACCCTCACAGCGGAGAACTTCCTCTTAATATCTAATTCCTATTATTATTCCTCTTCCTAAATGTATTCCCAAAGAGCATTGTTTGTATTTGTTTGAGATGACTACATATTACAATAAAGAAGTAGAGATATTTAAGGCTTCCTGTGTATCTTCAGAGACAGTATTTAGGATTAAGTATATAGATGTGAAATATGCATATATTACAGTAAAACTGGGGTCTTTGGAAATACATATTAAGGCAAGAGAAGGAAGCATGTTTCCCCTGACCACTATGAAAGGTACAGCTGAAGTAAAGCTATAGGTGGGTGGGAGTAGTAGATCATTGTAGAAGGTCTAATTTATTCCTGTGTTGGCTTCTTTCCTTGCACATCCTTAATCCTCCTGTCTGCTTTGAAAAGCAAGGTTTACATCTCTTCATGGGCACAAGTGATCAGAGTGCAGGCCCTTCACCTCTTTTGCATACCCAAAGGAGTTTGGTGATAGGAAGGAAAAGATTACCTTCCCCTGAGTTTGGGGGTGCTGAGGAGTCCTGGGTAATCAGTGCTGTGCATTTCTTCTTGCCTGTGTCACTCAGGCTCCTGATGTTTTCTCAAGGACCTTCTCCCCGTTCCCTTTCCTCATGCTGGACTTTTCCCCTTGTGAGAGGTTCAGAAATCAAAGCCTGCCTTTTTTGGCAGGAGCAGGAGAGATGTTTGCAGAGGGCTGTAGCTGCTCCCTTGCTCAAGTGTGGCTGGGTGATGTGCTGCACGCGTGGCTGCCGTGCCTTGTGCCTGCTCTTCTGCCTCTTCATATGCTCTGTGTCAGGTCTGCTCCTGTGGCAGGTAACCTGCAGTGAGACAGAAATATTGCTTAGGGTGCTGTGCTGTGCAGGCCCCATTGAACACCACAGCCTGCTCTGCCAAGCCCGGTTGCTTCACAGATAAGCAGAGATAACAGAGTTCTAGGCTTGTTTTCATATGTGCGCCTGCCTGTGTGGGTTAGGAGCTCATCTTGCTTCTTTATGCTAGGTCATCTGAAAACTCTGTTGCTTCATTTACTTGTAAGAATGAGGGATCATTGTCAAATGTGCTGTCTGTGATTCTGGGGACATTTTGTAGCATAAGTAGTTAATCTAGGTATAATCTCTTCTGTGCATGAGTGAGCCTGGAACAACCAGCCAAGAATATCAAGAAAATGGATTATTTTGCAATTGTGCATTTGTAAGCCATGTAATTATGACTTAAAGTGGTATCCTGCCTGTGTTTGACATGAGGGTGGTTCCTGATTACTCCTGACAGTCTCAAAAAATGTCCAGATATTACTGGAAAGAATAATGATAGTAGTTTTTTATTATTTTTTTTGATACCAACAAAGCTGGATCTTTTTTGAAATTTATTTTCTCCTACTACCCCTTTTATACACACTCATCCAAGTGCACGTGGGCACATACACATGGGTCAGTAACAAGCATAGCATTGAGATATTAAATAGCTCAAGTGTCTGTTGCTGCTTTGAGCTCACCAGCCCATTTCAATTGCTGCTTGAAATGTTTCCTGAAAATAACAGTGTAAGTCAGGGTTGCAATGCTCACTTGTTCTTGTGCCAGGTTTAGTCAGAATTCCTGTAGTCACCCCTGTCAGAAGCTGTTAGTCCTTTTAAGCTCAGCCCACTGGTGCTGCAGGTAGGAGAACTGCCTTGCCTGCACTGTTCAGTGGGTTCTGCAAAAGCAAAAGCTGGATAAACTCTCAGCTCACCTTGTTTGCAGCAGCAGCAAGAAGTTCTTGAATATGTTGAAAAGTCTGTACCTTAATGTTTTGGTGATGAAATGAAATAAAATGGTCAGATGCTTCTTGGCCCCAGTCATCCAACAGTCTCAGTCTCTTACAATTGCCTGTGTAAGTAATAGCATGCATAGCTGTGTTGCTTGTTATCTGAATTAAAATTGATTGTATTAAACAGCAATTCCACTGCCTGTCTGTGGATGCATCTTGTCCTGACTAGTGCTGGATATCCTGTGTCCCATACAGAGTTGAGATGGAAGACCAAAAAAATGAAACCTAATATTATGACTCAGATTTCTTTAAAGATTTTAGTCTGAGTAGTTTCTAAAAACTTAACTGTTTTTCTGGAGAAGTGCCATATAGATCATCATCAGGTCATCTCTCCAAAGCTTATTATCAGCACCTATAGTGGGAGTTGTCCAAGTGTGGTACGATGTGATGTGGTTTGATCATGTATGGCATACATTGCTCTTTCTACCACCTGCATGTATTTAACAAAACAAACAGCCTTGTATGCAAGAAAATACATTTTTTGAACTATTGAATGCTAACTCAGGATATCCTAGGAATACATCAGAAAGCTGGAAGCTCTGTGTATGAAAACATTTACATCCTTATGGCATATATTCTTTTTTTGTGTGTGTGTGGTTTGTTTGTATTACTTTAGCGGTCTGGGTTAATGGAACCCCACAAGAAGTGATTAGCACAATGGAGAGGATGTGAATATCTTGTGTAAGAGAAGGCTGTGCCAGGAGAGGACAAGAAGTTCTGAACTGGCTTTACTGCCAGCAAAGAGACTTGGGGGAGCTCTTAACTGCAGTGATTCACTGTTATCTCTAACAGCAGTATTGTGGAAAAGCAAGTGTTTACTCAGATTGGGGTTTAGCAATAAGCAGCACCCATAGCACAGAAGATATGGCAATGCATCCTAAGGCAGGGTTAACAGCAGTATTTTTTGCTGAGCAGGTTGAAAGTTTTTCCTCCCAATCTCTTTTATCTTTAAGGAGCCATTCTGTTACTTGTCCTGAATAAGTTTGTTTTGTTTTCTCATCTGGGACAGAGTTCATCTTCCTCATAGCTTGGATGGTGCTAAGTTTTGAACTTGTGGGGAAAAGAGCCTCGATAACAATGTTTTGCATTGGCTTACATACCTCAAGGCCTTTTTTGTTTGTCACCCCTCCCTGACAGCCGGTGGGCTGGGGGTACATGAGGAGTTGGGAGGGCATCACAGAAGACATGGTCAGCAATAAAAGCTGGGAAAAGAAGGAAAGGGACTGTTTGGAGTTACAGCGTTTGTCTTCCAGGTCACTGTTATGCCTGACAGAGCCCTGCTTTCCTGGAGATGGTGAATACCTGCCTGCTGATGGAAGCAGTGGGTGATGGCTTGTGCTTTGCCTGTGAAATTGTTTTAATCTCAACCCTCGAGTTGTTTCACTTTTACACTTCCAGTTCTCTCCCTGATTGCACTGGGGGTGTGAGCGAGGGGCTGTGCAGGGCTGAGCTGCCTGCTGGGGTTAGCCCACACTGCTTGTGTATTGTTCCCCTTGGCTGCTGTGCCTTTCACCTCCTGCATTTTTATGTGTCTGTTGAGTTGGCACTTTCCACTCGGTGCTGCTGCTAGGTTTTGGCTTGAAGTGCATAAAGAGAACTGGAAGGCTGTGGTTGTTCTTGTGAACTCTATTTCCTCCAACCCTGCAGAAAAAGATGCTTTGTGGTACATTACATTTACTGATGCTTTATGCATGTGGTGTTAAGGGGCACGAAGAGAACTTGCCCTGAAACATTGATTATACCCTACCTTCAGTGTTTCAGATCAGATTGAGATTCTGATCCTTAATGGAAGGTTAAACTCTGGGCAGTATAGCAGTTGTCAGTGGTTGGTGGCATTTTTAGTCCCCTGAGATGGAAGTAAATGAGCTCAGCTCATCTCCAGGTGGATGAAATCGCCACTGCTGGAAGCGTTTAGAGTTGGCTGCAAGCCACCTGTTGTTCAGTAATGTTTTTGTGATGTGTGCAAGTGAAAGGTGGTGAACAGGGCTCCCTCTTGGTAATAAATTCCATAAAGCTGTATGTGCAGCAGGAGTTTTGAAGTCTGACTGGTTTCTGTGTCTCAAAGTGTTTAGATCAAGATCTTGCAGGATCTTGCTTGATGGGAGATGCTGCTCCATTCAAAGGAATGGCTCTAGAAATCACCACACATGTAAACTGGGAAAGTTGATGTAGAGTGCCACAAGGAAGGCCATAAATTCTTCACAGAAGAAATGTTCCTGAGAAAAAACAGCTGCATCAGATCCTACTTGGTGCTTCCTAACCCTCCTCAGTTGTACAAAACAGTATACAGTGGACTGGGCTAGGGTGTTGGTCTGGTTTGAAAGGAAACAATGGTGAAAGGGCTGTTTTGAACACAGATTAGCTCCTGATCACATTCATCTCGTCCTGAGTGTGCATGTGAACTATTTAAATTGGCACCACCACTGACAAATTCTTGTGGAACAATGCTTTGAAATATTTAGCATGAGCTTTTCCTTTTGGTTTTGTGGTTGTGCTGCTGCAGGTTATAGCTGGTTACGAGTTTGCTCAGCAATTCAGTTAGCAAGTAAGTGTGAGATTGCTGCAAGCTGTGCCAGAGCTGGCTGCAGATGTTCAGCAGTCCATGGATCTGTGAGGAATCTGGTCCTCCAAAGGCTTTGGATTTGCCTGAACTGCTGAAGTAAGTCTCTAGTCACACCAGAACAGATTGGCTGCATGTTAGCTGAGGAGGGTAATCACTTGGATGATGTAATTTCATCAATCTTCTTGCTCAGGTGGTAGGATTTTATTTAACAGGTTACAATTGAGTCTCTCTGTATACAGGAAAAAAATCCTGTGCTCACCTTTCAGGCTGGTGGAAATACCAATACTTGGCAAGAGATGGACATGATTCTGGTTCAGCAATGATGAAGGTGGGAGTTACTGTTCACAGAATGCCACTAATACTTTAGATGGTTCAAAGTGCAGCTTTTGCAGATGTTTCTTGGTGTGTATGGACTGAATTGGTTGCAGCTTGGTGGATTGATTACTGAAAAAGGGCAGCTTCCTATGTCCGATACGTAGGTTTTGCACTGTATCTCCTCATGAAATTTGTGTATCCACATCCTAAATTCTACTGCGTAGTTTGTTTTGGAAATTGGTAGTTCCCATGCTGCTAGTGGTAGATTTTGCAAAAAGATGCTGCATGCCATCAACAGTTGTCAACATGAGTGGTATTTTTAACATAGTTTCACTTGAGATAGTGTTAGTAACCCAAAAAAAGAAAAAAGGCTGGAGGGAAGCTTTTGTCCCAGCCAGCAATATGTCAGCCTCAACTGTCCACTCCATGGGTTTGCATTTTGCTGTTGTTTGGTTGTGGTTTTCTTGTCTACAACTTCTGATCCTTAATACTCTCTTTTCCTTAGTAGTTGTGACAGTTTTAGTGGATTGCTATAGCAATTTTAGGAAATGCTTGTGATGGTGGGATGCTTTTTTTATTCTCTCTACCATGTGTTGAGATGTCTACCCAGCTTCTCTCAGATCTAAGTAAGCTTCATTCCCTATTTGTGGGAAAAACCTGGTGTATTTCAAGGAGACTTTTCTGTCTTTTCTGCCTTTCTGTAATCTCAGTTCCCATTTTCTGACATCTTTCCTTTTCCACAGAAAATGATGTGCTGTGTTTGTTAGTGACTCTGTTAGTATTGCAACATTAGAGGTAGAACAGCTGCCATCAGCTGTTCCAGTTACCCTTTGCACTTTGAACAGCTTTGCTTAACTTGCCCCCTTTGCGTTCTCCACTCTTTCTGTTTTGCTTTGTCACTAAGAACTGTTTACTTGAATTTGAATGCTTGTAAACTTACTTGGGCATGGAAGGAAAACCACTTCAGGGCTGTTGAGCAGAAAAATGTGATGTGTGGTTTGGAAAGTACCTGAGCTGCCGATTGGTGTCCCAGCCTGCAGCATAGGTAGGGAAGTGTTGCTTTGTGATCCCCAGGGAAAAGTACTAGAAGTAACTAGAAGTTACTTGCCTCAGGACTAAGTATCTGCCCAAACCTGACATATGACTGGTGCTGTAATAGGAGCATGAAGCTGTGCAGCTACATTGCTTACTTGTTCATAGTTCTCAGCACCTTTACAAGCATCTCTGTTTTATGAGATGAGAGAGTGATATAGCAGTGAAATTATTTCCTCAGGACTGAACAAGAAGTCTATGGCCTGTCTGGCAAGGGAGCTCAGGCATTTTTTGCTGTTTCTCATGCTTGTTCTTCATTTCTGGTTAAAGCATGGGCTTTGAAAGTAAATCTCAGCATAGGTTCTTTTGCTGCTCCTTGGCAGAACAATGAGCAGCTCTGCGTCATATGGAGGAGAGCACGCCAAAAACTGGCCCTGCCGTGTAGGAGGAGAGGGAGGTACCAAAGTTTGGTGGCTCTGGAGATTTGTCTTAAGTCCTGTCAGAGTAGGTGCATGGAGGTGTGGAGGGCTGAGATACATGGATGTTATTGTCTGACATTGTTTGCCAGCTCAGCCACAGCCTGTTCAATGAAACTGCTTTCCTTTCGCTTGGGGTGGCAAGATGCTGTTTTTCCGTCCTTAGGGTCAGGCAGAACTTAGCTGAATGTGCGGAGGCCAGGAGAAAGTGAATGTTGCATTAGCAGATGCTTGTCTCTGCTTGGGGGATGAAGGCTTCCAGCAGTGTGGTGACAGGAGGTGGTAGGTGTTTGTGGGCTGGGTGTCACAGCTGTGCTTTCTGGTTCCTGGAGCTGCAGGGTGCTGCAGGACCGGCTGTGTTACGGAGACAGGAAGCTCGCTTCCTCCAGCAGCCTGGGTTACTTGACAGAATTGGCAACCTGGGGAGATGCTGTGGCAGCAGCTAAAAGCTCTGCTGGTGAATTGGCATTTGAGAGTGAAATTAAATTCTTCTGTCCTCCTTCAAGACAATGGAATTTAGTTTTTTGTTGCTTTGAAACTTAGATGTCGAGATTGGTTGGTGTGTTTCCAACCAATGTGTCTACTCCTCATTTCTGTAGCTGGTGTTGCTTTTTGTCCTGTGTAAATGCATGCAGTGCAGACATGAAGGTCGTGGTGACAGGGGGGCTGCAGGGACAGTCTCCATAAGGAGGGGCTGGACACATGTGGCTGCTTAATACTTGTGTGTTGTCGTCCTTATGAGGTACACCTTGTTTTGCTCCTGGATGGATCTGCTGGCATGGGTTCTACTTTTCTGTTAAGGCTAAACAATGTGAAGGAATTCTTTGTGTGGAAATTCTATCCAGAATATGGGTTCTTTAATAGATCTTGTGCAGTTTCAGAGGAATGATTTTGGCATCTCTGCTAAGGCAGGAAAGCTAAAGTTTCTCCACCAGGTGTTTTATCCTCAGTGAAGAAATGGTTTGTGGAGACATAAGTGCCTGTAGTTGCAGTTGGGGACTGTAACTTCATTCTGGCTTTCTGGGGTGTTTTGTAGGGGTTTGGTTGCTATTGTTTCATGCTGCTTGTACAGAGCAACTGCCTTGTGGGAGAAAGAACTGAATGCCATGCAACCGTAGTTGAGAATGCTGTCAACAGTAGATGTCTCACAAGACACTTAGCATTGAGTAAGAGTATTTGTTAATGAAAGCACTGATTTTCAAGTGTATATTGGTTTTGTGACTTAAGACCCTTAGTCATTAGGAAAAAACACATCTTCCTTTCTGATGAAACTTCTGAGCTGCTGGGGAGACCAGAGTGAAGATACTGAAACACTGAATTTTCTATCATTTTATCAAGACCTTTCTTCCATAAGCGACTTCATTTCTAAATTGTATACATGGCTGTATTACCATGTGTCTTTGAGAGAAGCAAAGCAAGTTGCTTGTATTAATTAATAAACTGATGATTAGCCATTTCAAGAGAAAGAGAGTGACACTCTTCCTGTTGTAGGATGGGAACTGTAGCAGCCATAAGCATCTGGTATTTAGCAATCTGATTAAAGTTTCCATGTGGTCTGTTTGTGCTGGTGGAAATAAGGTGCCTGTGATTACAGTGATAGCTGTTTGCATTCTTGATTTGTTAGGTCTCCTGGTGATCAAACTGAGTTGAATCCAGCAAAATTGAGTTTATTTTGGTGTGTCCACAGTCTTAATTAACAGAACGTTTTAATTGGATCCAAGATCTCAGTAGAAACAGTGGTCTGCAAAGAAATATTAATTATCTATATATTAATTAGTGTAAAACTTCAGCACACAGAAGGATTTCTTTGTGATATGCTATCAGAACAAATGGTCAACCATATTTCTACATTAAAAATGTAGACTAAAAATAATCCTTGCCCAAAATATTTCCTTCCAAATCACTATGAGGCAAGTGTAATCAACCAGGGGGTACAAGTAAAAGTAGGAGAAGATGACTTCAGTTTTAAAAGGCATTAATCTCCAAGCAGTGGTAGCTTAGTCGCTGTTGGATTCATACAGATGCAGTTATCACAGGCTTTGGAGGGCTCAAAGGAAGTGAAAGGATCTTGCAGGTTTTGAGTAGATCCTCCCAAGCCTGAGGGACAGTATTTAGAAGGAGGTGCTACAGTTTGGATTTGAAGAGGTTTGGATGAGACCAGTGCTATAATGGTGGCTGGGGACAAGAGTCTCTTCATACTGATACAGGGATGGGTGCTTGGTGTCATTTCCACTTCATGGAAGTAAGCAGTGATCTTGCATATGGAATGTCCCTCTCTTCTTAGGATCACCCTTGGGGCAGCTTGGCTACCGGGAACTGCACTACTTTTACTGGTCTGTTACTGTCCATATGTGCAGAGCAAAAAGGATGTCACAATAATGAAGGCCAAGGTACAAACTGGAGGTTTTACTCTGGAGTCAGCTGAACAGGTGACTGGAAACTCTGAAAGACTCTGCCTTGACCTGGGAAGAGTTCAAAGTGAGAGGTGCTGCACAGGTGTTGAGTTGGAGAGACACGTGGCAGGTCCATGGTGGTACAAGCAGTTGTGGAGGGCTCTGAGCTCTGCTTTAGTCCCATTTAGTGTCAGCTGACAACTTAGCATTGACAAAGATGTCAGAGTGAGGCTGTTCTTTGAACATAAGGAGACAGATCCTGAGCAGAGACGCAGATCTGAGTAGTCAGTGCAGTGATGGGAGCTTAAACTTGTTTTGCAGATGAGATCTCTGAGGCAAGATACCGAGAAAAGAGAGACCTGAGAATAGAGAGAGCATTGATGAAGAATGAAGATCCATGATGGGAAAAATAAGAAAATACTAGTAAGTAAGGTTAGTAAGTTAGTAAGAATATGAGCGTCTTACCCAATTTCAAGATCAGGAGGATTGTCTGGGAAGGAAGATGTGGATGCAGAGTTTTCATTGCAGTGTGGGGGTTGAAAATGGAGCTGGAGAGAGTTATTGTAGCTGGAGTAAAACTGCTTGAACAACACTAGAGATTTAAAAGAAATGGCTGAAGAGGCACAGGTGGGTTTTTTTTTAAAAATTATTTTGATGATAGCTGAGAAAAATAGAACTGTTTTTCTGTTGAAAAGAGTAGAAGCAGCTGAAGGCTAGATGAGATACTCAGAAGGAAATACTGGGGCTACAGGAAGTTGGACAAGGTGAAGAGATCAAGGAAGATGCATTGGAGAAGAGCAAATGTTTATTTTTGCCCTATGTACCTTGCTGACCTTCCCTTCTTAAGGCACTCCTCTCTCAGTCGGTTTCCTGTGATCATTTTTTCATCTTGAGAGAAACTAAGGCTGAGTAAGCTTAAGGAATAGAGCAGTGTGTAAGTGTGACTGAAATATGACTCAAAATTCAACTTTCTCCAAATGGAATATTTAAATAGGTGGAGGAGCTGGAAGGTGTATGTAATCCTGGTAAATGTGGAAAGAGGAGGAAAGGAGATAGAGCTGGAGATGATCCATGTGGATTTTATTATGACAGAGGAGGCCAAAGAGTTCAAGGTAGTGGGAACAGCCAACATACCAGTAAAAGTATGGGTTTAGAGGGCTGAGGGTGAACAAATCTTGTGGCCTCTCTACCAAACAGGTTATGATTTAAGGAGCCTTTGTCTCATGCTGTAAGACAACAGAAGCAGGAAAAATATTTTTGAAGCAGTGAAAAAGGCAGAGGGAAAATCAGCAAAGAAGAACATGAAATTGAGCCAACAATAGGACAGATGAAAATTAAACTTGATAGAAATATCTGTACAGGATTACATAGTTCCTTCCCAGACTAAGGAGGGAGAAGTCTTTTTATTTTTTTTTTGCTTCACTACAGTTCTAGTGAGTTAGAACAGTGACTTCTTTAGATTTAGACAGATCTGTGCTACCCACTGCCTGTGTGTGGCAAGGAGTTCTCTGTACCATGTACAAGCAGACAATGTCTGTGCAGACTCTTTTCTTCCTACACAAATACTGAGGGCATCTTGCTTGTTTTATGCTTGAAAGGGAGGTTTGTTATGCGGTTTGGACTTAGTACAATGGATTTTATTTTATTTTTCTTTTCTACACCATTAACTGGGAAAAATACATAAAGCACAGCAGCTCTCAGTTCATTTAATTTGGTTGATAGAAGTCTTTGTATGTTCCAAATAAATATTTGGTAGTTGTTTTACAAAAGAATATTTTTTTGGCCCATAGTCAGAATATGTACAAGAGAAAGGAAGCTCTGATAGACTCTTATGATGAAAATTCACCACCCCTACTCCTCATCCTCCTTGGGGTGGTTTTTCTCTTGGAAATGAGAGCAGTGATAACAGGAGAATCTGAAGTATCAAGAGATAACCTAAGAGATGGGACTGAGGAGTCAGTGAATTTTGGAAGTGAATAGTATGGACTCTGAACAGCAGAATTAATGAATGGTGGTTTCTTCTGGTTTTGGTTATTGCAATTACTGTGATGTACTCAATTCTCCCACCCATGCTTGCATGCTCATTCTGTCAGATGTTTGCTGTCCAGCTTCTGAAGGCTTCTGAGCTGGTTGCTATCACTGAGTTAAAACTCAAACCTCATGATTTAAGGTTTGATTTGCCTACTTCAGGCTACTTTATTCAAAGCTGAGAAACAAATCAGCTGGGGTACTGATGGAGCAGGAGGGTTTGTTCTCCTGTTCTAACAAGGGGATTTAAGGTACTGCAGCACAGAAACATAGAATCCTATGAACAGAAGTAGATGGCTGTTACCATCTCTATGCTGAAAATCATGGTTTAATAAAAATCAAAACTTATATTTGAGGTACCAGGAACACACATGTGCACCCACCCACACTGACTTGACAAGATTTTTGCTTTCACGTGGATGTGACATGAACCCTGACAGACATTCTCTTGTTATGTCACAAGATCATACTTTGTTTTTGTACATAAATCTGAATGAATGTAGAGATGTATCTGCTTAAATCTGGATAGGGATTGTACATTGGCAGTTTAGAAGGTTCCAGATAAACAATATCTTCAATATGTTTTCCAAATCATGATGAATTCTATTTACTTATTAGGAAAACTACCAGTACAAGCACAATATTAACCTTGATTACTTTAAATTTGGAGGGTTTTTGTGGTCTGCTTGCTGTTTTGACTGTGCATAAGGTAGAAAAAAAATTAAACTACTCTCATGCTTCTAAACTGTAACCGAGTGATTATTTGTGAGGCCTTGCACATACAGACCCTTGGAGCATGGCAAAGAGCAGGAATAGATGGCATAGCTGGAAGCAAGAGAAGTTTGTTCCTCAGCTTTCTGGAGGTTAGCTTTTGTTTTACCTACAGCTAGGAAAAACTGGAGATATGAACAAGATGTATGACAGAGAGGAAACTGAGTGTAATAGCTGGGCTGGGTTGTTAGTTCCTCTGATGAGGCTTAATTATTACAATGCCTGCTGTCAGCTGGTACAAAAGTGTTTTAAACTCCTCCTTTGCACCATAGAATTGGCTTCCACAAAGTGTTGCAGAGGAAACATCTGTGAGTGGAAAACATCCTGTCACAGATAATACAAGGAAGGAGAAGTGAGTATATGCTTGGCCTGCTCTATACTTCTTTGATGGCAGGTATAATGCCATGTCTGTGCAATCACTCGATGCAGGAGTTATTGATGCCTCTTCTCTTCTGCCCTTCTAGCCAGTGTGACATGAACTTGCTGATTCTCAAAGCAGCACTGATGTGTCTCGTTCTTCTCCCTTCTTCTCTTTGCCTTTCCCATGCAGTCCAAGTATCAGCAGTAGAGGTCAACACCCCGGAGGAGATGTTTGTGGAGAACGGGACGGACGCAAAGCTCCCATGTACGTTCACATCCGTAGAAGTGATCAGCAGTGCAGCATCTGTCTCCTGGAGCTTTCAACCTGAGGGAGCAGCCACTCGTATCTCAGTAAGCAGTGGCTGGAGGGGGACAGACCTGGGAGGGGAGACTGGGATAGTTGAGCAGTGGTTGTCTAGTTGGTTCTAAGGAGCAAGCACATATGGATTGGACCCTCCTTTGTGTGACTTATCCCCATCACTCTGATTTTAGGGGGCTTTTTTAGAGTTGTATGAAAATATTGCAGTCTTCTAGATCTCTGCCAAGACTGGAGTGTGCAGCGACCACAAAATACACTAGGTAGTCTGTTAGTCTTAGGAGAGGGATGTTGGTATGGAAGCTCTATGTATGAAGTAGATTAGCATCTAGGAATTTTGTAAATCCTCTATCATTTTGCATTTGACTGAACGTAGCAGTCACAGAATTTGAATTACCACTGTAATTGCAGTGTTACATTGTGTATTGTGCATGTTGTTTATTTTGTTTCTGTACTGTATAGCCTCTGCTTGAAAGGGTTTGAAGTAAGACCAGTCTCTCTGGTTTCAGAACAGAATTGAGTAGCTCAAATCAGTAAGCAGTTACATTCTCATATTATAGTTACTTGACAAATGAAAAATCAGGCTAGCAAGGAACTTAGGCAAATAATATTTGTCATTGCTCAGTTACTGTATGTTGGGCCCGAGTGGGCTCAGGTCCCTTGGATGTAAATCTTCAAAAAAATGTCTTTGGTAGGTTGATAGCTGTCTTCTTCCTCTTCTTCCTCAGACACTTGTGCCTCTTTCTTGTACCTTGTCGTGACTGAGAATTTAGAGGAAGCAGAAAAAGGAACTCTGGGATAGCTTTGAGGATATGGGGATAGCAGGTTGCTCAGCCTGTTTGTGTTTGTCTCCTACCCTCTTGCTGCAGACGTGAGCTCATTTAAACTCTAGGAGCTCTTCAGTGCTCAGAGCAGAGATGGTCAAAACCAGTGTGTGAGCATCTTGCTCAGTATATAGAGCTCTGAGGAACAAGCTTCTGAACTCTCGGTGAAATAAATATTTAGTTTTGAAGAGGGAGCTCTCCCCATTGGGAATTCAAAGCAGTAGTTGGGCAGAAGCTTACGGAAGTAGGGCATATTTCCTGCCAGTGTTGAACAGGATGGGTGAAGAGAAGCCATCTGTTTGTGTGTTTCCCGTTCCCCATATATCCTGTTGTGCCTTTCCCTTTCTGCATCACTGTTCAGTCATAGGAATAGAGCTTCAGCACATAACATTCTTTTTGGAATTGAAGTCCATTCAGGTATTCCACCTGGATGTAGTTGTCAGCACAACTGAAAGAAAAGCAAATTGTCTTTGAGCAGAAGTGACCCAGCACAATTTGATGTTAATTCCCTGTTTCTTTTGAGGGTCTGGGGAAGGTGTAGAGGGGATGTTTATTTATGAGCCCGAGTCATGGCATTGCACAGCTTGGTGGGTGTGAATTTGAAAGATCAATCTCATGACGAGCTTATGTCTGAGCTAAGCCCATGCATCTCTTGACAAGGATGGTCCTATGCTCCTTTAGAATCACACTGGCAATCTTGTGGCCATGTGGTGAGGCTGACTCAACTGTGAGCTTCCCCTGATTGTCCCCTTCCCTCACCTTGTGTTCCAAAGAAGTCTCATCTCACTCCACCATAGGCAAGGGATGGCTTGAGTCACTTAGCTTGTGTTTTGGGACTTTCTTTACTTTGTGATTTCTGCTCCCCCAGGTGAGGTCATCTAGAGAGATGAGGAATCTGCCTCTGGCCTTCTAGACTTCCAGTGGGATGACTTCCCCTGTGCACAGGGGTGTGGTAATGCAGTGCTACTCTGTTAAAAGTTACAATCCAGCTGGAAAAGCTGCAGACTGATCCAGAGTCCCTCCTAAATGTTGGCAGCTGACTGTGTGCTTGCCAGCTTTCTACCACAAGAAATACTTTGTTGAATTTATGTTAATCTGTAGACAACAAATAAGATGCGTGGCAGCAGGACAGATGGCCATGATGTGCACATACCTGATCTGGACAAGATCCAAAGATCTTGTTCAAAGAAAAAGATTTGTGCTGCTAAGTGATAAGGCCTGATACTCAGAGTGCAGGTCTGATAGAGAGGATGTTGGAATTGCAAGCCTGAGAACAAGGGCAGGAAAAGGAAAAGGGATAGGAGGTGACTTGAATGGAAATATGACTGTCTTGTAGGCAGTCTGTTCTGTGGCAGAGACACTGCTTTGTAAATAAGGCAGGAGAAAGAGGAAGCTGGAATATTGTCCTAAATTTCTTTCATTGTTCTCTGGAGACTGAACTGAAGGGAATTCAGTTTGATTCTTGATTAGGTTTGTTTTGCTGTCTTGCAGGATATCCAATTAAGAAAGGATGTGGTCTTGCAATTCTTCTGCAGCCTTGAGGCCTCACTTAGGGTATCCCCATGCGTTTGAAAGCAGAGTTGTCCTGTAGAAGTCTATGCACTTCTACTGCTCTAAATTCCAATTCTGGACAGGTATAGTTAGGAAATACTCAGTTCCTCCTTAGTCTGTACTAAAGAGGTTTATTCTTCAAAAATTTTTGGTTGTGTATAGGGAGTGCAGAGCCAATGTGCAGCTTAGTCACTTAAAAAGTGGGAAACAGTTATATTTAGTTACCTGAAGGTTTCTGGAAAACAGCTAGATGTACTCTAAATTGGTCATGGGATTTTCTGAGGGGGTGGAAGGAAGGGAGAGTGTTGCATGTTAATTTAGCTGCACTTTAGTTGCAAGTAACACAGCAAAACACAAGATGGGAAACTTGATATCCTTTTTCTGCTAGGATGCAGGCAGCTTCCTGTGCCTGAAAGATAGATGGCTGCATTCCAGGACTCTTCTGTCCTTTAATTATTACCAGGTTACCAGGTTTTTTTTTTCTCTTTCCCCTACCTTCTTTTCTGCAAAACTGTGTCCCCTGCAAAACAGAAAAAAAAAACCCAAACCCAGCCAATCCAACCACAAAACAAATCAAAACCAACAGAAAACTGAAACTTGCAGTCTCTTGTGCTGTTATGGTTGAGGTGCAAGCATGGTTATGTGATCAAGAGGCAACAAGGCTGACTGAAGTGATGAAGTAGGAGGATAAAAACCTCACCTGCTGTCTGTGTGTAACACAATTGGCTCTGGGAGAATGCTGTAATAGTGGGAGAAGCATGGTAGCTCCGTACTTGCTAATTGGATTATTCTTATATCCTCTTTTCCTTGACTGCAGTTTTTCTATTACTCTAATGGGAAGTCATACCCTGGAAAGGACATACCATTTAAAGACAGGATCACTTGGGCTGGAGATCTTAACAAGAAAGATGCTTCTATCACTATATCAAACATGCAGTTCCGGGACAACGGCACGTACATTTGCGATGTCAAGAACCCACCTGACATTGTTGTCAAACCAGGAGAAATCCGAGTTAGAGTTGTGGAGAAAGGTATTCATTCACCCTATATGTTTTTTCTTTTCCTTCTTGTTTTTTTTTCCCCCTCCATTTCTTGTTTGAATCACTTTTATTGGGGGTGGGGGAGTAGCCTGGAGGGAATAATTGCTCTTTTAATTCTCTTCTTCCAGATCCTAATAATGAAACCAGTATCTGTCAGCTGTTTAAAAACTGTATGTCATACCCTTTCCTCTCTGCCCACTGATTCCTGTGGTTTAAACAATTCTTAGGAAAAGCTGATGGAAAGGCTTGATGAAGACACGTCTTCTCATTTTGAAGTCCTATGAATATATTTCCTGCATTATGCTACATCAAGGGTTAGGGTGACTTATGAAATCTAGTGAGCAAGGAGAAAAAGTAACAGACTCTTCTTTTTGAAACCCTTCTGGTATATTTAATGGAATGCAAAATTATAAATCTGGTCCAAACATACAGAAAGCGAAATGCTACTGTGTTCCATGCAAAGGTGTTTGTGTTGAATGTGCATTCAGTCTCTTACTCAGGTGTTCTTAAAAAATCCATGGTGGCTCTTACAAACTTCAGGGCCTGGCTACTTGCAATCACATGAGGCTTATGGTTAGCATTTGGTAACATTTGTCACAGGTCAAGAGCACTAAGATTCTGTTTGTCAATTTGGCTCTTTATTTCCCTTGATCATCCAAAACATTTGATTGTTCCACCTCAGCTGGAGGTCATCCAAAATGTGATGTTCTTCCTACAATTAAATGATTATTACAGTAATTGCATTACCAAATTTATAATTTAGGAAGGACAAGAATAAATGTTGAATTCATAAATGGCAGTGCTGATGCAGCTATTCCATTAGTTTCAGTATGTTAGGGCAGATACCCATGTGTGTGTCCCACTTGGAGTGATACTGCTTCTAGAGCAGGGGTGTACCCCTGCTCATGGGGTCATTCCATATTCTTATGTAGGCAAGGTCTCTAATTTTTCTCTTCATGGAACAGTTTGGGTTGGGTGGGACCTCTGGAGGTCCAACCATCACTTAGAACTTTCTGTTTCTTGGAAGTTTGAAGCCTATATAAAATAGGGTCTGTTTATTTTCTCACAATGATAGTCACTATGAAGAAGCAGTAAAGCAATTGCTGGTTTGGCAAAGTCAGGTTGTCCTGGAAAAGCCTTTTCAGATTTTAACCCAGGTTAAGCAACTAAAGACTGACTTCAGTACACTAATTCAGCTGATAGTTTTCAACAGGCTTGCATGCTGACTTTCCTATAGTTGGGCACCTGGAAGAGAATCTCATCGATTCTGAATGGAGACCTGTGTTTGAAATATTTCTCACCATCAGAAAAAATGTTGCAACATCTCTCTTCAGATTCTTAAAAAGGCAGTGAAAATGGGCTTCCAAGCTCTTGTCTAGGTTGTAACTCATCCTGAACTGAGCTGGAGCAGTTTTTTCATTTGGAATAAATACATGATGACACTTGGCATATTGGTTTTTTACTAAGTATGCATCTAATAGTACTGAATTGTATGTCTGGTGTTGTAAACCGTCCAAAGCCACAGCCATTCTTTGCACATTGAAATGACCTGATAGATGATAGGTTAGCTTTAGGTTTTGGATTAAGAATTTAATAAGTTCCATGGTGGCCTAATTTTTAAAAATTGCCAAACTAACCCAGCTGATTTTTACTGCAGTATCTACATGGTGTTTGTACAAACAGCTCTATCAAGTGTGTTGGAAGAATTCTACTGGCAAGGATGAAAAGCAAGGCTGTTTTTTTCAATAGACTATCTGAATCTGGAAAGGACTACAATTTAAAGCCTGAACAACAGAAATTCATAGGGAATTCCAGTATATAATGTATATTCTTACATTAGGCTGACACTGCTTGTAACAGGAAGCTGCTTAGCAATGTGTTCAAGACAGCTTGTGTTACCTGTGGTTGACACATGGGGGGAGAAATTTAGAATGGTACAAGAATCTTTACACTTAGGAGCAATGGAAATGTCGCTTTCCTGCCTCTTTCATAAAACTGATACTGACATGCTCTCAGTGAAATGGAAATTGCTCTGAATTTCAGCAATAATAAGTGAAAAGTGGATTTTTGGTTTATGCTGAGCTGTTAACTTAAATATTGGCTTTCAGAGCTGGTGTTTGGTTATGTAGCTAGGACTGCCTTTCACAGTGAAGTCATTGGCTGCTCTGGAAGTGCTTATGAGGAATTTGTGTAGCTGTAAAATTCTGGAAAATATAGGGACCATTTTCTGAAAAGCAATAAAGTCAGGTTCTTAGTTTTACATATGAACAGTAGCATTTTTTTTATACAGTCTTAAAAATGTTTACTAACAGGATTTAACTGCTGTCCATCATTCAGATTCAACCAACCAGAAAAACCCTCTTGAGTTAAAGAAGTGACAAGACTGTCAGAGTTCTAATATCATTCTTTCAGCAGATACTCTGCTCTATAGTTTTGGATTGTCACTTGCTGCCTTGCTCTAATGAAATGTGTGTGTTTTCTGGTGTACAAGGCAGCATCAGGTCTGCTGTCAGAAATGCATGTCTGATTTGATGCTTTTGCAGACAGTTATTCCTGCACTTCTGGAAAAGTGAAAAAGCACAGAAACTAGCGAACTCCTTATATGCCTCAAAGTAAATTAGTTCATTTTTGCATGGGCCTCAAATCCAGTCACATCTTACATATCTGAATATTATAACTTGTAGGACTCTCCTTATAGCAGATGGATCCCTGGGCTGCTGAAAGGTTCTAGAAAGAATGTCTTCCTCTAAGTTGTGCCGTTCATATCTTCATTTTTAATTTCTAACTAAGGCTCTGAATTCCCGTATTGCTCTGAACTGGCATATCACACTGGGGAACCAGGAAAGCTGCTGATGTGATGTTTGTCTGAATGATGTTATGATCAGTGAGACAGACAGAAGTCAGGTAGCCCTTCTGCTGAAAGTCACTGAATTCCAAAGGAACAGGACTAAATGTAAGCCTTCTCAGTTTTCTCAGTATGATGCCCCTGCATCAGGGTGCTGCTGGTCTGTGGTCGTGCTGGAATGAGTCAAGGATGGTTAAGGGGCTGTTCTACCTTTCATATGAGGAGAAATGGAGGCAGCTGGGATTGTCTGGCCTGCAGAAGAGATGGAGGGGTGATCTAGGCTGCAGAAGAGAACAAAGGCTCAGGAGAATCCTCTCACCAGATATTCATGTACATTGATAGCACCTAAAGAAGACTGAGCCAGGCTCTTCAGTGGTGCCTAGTGCCAGGAAAAGAGACAATTGGCATAAATTAGAACACAGGAAATTCTGTCTGCACTTAAAACTCCACATTTTTACAGTGGTTGAACACTGGACTAGTGTGTTGGTTTGGCAAGGCCTGGTTTTAGGTAGCAGGGGTGTCACAGAGATGGCTCCTGTGAGAAGCCTGCTGGAAGCTTCCACCATGTCTGGTGGAACCAATGGCTGATGGCTCTGAAGATGGACATGCTGCTAGCCAAAGCTGGGCCAGTGAGAGAGGCTGGTAAGGCCTCTGTGATGACTTATTTAAGAAGAAAATCAAAACAAGGTCATGGAGGTTTTTGCTACTAGCCAGAGAAGAAGAGGTTATATGTTAGGGAGAACAACATGGTGACACCAAGGAGGGGCAGGAGGTGCTCCAGGCACTGGAGCTGATCCCTCTGCAGCATGATGAGGACCATGGTGAAGCAGCTGTGCTCCTGCAGCCCATGGGGGAGGTGCCTATGCTAGAGTGGGTGGATACCTGGTGGAGGCCATCATCCAGTGGAAGACCCAGTGGAGAGAGACAGTCCCTGTTTCCAGGCTGGAGCAGCCTGTCCTTGGAGGACTACACCCCGTGGAGAGACCCATGCTGCAGCAGTTTTGGGAACACTGTGTGCCCGTGGGAGAGACTCATGTTTGCAGCAGGTGTGGTAGGGTTGATACTCATGGGAGTGGCCCCATGCTGGAGAAGTTCATGGAGAGCTGTCTCCTGTGGGAGGGACCCCATGGTGCATCAGGGTAAGGACACCTCACCCTGAGCAGCAGAAGCAGTTCATATCAATGATGAACTGACCAAAACCTTCATGCCCTGTCTCCCTGCACTGTCAGGGAGGGGCTGGGGGGGAAAAGGTGCTTTAAAGGCTTATTTTATTTCTCATTATCCTCCTCTGCTCCTGTTAGTAATAAATTTCACTTTGCAGCTGAAGTTGAGCCTGTTTTGCCCTTGAAATATTTCTCCTGATCCTTATCTCACTCATGAAGCCTTCATTAATTTTTTTTCTTTTCCCTCCTTTGCCTAGCTGTGGCAGAGGAGGGTGAGCAGGCGACTCTCATGGGTGCCTGACATGGGGCCAGTGTCAAACCACAACAACTCAGTTGCCTGAAGAGTCTCCCATCCTTGGTGATAGTGAGATCCAGAGTGGACAGAGTACTGAGCAAACTGTGCTGCTTGGCCCTGCTTAAGCAGAGGGTTTGGATTGGACAGTCTCAAGACATCCTCTCCAGCCTCTACAATTCTGTGATGATCAGATGCAGGTGTCTGGGATATATATGGGTGTAGGTTTTGCCTGTTGGATCTTCTACTGATTCACTTGTGTTTGGTAGAAGTAGCTAGAGTAGCATGGAGTCTTCTAAGAAACCCTCTGGCCTGAGATGTTCCTTGTGTTAACCACAATGTGGGGGGAAGGAAAGGACTTTGTTCTTATTGGGAAAAGCTGTAATGGTAGCCTGTGTATTCTTTGACTTGTAAGTATTTTGTACTTGTTCTCTGATGGACTTTTGTTTCTGGCTGCTCTTTTTTGGCCTACTCTCCCCCAGAATAATAATAGGGAAAGCATGAGTAAAGCAATACTGAGTTCGTTTTCCTGGTATTGTACAATGATCCTGACTTAAGAAGGGAAAGAAATGAGTCTGTAAAAATGTACAGGTCTGTATTTTGAGACACCAGAGTCACGTATAAACATTGCTAAGAGTGATCCTGGGTAGGAGCTCTGCTGTGTGCTGCATGCTCCCTGGAGAAAACCCAGCATTCAGCACTCCTAGTGGGTTAGCGATGTGCTGTGTCCAAATCTGCTTTCAAGTGTGCCTGCGTTTTCCTGTTGACCTCGCTGGGAATTGCCAGATGGCTGTAACCTGTTTTTTTTTCCCTTCAGATACAAAATGAGACAGGGTTGTCCTCATTGTCACTTGTGTTCCCTGACATGTAAAAACCTTTGGTTCAACATGAACTCTCTCCTGAAGGATTGTGACATTAAGAACACTCCTGGTGTATGCTCTGTTCCTATGTTACTCTGCTGGCTGCCTTCTGCCACTGCCACTTGGGCTGCATGCTGTAATTTCTGGGTATTACATTAGTATCTCTTGCTCTAAACTAATCCAGGCTCAAGGGCATTTGTGGTTTGCACTTCTGTTGAGCAGGGAATGCAGAAGAGTTGAATGTTTTCTCCCTTCTCTCCGCAGACAGCCTGCCTGCGTTCCCCATTGCCACCGTGGCAGGGATAGCCATCGGTACGGTTACAGGTCTCTCATCGCTCATCTCTATTGTCGTGTGTCTTGTCATCAGAAAGAACAACTCTAAAAAACGATACTCTGGGTAAGAGATCTCCCTCCTCACCCGTGACTGATGTGAGGAACAGCAGCAGGATCAGAGGGAGGGCTTAAAGAGGGGTAGGAGTTGTTTCAGCCAAGCCTTGGCAATCTCAGCTAGAGATAGGTATGGTTATGTGGAACTGTGATCATCTGCCTTTAGTGATTACCTCTGTACTGTGCTTGAAGAGACCTGCTGACCATGAGTTGCACCCGAAAATTACTAGGTGTTGAAGTTGATCCCCAGACACAAGGATATGTGCCCTCAGAGCATTTAATCCAAGACCCCCTAGCTCTGGTCTCTTCCCATTCCCTCCAGCTCTCCTTTCCTTACCACCTCCAAAGGAAAAGCACCACACATGCACTTTTAAGGAATGCTGTGTATTAAGATTAGGACTGGGTTTTTCTGTTACCAGTGTCTGTCTGTCTCCTAAGCCTGGACCAAAATACTTGCCAAGTACTTGCCAAAATCCCCTTCATCACCACTCTTTAAAGTAAGGAAGGAGTATCCACTCTGTATCCACATTCTCATTCGCATTCTGGTTTTTGTTACAGTCCCTGTTACCATCCCTGCAGGGTTTTTAGTGTTAGGAGGGTAACTCCAAAATGAAGCACAGTTCTTTGAGTGGGCATATGAAAAAACAACAAGAACTGACAAAGGCAGATGAGAGTCCTGTGGTGATGAAACTTGCTGCTGGAGGAGGAGATGCTTCCTTTTTTCTTCTCTCTAATTATCTGGTAATTTGGTTCTCTAAGAAAGAATGAAAATTATGTATGTAGTCTTAGAAACAACCCCAAAACATACAAGTTTCTTCTGTTCTTTGCCCAACAAATATTCCTGCTTATTGCAGGTTCTTTGGGTTGCCTGTGGGATAAAAGAAAATCACTCCAAAAATAAGCTTGTGGGGATTTCCAAATTAAACTTTGCCCTGTCCTTTTCCCAGTTGGAGAGCTTAGACAAAGTGAGTTGGCTATTGCCCAATGGTAAGGCTAAATACAGCAAGGGTGGCTGTGTGTGCTCAGAATTGTGTGGAAAGCCTGGTTTTTTCCTTTTCTGCATGTGTCTTCCCCCTAAGAACTGAAAAGAACCCTGCAGTATCCTGCACCAGCAGTGTGCCTGAGGTGGCCTGCTTGCACTGCTTCCCACTGACCCGCTCTCCAGTGTCTTCCTGCTGGAGGACACATGTTGGTGTTGAGTCTGGAGCAGTAGTTCATGCACTGTGATTTCTTGTAGCAGATTTAACTACTCTCTTGGAAAAGTAATATCTAAGGTTTAAATCCTGCTTTCACTGACCATGCCAGCTCTGCATGATGTGTAGAAAGAAACCAAGTGTGCTGTGACCCCCTCCAAACTTACGGACTGTCTTCTACATGATGCTAACCCGGTGTATGGTGGTGGAGAGAAGCACTTACTCCTAGATAACCATTCTGCCTTGAACTGAGGTGGGCTGGGGCCCTGCGTGGCATCTGGAACCCCTGCATGGCCACGGTTTCCATTCATGCTCTGACTTTGGTGTTTTTTTTTTTTTTTTTTTTTTTTGTTTTTTTTTCTTTCTGCCTTGGTGTGCTGGGATCGGATCCTGCTTACTTTCCTCTCCTTACAGAGATCCTGATATAGACGCCAGATTGGGGATGTAACAGGGCTGGGTCTTCTCTTCCAGTCCCACTAGACACCATGGTAACTAATCAAGTTGGTGGTTGCTGTTAATACCTGTGTGTGTGTGTACACATTTCCTCTTCCTTTGCTGACTAACCAGCTAGCTCTCTACTAACATCACTGTAATTTGTGCTGGAGTCTGTTGGCAAAGGGATGATGCATTTCACTGAGTGCTTGGGGTTTCATTGTCTCGTGTCTGACTGGGGTGGAGTTGTTTATCCCAGATGGTGTCCCTCCATCTCTTCCAGCAGTGAACTTGCCAGTGCATTGACTAAATCACAGGAAATTCTGAGCTCTTTCTGTGTCAAAATTAAAGTAAATTCCCTGTAAGTGTTCCTCTGGCTCAGACAGCTTGGGTGTTGGAAAACTTGCAGGGATCTCTTAAGCCTGAATGGTAACACTTATATAGTGTAGATCTGAGAAGTTTTGTGAATAAAACAATTAATGATTACATAATTTTGGTAACAGAAGGGATGCATTGTCTCTGAGACAGTCGAGACCCCTTGCCATGATGGCTGGGGTTGTACTTTTTTTAAATTCTAACTGCTGCAGTTAAGAGGAGCTAGATCTGCTATGATAAGACCTACCACAGGGTAAAAAATGCTTGCCCTGCGAGGAGGTGGTCTGCTTAATGTCACTGTCCTTGTTTGTTTCTGTACTCACTTTATACACTGTCTACAAAGACTGAGGGAAAAGGATGCCCAGTGGTCAGAAGGTTGTGGTACCAGAGGGCATTCTTGTGACTGCTGCCAAGGAGGTGGCTACTTAATTCTCCTGGGTGCTTTGGTACAAGGAGGTAGATCCAGCACTGAGAGACCCATCACTGCATTGCCCAGAAGTCACCAACTTTAAGATCATTTGCTCTGTGGTATTAATTTTTCTGTCACAGGCTTGTTTTCTTTTCAGTCCTGCTTTAAGCAGATGAAAAGAAGCAATCAGAGGGTGAAAACCAGCAGCCTTGTTTTAGGGGTGTTGGTTCTCACCACAAGACAGTTCTTTTGTTTGAGAACCAAGATGTGCCTGATTAGATATTCAAGTAGCTGTATGAGGGCACATAACATAAAAGTCCTGTATGATTCTTGAGGTAATTGCTCCACAGACTGGTGTCTACTGGGAGAATTATTTTGGGCTCACAGCCTAACTATAACAGCAAGGGAACGAATGTAGAGTTGGGTAGGAAGTACCTTGCTGGTGTAGAGAGCTGGTGGCTCTTGCAGGTGTTGGCTCTAAGTGTAGCACTGGTACAACACTTGCCTCAGTGATTGGGATTGTTTAGCTTCTAGTTAGAAGATAATTGCTGTCTACTGCTGTTGACTGAGAAGAAAACACATGATTTTGGAGAGGCTGAGTTGAATGGGAGTATCTAAGGATCAGGGGCTGTGGAGGAGATGCTGTCCTATGTTAATAGCTGCTCCTTCCTGTTGCTTACCAATGAAACTCAGAGGAAGGACAGAGAAATGTGTCGGGAGAGATGGAGAATTGTGTGTGTTTATTTCAGAATCCATTATGTTCATTTCTTTACTTTGGCGTAACCTGCCACATTTCATCTTGCCATCATTCGTCTTTTGTTTTTGTTTCTTTTTTTTTTTGTTTGTTTTTGTTTTGGTTTGGTTTTCGTGTGCCTCTTGAACATTGTCGTGCAAACTCTGCTCTGCCACCTCGTCAGCTGCAGTACCTCTGAGAGCTTGATGTCTCCGGTTAAGCAGGCTCCGCAGAAGGCGCCCTCCGACACAGAGGGCCTGGTAAACAGCGTGCCCGCCAGATCACACCAGGTAAACTGCTCCTGCTGCTCCCCAAGACAGGATTCCCCCCCATCTTGGGCCAGCTGCTGTGGAAAACATCCAGGCAGGGTGGGATTCGTGCATTAGGGGCTGTCTGCTGGTAAAAGTGCGTGCGCTGGACGAGGGGTGCACAGTAAGCCGAGACTGGTGAGCTCTGCTGTAGAAGTCTTGGTGCAGTTGAAAGAGCAGCATCTTTGTATTAGCTCAGGTGGAGTTTTATGTCCTTTTTGTACTAAATTATGAAAAACCATGGTTGTGATCTTGTGCATTAACACAGGTGGTAGTGAAGTGCAAGGATGAGGAGTGGTCAGTGAGTAGCTGTTTAACACAGGCACAGTACAATGTCTGTCAGATATGGATCACCCCCTAAAGCTGCCTAGTCTGTTCTGGGGTGGTAATGGCGAGGAATTTGCCTTGCACTCTCATGCTCCATGGCACGTACTTCCTTCACAAGGGGAGGAGCCAGATGCTGACCAGTTGGTGCTGCTGAGAGCTCTCTTCTGCTGAGCCTCCCAACTTTTGTGGGCTTGAAAGTGCCACTCTTTGTGGTTGTTGCAGCTGGCAAAGTTCTGCTGACTTTGAAGGGAAAAAGTGGCTTTTATCCAGACTTAACATCCCACGGGAGGGGACAGAGCATGAGTCAGACAGGGATTCTGTGCAGGGATCATTACTTGTTAGTACAGGATTTCCTTGTCTGGAAGCTGTTTCTTCCCTCTTGATTTGATTATTCCTAGCAATTTTCCTGTGAATATACAGGTCCTGGGAGAGTTTAAGTTCAAAATGGACTTCTTCTTAATTAGTCACCTTTTAGCAGTGTAGGCTGCAGTGTAGTGTGTGCAAGTTAATACCTGGTTTCTTAATTTCTCTTGACAAAATAATGGAGATGTGTGTTAACGTTTTAACACTACAGGAAAAAAACAAATGTGCTAACAGTCAGCTCAGTAAAGTCAAAGCTCCTACTCTTCTGAATCTCTGGTTTGGTTTTGAAATGCATTTTGTTCTGGGCCATGCAGTATTTCCAAAGTTTTAGCACACAGGCCCACAAAGATGCCTTCTGCCTTCAGAGATCAGTTATTCACAGAGGCTATATAATCAGGATTTAAAAATAGACAGATTTTGACTGGAATAGGACTTGTAGGAGCAGGCTGCCTGGAAGTTCTGGGTAAAACTTGTCTTTTCTAGATCATGGGAGAGGCTTCTGGAATGGGTGAATGAGACAGATGACTCCCACCATCCCACTTCAAAAAAAGTTTTTGCAAAAGTTATTAAAAGGGATTTATTAAAAAGGGATTTATGATGCAGTAGCTGTTGGAGTCAACATCTATAGGTCAAAAACCAAAAAAGTTTTATCTAATTATTGTCATGGCATGACTTGCAAGTGTCCTGAGAGCTACACACAGATGCTGTTCCGTGCTTGCATCTTGAAAGCAAAAATACTTCAATGTTTTGGTGTGAAAACTTGCAGTGTCCTCATCTTTCCATGTCCCCAGGGTTCTGAGTCTCAGTGTGCTGGAAGGAGCAGCAAAGTAAGTCTAAACTTTATGATGTTAACTCAGAATCAGGGTGCTTTTGTCCTTCTGTAGTCACTCCAGTCTGTTTCTTCATTGACAGAGTTCTTCCTGCAGGTAAGTTCCTAAAGGAAAACACAAAGTGTGAGCACTGCTGACCTCAACTGAAAGATACTGCAAATGGCTTTTGTTTTGTTCAGTTTTAGTTCAGTTTTTAGATTTTTAATCTCTTTTGTCAGGCAAACAGAGTTTCTTTTTTGTGGCAGACATTTGTAGCAGCAAATAGTTCCTCTACCTTCTGTTGAACATTTGCCCTATCTTTACAGAACAACTAAACATATTTACTTTTCTTTAAAAAGATCCACAATGAAATCAGGGTAGGTCAGATTTTGAACAGAATATTTAAACAAGGAAACTAAATTTCAGTTGATTACAGTTACATTGTTAGCTTCTAGCCATTTTTTGGTTGTTTCTTTGAGGGTCATATCAGCATGCAAATCAACATATTTGAAATCTTTCATCACATACAAGTAAAACCTGGTGTTTCTTGGTAATGAAGAAATGAGTTGTAGTATTCAAGCTTTTGAGGTGTTCTGCAGGTGAAAGGCAGACACTCATTCCTAGCAGTTCCCAGAGTTTGCTGGCTGTTTGCTGATTTAGACACACTTTTGTCTCTTGGACTGCCTGGTGGTGGTTCCCACAGTCAGTGCTGAGGTCAAACAGCAGAGGCCTGTGCTCTTCCTTGTAGCTTTTTTACAAGGTAGGATGTGTAGGAAGTGAATGAATGCTTTGTGCTTTGCTGGTGGAAAAGAACTGTGAATACAAACAAAACTGCCTCTGCAAGTTAGCAACAGAGGTATTTGCTCTTAGAGTGGCATTTGAGTTAATTAAATGAAGTTTATTCATTTTTTAATTTATGTATCAGTTCAAGAATCAGTGGTGGAGTATTTGTCTGCATCACATCTCAGCTGAAAGTCTGCTGAGCCTGCACTTTCTTTGTGTTTTGAGTGCAAGCTACTCAGGTACCTTGCTTTTTGGAGTTTGCATATCTGATTCTGTGAGTGTTCAGCTGCTTGAATCAGCTCCACTTGTTTTCACTGTGCCCTCCTTCTCAGCAGGTATGTTCTGTCCTGTCATATTTGTCTGTGGTGGTTCTTGTCCGTGCCATCATTCTTTAACGACTGCAGTTCTACCAGGACTGTTATTTGCGTGGGTAAGAAATGATTTCCAGTGGAGGCAAGAACTACATGGATTTCCCACGTGGATGTCCTTGTTTGGATCCCAGGACCCTGAGAAGGAGTAGTTTGTGATGCCAAGAATCTTGACAAAAATTTCGGACAACTTTCCCAGAGTTCCCATTCACCCTGAATCTGTGGTAGTTGCAACGTCATTCAGAATCTGAGAAATTTGAAAATTCTGTGGACTCCTGTTGGACCATGGTGGTCTAATTTTATAATTCCTTTTTCTTTGCTGTAACTTGCAATTTATGACTCCGTTGACAAACTCTTAGCAGGTACACCTGCTACTCTTTTCCCTTCAGTTCTGAATGGAAAAATTGCAAGGCTTTAGGAAATGCTGGTTTTATATAGCAGCGCTGGTCTGTCTTCCAGTTCTGAAAAGTCAGGATGAGCTTTCTTGGGTTTAGATGAAAGTTCTGAATTGTTTAATTGAGAGTTTTTAAAATGGCCCAGGTGATGCTTATAGTCACCTAGAGAATCAATTGACAGCAAATCAAATAGATGAGCACTGCAATAGGTCCTCGGTCCCTCCTTTTCTCTGTGTTGTCTATCTACCACTTTTTTTTGGTGGCTGACAGTGAACACATTGAGACAATGATAGCTTGGTTTGGGTCAGCTGATCACACCAGTCAGTCTCTCCACACCACTAACATGCTGCTTGCAGCACAGTGACTATATTTGAACTGGCAAAAACCCAGTACAGTGGTAACTGATACTGAGTGAACTCCACTGGTAGACAATTGACCTGTCAGAATTTCTTGAACAAAATTTGGAATGTCACAGTGAGTACTTTATGCAGTTAGATTTTTTTTTTTTTTTTTAACTGATAGTGCTCTCAAGATGAATTTATCATACCCTTGACCTCTGGCTTCAGGCAGATGAGATTTCCAAAATTGCTTGCAATTAAACTTCAGGGTTACTTTGCCTTGAAGTTTATATAGACACTGTGATCTGATTGGAATTAGTAATCTCAATACAGTGGTGGAAACCAGACCAACATTAAAGCAAATAGCAGAGAAATTTTTTAAAAAGTGGCTATAATGAGATTTGAAATGCAGAGTTTTCTAGGACATCAGGGTCCTTTTTTTCCGTTTTCTCAGTGTGTTGTTTGTATTCAGAGTTTTATACCTACTTGTAGGCTTTTACCCTTCAGTCCATCTTCTTCCTCTATTCTTTATTACTTTGGTAATACTTTACCCAGAAGGAAGAAAATGTGGACTTAAATTCTTCGGAAAGAGGACAAGGTATTTATCAGGTATGAGCTTTGCCACTGTGCTGGGAGTAAAACAGCTGTGCAGGAAGGTACCTGTGGTCCTTCAAGAACTTAATTTTCTGTACAGAAGGTCTGTTTTAATCTCTGGCTCATGATTGCTTTGGAAAATAGATGGAAAATTTCTGTGTCAGGTCTATACAAATATTTCCTAATTTGTCAGGATTCCAAAAGTACTGTCAAGAAGGTGGTAGAGGAGTGCCAGTGAAGTCTACTTCTTCCTGGGACATAAGGGAAGCCAGAACAGTCAAATGGATGAAACGTTTTGAAGGAAAAACTGTTGAAAAAGCCACAATCAAACGAAAAGCTCTGTCTTTTTAATTCCTCCCACTCATCCCCAGAGAAGACAGTCCCTTTGCCTCCTGCATGGGGTGTGTGTTCTCTGCTGAGGTCACCTGGAGGTGGTGGCAGCCCTGTGCTTGTCTCAGTTGGGGGGGTTCAGCATGGAAGCTGCAGTTCTCTTGTCATCAAGGTCCCACCTGTCCTGCTGGGCCTCTGCTCTGTGGAGGCTGCAGTCCTGTCCTCAGCTTGTCTCCAGTACCTGCAGTTGGCTTTCTCTGGGCTATGTGTTAGAGGATGTGGTGTTTTAGGAAGTGTTCACACATTCAGCTGAAAGACAGGGCTGTAATGTCCTCCCCTGCACCCCATCAAATGTCACAAAGGTGTGAGGCTGTGCCTGCCCAAGGTGTCGGTGGCTTAGAAGTCAGGTAAGAGTTCTGTATTGCTGCACCATTTTAGCACTTCCTGGCTCACTGCTGTTGTAAGTCTTGGCCCCATCACTGGCTTGGGCAGTGACTTGAGTCACAGGGAGGCTGCAGCTTTATCCTCTCCTTTGTTATGTGGCACAACCATGCTAGGATTTACAGGACCTGAGTAGCAGTTTTGGGAAGTACCTGTTGACTGGTAAACCTCTAATTTAGTTCTTCTTGAACAATATTAAACCTGGCATGCATCTGACTAAGCCCCGTGTCTTTGCTCCATAGCATGCAAGAATTGCTGCTTTTCAGAGCAAGGGAACCTAGATTTTGCATCCTGTGACAGCAATCAGTTTTGGAGGGAGGCGAGGGTGCTGTTTGGCATGCTCCTGAGAGGAGAAAGGTGGCAGACTAGAGCTCACGTGCAGCTGAGGGTTCATTCCACCTGCTTCCAAGTGCTGTTCGCAGTCATAAAACCTCTGTGGTCTTGCTTTAGCTTTCACCTTGCTGCAAGCCCCCCTGGAAGTGAGGGGCAGCGTGGCCTGTTGTGAAAAAGCCTGATTGTGCCTGTTCCTTGTGTCCCCAGGGCCCAGTCATTTACGCGCAGTTAGATCACTCCGGGGGACAGCACAGCGACAAGATCAACAAGTCAGAGTCTGTGGTCTACGCCGACATTCGGAAGAACTGAGATCCTCAGCTATCCAAAGGACAACACACATTCAGACTGGAATTGCTTGAGCAAGATTTGACCCAGAGAACTCACATGTGGCCTTTGATGCCTAGGCTAGGACCAATGCATGTGCATACAGAGGGAGAGATATATATGTATTGTGTGTAAATAGTCTATTTAATCGTACAGAAGTGAGACCAATGTTGCATGTTGAAATGCGGTAAGAATTCTGCTTATAAATTGCCAATATTCTTTTTTTTTTTTTTTTTGTATCTTGTGTGACGAGAGAGAAAGTGAAAACTCGCATCACAATTTTAAAATATTTTTATCTTGATTATTAATGGAGAAACTGGAAGATACCTGAAGATTCTAGATTCACCTGGAGATTCTTTTTTCTTTGCTTATAGGGCCTAATTTCTTTTATTGAGGTGACTATAAAGAAGACACCTTCTTTATATTCAGAGTTCTTTATGTATACAGGGTATTTATCTTTCCTTGGTCAGATTCTCAGTACAGGCTGCCTTCTCATGTAAACTAGACCCTCTCATGTGGTCTTGTAAGCCAAACTGTGACTCCTAGCTATCAGAAATGTATGTCTTAGCAGTGTGAGTGAAGGAAATCCTTTAGGCCTACCTGACCTGTGTAATGTGGGTCACAAAACTGTTTACTTCTCAATGAGCCCAGCTATTCAAGTTTAGTCCTTTAAGGTTCAGGGATAGTGTTGATCTAATGAATTTTGTGAAATGGTAGTTTACCTGTGAAAACTGTGAAGGAGATAGTGAGTTAAAGGCATAGGAAGCTGTAGCTGTAGGTGGTTACCTCAGACTCTCTTGAACCTTTCAGTGAAATATTTCTTCCTCAAAGCTCTGTCATTTCATGTAAGCATTACAAAGGGCTCCAAGGGATCTGGAAGCTGTAGTACTCCCATACCTCTCTCCCATAGCTCTATTATGCCACTGTCACCTCCTTGAAGGTGTTTTATCTCTTCTCAAAAGCCTGTAGTGGAGGCTGAACAACTTCTGGAGGAAATCTAGGGCTCTTTGGGTTTTTTGATATGTGGGTTTTTTTGGGTAACCAATATTTGCACAGAAGATGTGGATGGGCAGTTTATTTCCTTCATCTCTGCAAGTCTACTGCTTGAATACAATTCTCCAGCCTCTTGTTTCTAGGTTAAACTCCTCCTAGATTGTCAAGGATCTCTGCTGATGAGGATTTCTTTTGTTGACCCACTGAATCCTGAAATCTGGTGCTCAAAACTACAAGTGGCCTTTCAGCAGAGATCTTCTCAAAGTGGCAGAAGTATTATTATAGAAGAGGGATTTCTGTTTTGTACATCCTAATGTGGTGGTTTTGGTTTGGGTTGGTTTTTTTGGGGGGCAAATAATTTTCAGTTTGGTCTATTGTAATGCCTTTTCTCCGATTCTTAGCCATTTCCTAGTTCAGTCTGTTTCACAGAATCGGTTCCAGAATGGTTGAGGGTGGAGGGACCTCTGGAGATCACCCAGTCTGCCTCAAGCAGGGTCAACCAGAGGAGGCTTCTCTGCACTGCGCCCAGTTCTGAGCATCTCCACAGGTGGGAACTCTACAGCATCTCTGGGCAACCTCTCCAAACAAACTCAAGCCCACATTTCACTCTAACAGCAAGCACATGAAAAATAGTTACAGACCCCTGGCAGACCCTTTCACAACCATATTAGATAATCCTTTAATTATGACAGTGCAGTTTTAATAACTATTTTGTGTACAGTGGTGGTCTTTTTCCCAATGAAGTTAGGTATGCCAACACTATATTCTTTCATCAGGATCAGACTTCACTGGTTTCCTGACAACAGCTGCCTTTATTAAAAATCAACAGCTTTACTTTTTGTATACATGCACTGGGTAGATCTTAGGACATTGTCCTCAAAGCCAGAACCAGCTTCTTAAAACTGAGACTAAGAAGGAAATAATGGATTAATTTATTCTGCCATATGTCGGTTGCTAATCCTGAAATACCTGAATTTGTGTAATTTTTCTTCCAAGACTTGGCTGGTATGAAAAAAAAAGGTCATGCTTCAATTTTAAAGGAGGTTTTTAAGGCACCAGTTTTCAGGTACTTGCCTAGTCTTGTAGGGAACTGAGACACCAAGCTATGGCTAACTAACAGCTCTGTAAATATTCTAGCATTTTACTTTTTGGCAATAACAGATTTGAGCTAAAAAATGGACAAATTTCTTCACAGGAGACCTTTAAATATCTTCTTCTACTTCATGGATTAAGCAGTTGTTTGTTTTTTCTAATGAAGGCTCCACATGAAGGGGTATGGGGCTTGTACCCAGTGCTGGAAGCTGGAGTGGGACCTACTCACCCCAGAAACGCTTAGGGTAGTATGTCCACTCAAGCTTCCATCTGCTGATACGATCCACTGTCTTGGTTGCTGCAGTGCTCATGTCGGTGACTGTAGTCAGGAAGTTCTTTACCCAGAAGATGGTGAGGCCCTGGCACAGGATGTCCAGAGAAGCTGTGGATGCCCCATCCCTGGAAGTGTTCAGGGATGGGTTGTATGGGGCTCTGAGCAACCTTGTGTGACGGAAGGTGTCCCTGCCCATGACAGGGGGGTTGGAACTGGATGATCTTTAAGGTCCCTCCCAACCCAATCCAGTCAGTGATTCTGTGGTTCTATAGGATCTTCTCAAGCGCTGAATTCTGCACCTGGCAGCCAGGAGGGGCATCCCTGTCCTGGGGGGCACCAGGCCGAGCATCGCCAGCCAGGCAAGGGAGGGGATTGTCCTGCTCTGCTCTGGGCTGGGGGGGCCTCACCTCCAGTCCTGGGGGCAGCTTTGGGTGCCACAATACAAAAAAGACATGAAGCCATTGGAGAGTGTCCAAAGGAGGCCACGAGGATGGTGAGGGGAGTGGAGGGGAAGCCTTAAGAGGAGTAGCTGAGGTCACTTGGTCTGTTCAGCCTGGTGAAGAGGAGATTGAGGGGAGAGCTCATTGCTGTCTTCAACACCCTCATGAAGGGAAGCAGAGGGGCTGACACAGCTCTCTTCACTCTGTGACCAGTGACAGGACCCAAGGGAATGGGATGAAGATGAGTCAGGGGAGGTTTAGGTTGAATATCAGGAAAATGTTTTTCACCCAGAGGGTGGCTGGGCACTGAACAGGCTCCCCAGGGCACCAGCCTGACAGAGTTCAAGAAGTGTTTGGACAATGCTCTCAGGCACATGGTGTGATTCTTGGAGTGTCCTGCCTAGGGCCAGGAGTTGGATTCAATGATCTTGAAGGTCTGTTCTAACCTAGTGTTTTGTGATTAAGATCAGGAGGAATCCTGCTGCTGCTGCTTTCCTTATCTATCAGTCTGTTACTTGCCAACATTTATTTTACTCTTCATAAAACACTAATGCTTTGGATGTAGTTGATGGAGAAACTTGATTTTGATCTGCCTTGTGTTCATCCCTGTGCATCACCAAGTTTCTCCCCCAACATTTTTGAGTAAGAGGGAGAATTGTGATGAATGTGATGATCAGTAACTCGGTGCTATGAGAAGATGGGGCTGGTCTTGCTGCTTCTTTTCCTGCTGGAACGTACTGGAGTATCTGAGCACAATTCTGATGTGGTGCTAACGTTAGGAAGTACACGAATCCGGTGCTAACTTTAGGACTGATCTGGTGCTAACTTTAGGAGACACACTGATCTGGCTAGTTTTGACTGACTTAAGGAGACATCTCCTTGCATGGCATTTGTCTAGCTGGTATGTTCATATTGCCTAGACTGAGGAGGTTCCCTGCAAGGCTTCTTGGGTCCTCTGTATGAAGGCATTTTAAAAAACACTAAACTTCTTCTTATAAATAAAAGTCTTCCCCCAGGAATGACAGAAATCTGTCTGAATCCCTCTCCAGTGCCAAGGCTGTTGTATTTTTTGTCATGGAAAATTGGGCAATGTAATTATTAAGTAACATATTCATGCTGAAGTCAAAAGAACTTCAGGCATTGTGAGACAACACTTGTGAGCTTTCTGTTCCTCAGGTTATATGAGATGGTTTAATGATATGGTAACCTGTGCTGATGAAAGGGACTGATGCTGAGTTGGCTTAGTAAAGTCTCAGGAAATAGAGGATTTCTCTTCCTTGATGGGTAGACCAAGGACAGGTTAAAGTCAGACAAGGTTATCATATCCTGATGTTCTGGTGACCAGAAGCTTAACTCTGTTTGCTCTTCTGCTGTTCTCTTAATTCTCTGATGCTGCTCCTTGCAGGAGGAAAAGAACAGCTTGGACTTTAAGGAACACGAACAGTGTTCCCCTTTTTAGGGTCACCTATCTACCCTTTTTAGGATCATCTGTTTTCAAAACAAGTGCTGCATGCCAGCATTGCAGCGACCCAGAGGAGGAGTAGGCACCTCTCTTAAAGGCAGTAGCCAGTGATTAAACAGTTGGGGGCGGTCATTGCTCTTGGATAGTTGACCTGGGAGGGCTTATGTGTTGGAAAAGACTTGCAATAAATTATCTTTTATTCATCATGCAAACAAAACTGGGATCAATCTGAAATCTTCCTTATTTTTGATTACCATAAATGAATTTCAAGAGGATTACAAATAAGGTATCAAGCTAAGTAAATTGGTAGCTGTACTCAGTCCATCAGGTTTCCACAGCCCCTTTGACTTCAGCAGTTGTTCTGTGAGTAAGTTGCTCACCATGTTCACAAAACATTAGCATTATGAGCCATTACAGAGGGGCAGGTATGTCCCTGTAACTCACTGCCTGATGTGTCATTTATAACTGGATACCTGTAGGGTTTTGTTTTCTCTCAAAGCTTTAGTGGTATTTCAGTTTGTGACTAAAGAGCTGTAATTGGGTTTTCAAACTTTTTAAACCTGTGAGAATTGTCTAGGTAACCATCTGTCTTGCAACTGCAGTAAAGGTGTGTATGCAACTTAAAAGCTGTATCACCTTAGAGTGGATTCACTGAGGTCAGGTATGGAGTGTTTGATTTGTGACCAGAACACCTTCACTCTGTACTGGAATCTTGTCTTGGAATTCTACATGATTAGTGTACCTGCCAAGGACCTCAAATACAAAATATTCTTATTGTATCATAGATGATGGAAATACTTCCTCGATAAAAGCACCATTATGAGAAGGTGGGTGGGACTTCTGGGCTCTGGCCACACCTCTGCAGTGTAACATTTTTATATGGGAGACTACAAAATCATATTAACAAGGCTCAGCAATTACTCTCTTCTTTGGGTTTCTCTTTCCCTTCTCTTCACTGCCCTAAAGCTAATAAGCCCTTTCATTTACAGGTGTTTTTGCACTCTAAAATATAAGTTCAATGCCTTTGGAGATCAGTGTGCTGTGCAATGTTTTCTGTCTCCCTGCAATGCCAGCTGTTCTTATGTGGTAAATGTAATTGAAAACATAGACTGGGTACTTTTCTTTTATAAACCTCTGTCCTGGAGGTGTGTGAGATAACAAACACCTGTAAGACAGGTGTATAATCTGTGAGGGAGCTAGATTTGCATTGCATGGCCTGAGTACATGAAGAGCCAGTGTACCAACTGTTAGTGCTTTTGCTTTTACAGACTCATCTGGAAACAGTTATCTTGGATATTTTTTCTTGAATGGACTTTAATGTTTTCTATTGTAATCTTGTGAATATTTTAATACACTTTTTTTTTCCCATTATTGGTTTGCTGGATGAGTCTTACCTGGTTGGGGACTGGGAAGGGTGGGGGCTTGGAATACACCACCTCTTTCCCTGGCAGTGTTCTTCAGTCACTGTGCCCACTTAGTGACCAACACAGCTGGAGAACTCACCACTTGAGACTCTGGGTTACTGCTTTAGCCACAAGGACCAAGACATACAAGTGGAAATGTGGCAGAACAGAGAACTGACTTCATGGTGGGACAGCCTTTGAGAAAGGGGAGCTGTGAAGATACATCAGCATCTGAGATTCATCAGAACCTACCTTGCCTCAGTTATCTTTTCCCCTGCATGTGAATTCCTGAATCTGAGTCTGGTGCTTCAACACCCCCATCTTCTTCCTGGAGTTGTGAAGGAAGCTAAAACACCAGTGGCACATTTGTTTGCTGTCCTTTCGTTCAGGACAGTGGTGGCTCGGGAACACATGAAGACACACACACAGCTGAAGCTGGAACAAATATCCTGATGCTACCGAGGAAGGAAGAGCATCAGGAAATGAAATGCAAATGCTACTGTTGGTTACTGAAATATGGCAGTTCTCCACCCAGGGGGTTTCCTGACTGCGACAGGAAATATTACTTCAGTCTGAGGCTCTGGCTGTCACCAGTACTGTGTCACTCCCAGCACTTTTCACTGGAGTCAGATAAGGTGAGGCTCGGCAAATCTTTTTAGGCGAAATCCAGCCAGTTTCTTTAAAGAGACAGTACAAGATGAAAAATTCCGCCTTCATTTTAAAAGGTTGACCTTTATTTAAATGTGTGGAGATACTTCATTATTTGCACTTAGAAAACATTTGCTCTCTAAACATGTACATTTCCTCTTTTATTTTCTCAGAGGAAAAAAACATTAAAATTAGTGAAGCTGGGTCCCATGGGGATGGGTTTGTGCGTTGCTATGTTTGATCTGTTGGGTTAAGCATCTCTTTACTGAAGTTGCTCTCGTGCTTTTAGCTCCTGATTATACCTATAGGAATAAAAAAGGAAGAGCACAGGTTAAGAATAGAATAGAACACCAGTTACAGTAACAGTTTTTTCCCAGCAGTCTGTTCACCAGAGGAGGTTTAAAATTACAATGGACTTGGAGGGTGGAAACTCAGGATAGGATATTTTAATTCTTGTAGGAAGTTCCAAAGTAGCTAAGTTTGCCATATTTCTGGTCAGTACTGAAGCCAGAAAAATCCCGAAGTTTCCTTCAAGAAATAATTTTTTAAACAATGCTGCTCTCCTTAAAAATCTTTTAACCCAGCTGGAACTGACATGATTCAACACCGCTCGAGCTAGACTGAAAATATTTACAACTTCACTCCAACCTAACTGTAAAACTAACAATGTAGCAAAGATGTTTTGTAATGTTTCATGAATGGTTCAGTTCCTCTTGCCTGTTGCACTGACAGGCTGGCAGCATCTTTAAATTCCTGGTTAATGCTTAGCTGTAGTTGTACCCTTATTAACACATACCTCCATATTCGGAAAAGCTGGGAACCACCAGCACAGCCAACAAAGAAGTTCACAGCAAACAGACTCCAGTTTTTGGGGATAATCACTAGAGAGTACCGTGACCAAATAAGGCCTGTTGAATAAAATGGAAAGTTTAAAGATATTTCAAATTAAATATTCAGATATTTCCCTAAGTTTGGAGGCAAATTCATGGGCCAGTTGAAATAAACAAATTTCACAGTTTCATGTTAGACAACTGCTTTGCTTAGAAAAAGTTGAGGACCTTTCTCAGTGAAAAGTGCCAGTGGGACACCTACAAGTATGTACTGCATTCTTCTAAAATAGCAACAGAAAGGTCAATCATAGTCTGAAAATCAAACAGAGATCCTCTGTAGTCTACAGCAGCCTAGACCTTGATTTTCCAGCACAGTAGTGGTATTTTGCTGTATATCTAGCTTGCTGCACTACATTGGCAATTATGCAAAACTTATGCAAAATGCACAGGACTGTGTCAGATATCAAAATAAAGTCTGGAGAACCCTTTCAGACAGGAAAAACATTGGAAAAAGCTGCCCAGGGAAGTGGTGCAGTACCATCTGTTGGAGGTATTTTATAAGATGTGTAGTTGTGTCACTCAGAGACGCATTTTAGTGGGGACTTGGAAGTGCTGGGTTAATGGCTAGACTCTATGATCTTGAAAGTCTTTTCCAACCTAAATGATTCTAGGAGTACAGAATATTGTTTCTGCTAGTGTGAGAATTCTTGGCAGCCAGCAGTGCAGTAGTCCATGTGCCACTGCTTCCAATTACTTGTAACACTTGGAAATTCCTTCCAATTATGTTAGAGTAATTACCCTACTATTCTTAAACCCTGTAAAGTCTGTTCTAAAAAAGTCACTATATCCTGGACTGATTTCAAAATTACTTGATCTGAAGCAAAGGGAGAGACTTACTGCAATGAATGGTATAATGGTAACTTAAGGGATGACACTCATGTCCTAAGTCATAGCAACTTGCACTGAACACTGCCAAATTAAGACAGGTGTAGACAACTCTTACATAATTACAGAAAGCTTACTGATTTAATAACAAGTAGAGGTCTGTCCTAGAATTATCCTCCAATAGCAACATTGACAGCTAGCATGTTAAAATTAAGGCTTTCTGTTGAAGGGGATTAGTACTGATGGAAGATTGTGAGATGGTGCTGTGCAAAAACACAAAGTGTGGCTTTACCTGTGGCCATTAGTACTGCAGACTGTGCTGTGCTGAGCTTTTCTGCTGGTCTGGCCATGTCAGCCAGTCCAGCACCCACCAAACCCTGCAAAGAGAAATTCAGTGAGCATCAGTCTGGGACTCCTGTAACAGATCAAGAGCTTTACAAGGGGAAGCTGCTTCACAGCTCAGTGCTTATCCTGCTGCATTATGCAGGAGATGGGATGCATTCTGTGAGCAATTAGACTCTCTGAGACACCATCCACTTCCAGTCCCTCGTGGGAAGAAAAAGAAGATGGTTATGGCAGCTACAACTGGGTGGCAATAAAATCCCAGGCATTGGCAGTTTTGTATTAATTCAAGAACAAGGTTAATTTAAACACAGCTGCTTAAGAAAGCAGCTGAAAAAGACCTGCCCTGGTTTTCATGCAACAAGTAGAGGCTTATCTAAATAAGGGCCTTCTTCCCACAGGTCAGGCTGAGATACTGCTGGTAAACATCAGCCCATATAGTCTTCGCTCAGCTTCATCTGAGGGGGTAAAAGTGCTTTTTTAAAATATATTAGTGCTTATTTTAAATATAATTTCAGTAATGAAAAACTTGCAGGCAAATTGAGGAATAGCTTGGCTAATCTACTTGCCATTCGAAGCAAATGTTGCTTGGTTTGTTTGTTGTGTTATTGCCCTCTACTGGAAATACAATTTCATGTTCCTGTTAACACCAGTTCACAAAAAAACAAACAAACAAACCAAAACAAAACCCCTAAGTAAGACAGTCCTAATAATTTTAATTCCCTGATTGCCATGCAGGACTCCTTGGGCATAGAAAAGCTGCCTCAGGCTCAGGAGGGTGTTTCCAGGGAGAACCTCTGAGGAAGGGGAAGGTTAACCATGGTTCCTGCAGCTCCAGTCCTGACAACACACAAGCTGTAGCTTAGAGCACAATGTGGCCTATAAAAAGTTTGGGTTAACAATAACAAAGTTACAAAGCAGCTGGCAATGGTAAGCTGGCAAGGTTACATCCTTGCTTGCTATCAAACAAGATCAAACGCTCATGGGTTTAGAGATCTCTTGTTTTATCTGTATCAATACACCTCGGAGCAGCACAGTGAAATTAGGAGGTGGCATTTGCATCACCTGGGCACAAACACAGCCCAGGGCTGTAGTCAAGTGGGAAGCAGAACCTCACAGGAGGCAGAGCACCACTGACAGCCACACTGGCAGCTGACTTTGTCTTTTATGTCAAGACTACCTTGCACTCTGACAGGCTTCAGCCTGCCTTCAAGCTATGAGGCTTAGGAATTGGCTTCCTTAAGATATTTCTCCATTTCCTCAATCTCAGAAGAAATGCATGCTTTAGGAGTTTTGCATTATGCCAGCTCATTCCTACCTTGAGCAACAGTTGGTGTTTCACAAGAGAAAGCCTTTGTGAAACTAAGTGAAAAGCACAATTCTTCCACAAAGCCTTTTCTCCACGCTGTATCCCCTTCATGTTGTGCTATCTGTTATTAAGGCTAATTTTATTCCTCCCCATATATTAAGAATTAGAGCCTCTAATCTTTCTGCAGGCTCAAGTTTTTGCTGGGAAACTCTTGCTTGCACAGTGTGTTAATGCAGATTGCCCTGGGCTTGACACCCAGACACCAGCTGGCATCTTCTACTTACCCATTTCATAATAGGTGCCCAGAAAAACACTGTTTTGGGACCTGAGGGAGGATGGGAGAAAAGAAGTTAAATTATTTAGTAAGATGTGGCTGTGTTAATACCCACAGCATTTACCCACCGTAAGTTTAAGTGGTTTTATTTTTTTTTTTTTAATGAATTGTTTATATTAGAAGTTTTTACTGCTGTACAAGCTCTAGCACCTAATACTCATAATTCATCGACTTAGTGCATCAATCTTCAGTTGTGTAATCACTCCACACATTTCTGCAACAGCTGGATAGGATTTTGTATGTCCATATTTAAGCAATTGAGGACACCAGAGCAAGCAAAATGCATTTATAGTTGAAAGAGTTAGGAAAAGGCTTAGGAATAGGGAAAACACCCCAAAAATCCACCAGTAGGCAAAGGAGGATTACGAGGGAAGAGGATGAAATCTCAAGAAGGAAGGGAGAAAAATCCAATGGCATGGGACCTGAGGTAAAACAACTCTCTTACAAATACATTTGATTTTCAGTGGTGGTAAAACAGCTGCTGGCTGGTTAAAACAAAGCCCTGTAAAGCCACACCTACAACTATACCAGAAATCATTAATCTGGGACTTCTGCTCCAAGTCTTAAATGAGAGACCACAATCCAAAGTACCAACCCCCCTGTGAAACAGTCAGGAGACTGTTGTAATTTTATCAAAAAACATTAATGTTTAGGTCACTGCTCAACACTCTGGTAACATGCAAGATGAAGCCAAGTTTTCACTGTAATATATTACCAGGACTTTGGTTGCCTGTTTTTTATGCTATTTCTTCACTAACAATTCAGCCTTAAAAAGACCTTGCACTAACTACTTGTACTTCCAGTTTTAACCACCCTCAAGTTTAAAACTATGACGTGGGAAACAAAAACTGGCTTGGCAGCCTTGCATAAAACTCTTTTTAACCCACCCTGCTTGTGATCCAGTTTCAAACTGCATTTAATAACCACAAGCACATTACCTTTTGTCTAATATTGTTAAATATTAGATAACAGCAGCTTAATGTTCATCCTTTAAAGATACAAACTTCAGCTGCTGTTCTCTAAGGCACTTACTTGATATGTCAGGCTGCAAATACAGCTTGTTATGAATAAATCAGTCTTACAGAGTAACTGCTTAGTCACTATTTAGTATTTAATTGCTAACATTCATCTTATTCTAAAACACAAATTTAGATTTGGAGTACAAGAGGATGTGGGGTGAGTATAAATTATTAAACTGACATTCCCTAAACAGCTAGTGGAATTCTCAAGAAGACTGACATTAATTTTTATTAATAATAGAAAATGCAACTATTTCAAACTGCTGACTGCAGAACTAAGAAACAGTTTGAGACAGGAAAGGTACCAAGCCAAGTTTGAAATTAGGTAAGACTGTCAAACACCTCTCCTTGGAGGCATTCCAGCCTGGGTGAGTTCTTCACAGCTCCTGACATCCAGAATTTTTCAAGGTTGAATATGACAGCAGCCCATGAGAGCAGGGGAACACCAGAGGCTAACCAGTGTTAGTGACCAGTTTATAGAATTTATGACTTCTATTAAATATAAGAGGTCTTTGTGCTGAGAACTTGAACAAAAAGTGAACCAGAGAGGCCAAAGGGGAGGGAGCACAAGCTCAGCCCATGCTGTCCCATGGCAGCCTGAGGAGTTGGTGTGCCAGGCCCTCCACTGTCCTCCAGCAATGCCAGCCAAAGAAACAGTTTCCAACAGGCATTAATTATTTTGCTGGAAGCTTTCTTTATGCCACAAAGTGCTTCATACCTCAAAAGTGATTTATAACTTCATGACAATGATGCTTATACTCCTGAATTAGACTACAGATTTGGATGGCACTGGAGATAAAAGAAAGCCTTTCATTTGTAACCCACTTTTTTTTTTTTCTGCAGTCAGTGTGACATCTATTGCATAACTTTCTCACAGACACCTTCAAGGCTAAAATAGAAGTTGCAGGGGTTCAGTTTCTCTACTTGCTTGTGCTGTGGCTTTTATCACTTACACCATCAGTATAGATTACGACAGAAAGATATGTGTGTATTATATATAACATATATATATATACAGAAGCCCTAAAAATGGATTTATTAATTACAACACTATGGTGATGACCAAAAGCAGCCCACAGGCAGTTTTGTGAAGTGAAAAGCACTGTAAGAGGACCTCCAAAACCTTCTCCAGTTACCACTACTGCTCTGTTGAAGAAGGAACATAGATGTTCCCAGTGCTTGCTGTGCCTTGTGTCCACTAAAAGCATCTGGAAGCTGCCACATTTCACACCGGTGGAATGTGAATCTCAGTGTTGGACATACTGTCTCTTTATATATAAAAACAATATGTTAATGTTAAATATATTGGAGTGAATTGAGTACAAATCAAACATTTTGGGAACTGCACTTTTCACTCTCTGTGATTTCTTTAGAGCAACGATTTTCCTTCCATTGTAAGAGGACAGAGCAACTGACTGCAAACTAAAGTCCGTTTTCACAGTGCATATTCCTGGTAGGTGAAGAGTCAAGGATGCCTGTGACACTGACACAAAACAGTGGGGACAGAGCCTATGGAATGCCAGGATTTTATCGGGCGCTCGTTTTAACAACCGACGCAATTTGTTTACAGGACAAACACCACGCAAATGGCACTGAATGAGATCATTTTACAAGAGGTTTCTCCCTAATAACACAAACCCCCACGTTTGCCCATGGAAAGGTAAACTGTAGGTCAGCAGAGGGGAGCTCATTCTTTACCCACGGGAGTCCTCCAGCGCATTCACCAAGGGCACGAGTTGCCTTGGGTAGAAGCGTGGGATTCAGCAGAAAGGAAATAAAACCAAAGGCTGCCTGACTTCAAAGGGCACATTTCAAGATCGGAAACCCTGGCAGCGCTCTCCCCCGTCCCTGGAAGTGTCCAAGGCTGGATGGGGCTCTGAGTAACCTGGCCTGGTGTCCCCACCCGTGGCAGCGGGTGGAACTGGATGATCTTTAATATCCCTTCCAACCCAAACCATTCCACGATTCTATGATTTTTTCCAGCGCATCCTCTTGAAAGAAGCCGCTGCCGAGGCCTCCAGGCCCCTTTCGACCCAAGACATCCCCTGGGCCAGGTTCTGGCAGCCCAGCTGATCCCTGGATACACCCCGCGGTACCGCGACAGCGACACCAGCGCATCCATCCCGGAACCACCCGTGCCGTGCCCGATTATCCTATTCTCCCTTCACAAACACAAGAAATTCTCCGTTACGCAGCAGGACTCCGCTCCAGGGCCGCTTTCCCGTGCCAGAACCCCCGATCCCGCCCCCCACCATCCTTCGCATCCCCCGCTCCGCTCTCCCCGCCGGCCCAACCGGGGACCAAGGTGACCCCCGCTCATTACCCGCTGGGTGGTTGTAGAAGGGCCGGAACCGCGGTGGCAGCATGAGCTCGATGCGGTCGAGCATGCGGTGGTAAGAGGCGCGGAGCCCCGCGACGGTGGCCGCCATGGCGAGGGACGGGGCGAGCGGGGTCGGAGCGGGGACCGAGGGGCGAGCGGGGACTGAGCGGGGGCCGCGCTCCGTCCGTCCGTCCTTCCTCCGCCCAGGCCCCGCCCACCGGACCTGCCCACCCGGCAGCCCGCGCTCTGATTGGTCATCGCCGCAGGGGGCGGGGCGGAGCGGAGAGCTGCGTGCGGCCCTATTGGCTGCGAGCGCCGGCCCCGCCCCCTGGGGAGAGCTGGCGCGCCCGCCGCCCCCGGGAAGGGCACGGGCGCCCGGCTCAGAGATGGCCGCCGCCGCTTCTTTCTCCCCCTCAGGATGGCCGCCGCGGAGGGGCCCTGCGCTGCGATTAATGCGCCCAAAGCCAAGATGGCCGCCTCGCGGCTTCACACCGCTTCACTGGAGAGGGCCGGTTTGTAGCCGGCGGAGACGAGCGCGCTGACGTCACCCTCACGTCCACGACGCGCCCTTCCTTCACTCGGGGCGGGGCGACGTCACCGGCTCGCGCGAGACTCCCGCTAGTCCCGGGCCCCCGTGCCCCCGCCCTCCCGGTGGGCGTGGCTCCCGCGGCCGGGCTGGGCGTGGCCCCGCGCGCGGTGGGCGTGGCCCGGACCCGCCGCGCCTCCGGCTCGCGGTCGGTGCCTCGGCGCGAGGCGGGCGTGGGGCGCGCGCGCGGGGCCCGCTCGGCGGTTCCCATGGTGATCGCGCGCGCCCGGCCGGTCCCGGCGCATCCCCCCCGCTCCGCGCGCGCCCTTCCCGCCCGCGCGGGGCCATGTCCCTGCTCTGGGACGTGCGGAAGCGGACCCTGGGGCTGGAGGAGCCCGGATTGCTGCGCAGGCACTACCTCGGTAAGGACGGGCGGTGTGGGGAGGGGTGGTGAGGACGAGGTCCGGCCGTCCTTGGCGCCCCACCAAGCGAGGAGGGGGCCCGGAGCCCCTTCCAAGCTCCACCGCTCCCTCGCTCGGCCGCGCTGTCCCGGAGCTCCGAAGTTTCGTGTGCCCCGTGTGGGGCGGCGACACCTTCTCCAAATCCAGCCCCCGGCCCTCCGCTCCCTCAGGGGTGGTCCGGGACACCCCGGGCCCGTCCCTCCTTGGTCCCGGGGTGGCGCGGGGCCCGCCAGGACCCCCCGGTGCCCCGGTGCGCGGCTGCGCTCGCCCGCCGCCCTTGCTTCCCGAAGGAACTGTTGCACGCGGAGATCCAGCCGGGAAGTTGGGCGGCGGCTGAAAATAGCGCCGGGGCCGGGCAGGGTCCGGATTTACCGGCGCTGAGCCGCCGGAGGCTGGGAACAAAGCACGTAAGCTCCTCCGGGATCATGGCGCGGCCGCTGTCCCGGCGCCCCCGAGGCGCTCCCGGGGCTCCGGGAGAAGCCGAGCCTCTGGGACGCGCTCGGCGCGGGCCGATCCGCCCGCCCTTTGTGTCCCCAAGTGCTCCGCGGGGTCCCCGCAGGCGCCCCAGCCCCGGGCTGCCCTCGCCTCCACGCCCAAGCCAGGTATTTTCACTTTCCAAGTTAAAGCCAGCGTCACTTCTAGTTTCCGAGGCCGTGGGGAGGTTTCTGTGGCGTGAAGGAACTATCGACATTCTTTGTCATGGCGCAGGTTCCGTAAAAAAAACGCTACCAAAAATTTATTTTTAAAAACCGGTATTTATTCACGTGTTTTTGGATGTGTGGCGGTCCGTCGCAGTGGCCCCGTGGATTTCGGGGGGTGTCCAGGGTAGATGGCTCGGTGGAACGCGTTCTTTTGTGCTCGTGTGGCAAAACAATTCCTGCCTTGGAGTGGAAACCTCGAGTACTCGAGATGGAGCTTGATTTACAGCGTTGTAAAACGAGTGTCGTTCTGTGCCTCCCCGGCTGGTAATGTCGGTGCTAATGGTCTGTCCTTTGGTTTTTTCCTGGTGGAATTTAAGGTGGGATATCACATTACAGAGCCTAATTTAGGAGTTTTCTGTCTGTAGTCCACGAGCACTCAGTAATCCACAAAAGGTTAATCGAGGAAATCAAGGTTACTGCTGGTAGGTTTCTACCGATCACGGAGAGGAGGGTGTGTGTGTGTGCAGCACACAAGTCTCTTGGAAAGAAATTTTGAGTCCTGAAATAAAAAGAAAAGGTTGAGAACTAACGATCTAGCTGCTTTTGATTTTGGTTATGTCTCAAGCTGTGCTTGGCCAAGCGTTAGCTGAAGATTGTTCTAACTTTTAGTTACCCTTCTGTCTGGATTTTTTTTGTTTGCTCCAGTTGGAGCAGAAAAGCTCAATGTTAAAATTAGGATTGTAGCATGCAGATTTTGAAGAAGCACACATTTTTTTTTAAGACCTTTTTTTGTTTTTTTCTTCTGCTACTTTTACGTGATTGTGTCTCTGGCAGTTAAAGTACTAAGATTTGAACAGTAGAAATCATCTTCCTGAATGTACCAAGATGTCTTTTCTGGATGCTGCTCCAATAAAATGCACATAACTTTAGTTAAAAACAAACCTCTGCTACTTTGGTTAAGGTCTCATATTTACTGTTTTTTCTTTCACCTAAACAAGTTCAGTTGCTTTCAGAGCCTTGAAAAAATAGGACCTGGGAGAGCCTTCCCACTGAATTGATGTTGAGATCTGCATTGGTGGTGGCAAGAAATGCTCAGTCCCTTCAGTCCCTACTGACTCCTACTTTTCACTGGGGGATTGGCACGGGGTGTGATTTTCTTGTGGAACCATCACACTTTTACCCCAAATGACATTTATGGCCTTAATAAACCCACTAGTTTGACTGCTAGTCAGATGTGGTGGTTCAAGTGCAGATTTCCCAGACAAGAGGCCTGTTGTTGTGCCTTTCTGTGTGCAGGACAGTGTAGGTGTGGGTCTTTTCTCTTTCAGACTTCAGCAGCTCTATGTAGGAGCTTTGTTCTCGGGCCCACTGGTCCAAGACCACAGCGGTCAGGTGGGTGTCACTGCTGATCTGATCTGCGTGGGAAATAAGGCTTATATATAATAAGGCTTCTTCCTATTTATAATTAATAAATAAGGCTTCTTCCTATTTATAATTTCTTTATTTTTAGTAGTGTTTCAGTGGTCTGGCAGATAGAGCAAATGGAGGACACAAATTTAATTTTAACTTAAGAATAGTGTTGAGAGACTCAAGGCATTATCCATGCTTTTTTTTTGGCAAATTATTTTTTTACAAATTTGTCTAGACAATTATGGATACAGGTACAAAATGAAGTAATTTATATATCTTTTCGTTGCTTGCTGTACTTTTTCAGCCACGGAATCAAAGGAAAAGTATTGTAGCAAGTCCATGACTAAGAATGCAGTTGGGAGGAAGGTGTGTCTGTTTGGATGGTACTTGCATAATGAACCCTTCACTGGGATGGTTGTGTTGTGCTACAGTGTAAAATATCAGAAATATGGACCGTGACCATGTTTTGAAGGAAGACATCTGAGAACTAATTGTTGTTTCCTATTTACTCAGTGTTTTAGTTTCATGTGAACTGGCAATCAAGTGGCACTCTATAAATAGCCTCTCTCCGCTTCTGAAAACAGCTGCTCCAGGAAGGATCTGTGTAATGTACCTTTCCATGCAGATAGCTCACCCCTGGAATTTGTGGCCTTGCAAAAAACTCTGTCTGATTTTGCAAGATCCCTAAATAATTGCTCTGAAGCCCAGTCAGGTCTGGACAGAGTTCCAGAGAAACAGCTCATGGAGATGGGGCAATCCGTGCGTCCCTGGGATGTGTCTTTCAGATGTTATCCTTTGGTGAGAGCTCCTGCTGTGATGAGAGAGAAGATGTGGGTCCCAGCAATGTATCTGTTAGCTACGTTTCCTTCAGCATTTGTAGGCTAATTACTCTCAGTTTCAGGCAGTGCTTGTGTTTGAGGTCTCCAGAGGAAGCCAGGCCTGGGGGAGGCTGTCTGTAGCTCTCTTTCCTTTTTTCCTTTCTTTTTTCCTTTTCCTCTTGCAGTTTAGGCATGCTCTTAGCCTGGTGCTGGTGGGAGGAGCCCTGCTGCCAGATCACAGATGGAAACTAAGTTTCAGACTTCTTTCAGTAGCACATCGCTGTGCTTTTACCCTGAAAAATACTGGTGCAAACTGTAGTATCCGAGTTAAATTCTGCCTCTAAGCTGGTGTCATTACTCAGGATGCTTTCACAAGACTCTCCAAATCTTGCAATTTTGTGTCATTGTGGCAATGTTTCAGGGACTAGTGAACAAACCTGTTCCGGCGGCAGGTAAAGTGTTCTGGCCTCTGTGTGGATTTAATATGACATATAACTATTTGGCTAGAGAAATGGCAGCGTGGGTTTCTTACAAGAAAGAGGGATCCATAATTCCTCTGAAGTATTTAATGTGATGGTTTATTTGCTTTTCTGTGAAGGGTCCTGTCTCTTAAACAGAGAATGGCCCTGTTTAGACCTAAAGAAGAATAAAGACTTTTCCTTTTTATTTTTATTTGTTTGATTTGGAGTTTTTGTTTGGTTGGTTTATTTTTGCTGTCTGACATAGCAGGTTATCCAGAGAAAGTCTCTCAGTGTAAAAGGAGAGGAACTGATGCTGTATTTTAACTCAGAGTGGTTGTTGGAAGCTGTGGTGCTTGATACAATGGAAGCAAATATCGAAACAGTCTCTGATATCTTCATACAGATACTATTCTGAAATCTTCATTCCTTCTTTTTCTTTTAGGTTTAGTATGTATCTTAGAGATAGCATTGTGGTGCTTTCCTGTGAGCTTTTACTCCCACTTCTTTACAGATTGTTTCATATCTTACGAAGTTTTTATCATCCTGGTTTTTAAGATCTGGGAAAAGTTTTAAGTCTGTAAAAAATTCACTGTAAGGAAACCAGTAGTTAGGTTCATTGTGATCAAATTTTGTAAAGCTTACAGCAGTTCTTACTAAAAAGAGATCTGTGAATATTTTTATGTAGGGAGAACTTACTAAACTGCCTAGGTTTCAATAGTTCTCCCTCTTTACAGGGATGAACCACAGTAATCCTAGAGCTAATTACAGTTTTGAAGTTAGTTGTTTGCCCTGCTCATAAGTAGGGTTGAAAATCAGGCAAGAATAACAATTATAACTGATGGATTTTGATATTGACTGCCCTCCATTCGTATCAGTTCATAAAACTAGTAGTGGCTGATTGAATGAAGATAGAATTTAGTGTTGCTGCTGAACATTTGATATTTCCTAAAATACATTGCCCAGAGTGTGAGAGTGAAATTAAAATACTTCCTTAAAATGCTGTAAACTTTCATTCTCTCTTTTCCTTTTCTTGGACAAACAAACCAACAAAGCCCAGCAGAATGAAAATTTGAATGCTGGGGAGAACAACCAAAAAGAAAGGCATTATTTTGCCCAGTTTTTACTCCAGCTATATTTTAACATGTGGTATCTTGGTCTTTGAAAATAATGTGGAGTAAGAAGGGTCAGACAGCTTTAACATGATCAGCTTTGTAGCTGGTGCTTTTGCAAACTTGGAGTTGGGCAGAGTATTTAATCAGCCTTTCTTCTTAAATCCTTTGCATAATACTTTTGATGTTTAGTTTTTTTTTCAGGTACACTGTTATATTTCATGTCCTAAACCTTTGGAATTAATTTTCTTTTCCACAATGAGTTAAAAACACTCATCTGTCACAGCTAAACTCCAGATCTGGTAGAGGTGTTTTATGTTATTTTTTCTTCAAGTCTAGCAGATGAACTGCTGCTTGAAAAAGAAGCATTATAAATGTACCTGATGGTCTGTTTATGAGAGCACAGTTCTGTAGTGATATATTCGATCACACTGTCACTGTCGGACACGAAATGATTCACATGGACACAGCTCAAAGTGAGGTGAAAAAAGAAAAGAAGTTTATTCTGTCCTTTCAGTGTTTATAGGTTTTTGACAGCAACCAGGGATTGAATAGTCAGGTTACCACCTTCCCAACCACACTGACCATGAGAGATGTCCATCAAAAAGCATATCTTTAATGGAATGTATCAACACCTATGTTTATAATTACTTTCCTGGGAAAGTAGCTAAAAATTATGAAAACAAGATCGAAAAGCCTGATTCTCAGGGCGACATCACACATCAAATACTTTGTGAAACTCAACTAACTGAAGTGTTTAGAAAGATGTAAGTGAACTCCCCAGATATTTTCATTAGAAATGTTTTCTGAATAATACAAATAGGCAGAATTGAAGTTCACGGTAATGAATGAGTTGGAGGAAAATACATCTGTGGAACAGTTTTTACGTGTTCAGTCTAATATTGGAAGGGGGAAGGAAGCATTAGGAAGGCAGGAAATTTGATGTAGTCATTGGATCTTCGCTGGTTGTGTAGAAAAGCTTAAGATACATAAGAGCATTGCATGAAAGGGATGTAACATTTTAACTGAAAAAAACACGAGAGAGGAAAGTGGTTTGGTATTGCCTTAAACTGGATATCTTTGGAGTCTTTTCCTCTTGTTAATAAAAGCAAGGCTTAGTGACTACAGTCCTTAAAAAAATTACAGATGGGCCATTGAAAGAGCAATGTAGCATTGAGACCTGTTGCTAACAAATTGAATTTGGAGGAATTTAATAAAGAGACTATGTCTGAAATGAATTCCCTGATACTATCTCATTTAAATTGGTGCCAAGGAGCAGAAAGGCACTATATGTATGTCTCAAACAGCTTGTAGGAAAAGATATTAGGGGTGATCCTAGCATACAGGATTAATGATTTTTTTTTTTTTCCTACTTCAAAGTAAATAATCTCAGATAATAATGACACTCATTTTAAAGCCTTTAATGTCGGTAAAGGATAATAAAAACACAGTGCAACAGAATCATCTGGACAAAACAACAAATTTAAAAATTCTGGCTGGTTATAATTTGGTACGTATCAGAAAACCAGAAAGAGATGTGAGCTGGGAGGCAGGATTAAGGTTAGATGAGTATTTCTGTGGCCTGAGTGCTGAATGTTTCGTTTTAATTTCAGTCTAATCAGCCTTCTGTTATCTTTGGGCTTATTTCACCCATAGGCTAACTGAGCTATGCGAGTGGAGGACAGGAGTCACTTGGACATGCAAGTGGTACAGCCATGTAGCATTAATCTAGGTAAATTTGATAGCTTCTTTTGCTGTTATCTTGGAAATCTTTGCTTGTGGTTAATATCACTGACATTTTTTTCAGTTACATCTTCCTGTGTGTTTTGTAGTTTGTTATGGTTTGTTACTGCTCCTTTCTCCTCAGTGTTATCCCATTTTGCTTCCATTCAGTGATAATGTGTTGATGATAATTTTAGTGTATTTTCTTTAAAAAAAAAATTACATGCAGGGTCTGGAGTTACTTGGTGCCTTCTGTCACTCTGTCCTGAAATAAGAGAATGATTTCCAGTGTTTGTTTTTAGAATGCTGGGGATTGACAGTAGCACAGCTTCTGGTTTTTTATGTACAAACACCAGTTTGTGTAAAACTGTAGATCCTTGTGGATCATGTTATTATGTTCTTTGGTGGGATTACCTTGCAGGAACTTGTTTTATGCATTTTTGTTTGTTTGTTTTGCTTTGTTTTTTGGGTTTTTTTGTTTTTAGTACTACTGCCTAGGTCAGAACTTATCAGTTGAACCTTCTTACTGAGTTTTGATGTTTTAGTTTTCTAAATCACCAATTTTTTTGCTGCTGTTTTATTTTGACATACAAATGAAAATGGAAGGTGTATTTCTGGCATTATATTTGGCCAGCAAAAAATGATAAAAAATTGGTATAACTGTTTCAGACTGTTGGTTTTTTTGTCCTTCAGAAATTCAGGAGGCCTTTAAAGTTACCTGCAGGTTTGTCATAGTTTCTTGAAATGGGTGGAACTATACAGATGTACTTTTTGATTTTAAGTGATTAACCTTGTATATAAAATCTGTGATTAACAGAACATTAATCATGTGTGTTAATGGCTGCCAGGAAGTAGGAGTGTGTGTAAGTGGGTTGTAGTCCCAAGGCTTTGCATGTATTATAATATTTGAATTATACTCAGTCTTAGGATGCAAATGTATTTGCTTTCTATCCTTTGGAGCCTCAGTGTTCTCCAGCAGACAGCTGGAGGCTGCAGACATTTGTGTGCACTTCTAATATATTTTCATTTTTTATTGCAATATTTCATTGCATTTATATTTTGTGCTTTTGAAGACTATCTTTGTACAGGGAATGTGTTTGCTTTGTAAATAACTGCCTGTGCCTTGATACTGAGTGTTTCAGACAGCTTCGTAGTTAAGTTGTACCTTGATCTTCTAATAATGAGCTTTGGATACATGAAAGCTGTCTCTTGCTGCAAAAACAAGCCGTGTACAGCATGTACTGGATTTGTATTTCAGGATGAGGCAGTGATGTGAGAGATCCTTTAGATCTCTTTCCTTTATTTATTTATTTTAATTTTTTCCCCCCATAGCTTTCTTCCAGTTGGATTGCTTCCATTAACTGCATTAGGGCAGACCATTATACCTGTCTGTGTTCAGTCACTTCCAAGATGTTGCATTGCAACTCTGTGAGTTCTTGTGACTTTGCATGTGATTCCTGATCTTCTATCCTTGAGTGTCCCCAGAATAGTCTAGTGGGATGTAACTGATCATGTATCAAGAACCTGTTGACACTTGAGACCAGTCCTGTCCTGGCAGTAAGGAAAAGGATCAGTTTGGACACAAACTATGGCAGCCTTCAAACAAAGCTGGATTTTTCACTGTTTGAGTGCAAGTCTTGGCTTTTTTTGTGTCTTTGGGGCTTAGTGAGCTGCTGATTCAGATGTGTCCCAAATGCTTTAGTGTGTGTTGAATAATTAAATATTGAATGTGAATATCATGAGATGGAATCTGAGTCACATCAGTGAATTTTAATATCCCCTTATTTTCCTCGTCTTGTTCTTCAAGGATTTGTGGGCTTTCTTCTGGAAGGATCGAATGTGTCATTAATGCTGACTGCTCTCTAACAGATAACATGGGGAAGATGAGAATCTGTCCCTTCACTGTGAACTTCTTGTGTTCTGAACCATCAGTGTTTGTTCAACCCTTTTTGAACTCCTGAAACTTCACCAAAATAAAAAACTGTTAAAATTAAACTGTTAGACCAAACCCACCTCTTCATTTAGGCTGCATTTGTTACAGTTATTGTAGTGTGTTTCTAGGAAATGAGGAAAAAAACCTGGTTCCTTCTTAATTTGGTTTGATTTTAAAAAGACTGTTATGTCCTGAGAACTGTCTTCAGTAAAAAAATGTGTCTTTGGAGTTAAACAGGTTTTTTTAGTTACTTAGGATGAATACATATAGTTTAATGCAAGAAGCAATGTAATTTTTAAAAGTAAGATTTTTTCCCCCCATTTGTTTTTAAATACCCAGTGATAATTTATCCTGTGTCAGTACACTGTTAACAGGCATCTACTATCAAGACTCAGCTTTCTACTTGAGCTCAACTTTTGACGTAATCTATCATTAATCCTGGCCAGTTTCCTGGTGTTTACATTTGTAATCTTATGGGGTTATGACCCTTATCTGTTATGCTATCTATATATCTGTTTCCTGAGTTCCCCCAAACAAACCCAGCAGAGTACAATTTCTATACTACCCAGGATTAAATGATATGTTAAATTAGGCAGGTATGCAGAATGTTAAATGCCTTAATTCAGTTCCACGCTGTCCAAGTTCTTGATTTCACTTGTGGGAAAGGCAGCCCCTGGGTGTTTTTTTTGCTAGAAGACATGTCTATAGATATGCTGGTAAGCTTCTGTATAATCAGTTCTTAATCTGTTTAAAAATGAGTATTGAGTTAGCTTAAACAACTTTAAATAGTAGGCTTTGATTTCGCCTGGAGCTTTTGTCTGGAATTCCTGGGATTAGTCCTGCTGGCAGTGTGGGAGAAGCAGCAGCCTCTGGCAGTCACTGGAAGGTGATGGCAGGACTGGCAGCAGTGGGAGCACACACCTCCTCAGCAGAAAAGAGGACATTCCTGCTAGGAATGCTCTCTTAAAAGCAGATTCCACTTTTTCTTTCCTTCTCCTAATGATTCTGCATGCTCCAGGGTTCATTTTGCCTGAGTGCTTGGAGGTGAGACACCCTGGTACTGCTACAAGCAATTTTAACTTCTGCACTGGGGTGGAGCAACAGTACATTTCAGCTTCTTAGATACCATCTTTTCTTGCTGGAAAGTGGAGCTCCTAATTAACCTTGGGTGTCACAGGGATCAGTAGTACCTGAGAACATAAAGCAGAGTGCATGATGCCTGTTTCCCCAGGTGCTGTGAAGGATTGGCTGGGTTATTATGTTGATGTTGGTTTTATACAAAAATATTCAACAGTGCTGCCCTCATAGCATTTTCACATGAAGACTTCTCAAAGTCAAAGGGAAGCATTTCCAAAGACACATTGAAGCCTACAGTAATGCTATTTACTCAAACTTGCAACAATCTGCATAATATTTATTTTTGCCTTCAGTTAATAGAGGCCTCCTTTGACTTTTCTTTGGAGAACAAAGCAGGACACAAATGTATTTTTTTTTTTTATCTCATAACTATTGTTTTTATGGTGGTATATGTTTTAGAATTTCAAATTGTTTCTTTGGGAGTCCTATTTTAGTGCTGGTGGAGAAAACAGCAAAAGCTTTTGCATGTAGTTAATCCTACATGCAGTTAATCACTTAAGCTATGTCAGATAGTTTCCTGTTCAGAGGAGTAAGGTGGTATGTGTTATCTTTTACATAGATAGAGCTTCTCTTAGTTTTGTTATGTGAATTTTATCCTCTGCTCTATAGAAATTAGAAATATTTGTAGCATAATACAAAAATTTAAAGTGCCTTTTGTCTCAGTGAGTAGTTTTTATTTGATCATCAGACTACTGTCTTGCTTTAGGGCAAATTTAGGGAGATTTCTGATGGGGTCTTTCTAGAAAACAAATTTAAACGGTCCTTCTACCTGGTTTGGGAGGAAAAAAATCTCTTTTGAGGAAAGTGGGAAAAAATAGTTTATTTAATAAGCAAAGTAGTCACAAACACAGAAAAATGAATAATATTAATCAATGTGAATTTCATTGCTCTGAAGAGATGGTAAATTCAGAGAGAGAGTCTTTTGTGTGGGGTGTAGCTCAGCTCTCTCAGTCTCTTATCGGTTTCTCCTGTGCTGGAAAACACTGCATTCTGGGGCCCAGTGGGCCACAGGTGTAAGCTCATGCTGTTTTTCTGGGTTTTTGGTCCAAAGCAAGGCTGATCAGTTCCAAAAAAATAGAAAAGCCAGAGTCTCTGCCTCAGCTAGCAAAAAAACTCACTAAAAGCAAAGGAGAGCTCTCTCCAACTCTCTGCTGCAGACAGCACCGTCCATGAGAGAGAGCTGAAGCTCTTATCTCTGTGTTTTTGAATGCAGCTGTTTTTGAAGCTCTTATCTCTGTTTTTGACATTTCACTGCTTCTCCTTCTCCCCCCCTTCACTGTCAGATATAGTTTTAAAGGTGCAAAATTTGTTTCTGGGCTAAACAGACAAATGGGGATACAATTCAGCATCATAAAGTCACCCCAGGACAACTACTTTAAAGGATTGAATAAATATCAAAATTGCTGAAAACGGGCATTTTTTTCCTGTCACAAAACCTCTCTTGCAGTCTGTGGCAAGAACAATATAGAAGACTTAAGTATGGGCAGTGTAAGGGGGAGTGTAGGGATATCTGTCAGAATGTGGTGTACTTGTGAATGAAATCCACTTAGCACCAGTCAGTACAGCACAGATAAAGTGCCTTCTCTGAGAAAGGTACTTGTACTTTATCCCACGTTTTTGTCAGTGAGAACACCTTAAACACTCTATTAATGCAGCTGAATTTTATGTAACCTTTCAGGTGTAAATCATAGTAAATATCAAACAGAAATTAAAGACATTGGTTTAAAGCCCAAATGCTTGTAACCTTACCAGTTATGGAGCCCAGTGGAGGCTTATACATGAGAGTGGATACTTTCAGTATCCGAAAGATGTTTCAAAGTTAATTACAGACATTGCTGCTAATGCAAACACACCTTATCTCTGCTCTTACCTACAGTAACCTATTTTTGCAGATTCTGTAGAAGCACACGTAAACAGAAGTGATTTGAATGTTATTTATTACCCTAAAATATATAACCTTGCTGAACTTTTTTTTTGTTCAAAACTTGAGCAAATCGCTTTTGGGGTTTTTTTTGTTCATTTTTGTTGTTGTTGGTTTCTTGGTTTGCTTGCTTTTTTGAGATCAGATTTTGTATTAATATGCTCACCGTGAGATATTACAGGCTTGCTGATTTATAATTGAGGGCGTAGTGTTCTGTCTCCTGTACTTTCTGTCTTGGTGTTATAATATCTGAAAGTTTTCTGTTTCTTTATATGTAAAGCTCATTACTTAAGCCTACCTTAGGGTTTGGTTAGCACCAAATTGTTTGATGCTGGCTGGTTAGTAGCAAAGCTCTGACATATTAAAATGTCAAAGAAGTCTCTTTGTAGACAACAAAAATATTTTATGTTTTCATTGTAGTGTTCATGCTTTCAGGCTTCCTGATGTATCATTAAGAACAGAGAATAATTTGAGTCGTCTGCTTAGAACTTAAACCACAATGAAGTAGTTGATCATAGCTTTTTGAAAGGTAGTGTTTTAAACATTGACAGAACCAAGAGTTATAATTCTTGGCATTTTTGCATTAGAGAGAGAAGAAATATAACACAGGGCCCTGTTCAAAGGACTGGAGGTCACACCCATGGATTTGGTTTCTGGCAGTACTGCTGGTTCACTGTTTCCTTTGATAAATTGCTTGAGTTTCAAGTTTCACAGTTTCAGTGACTATAAAATGAGGACAGTGTTGGCTTACATAGCTAACAAATGGTCTTTAGGGTTTTAATTAATCTTCAAGAATCTTAACTTACCTTGATGAAAGTTATGTATATAGTCTTGTTTACTGTATAGTATATGCAGAATTCTGGTTGCTGGAAAATGTGTTGAGATGTGGGTCAAAAGTTGTATCATGATGCAGAGTTTGATGTAGTTGATATAGCAAAAAAAGCTATATACAAACGGAGCTACTTCAGAAATGCCTAAACTCTACCCTGGAGAAGTTTTGAAATGCACTCAGAGTGCAGGATAACATGTGCTCTGCATTGGGAACAGATGCTGGCTCCATTTCAGCTTTAAACTAGGGCATTCCAAATGTCACAGCGAGCCAGCGCTGAGGGACTTGGCCTTGCAAAGAGCCAGCTTGATATAAATGAGTGTTCATTTGATAAATGGGGTCTATTACTGAATAAAGGTTGTCTTTTAATGTCTTATAGTGTGTTAGTGCTGCATTAGATCAAAGTTTAGTTAAATTTCTGTGGAGCACAAGTGTGCTTTAAAGCTAAACCTTCATCATGAAATGATCTGTACTTCTTCAGGGGGAAGTTCTGGAGCACAATTTTAAATATATGAAGGTTTTACATGCTCAAAGCATTTAATTTGTCTACTGTCATCAGTTCTGAAGCAGCTTTGACTAAGTTGCTTACAGAAGAAAGGTATGTGTCTCTCTGCCAAAACAGGCACGTAGAAAGCAACTGATCAGCAATTCCTAAACCACAGATTGTGACCTAAATGGTGTCATAAGGACTGTGAGTGGGGAGTACAAGGGATGCTGTTTGTTATATTTTGGTTTTGCTCCCTGAAGCGAGATTAGAGCTCTGTAAATGTGCCCAGACACCCAGGTTGGAGAATTCTCCAGGTGGGAGTTGCAAGGCAGCATTTGGTTTGACCTTTGTGTACAGTGGATGTTTTGAAGAAGTAAAATTACAAATAAACAGCTTCAGCTTCTCTTTCACCTGCTTTCCCATATTAAATTTGTATAATGAATGATACAAGGTGGGGCTTCTTTCATACACAGAACATTCCCTTAGTCTCCAGCTTAATATAAACTAAAAAAATTATTGATCACTGCACTGAGAGTTTCAGTGTACCTTGAGGCTTCAGTAGTGCATAATGTTCGGTGAGAATGGGTGGATGGCTAAAACCTGAACATATTGATCACTGAGAGTGGCACTGAACCTTGAGGCTTCACTTGGTGCATAACTAGTGAAAATGGGGGGGTGGAGCATTAGCTTGACAGCTTTCCAAATTTCAGCTACGTAAACGCTTCACAGGGAGGTCATCACAGCCATTTGAGATTTACCAGGGCTTATTTGTTTTGTTTTGTTTTATCATGTTCTTATTGATAAATTCACCTTAGCAGTTTTGAAACAAACCCTATGTGTGTTCCACTGTCCAGTGAAATAATCTTGGTGATGACAGCTTGATCACTTGATCTGCATCCTAGGCCTTATTTGAATATAGGAAACAATATATTGAAGCACCCTCACAGAATTAAATTATTGCCTTTCTGGGGGTACTACATAGTTAACGGGAAAAAGAAAAAGTTTCTGGCTTGAGAGCCTGTGCTCAGTATTGGGGTGGGAAAAATCTAAACATGACAGAGGTCTTGATGCTGATATTGTAAGAGAAATGTAATTTTGGGGTTTTGTTTGGGTTTTGTCCATCATTGTACCTGAAATGAGAGCCAGGAGGGCTGCCTTTGTAGGAAGGTGGTGGGAACAGGCAGCCTTTGGATTAGGTGAATGGGAATTCAGGATTGTGAAGATTCTTGTCACTTGGGAGAGCAGAGCCCTTGACATGGAGAATCTGACTGTTAGGAAGTCCAGCAATAAGAGCTGAGATGCTGAAGAAAACAAACCAGGAGTTATTATTGTTATAGATTCTTGATTTCTTTCAATGTCATAAAAATGGATCAGTGACAAAAATATTCAAGTGACAAATTCTAATATTTACTGCTGAGAATTTTTATCAAACCAAGTGAACCTGTGGGAGTTATTGCTAAAGTACAAGGAATCTGTACAAGTATAGATTCACTGACTTTGCTCAGCTTTTAACAACAGCGAAAGCAGAGGCTGTATTTTCAGATCAGTTTATTCATGTAGTTCAGGTTTTTATTTTAGAGTAAAAGTACCACATAGGATCTGGTGGTTCTAGTTTTGAATGCTCAGATAAACTACAAACAATCCATTCAGTTGTCTTACTGTACTTAGTACTTAATCAGATAAGAGGGGGTTTGGAGGGAAAGCATTTTAACTGCTTTCTCCCTTGCCCCCTTTTTCTTTTAGGGAGTATAGAAATGATTTAAGTTGTAATTTTGTTTGTATTTAGTTACTTTCTCAAATGTTTAGGTAAAAAATGATCAAAGGATAAGTAACTAAACACATATATAACAAATCATATCTACAATCCTAACAGGTTTTTTTTTTAATGTTTTAAGTGGCCAAGTGTTGAGTATATGAGACACCTTATGTCTGCATCTCTGGTTTACTGAAACTTGTATGGATACTGTGTTCTTATTAAGACCAAAAAATCCTAATTTAACAACAACAAGTTGTTCATATGTTATTTTGTCAACAGATTTCCGTAAGGAAATAAAAATTGAAACTGAAAATGGGATTGAAACAAGTTATTATTTCTTACATGCTGGTTTAAGTGATTTGGATTAAAACCAGAGCATACAGGAAGCAGGAAAATCTGTTGCTCTCTTGTTTTTTAAAAATTAGTTTGAATCATCTTTGATGTGTGTGTGTACAGAGGATTCTCAGCAAGCACCTGCCTGTTGTCCTGCAGACATCACCTCCTTCCAGATGTGTTTTATGCACGTGATGCAATGCCCAACAAATGTCCACTGCTGTCAGATTTTTCTGTTTTTCAATGGAAGTGTGATGGGTCTGGCAAACACTGTATTTTTTGTGTTGGCCTACGGAGTACACAATTCTTAATGAAGTTCTCCTATTGGAGGTCATATATTACTGCTCTGTATTTTGCATTACAGGAACACCCCAGAAGCAAATTTTAAGGTTTCTGTTATGCAAAGTGATACCCAAGCATGCAGCAGGTAATATTTCCAACCACAGCATTCACATTTACTTACAAGCAATTGAAGAAGTCAAATTAATCTGAAAGTAAGAATTTTCATTGAAAACACAGAAATAATAATTGATTTGAAAAAATCATAGGATTTCACTGACAGGTACAGTGAACCAACCATTAAGAATCTATGGTCAAAGTCTGTTCCTAGAGGGGGGAAAAATGGGTAAGGAGAAGTGGTAAAGAAAGCATAGTGAACTAGGTAGATGTGTATTCGTAATCAAAGAATACATATATTCTTGCTAGTAAAGCATGGTGCATAAGATGTCATTATTTTAATGTTTCTCTAATTATGGTTATTCCTGATTAACAGAAATTGTAGCACCTGAGATGTCACAACTTCAATGTTTATAAAATAGGGCATGAGAGAAGTCTGGTTGTTATACTTTTAAAGCTGGCTCTGGCATGCTTCAATTGCAAGCACTTTATAACCATTTCACCCTAAGTACCTCCTCTTGAAACAGAAAAAATATTTTGCCAAAGTATGATCTTCATCTAATGTACTTAAGCTGTGTTATGAGCAATTTTGAATTTTGGAGGTGGCTTTTAGTTCCACCAAAACGGAGGTATTCAACCCAGACCTTTTGATGGAGGGAAAGCTTTGTGAACATTGGATGGGGTGCAGGTGTAGCTGCAGGAATTGGTGCTGCTGGAAGGGTGTCCTGGCCTTTGAGGAGGGAGTGGGGCAGGGATGCTCAGTGCCTGCTTCCAGACAGGTGGTTGGGAGGGACCAGGATATCAGGTGTTCTTTTTCAGGGCTGGAGAGTATATGGGAGAAATAAAAAATATTCAGAGGAAGCAAGTGGAGAGAGGAGAAACTTCTTTTCCAAGTATGTGCTGTACTGCAAGAGGCAGCACTGAGCTCTGACAATGTTCTGCCTTGAGCTGAACCAAAGCAAGTTCAGAAATGCAGGATTTTTCGGATGTGGATTCTCTTGCTGTTCTTTTCCTGCTTCTAGGTTTTTAAGGTTAATTTTGAGTGAATTTCAGAGTTACATATTTGGCAACAGTCCAGCCTGACCTAGGCCTACAGTCTTACCTGCAATTTTGTTCTGAGAGATCTACTAACACAGAATAAAAAAAGGGGTAATGGTCCTTGAGCTTAAGAGCTTTGGGGATTGAAGTTAAAAATATTAGGTTTATCAGTATTTTTCTTTTCTGGAAGTGCTTTCTGGGGAATATTAGGTTCAGTATAACCTGAGAGTTGGAGCCACTTGTTTAAACATCTAGTTCAGGAAAAGACCAGATTTTTGTCAATATATTTTGTTTTTCCCTCTTCATGTGTTTAGTACAGTAGTGTTTCTGAGTGCAGTGGTAAATCAGTTTGTATATAGGGTATAAGGACATGAACGTTCCTGGGGCTTTGTCTTTATAGGTGTTTATAGATTTCCTCTTTACCCTTCATCTCTTCCTTTCACATAATTTTTATGAAATGGAATATTATTGGTCTTAAATGTTAATTTTCCAAATGCAAGGGTTGTACTGCTTGAGCTATGTTATACTTGCACCCTCTCAGATAAGTGAACCAAATAACCACAGGACTAATTTCTGTTTTCTTGCTATTAGTTTTAGAGGGATTTTGAACCTGTGAAATGTTAATTTTGCCACTTCTTCACTGTTATTAAAGGTGATAGAAGAGCCAAGCAAACGTCATGCTTGTCTTAGGATTTTTAAAATGAGAACCATAGGAGTTGTTTGAAGATTTAAATTTATATTCTGGTTCTTAACTGTTTAGGTTTTTACCTGTGAATGGTCATTAGCAGGCTGTTAACTACTTCAGCTTTTAAAAATTACATAATTGGTATTTTTCTTCACAGGGAGAAGAGAATTTATCCAAAGATTAAAACTTGAAGCAACCTTGAATGTGCATGATGGATGTGTAAGTCACTTGTTGCCTTTTTGATTGTTAAAAATTGTTAAATTGTAATTTTGTTGCCATGGTGATAGTCCCCCAACTTAAAAAGGCAAATATCATGTATTTGTATATTAAAGCTGAGCAGGACCACTCTGCTTGTTGAGATCTGCATCTGAATTCTCCAGCTATTTGTTTCTTCTTGAATATCTGACACTTTTACCTTTGAAGCAAAACAAAATCCCATTCCTGTATCTTAATGCTGATTGAATCAATCTCTCCTGCCATTTAAACACATTCCTACCCTTTCAGTTACGACTCAAACCTTGAAATGAAATCTTTTTTGTTTTTTGATATACTGTGTTGACTTAAAGCTTTATTAGTGTTTTGAGTGATTTATTTTCCAGTTTCAAAAATCAAATCATCAAGTGCTACATGCTGAGTTATAGACAGTGAAAACCAAATTAAGCCTTCCTGGAAGGCAGTAACATAACTTGAAATATTGCTTATTTAAATATTATTTTTTGAAAGGAGTTCAAGTATTTTAAAACATATCCTTTTAAATAAAAGTTTTTACCTAAACTAGGTTCAGGACAAAGAGGCTGCCATGTTACCTTTGACAAATAGAGCAGAAATTCATGGTTGTTGAAGTATTTGTTGTGCAAGATATCTGAAAAATTAAAGTATTCTATAAAAAAAATGAAAATGTAAGTCCAGCTTTTGTACTTCAACATGTGTGTTCCTAAAGCTGTTGAAATGTAAGGATTATTTTATTGGACTTTTAATTAAGGAGTGATATAATTGTTTACTAACACAGTAGTAGTTTTAAGGAACAAGTGTTGGTAACATCCAGCCTTCTTGAGATCAGAAGTGTGACTTTGACGTGCCTGTGTTTTTGTGAGCCTGGAAAGTCTGGAAAAGGCCAGGATTAGAATTGCTGTATATAAAATGTGAGCTACTTTTCCTGTGCTGACTATATTGTAAGTTTAATGTTCTGGTACAGATGATGTTGGTGTAATTAAACAAATATCTACATTTCTCATTTTTTTTCTCAAGAAATATTACAAGATTGATGATGTTCTTTTCCAACCCAAACAATTCTATGAGTCTATGTATGTATTTATTAATTTTTATCTTCAAGATTGTAACAGTGATACTTAATTCTGAATTTCTGTAAGTAATTTTTCATCTCCTCAAATACTTAAGATTAAATTTTTCAAGTTTTTTTTCCTGAAGTTGATTAGGATTTTTTATTTCTTTTTTCTTTATTTCCTTGTTAAAAAAGTAATTTTTTCTTATTAAAACAGAGTACAGGAAAACAGTATTTGTTCATTGCTTGTTAAAAATTAAGAGATTGATCTCTATTTCAGTTCTCTGCCCCTGTGTCATGTAATAGAAATTGCAGTTTTAGTGTTGTCTGTTGGTGTTGCTTGAATCTACCTGATGGATTTGTATTTGAAAACTAATTCTTATTTGATCATGTTAGCTTTGAAAGTGTGCTTTAACATATGGCCTAATTGTTTTAGTGGGTGGAAAATGCTTTAATTGAAAACTTACAGCATTATTTGCAGATGTTTGAAATATTAAAGTATTTAAATACAGTATTGAAATACTGCAGTTTGAGAAAATGTCTTTAGAAGTTAAATTTGCTCAGAACTCTCCACCTTTAAGGAATGGGCTATTGGGAGTTCTTACCTCGTTCACTTTGTGGTCTTTTTAAAGGAATAATTTTTTAAGGTTAACAACCACTCAGTATAATTTCTTACTATTTAAAAAAAAAAAATATCTATGAAATAGAAATCAATGAAATTACAATGCTTGTACTGATTAAACTCCTTATTACCATCAATGGTAATTAGGCTCTTTTTTTTTCTTCTTCTTCCCACACCTGCTGATGCAGCATGCATTTCAAATGTGGGGAATGAATGCCATGTTGTCCTATTAAAAGGTGTTTCTGGGTTTGGTTTTTGGGTGGTTAGGTTTTTTTAGTGAAGGTTGGGTGCCAGGGGTTGAGGGTTTTCTTCAGTTGCTATTTGGTTGATTGATGTTTTTAAGAACTTTTTCATTGTTCTGTTGAATAAGTTGTGACTTATATTTTCTATATAAAGCATGCTGTGTAATTGGACAAGGTGGACAACTTACTTAAGGCAAGAAATTTTTTTACTAATTGAGGATAAAAGTAAAGTCCAAGTTCCTACCTGTTACACAGAAGAGAGATCCTATGGGGGATAAAACTGTGTGTTTAATCATAGCCAGCCAGGATATTTGTGAAGAAGGGACTATTCCATTAATTCCTTCACATATCCATGTTCTTGTGACATTAATATTACCATAGCACCTTTTTGTTTAAAATCCGAATATTTTCACCTCAGAGTTCAGGGGCAATTCCCTTTGAAACGGTCCCATTTTCCCCTTGTTTTGAAGACACAGTTTCTAGCAGTAGCACGTGAAGTAATTGAATTGGTTCTACAGAAGTATTGATGTCTGTCAGCAGCCTTATCATCCTTCCAGGGCAGGATGTGCCTTTTCCAGCAAGGTTCACACGGTCAAATTCAGTAAGATCATTTGTATGCCAGTTTCTGTGTTAGCTGTAAAAGGAGCCTAAGAAGATGAGGAAATGTACAGAGTTAGGTGAGCTGTTCTGTATGAAGTGATTAAATCCAAAGGAGAAATGTTGAAGGAGAAGCAATCTGGACCAGCAGCGATGAAGTGTGAGGAAAGCAGAGGATAAAGAAACTCTAAAACATATTGAATTGCAGTAAAAATGCTGCTTAGTTTCTTCCCGTTTTGATCCTGTGAAAGCTGAGGTTGAAATGCAGGATGTAGATGAAGGATTTGACATGAGTAAATACTGCATTTTGAAATAAAGAGTATTACCTGAAGGAGTAACTTCTCATTTCTACATCTAGGCATTCAGATCAATAACTAACCAACATCCTTCATGGCATTCATCTCTTTCAGGATGGCACTTGGGAACAAGTCCTTTTCAGATGGAGTCCTCAAAGCCAGGCTTAAACCAGTATAGGGAGTTTGTGTTTTGCTAGGAACAGTTTTCACCTTGTACTCCCCAGCTGAAAAGCACTGCCTTTTTCACCCCCTTCCTTGCTTGGGGGATATCCCGATATTCTGGATATCTACAGTCATTTTTATTTCTTTTCTTCTGTTTTTGTATTCTGTTAATCGCTTCTGTTCACAAGGGTTGATTCTGATGTCACTTTGCATGGATGTGAGGAGTTTGCTTTTTCGGTTTATTAAGGATTGGCTGCACTGTCTCCTGCATTGCCTTTGAGGAAAGCACTGAGATGGTAAATTTATATCTGACTAATTGACTAATGAATCAAAAGTGCTCACTGACTCCCTGCAAGGCTAGATGAGTGACAAATAAAACTAGATACAATTAATAATGTGGAGTACTTAATAGAAAAAACTAATTACACACCTTTTGACTTTTCTTACCTTGTTAGTCATTGACTGTCATTTGTGTTTGATGTATCCTTTCTTCTGGCTCCAACACCCTTTCCCAAGGTTTCCAAACCCTCAGAATAGTAACTGTTACATTATGCTTTTAGTTGGATGTCCAGTAGCTGTGCAGGTAGTACAATATGTAGCTTTTTCAAAATAAAAACCGATTTTCTAACCAGTTCTTGTTTTACATTATATTTTAGTAGTGGGTCTGCTACCATGGAATGAGAACTCTTTTTTAATTGTTTTTTTTTGAACATCTATTTTTAGTGATCCATATGCAAATTTATTTGCGTTATTCAGTGTTGGTCAGTAGGTTGTACTGAGTACTGGGTGTATTGTCTGGAAAGTCTCTGAAAGAAACCCAAAACAAGCTTATTTCACTGAAAGACTTAGTTACTTTTTGAGTTATTTGTTGGCAGCAATGCTGGGAAGGTGAGTGAGTACAGAATAAAAAAGTCTATTTGGTTACAGACCTCTAGTACACATATGGTTATGTCATCTTACTTCAGGATTATTTTGGAACCAGCTTTTGTCTGAGTAGGGTATATTGAAATTGCTCAACTGAGGCAATCATTGCAATGAAATTGGAATTTTGGAGGAGAATGATTGATGTCTTGTGTAGACTTGTAATGCTGCAGTTTAGATAATCTTGTCTCCCTTTTGCATCTTCAGTGTTTCTCTGCTTTGCTGTCCTTCAGATTTTGGGTTTGTACATAAATATACACATCCACACCCTCAATTAGTTTAATTTTTTGTGCTAATTTTTCTTTCTTGTATCATGACTTTACATTTTTCAGTAGCTTCCTTGTTTTTTCAGTGTTTTGTTCTGTTTCTATTCCTGTATTCTTACATTAGCATTTTGGTTTCTTTAAGGCAACAATAATAATATTTTTTCTGCCTGAGAGGAAATGCAGATGAAAATAAACATTGTTGGGTTGTGTGTTTGCCCTTGCTGTAGTGCTGTTCAATGTTTGACAACATTTTAGAGTACATCCATTGTCAGGACAGGTTATTTCAATGATAGATGGTTCTGGGGGCTAGTTGAAATTGTGGTTCTTGGTGATTGACAGCCAGAGTTATAAAACCATAAGAGTAGCCATGCAAGGTCATACCAAAGCTCAGTGGAGCCTGAGAGCTTGGCCCTTAAAATGGCCAGCACATATTTTTGAAGGAAGTTGAGACAGGGCAAGCAGACAATATTTGATGGGTGTTCTGGAGAACACATCATGCTTTGTTTCTGATCACTTTTCATTTCATCTTTGATGAATATGTATATCCTTCCACTTCTAGTGTTTAGGGTGTTCCATAACAGTGATTTTCAGTTTCATTAAAAAGCCACGTGTCATCTGATCATTTCATTTAAGGCCTTCCATTTCCTGTGCTGTGAAGACCCACCGAAAATTAGTTTTTTACTTTTTCCATGTCATTTATGTTCTCATAAGCTTCTATCATTTCCCTTCCCTAGAGCAATACAAATTATTTGCTTCTTGCAATAAAAGAATGTTAGATATCTGTGAGCGCCCCAGTAATTCCTTGTCATAATTTTTCTTTCCAAATGGGCAGTAATAGAAATGGAGAATACGGGAGCAGGATACGAACCCAAACTGCGTAGTGTGGAAGACGTGGGATTGCCATGCATGGATGTATACCCTGCTTTTCTGTGCATTTCCTAATAAATCCTAGCAATATCTGACTGCTGCTGAGCACTGAGTTAACCCTGGCATAGGCATGTTTGTTGAGCACCAAGATTTCTCCTCAAGTTCCTCCACCTGAGAATATCAAGGTGGTGTTGTTCCTGTGATCCACCTGAAACTGCTAACCCTGATTTTGCAACTCACCCAAACCAAGCTTGCCATTAAAACAATAACTAGAATGGGGGTACTTATTTTAAACAAAAATTATTTTTGTTTGGGGGTGCTCAGAGTGAAACATTTGAATTAAAAACAACAACAAACCAACAAAAAAAGAAAGCATAAGTAAAAAAATTTAGAACAAAGTGGGGTTTTTACCAATTCTGTAATCCAGTCTGGTACATCACACTGAGGCAGCTGTTCTGCCAACAGAATCTAGCCAGCAGAAAATGGTGATGGCTGCACTTTGACACTTGAAGGTATTTTAGAGGCTTACTTGAAATAATAATGGTCTTGCATGCAGTCTTTGGTGCTTGTGCATGAGCTGCTGCTTGGAAGATACTTTTTGAGCTTCCTGGATTTTGAGTGCTTTCACAGCTTTGTTTCACTGACACATTATTAAGCACAGTCTTGTGAAAAGGAGAATTGATAAGGAAATGTATTGTAAAGCTCTCCCAATACAATTCTGTACCTCGCTGTAGGATTCTTCTTTCCCAGCGTACTCACACTTTTCAAAAGGGATCTGGGATGGATTCTGCAGTGCTTTTCCCTGAGGTGGTATGGTCACTGAAAAGTCTGCAAAGCAATGGATGGTCAGAATTTGGATATGGTAAAGATGCAATAACGAGAGCACTGTGATGCCCTCCAGTTCAAATTCAGAGAACTCTCTGTGGAGTAGATTTGGTACATTAAAGCACCTGTGTGTGTAAAATTGTGGCTACTGTGGGAAGTTTAATATACCTGACGAACTCTTGAGGAGCAGAGGGAGTAATTGAGATGCCATAGGTGAAGCAGCTGATTCCCTTATCAATTTGTTTTAAAAACACAATTTTTTTTTTATGCTAGCTGCTTAGAAATGACATAATTTCAGTTGAATTTGTTAACTCCTATTTCTGTAGTGTTGGATGAGTATTGATGTTTTAATGTGGTAAAAACTGAATTAATGTAAGTCTAAACATTTTTTTTTTAAATTCATACAGGTGAATACAATTTGCTGGAATGATACAGGAGAATATATCTTATCTGGTTCAGATGACACCAACCTGGTAATTAGTAATCCCTACAGCAGAAAGGTAAGTGTGTTTCTGGCTGCTTGTTAATTTTCAAACATGATGCAAGTTATTCTTTTTCAACATATTCAAGATATTTTTCAAGATATCAGTTTTCAGATATAAATTATTATGTGACAAAGATAATATCATGCTAGTGCTATAATATCATTCCTAGTGTATATAAATGGGAATAAAACTTCAGAGTGCTTTAAAGCCTGAGTGTTCTAATCCTTTGTGACATTGCTATTATCCCATTTTACGCTACATGGCTGGGCACAAAGGGAACATGGTCTCACCACAGATTAGTGTCAAAAACAGCAATAGGATTCAGTAATTCTCATGAAATCTTGTAGTCAAATAAACTGTTTTCCTCTCACTTCACTTTTGAAATACTGTATTTTTTGCTCTGTGTAATATACTGAGTTGTCTTCCTGTGTAATGTTGTTGGGGTGCCAATCTTGATTAAAATAGTTCACCCCAATGTAAAATTACATTGCCTTGTGTGTGCCTGCAAGTGGATGGAGAATAATTTGTACTGAAATGAGGGTTGCAATGCAGCTGCAAGACTCCCAGTAGTGCCAGCTAGCATCCATCAGGTAGTGGCATTGTCCCACACTTTTCTCTTGAAAGAACTGATGGTTTGGTAGAACAGATGTTCTGAGCTGTGTCCTCTTAGAGGCTAACAACTAAACCCTAAGGACATGCTGAAAAATTAAATTTGTGGGAGAAACAAGAGGTGTGGTTGGTATAGTGGAGGAAAGTTTGAGTAGAAAACAATATTCTGCTTTTCTGAAGGGTTTTGCTGGAAAAATGGTGGTGCTTTGGAGTGTTGCCTGTGCCTATAGGTAAGGCCCTTTTGCTTACCTCCCCAATTAAGCTTCCAGACTTCATCTCTTCCTTTCAATTGGTGGTGTCAGCCTGACAAAGTTCAGGTCAGTGTCACTAGATAGGGTTTCTCTTGGACTGGGAGTCCCGCTGGAAGAGCGGTATCTGAGAGGGCTGTGAAGTGGATAACGGATATATTCCAAAGTGAGTGTTGGTGTAGTGACTTGCAGAGTAAGAATTTTTCATGCATATAAAGGATGTTTGGTGTTTTTTATTGTGCAGAGATTATTTTGATATCCCACTATGGGATAGTTGCTCATTATAGCATTTTTACAGTAAAATATTTCAATACTTTAAAAGGTGCTGCAATTTAAGCTTTATGCTTTCATGGGACAATTTTTTCCCCCCCGTTGTGTACTACTTCTCAACTTAAGCCTAATGAGGAATATGGGAGATGTTTTGTTTTCTTTTTTTATTTTTCACAGTTAGCTGAGTTATTTTTTGTAACAGCAGAGGAGAAGATGATTTTTTTTTTTTTTTTCCCTAATATATGCAAATGCAATTATAAAACAGCAGGTACCAGCAAGAAGACTCAATAATCAGTGTAATTCTTGAAATGTACTAGAGAGGTGATTTTTAATGAGTGTTACAATTGTATTAGCTTATTTGCTCTTGCTTGAGTAAGAGAATCAGTACAGGAAAAGAGAGCAAATTGGTATCAGAACTGTGCTGTAATTCTGTCATCTTGACAAATATCCTTTTCACCATATTTTCTGTTATTGTCTCGGTAAAGTAGCAAAAATAGACTTCAGCCATCAATATTTCGTATCTTTCAGAATATGCAGGTTCACTGTTAAACTTTTTTAGTGGGAATTATTTAAAAGGTGTGAAATAGCACTTCTGAACCGTTAGGCATGAGCTGCTACTGACAGAGAAACTTCATTAGCAAAACACTTCCTTTGATTAAGTTAATTGAGTGGAAATTTAGAAGTAATTTTCATACTGTAAACAACTTGGTAAGTATTTTTTTCCTAATGGGAGTGGTGAAAATCTAGTTTGGTTCAAGTGCTGCAGATGGGGGGAAATAAGAATATAATGTTCACTTGTTCACAGGAGGAAAGCATATGGAGGTTTTTTCAGTTTCGGTAAATTAAGTGTGAGAGTCACCAGAAAGTGTTTAAAATCATCTGTGATGGTGAAGTAAATCATATATTTCTCTGTTTTACTGTAGATGAATGAGATCCTAAGTCAAGTCCTGGTTTATTGCCCTGTATAATCAAGTTCTTCAAAACATCCTTCCTTATAAACTTCAGCTCCTCTTTTCAGAGTTAAAGAGTAGCATCAGTTTTAAAAGTCTATATATATTGGCTTGGATTACAGTGCCTTATTCTTCTTGACTTACAATATCCCAGATCTTCTGAGTCTCTCCTTACTGATGTGCAGGTGGCTGCACCATCACGCTGACTGGTGTTTCACTTTGAGAAACCTGATGTGCTGTGTAACCAGCACTGCAAAAACAAAGGTGGCAGCTGCATTCCAGCCCTTGTATTTTGCAGAATGCTTTGTGCAAGTGCCTGAGCAAATTTCTCTTATAGAACCATGTTGTCTGTAGAAGAAATTTGTAAAAGCAGCTTCTCTCTTCTGTTGTATTGAACTGTAGGTCCCTGGCAGCCTGTGCATAACTGGTATTTCACAGTCTGAATTTTTTCCATTTTTATTTGCTTGGAAAACACTGACCTGCTGCAGCCTCCTTTTTTCCTTTGTTCTTTAGGTTCTCACAACGATTCGCTCAGGACACAGGGCCAATATTTTCAGTGCAAAGTTCTTACCGTGCACCAATGACAAACAGATTGTTTCTTGTTCTGGAGATGGAGTCATTTTCTACACAAATGTTGAACAGGATGCAGAGACCAACAGGCAATGCCAGTACACCTGCCACTATGGGACTACCTACGAGGTACCTCATGAAGTATATCATAATTTTAATATGGATAGAATACGTATTTTGTTGTATTATTGCCCAAGATTTTAACCAGACTGCTGAAAACTTTGTTTCAGTGCAGTGAGAGTTACAGAACTTTTCGAGTTGCTTTTTTTTCCCCCTAAAAAATAGGCTTGAACAGAGAAATGTGCTGTCTAAATTGAGCATAGAACTTTGCAAAAAGTGGTACTGTTAAGACCACTTTGCAAATATGAATTACCTTCACTAAATGAAGTTCTGCAGAGCAAAGCAGATTTAAATTGAGCTCTGAATTTCTTCCTGAAGTGGGCTGGGGGTGGGGGAAGTGACCGTTTCACATTTTTATTTTTATTCTTCCCCACCCTGCCCCTCCCCTCTTCCCGAACTTTTCAGCAGTTTCGTGCCTTTTTCACGATTTATGTCCTTCTAAGAAATGCTTAGTTCAGCATGTGTGAACAACTTAATCTGAAAAATGTGTTTACAGTTATAGATAATTTTTCTAGTGCGAATTAATTCTTTAGGTGTAAATTTAGCCACAGTGTTTTCAGTCCTCCACTGGAAATTTTGTTCATATAAATTAGGCAAGCATGGAAGCAAAGTAAGTTAGGAAGAAAATAAGATTTATTGTTCTATCTGCTTCTTTTAAGTAACAGCAAAAGCTGCTGCTTGCAAAACTTACTGTGCTTAAAATAGAGAAAATTGCATTATTTTTTTTCCTCTGGTTATAAACATTCCTGTTTCTTTCACTATTTATTTGTTGGGGCTTTTTTAACACTACTGCAGTACACACACGGGGGAAAAATTCCCAAATCCAGGTTTTTTTAATCTATTCAGCTCAGATCTTATAGCAAGCTTTTAGATCACTTTTCTTTGCATGTTAAATGAACAAAATCTTTAAAAACATCTCATAAAAAGAATTTGAGTGTATGAAAAGAGAAAGTGGCTGAAGTACTGCCAGAGTTAATTTTTGTTCCTGTAGTGAAAGTATCCTTATGGTTGTAATTACACCAATTACATTTCCCTGCTGTATTTCACAGTCAAAATGGTCTCATTGGGGATGATTTTTATTCAACAATAATGTTAACAAGAGGGCATTATTGTTGTTTTGAATGACAGGTGTGTGATACAGTTTTGGTTGCTTTTGCTGCTTTTAAACACTGTTAATGGAAGGAATATCAAAACTTCTATATGACATTGGCTGTTTTAACAACTCTGTCTCATTATGAAGTTATTTTTCTTACCCTGTTTTGCACTGGAGTTGGGGTTCCTGGAGTGGAAAGAAAATGTCTAAATATTGTGATGTTACTGCCCAGCTGTATGTAACAACATCATCATGTTAAATATAGAACTTTGACTCACTGGGTTCTCTAAATAACAAAAGCTAAAAGCTGCCCCTGAGGTACCAATTCTAAATTTGAATGTGGTTTGGATTTATACAGCTCTTGGAGTTTGTGGCAGTTCAAGACATTGCAAAAACGTGAAACAGGAACGTGGAAATTGGTGTAGATTGTTGTAAACTGTACAATTGTTTACAAAACTACAATTGTAATTGTACAATTGTTCTTAGTTCTGAGTGAGAATAGAATAAGTAGAGGGAGAGGCTCTTGAGACACATTTCTGAAGAATTTATTACTTGTACAAGGCCTTGACAAGTTTTTTCTTCTCAGCCAAATCTTTTCTTTATTGCCCTTCATGTGAATTGCATTTCAGAGAGATAATGTACTTTTATGGACACCTCTTACTTTCTTGTTTTAAATACAGTAAAATGATCATATAGCTATACACTTTCAAAGTCAAGTAGCAAACACATTTTTAGTTAGTAAAAAAACAATTATTTATGTGTATATATATATGTATAATGTGTACTTTTTGAACATAAATGTAGTAATATTGACTCAATTATTGGAGCGTGCACTTCTCCATTTCTCTGGTTTAGTGCTTATAAAGTACTTAGGCTGTTTGTGAGCACTACACATAAAAGTTGCCATGTGCAAGTTATATTACATGTATAGGGTGAAACAGCATCAGTGTGAACAAAAATAAAATAGAGCTACTAGAAATGAGAGCTTGCCACGTTCAGCAACGTTATTGGAGCAAAATGTTTTCACTGAAAGCTCTGCTAAATGCTGGAAGAATTTAGTGGATTGAATAATAATTACTAACTTTTATAACTACACAAATAAAGTTAATCTGAACAAAATATGTAGTGAAAAACAGTCTTTTCAATATGTTACACTGATATATTGAGGAATAGTGGTCATAGCTCAGAAGTTTATTGTTCTATTGGTATTCAAACCTTGGCTTTGTTCTGCAAGTTAAACTTATTTGTCACAGCAAGCACTCAGTTATTCTGCTGAGCCTTACAAGAGAGGCTGAAGCCTTCAGCGGTTACCTTTGTAACCCCACTTCAGGTAGAGAGATTTGCAGATATCCATAAGTTACTTTTATGAAAAATTTTGAGAAGTGAGGGTGATAAATCATCTCATTTACAATGTTAAAGAATCACTCATGCTCTGTGTTCAATGACTGTATTACAGTATAAACCATTGGTGTTGCTTTATAAATTTCTACTGATAGTAGCAGGAGTGTAGGCAAAGGAAAACACTGCCATAACATTCTCTATTTTCTGTTTTAAGAGACCAACTGTAAATAAACTGACATTTCTTGTGCATTCATTGACCTGTGCTATTCAGGTCATATTTAACATTATGGTCATTTGCCTTTTTATTTTGTCTTGAGGAGGCTTTGAGTGAAGCTATTCATGTGAGCCTCCATCAGAGCTGTCCCTAGCTGGAGAAGGGCTGAGCTTAGGAAAATGGTTCAGTACAGTGCTCTCTTAAAAAAATTAAAAAATAAAAAAAAACAGTGAGGAGGTAGCTTGGTAACAGCCTTTAATGAAGACTTGCTGCAGGGAACTACCTAGGATGCAAAGGAATAGCCCAATGGGAATAAAATCCATTTAGTATTTTCAAGGCATTCAGACTTCTGAAGACTTTGTTTGTAATTGTAATTGTAGTCCTATTACTTGATAGAGCATAAACTGAGCTTTTGTTGAATTTTTGTAGCAAACTGATAAGTTATCTGAAAAGTGATTGCAGTAAATGTAAAGTTGTGTATTTAAAAGATAATAGAAACAACTGTAAGCCTTGACCTATGGATATTTAATCTTATGTGACATTTAAAAGTTTCCTTTGACTTCGACAGTTCAAACCTTTTCTTGAAAATGAAGAAACATCATCAGGTCTTCAGTTTTTCTCATCACTTCACTGGAAAGCTTGACTTGAGTCCTAGTTGCCTTGCTGCTGCTCCAAATACTGGTGGTTTTGTTTTTAAATTAGTGCTATTTGTAGAGGTATTAATAATCTTATTCTTTCCTTCTTTTGAGCAGATTATGACAGTACCAAATGATCCCTACACTTTCCTCTCTTGTGGTGAGGATGGCACTGTGAGATGGTTTGATACTCGCATCAAAACAAGTTGCACAAAGGAAGATTGTAAAGATGTAAGAATGAAACCTTTTAATAAAGATTACTTTAGTAATAATAATAAGCAAATTAGTAGTAATAATCTTTTAATAAAAATTACTTAAATGTGTCATCACACAAACACATGATATGAGTTCTGGTAAAGCTTTTAGAAATAATAGATTTCAGGGTCATTGGTGGAGATGACAGTATGTTTCCCAAGAAACAACAAAAGTTTGGGGAGCCTTTTTTATTTTTCTTTTTTAGCTTTAATTATCTCCTTTGGCATTTTTTATTTTATAAGCTTTGTCATGGGGCTTCGGATATTGTAGAAAAAATTGTCTGTTGAAACTGAATCTCTTAGTCTGGTTTACACTAATAATGTAGAGTGCAAAACTGGAGGCAAAAAATGAGCTGTGAGAGAATCACCTGCAGCCTTGGGTCTCTCTGTAAGAAAAAATTTAGTCATGAATTATGTTAGATTGCTGGTATTACCAGTGCCCACTGTGTTTGAATTTTAGAAACAATTTTATTTTTAATTGGAACAAAACTGCTGAAGTATGTATTGCTACTCTTTATTAATTTTGTTCAACTTTGTGCACATTTACCAGTTCTAGGCGTTTCTTTCATTTTTTTCCCTTCTACCCAGTTATCTGACTGTAGATGGAACCTATTCTGATCCTTTAATTGATTTAAACTGTTTCTGCATATTTAGTACTCTTCCACCTCCACAGTTACTGTGTTTCAAAAGAAAATCCAAGGTGCAAGGTAGTTAATAAATCTGTAATTTTTAGCTTATCTCTATTTTAAATGTTTCTGTGTTTCTGTTTTGGTTAGGTTTCTTTTTCTGTTGTTCTGGTGCCAGTTTTCTTCCTCTGATAGTTTTCCTTCCATGCAGTGGCTTTTCTAATAACACAGGCCAGACCAATTTTCTCAAAATCTCCTTGACTAAGGGAGGGGCCTGTGTAGTGAAACAAAAAAACAAAACAAAATAAAAACAAACAAACAAAACAACAACGAAATTACACTTCAGATGTTCATTCAGAGCTTTATTTCAATGCTGCATTTTTGTGTGTTCCAGGATATTTTAATAAACTGTCGTCGTGCTGCCACCTCTGTTGCTATCTGTCCACCCATCCCCTACTACCTGGCTGTGGGCTGTTCTGACAGCTCAGTGAGGATCTATGACAGGAGAATGCTTGGCACAAGGGCAACAGGTAGGAACCACACTGTGCAACGAGCATTTCTACCCACTGGCAGTGCCAAATTCTGGTTATTTTCAAAGTGGGTGGTGAATGACTCAAGTGTAACCCTGCAGAAGTGTAGCTTCCTTCTCTGGGAGCTATGGTTGGTAATAATAAAGTCATTTCATTCTAATATTTGCTAATGCAGAAATCTTCAAAGAAGTAAACCTAATCTCTTCATGTATCTGAGAATGCATTGTGTACTGAATGCAGAAAATGACATTTTGTAATGTCTCTTCTTTTGTCTTGAATTGTGTGATTCCAGAATTCCAAAAAGCCAGGGATTGCAGCCTCCAGTGGTCCACCTGAATTTTAATTAAATTCTTGTCTTGTACTCTACCATGCTGGAGCTTGATTGCTTCTTTTGGGAGGAGATCTTATGAACTCCATAATATCCTACACTGTGCTTGCCTTTGCAGTAGTTATTGCTGTTAACATAATTTCACTGAAAAGCTGCAAATTCCTCAGGTGAAAGCTGGTATGCTTCAGATGCTTACCTAAGGATTTTATTGAAAAATTTCAGGTGCACAAAAATGTGTTATGTCACTTTCACATAGCTCTTGGTTATAATGTGTGATCAGTGGACACACAGGAGTTAATAATACAGCTGTGACATTCATATTGATAAGCAGTGGCACAAAATCTGTCATTTTGTGTAGCATTTTCCTGTTGATGACTGTGGCGAAGGAGAAAAGGAACAGTAAAGATTGCTAAACATAAAAATATCCCTCTCATCAGGTTGACAATCTATAGGAGCTCTCCCTTTCATCACAGTGGTCAGCAAAATTCTGTGAGAAGTGCCTGGGAGCAGGTTCTGGGGGTTGATTAAAATGTCCTCTGTGTGTGTGCTCTAGTATTGTACAGTACAGGAATAACATGAATTTGGCCTGCAAAGCCAAAGAGAGAAAAATCAAGATTTTGAAGACTGGTTTCTAGAAAAAATATTGGTGTAGTGTTCCTTTGCTTGTTTGGGGTTGTGTGGAGTTCTTGTTTTTTGGTTTTTTTAAGAGGTCAATTATTCCATGTTCAGTGAGAGGACTTGATTTTCATTTAATCATTTCTGCCATGTAGCTGACAGTTACGTGTCAAATTAAGAGGTTTTGGAACAGTCCATTTTTCTCAGTGTTAGAGCTACTTATAGGTAACTTTTATCTGTTCACAAGCTTGTAATTCTAGAGTTTAAGATGGTTTTAGTGTTTGGATTGGAGATGAGTGATCAGGAAAGCATGGTAAGTCCAATGTTGTGTATAGTTCTGCAGTTTCAAAGTGACAGTGTTATTCTGTTTTGAAGAAAAATTAGTATTTAAAAAAAAAATTTGAGTAGAAAAGAGATGGTTAGCCTAAATTTTTGGAGTTTAATGTAAGGAATTCCTTTCTAATTTGTGTGTAGATATAGATTTGCATTATTGTTTTGTGGTTTTTGGTTCTTAAATTTCCATTTGTACCACATTTGACAAATAGCTTCCCATACAACACAATATGGTGGATATGTGAGACATTAATATATCTGTGTGAGTGTTTTCATCTTTTATTTTTTGTAATGTACATAGCATTTGTAAACAAAAATAATGACTGTAAAATCTGATATATCTTTCTTCGGATCAAAATTATTGCAGAAACTAGAGGATACATATCTTTTCCCTGATTATCTTTTGTTGGATGCCAAATAAGGGGTTTATTGAAGCTGTTGAAAATTTGCAATAATAAACATGTAATTATTTTCTTCCTTCTCTCTTTCCCCACTCTTTTTTAAATAAAGGGAATTATGCTGGCAGGGGCACTGTTGGAATGGTGGCACGTTTTGTCCCTCCTCATCTCAACAACAAGTCCTGCAGGGTAACATCCCTGTGTTATAGTGAAGATGGCCAAGAGATCCTTGTGAGCTACTCCTCAGATTACATTTACTTGTTTGATCCTAAAGATGACACAGCACGAGAGCTTAAAGTCCCTTCTGCAGAAGAGAGAAGGGAAGAGGCAAGTGATTAAGACACCTCCCTTTCATGTTTTATGTTTTTTAACTTGCAGCACACAAGAAATACCATCAGTTGTGTTCCCCTTTAATCTGAAAATAATGTTGCTGGTCACAGCCTGAGGTACGACAAGTAGATTGTCACAAAAATGGTGTATTTTTAGTACATATTTATTTATCTCTTTATTTACAATATTTTGTCAGTGGTTTTCTTTCTCGTCTGGTTTCTCTCATAGAGATGAGAAGGCATCTGCCTGAACCTGGGGTCATAAAACCAGCAAGGGTGGCAGGTCACTCTGTGTTCTTTTTCTTTTCATGGATTGGGAAGCACATTGTTTGAAATCAAATGTTAATACTCCTTGATAAAAGTTATCATTTCATGACAGATATGAAGGAGTACAAGAGGTTTAGATCAAGGAGGTGAGCCACTGTTACTGAGCAGTGTTAAAATTTTTCAAAACTCAAGCAGTTGTTAATTATCAGCTCACTTACAGTGATGCTGACCCTTCCAGTCTAAATTTTCTGATCAATATTTAAAAAATGCCTTTAACTACAGTGAAGTTCTTTCTGTCTCTCCCTGCACTCTCCCAACCATCCACTGCTTTTTTCCTCTGGTGTTTTGCTCACCCTTTCACAAACACTGTATCCCAAGTTCCTCATTTTTAGTCTGAGGCCACAAGGAAGTTCTCAATGAGTTGTCAGCATCCTGCTGTCCTCACTTCCAGGATCAATATGATGATAATGATGATGGTGATTTCTCTTTCCTTTTTGCTGGGAGAAGTGTGATATTCACATTTCCTTCCTCCTTTCAAATCTGTTTGGAACCATGTTGAAAGGTTTTCCAACACATTTTACGTGATGTGTTTTCTTAGTCAGGAATGCAGTCAGAAATTAAATTAAATTAGATTAAATTTAAGGAATTGAATGCTTATTTTTCGTCCTTGTTGTTATCCCTAAAGTGTTGTTGCTTGGGTATTTTTATTTCAGCCTGTTGTAAAGTTGTACTCTTGAAGAGTAGAAGAAATGTAAAGACTTTTTCCTAAATCTGCTTGAGGAATCATGAAATGAAAACTTTGACGTGCTTTCACCACAAGGCATTTGGTTTAAAATTGTCAGCACAGTTTCTGGGTTGGTTGGTTGCATTTTTTGTGTTTGGTTTCTTTGTTTTTGTTAAGGCCAGAGATACCAGCCACAATACAATTGACTTCAAACCTGCCTTTCTAAGTGAGCAAAGCACTCCCTGTTCCTCTTGAAGCTGATGAAAGTAATTTCACCACCCATTTAATGACTGTTTTATACTTCAAGCTGCAAAAAAAGTGTTATAAGAACCAAAAACTTGTTTTTTAATGTCTGATTTTTTTTTTCCCCTTTGCTTAATTACAAATCCACATTTTGTTAAACTGAAACTCCCTTATAGTTTTTAATGTGGAGAGGTAAATATTTCTGCAGAATTCAGGCTGAATTTAAGAAGACCTTAGTAATTATTTGTCACTATAAAAAGATTCAATTAACATGATGAAGTTAGTTTAAAATAAAAGCTGCATTAGTTCTGGGAGTCATTTATTTAGGCTGTTGAAGCTAAAACTCATGCATTTTGTTGAGAAGTGTTGTGCTTATTCATGGTTAACCTGAACATAAGGCTGACATTCTGTGTTTTGGTGACAGATACGAATTTAGGTGTCTTAAGAAAATTGAGATTTATATTTAGGTTTAGAATCCTGTATTGTAGAACATAAATAGCTGTGTGATGCCTTTTTTCTCTTTTTTCCTCTCCCCCAGTTACGTCAGCCTCCCGTTAAACGTCTGCGGCTCAGAGGGGATTGGTCAGATACTGGGCCAAGAGCAAGGCCTGAGAGTGAGAGAGAGAGAGATGGTAAAAGCATTTGCATTTGAAGGGGGGTTGTTGTCTTTGCTGCTGTGTTTTGTTGGGGTTTTATTTTCCAGTTTTTCTGAAGTATTCCCTAAATACGTGCTTCAGATTGTCCTTGTTTCAGTAATCAGCCAAGCCTTCAGATGGTTTTCTTAGAGTTAAGTGCAGAGCTGCTACTGTACAATGATTTTTAAAATTGAAAATGTTGAAAATATTCTTACCCAGGAGAATTGTGTTGTTTCAATTAGGCTGATGTAAGTAAAGAAGAGCTTTTTTTCATTGTCATTGTTCAGGGGCTAACACCAGCACTTATTTCTTTCCTTTGTAGTCACACCTCACACGCAATCACAATTAGAAATGAAATACTCTTTAATGGTTACATTAGGGGACTTGAACTCAAAGCAATAGGATTCTAATATTATAGTTTTTGTTTTTATAATGTCATTTAGTAACACAGGGTGGCTAATTTTTATGCTTATATTTTCATGTTTATGATATATTACTCATTTGCTTGAGATTTTAGTAAATAAAGCATTTCCAAAGCTATGCTTGGGTATCAAAAATTGGGACCAAAGGAGGGCAGATCATTTTTTGTCACTCAGTTTTCATCTAATAATGTGTTTCTGTTTAAATCTGACGAGCTGTGGGGTTCCAAGTATTTGACTCTAGTTCCCTTAAATCTTCCTCCTTTGTCTGTCTACAGTCTCCCTTTCCAGATTTCCTGTGCTGTTGTTCTCATTTTTCTGCTTCCCCAAACTACAGCAGAAGTGTCTAGGATTCTGTACCTGACACAGGCAGTAGGAGATGTTGTTTAGGGAGAGAACATGAACCTGTCCTCTTACCTTAGCCTGTCTTTTTGCTCCTCCAGTGTTTGGAATTACTGGATTAGAAACGCTGGGGGGGTGTGATCTCACCTGCTCCTTTACAATCTGCATGTGGTTCTGTTGCCTGTGGGCTTCTGAAATCCCTTTTTTGAACCTGTTGATAATATTTCCTATGGCTTCATTAACCACCTGTTAATGTTTTCTTTGGCTGTTGCAATTCCATTCTTTGTGTTGAAGGTCAGAGCTCCTCTGCTTGAGGTACAGGAGGGGAATGAGGGATCCCAGCAGAGGGTCAGAGACCTGTACTGTGGAAATGGGGATAGGCAGGGGCTTTGAGAACAGGCTGAAGAGAACTATTTCTTGTGGCAGAAGGGGTGAGGGGTGGTCTCCATTCCTGGTAGAAATGATGGGGGGAAAGGTACTTTTTTGGTAAACCTGTAGATAAAACTTCAGCATCATTTGTTCTACAGGGGAGCAGAGTCCCAATGTCTCTCTGATGCAGAGGATGTCAGACATGCTGTCAAGGTGGTTTGAAGAAGCCAGTGAAGTTGCACAGAGCAACCGAGGACGAGGAAGATCACGGTCCAGAGGTGATTTCCTTCTTTTCAACAATGATTACAACAGAAATTGTGCTTATAGTGAATGTTCAGGCTTGCAATATCAGCCTTCCCCAGGTGTAAACAAAATCTTAGTGCACTGAAGCTGAACTGAAATGAGCACTTTTTGTTATAAGAATGGTAGTGCAAAGGGATCTTTAGAGGCAGAGTAAGTTTACTTTTGAGCTCTTTTTCTTGCTTTTTTGTTCTATTTTTAATCAAAGGTGGGACTAATCGGACAGATGCTCCTGCTACTAATAACATGGCACCTAGTAGAGAATCAGAAACTGCAATGGAAGTAGATGGTTCTGAACAGCTTCCATCATCTTCCTCTTCTACCATGTCAGCTCAAGCTCCTTCAACATCAACTTCGACAGAAAGTCCCCCTTCAACTTCATTACTGTCCTCTCCTGATAATGAACAAAGGCCTTCTTTAGGGGCCTCAACTCAGCCTGTGCTGCATCAGTCTGGTGAGAAGAAATCCATCTTGTCATTGTTTATGAGAAATAAGAGACAATTCTCTTTTAGGATATTTTGAGTAATTGATCTCCATCTGTTTTCTTCCTTGCACATCCTTAATGAGACTTAGGTGTTTTATAGTTACCAAGTGGTTGCCGCTGTGGTTTAAAGAAAAAGTAAAACCATCAAATCTATACCTTTGTCTGAAAAAGAAATTTCCAAGGGGATCACCAGTATTGTCTTTTGAAGTAGAAACCTTTTTCTTTTTTTTTTTTCTTTCTAAATTTACTGTAGTCTTAATGGAGTGTAGTAACATCCTGCCCTCTTCCACTGGGATTTGGCTGTAGCAGCATCAGTGCAATGAAGAGTCAACAGTGTTGGGTTTCAGGTTCTTGAAAGTATTTGTATAAACAAGGCTCACCTGGCATGATACTCCATTATTAGTTAATAAATTATACCACATATTGATAGTTAAGTCTGTATATCTTGAAGAAACTCATCTGTGTTTAATACAGACTTATATTCTTCTTGGGGGGAAAAAGAAGGAAGTATATTCTGCTGTCAGAATGTCAGAAATTAATTTAGGTAGTAAAAGAGCACCTTATTATTTGACTTAACCTTTTCCATCTCAATGCCACAGCCTTAAGAGTGGCATATTTGCACAAGAGTTTATTTTCACTTTTTAAAGTGACTTTCTAGGCCTCACAGTTATAGTAGAAAGGCTGATGTGACCTGAAAGACCAACAGGTTGAGACCTTTTGTCTTCTGTAGATTCTACTGTAAAAAAATCAAGCCCTCTGTCTTTTTCAGGCCTTAAATTTGATATTCTGGAGAACAGGAGGGATGGGGATTTCCCAAGGGAGAGTGTGCCATTCAATGTACTGTGGCTGCTGCAACCAAAATCTTTGGGATGGGTGAGAAATGATGAGGTACCTGGTATCTGAAAGACAGGGAAGATAGACATAAGTTGAAATTCATGAAAGGTGTCATTATTGCTTTTTAAACCTTGCAATTAGTCTGGTACTTAGAGATAAACAGTGAACAGTGGCAATACACACAGGAATTCTAGAAAAGGCAAAAAAGTTTGCTTAGTATCAGAGGCTTTTAGTCACCTATGCTTTTTATTAGTATTGGTGTCAGATTGCCACAATCTCAAGTTTTTTCACAATACACAAAAAGATGATTAAGGTGTCTACTCTGTTTCAGTGCAACCCAATTTAGCTGCCACTCTTGATCAAAGCTGCCCCTTTGATCCAAAGGCATAGCCTTCAAAGAACATGTGTACCATTACCAGAGGTTCATTTTGATCTATTTATTTATTTTTAAAAGTATATGGTTTATTTTGGAACTTAGAGTGACCAGGATCATATCTGTCATATTAAAAATAATTGCTTCAAGCTATGTCATTGCAACTTTGTGGGTTTAAAAAAGATAATGCACCAGAGAGGATTGCTGGAGTTGTGATACATTTTCTAGCCTGCATTTTAAGGAATCTGTGCTGACCAGAAAAATATTTTTCTCTGAATCTGCTTGAATTTCTAAGCAAAAGTTCATTCTGCTAGCATGAAGCTAAATTGTTATTTCTTAATCCAGCTCTTTTCTAAGAGCATTTCTTCTTTCCCAGTGTTACTTTGGACTTCAGAACATATTTAGTTTTGAAAGGGATAGTGATGGTTGGTTGACAGACAATGGATACTTTCTAATTTGCTGTATAACATTTTTTAGATGCTTTGACTAAATCTAAACAGGATGTCAGACTGGCAGTTTAAAATTGTCTACAGGACTCCCGCAGGCATAAATTTAATAGTACAAGGTGTTTGCACAGCTAATAATCCTGTTTCAGAGTGCAAGTGAGACACTGGAGTTACAGCAAAACAAGTTTTTGGGTGACATGGGTGAGTTCAGAGAGCAGGGGAGCTCCTGGGCAGAGGGAGCAGGTTGTGGCATAGGGGTTGCACTGGGTTTGTGAATGAACAGGCTGCATTGGGAATGCCCATTTGCAGTGCTTATGTACCCTGGTAACCCGTGGCTGTGCTCAGTTGTGAGATTTTATTTACTCCCAATCTATAGTCTATAAATCTATCTACAACGCTGCCCTCTGCATCAAGGACAGGATTCTCTGAGCTTGTTCACCTGCATTTAAAGGTGACTATAACCTGCTGCTTTTTTTTGACGGAGAGGGAAAGTGCTGATAGGAATAGTTTAAATACAGTGGGGCTGAGTAGGAAGCCCAGAGAGAGATGTGTTTTAAGAGGTGGATGACTGGAGAGGCATTTTGGAAGATGAAATAAGGAAAAAGGAGGTTTTCAGCCACCATTTTGTGTAGAGTCATGGCAGACACAAGTTTGAATATTGTAGCAAAGAGTCAGAAACTGAAAAATGTATTTTCAGGACAATGACTTCTTTAGAATCAGAGCATGAGTTCCTTACCCAGGCTTGTAAACAGCTTTCCATAAATAATTTCTACAGATTTTTGCGCTGAACATGAGCACTCATGATAATCCTGTGTTTGAATACAGGATTATCACAATACCTTGCATAAGTATACAGTTCAAATTTATTGTTGGTTTGGTGTTCCAGAAAATGTATCACATGGTGAGCAGCTGAGCTTCTACATCTGAGTTACTTTTTAAAATTTTAAGAGATGAGGTACCTGTTCAAAATAGAGTCAGTACATAAATGGTTTAGTACTGGAGCTTGTTGGGATTGGTCTCTTTAGCAGAATGTATATTCTAGAAGCTTGAACATTTAAGTTCAAGAACATTTGAGTTCAAGAACAACAAAATCAGTACAAAATCTCAGTAGGTTATTACTGCCAGAACATTTGAATAATTTTATTATATGTGTATATAATGACAACAATTGCTGGAGATTGTCATGCTTGTCACTAAGGAAAAATACAACAAATTTATTTTCTTGCCCTGCTTGTGCCATTCAGTGGAAACCTTTAGTTTTTGCATATTACTTTTAAGATGCTGATGTTTTAAACCACTATAAACACCAGGTACCACAAGCAGTAAAATATAATACAGTTTTTCTCATAAGTAAAATTCCAGATCTGCACAGGTACCATTGGGAGGGGCTTCAGGGGGGCAGTTGGCTAATTAATGCAAAGCTTAACCCCAATATGTGTTCTGATATAAGGTAACTGCTTTTAAATTTTGAATGAGAATGTGACAATAACTGTGGTTTTTTATTTATTTCTATTTCCTCACTCCATTTGCTGGCAAAATAAACATTTGCTTAGATATTCTGGAATTTGTTAAAAAGTGTTGTCACTGAACATATCCAGGATAGCAGCTCTTACATATGGTATTGTAGTTCTTGTGACATCTTAAATTGTGGCTGTCTCTTAACTCGGTGGAACTGAATCAGCAGCCAGCACTGAAAACTGCAATTTTAGGCATCACTGAAATTCCCTTACAAGTATTCTCTTACTAAAACTGTTTGGAGTTTTTATTTCCATAAATTGTTTTGGGACATGAAAACTACTCATAGCAAAACTTGATGCCATATTCCTTTTACTTTTAAATATATTATTTTTTTATAGTTTTACTTTTGTTATACCTTATCAACCATAAACTGAGAGGATGTTTTTCCCAGAAATTATATTGGACTAAGTACATTAAGCCTCATGACCATTCACTTGTGCCTTGTCACTAACTTTCCAATTACTGGATTCTGGTTTTGGGTTTGTTTCTCCTTATACAGGAAAATTTAAGATTTTGTTTCACTGTGTGGATAATGGTTATAGAATATTAAGCTTTTGCCTGGCTCAAAGGCCCCATGCCAATTTAATGCTCTGTACTATTTCAACGTTTCAGTGTGATTCAGACACTGCTATTAAAGACACAATGTGTGTTATTTAAAGAGAAGCACTTGCCACACAGCACTTGTGTAAGTGGAGGAAATCTGCAAAGGGCATGGAAAGAATAAAAAATTGCTTGGACACCTCATTTTGTAGCAGTTTACGAAAGTACTGGAAATCATGAGATGAACTTAACATACCAAAATAGTTTAACTGGTAAATGAATAAAGACAAAATGATGAAAACAGGGAACCCTCTAAAGATGGAACTAAAAGAATAATCTATTAAGAGGATGCTAGTAAGAATTGCTTATGATCCTATAAATTACTTTGTCTGTAGTTAACAGTGATTTCAGACTCTGAATCTTCAACCACAGGGAATGTCTGAAATTAAAAATGGGTTCAAAAGAGAAGTGTATTTTTTGGTTTAGCTGTTGTTCTGCCACCTTTTTCCATAGTTACAGTTTACTTTTTTCTCTGGTTTGTTTTGTTCAAAATTTACCTTTTTTTTTTTCCTTTAAACATCAGGAAGCTATTACATTCATTTTGAAAACTTACCTGAAGACCACAATTGTGTAGTTTTACACCAAATATTCTCATTTATTCTGTGTGTTAGGAACATCAAAATGAATATATCTGTTGTGTGCTGTTTTGATTTAACCAGGCTGTATCTCTTTTCCTTAAATAATTCTTTGTTTAATGGTTTCATTGCTGGAGATGGGGAGGGGGTTGTATTGTAAGGCATGAATCCAGAATATTTAAGTCCTGTGATTCATGTCTTTAGGAAGAGAAAACTGATTTCAGTGCTTCTATTTTATTTCTGGATGTTAGTAAATTTTTTTTTTCACTGTAATGACACTTAGTACCTGTTGCTTATCCCTTTGGTCAGTCCCCCCACCCTCCTCTCTGTTCTATCTATAGATTGCTCAATGCTTCTCTCTTTCCCCCCTTTCTCTGTCTCCCCTCTGTTTGTCAGAGTTAATGTGCCCCGAGTTAGCAATAATCCGTAGGGGCCTGCAGCGACTGAGGCTTAAGAAGGCAGAGCAGCAGAGACAGCGAGAGCTGGCTGAGGGTTCTGCACCACAGCCCTCCTCTTCTGAGCAGGCGTCCCCTAAGGGCTCCTCACAGGACCCTCAGGCAGCAGGTTGTCACTTGCCAAGGTTTCTCCAGCAGATGATGTAGCTGTAGTTTGTGCTGCTGTTGTTTGTGAGATGCTTCTCCTCCAGAACAAGGCATTTCCTGCATTTGCTGCTTGTCTTGCCTTGCATGTGGTGGTGTTTATCATCACATGGTCAGGGAAACAGTTGTATGGACAGGTTCATTGGTCTAACATGTTTGGGTTGAGTGACACTACGTGGAAATGGTTTTCTAGGTGCATGGTATCAGGTTTGTGCAATGGTCGTTAGAGCAGCTGAGCAAGAAATTGCTGTGTTCTGAGTAGAATGAGAATCACACACTGAAATTGCATCTTGGTGCTACTTGTATCCAACAGTAACATTTACAACTTGGCTTTGGGTTAGCATGTGTTCTAAATCAGAGTAACAATTCCGTAAAAAAAAGACTTTTGGCGCTCTTCAGTGCTATGGTTTTACAATAAATGTGGTGAAAATACTTGTACCTAGCCAAAGTCCCCAGATATGCTCTCGTTTTTTTGAACAGAGCAACTTTTAATTTCACCATCCTCTTTCTCTCTTATCTTACTGAAATTAAAATTGATTACAAGAAAGCCTCAAATATGTTTGCAATAACATATTTGAGAAAGTTAGGGCAGAAGCATGCATATGAATAAAGAGGCAAAACCTAAAGCATAAACTTGAAGCACACTTCGTTGTGGCACCATGTAAAAATGAGTGAGCTGCATGCTGTGTGAGAATTCAGTGTATTTTGTGTTGCAAAGTCATGTCTAGCAGTGTCTCTTCTGTGGATAAATCCTGTGACAGTTGAGATGTGGCTAAATTGCTTTTCAGGATTGTGTCACACATTTACAGCTGTCTTTCCATGGTTCAGTCTATTCCTTAATCTGAAGCTCTACAGAGCAATTTGATGTAACAGTGGCTGATGCTCTAGTCACAATATGCAGTTACTAAATTTTGAATATGTTTCTACATTAGAAAATACTGCAGTGAGGTTTTAGAGTGTTTTGGAAACCACAGCATCCTGGGAGTGATGTGTGCCTGTCTTAGGGATGGCAGCCATGAGTGCCTGTTACCTATAGGAGGAGAACAGGAACAGCAGTGGTAGTGGTAGCCTTGTAGGGGGCTGCAGTTTCCTGCCAGGAAAAAAAAAACACCCCAAAAATCTAACAATTTTTTTTCTCAGCAAACTGAACATCAGAGTTTATTAACTCAAATATAAGTATTGATAGAGAAAAAATCATAACTAACACAGTCAATAGATCTTGATCTTCCATTTCCTTTTCAGAATGGCTTAATTTTTAAATTTTTTTACTAAATTGCTTCCCACTGAATTGAAGTAGGGAATAAAGTTTGTTTACAGCCACATCTGGAGGTTTATCTGTGGGGATTATATTGCCTCTGAAGGGTGTGTTGGACTGGATTTCACTTGATACATCTCTCCCATCTCTTCCTTAGTGCACCTTCAAGAATGCAGTGTAATTCTTTTACTCCCCGTTGCTTGTGGGGCTCCTGCAGCAGACTGTAGGATCCATATTGCCACAAATGGGAAGGTTTAAGCAGAGTAATTGATTTGACTGGGAGGCAGAGGAGCCTTGTACATAGTTTGGACCCCCCCAACACTGCCTCTTGGAGTTTTGAGTTCCCACACACTCTGAACTTAAAGGCAACTATTGGAAACATCCAGTTCTTTTGTTTGGGATCACCAGGAGCCACAAACACTGTTTTGGAGGAAACTAATATTCAAATATTTATCTCTTTCTGCATGTAATGACAATGACTTGGCAAATTTAACATTTTACTTACTAAATAATTGCTTTGAAAGACAGATTCACTCAGTGCTGAGGAAACATTTGTTTCTGGGGAGACAAAGGGGGAACCATTTTTCTCCCTGACCTCCAGCTGTATCTTCTTGAGGTTTGGTCTGATAGGTAGAATTCTTGCCTTCAGCAGTATAGGCAGTGGAAGTTATAAAAGTAGAAATTTAGATTTGAAAATATTTAGTATGTTTGGTTAATTAGTTCCAGAGAAATTTGATAAAAGATTGCATTGTCTTTTCCTTTTTATTTATATGTGTAAAACCAAGATATTCCTGTTGGGCTTCATCAGCTTCTTTCATTGCATTCCTCCTTCCCCTGCTCTGGGAGGGAACAAATGAAGCTCATTTCTTTTGATTGGGGATCACCTTTGCATTCTTTATTTACTTCATAAGGTTTTTGCATTCTAGACACAGAGATATTCTGTGTACTTGCTCATTTCTTTTTTTTATTTTTTTTTTTGAAAGTTACTTTGTTTTGTTTTCCTTTTCTGACCTCCCAAAATTTATTTTTGCAAGTTGGTTATTCATAATCCATTCCTTTGGAAAACCAGAGCCGCACAATTTTGGTCTCTTTCTTCTCCATAGACACAGTTGTTTTCTAACCCTGTGCTTAGCTGAGTTTTCAGAAATATGGTAGGATAAAAATAAGTGAGTAGTTTTGGATTGTTTGAGGCCTTTTAAAAGTAATAAATTCCTATACAGAGACAATCTCTATTTTTTTTGTTTTCCTGAAAGGCTGTCTTTACTGCCCTGTCATGAGACAGATATTCCGTTTTCAGGCACAAGCTAGTTATAAATTTTCAAACAAAAAAAATACACACCAAAATGTGTCTGCAAGTTCTCAATTTCTTCTCTGGTAAAACTTATATAAATTTGCACTTGCAATTTTGGAGGGAATTCAGTGTGAGACTAAGGCCACTTCTTCTGACTTGTACTTCATCAGTAATCCTTGTCTTTGTAACCACAGAAGCTTGAGTAGGAGGAGAAAAATATCCCAGCCATGTAAGAAATTACAAGTAGAAAATGTCAAGAGCTGGAAGCTGTTACAGGTTTAATAGAAAATTAGACTGTGTGGTAGTTATTCTGTCTCCCAGTTACATGAGGCTTTGTAAGATCAATCTGTAGTAGTTAACCTTCACTATTTAGAAGAATATGGTTAAAAGTCTGTATTTTTGAACATGAAAGGGAGATGAGTAATGATTCACTATTTGACTCTGAGACAAAAGGTCTCAGATGACAGAGATTTTGTTTTAATGGATATCCCTCTTAAGTATTGTCTAAACTTGGAATTTGGCTGAATTTTAGAAGCAGTGTGTGCTGCATGGATCAGGTCTATTTTGTTTTCAAGCCTTTGCTTAGGTATTGAATAGATTCAATTTTTATTTTTTTTCTGGTAGCCACTTTATTTAATTAGGGAGCTGTGGTAAATATTTCAGTTTAATTTGGAGTTCTATTTATTGTATGGTTTCTCCCTCAAAGCCTAGTTTTCACTTGCATTTTTGTGGCATTTCATATCATTTAAATCCTGTGCAGTATTTAAAGAACTGCATTTATGAGCTGTATGCAAACAACAAAGAAAGTAAACCTTTTTAAACTGTTTTTATTGTTGGTATGCCACATATGCATCACCATTACTACATCACTTCTCATTCTGAGAATTTTAAGGGGATGGAATTCAATTTGAAAAGTAACAGAAATGTGAACCAGCTGATCATGAAGTGAAAAAAACCCCAACATATTATATAGCAAGGGTTCCTGTAGTGGTCATTGTACCTAATCTTACCCACAAAAACGTGAATCAATATTAGCCTTTTTTTTTTCCTGAGGAAAAAAAATTCATTTAGACTGCATTTGCAGTGGAATGCAGATATGTACATGTGCATGCTGACATATTGCAGAACCTGTGCTGCAAATAACCTTTTTTCTTAACTTTTGGTTTATCTATACAGTCAGTCTTTAAAGCAGAGCAAAGTGGACCTTCATTTCTGTGATAGAGCTTTTGAAGAAGAACTAAGGAATGACAGCAGTTTTTATCATTAAATTCTTCGCTAACCTCAGATGTAGAAATGTCTATTTGAAGTGCACAATATGTAACTGAGAGCTTATTCACTGTGCAAAGCAATTATTCCTAGTTATTAAATCAAGTATTTAATTTCTTAGATTCCTCTACATGTACCATGTTTAGGATTTTTAAAATGGTTCTCACTGCTTTAGACCTCACCCTGAAGCTGGTGATGTAAGGAGGAATTTTTATCAACCAAAACTGAGGTGGCATGCTAATATTTTGGTGAAGTCAGGTGCTGATTGCCCGAACTATAGGAAGATCCTTCAGCATATAACTGACCTTAAAATTATCTTCTATTTTCTGTTTGAGGTTCCCCAAATTTATGAATCTCCAGTTCCCTCTTTAAGTGGTGCTCCAGTTTAGAATGTACTGGTGACATTACAACCAGTGGTGAACTGCATTGGGATGTAGACCCAGCCTGTGAAGGCTCAGGTAAGAGTTTGGATTTTTGTTTGTTTTTTTAACTATATGGCACAGTTTTGGTAATACTTCTTTTTCAAAAGCTTTATAAGAAATTATAAAAGTATTTTTTTCAGATTTTTTTTACAAAACAAAGCCATATATTAAAAAAAGAGGCATTTACCTGAACTTCTCTAGGCTGGTTTCATGGTTGTGCTGATTTCCCTGCCTAAGGTGGGGGCTCCAGACTGCAGAGCCACTTCAGGGGGTGCTGGTGATCTGTGGCTTCAGGGTATTTGGAAGAGGAAACAAGGGGCTTTCAAATTTCTACAAACAACTCTATTCTTAACCATGCTAATTCAGGTATTTAAGATGTTTCCTTTATGTTGATTAAATATTCATTTATTAATGTGAAATACATTCTCAAATTTGTATGGAGACTTGTATGTAGCGGTGAGATGTGGGAGGTTTAAGCCTCCCTTGGCATGGACTTCTACCTAGAAACCTTTTCATTTTCACTTGCTGTGATTGAATGATGCACATGGCAAAACATACCTACTTTCTTACTTAGTGCTGTATTGTGTGAGGTCTTAATAAAATTAGAAGTGCTGGTAAGGGTAGTAGATGTAATTTCTTAAGTTTCTAATTAAAATATGTTAGTTCAGTCTTCTGATCATACAGGTCTGATTTACAGAGTTGACAAGATGAGCTTTTTCAGCCAAGGGAAATATTTGGCAGCACAAAACACCTTTTAAACAAGGGCGTATGAACTTTTGGAAAGGATTGGAGTGCAGGAACAGAGCATGGCTGGGATCACTGTCATGCATTAGGTTTCTCAGCTTGCAGTCCAGGACCTCCCCCCTCTTTAGCACTTCTGATACAAGTTAATCCCAGCCATGGACTTTGTGAGTCAGAGATCAAAGCCAGCCATTGAAAGAGGCACAGATTCCTGTGCTGGGTCTGCTGGAACACAAGGAGATCATCTCATGACATGGAGCATCTGTACACCAGCTTTTTGTTCTGATTTATCTTCTAAGAAGTGGCTTATTAGTCCATTGCAAAAACTCCCCTGTAAATCCTTCTCTTCTAATTTAGGTATTATATATAAAGCACACTTTACTTTTGGAAACTAAAATATATTAACGCTACAAATCTTCTACTTAATAGCTACATGTCATAAATCGAGATGATCTGTGGTCTGACTTAGGTGTGCCTGGTGCAAGGTATGGGCATGGTTGAGCAAAGAAGACAAACCAGAACCAGTTTAATGTTCCTCAGTTACAGAAAAAGGCTGTGCAAGCCCAGTTCCCAAAACAAGGCAGCCTCCAGAACACAGTGCCTCAGACTTTCCTGGTCTCTCTCCTTTGCTCCTCCTTCCCTTCCCTGCACCTAGATATCAGTGTAGCAAAGGAGCACACTGCCACATTTCCACCAACGGCTTGAGAATATATGTATTTAAAGCAGCGTGGTCAATTTAGCAGATTTTATGGCTGTGCTACAAAATAGGTCTTGCTGGTGATTCTGTCTCAAAGCTGGAAGGGAGCTTCCTGTAGGAGAGAGTATTATTTCATTGCTTTCCTTGTATAGGATCTACATTTATGTTAAAATTCATTTAGCATGCTGTGATGTTGGCAGACTGTGACTCAGTTTGTAATACAGGATATTAAATCCTTTTAGTTTAGGATGAATTTGTTTATAAGAGAAGATTAACAAGTGGAACCAAGATACAATACTCCAGCCAATATCTTTGGGATACTGCATTAATTTATGAACATCAGCTCATCTTCAGATAATACAGAAGTAAGATCTGGTCTTCAGAGGTGACAAGGGAAATAGACTCACAGACAATACTGAATATTGCATCTGTTGTATCTGTGCAGTGAATGAGTTCTGGTGATAGTTATTAATTGGTAGTGCCCAGAGGAAAAAAAGGCACTTACCTGCCGGGGGGGGGGAGGTGATTATTCCATTTATTTGTTTGTTTATGTGATCGATGGGGCTGCTTGTAAGACTGATGGGTGTGGTACTGTGATAAACTCATCAAGACTTGTTCTCAGTCATCAGAGGTGCAGCATCTAAGAATGCAGAACTACCAAACTGTCATAAAACTGAGATGTATTTTGGTCCTTTGATGTTCTAAAACATTATTATTAAAACAGTATTTAAATATTGGAGGTACTGGTATGCTGTGGAGTATTTTATGCTGGAGTATAAATATTCTGAAATTTACATTTTGCACATGGTTTGAAATACTGGTGTCATGTGGTAGCTGAAGCAAAGGCTTTAGGAGTCATGACTTTTCAGTGTTTTTCCTGACATCTCAGAAGTGTGAAGAACACAGTAAAATATTTGGTAATGGGCAGGCATCATTTTCATTATCAACATGTCAGCAAGCTTCAGGCTGTTCAATGAATAAATAATGGTTTGAAACAAGTGGCTTTGCTTCTGTCATGCCTGGAAAATGCAATATGGCTGGCTGCTCATTAAACAAACCCAAAGCTTCCTTATGTTGCTGCTTTTTTTATTTTAAACTAACATATGATCATGACATTGCTGTGCAGTTCTCTGCTGCTTATGTTTTAAGTTGAAATCTCGTTTTTGTTTCAGATTCTCCTTCTTCAGTGGTTAACAAACAGCTTGGATCCATGTCACTTGATGAGCCACAGGGTGCGTGTGACAGGAAATGCGCTATACCCAGCCATAGCTGATTGCAATGCTTCCTTTTAAAATTGCTTTTCATGATGAGAAACAGTCTAAAAATGCTGTTCATCCATAAAGTAGAATTCTGTAAGCAGATCTGCTGGAAACTCATTATTTAATGATCAATATGATTAACAGAGTGAGGTTAACTGTTGTTTTTGAAAGCCATCCTAAGCTCGATTCTTCATGCAATTACTACAGTTCAGTGTAGGTACAGTAAATGTCTCATGTATTCTACAGACGGTTGGAATATTTTGTAAAATGCAAAGTAAAATTGATTATTTAAACAGGTTGGGTTTTTTTCTGAATGGTTCTTCTTGGATCAAAGGGCAAATATCAAGATTTCAATAACCTTTAATATCATAATGCCACAATAATTTCTCTTATCCATAAGTGACGTGCAGCTTTGTTATTCCTGCACGGTTTGAGTAACTCCAGAGTACCCATTGCACTGAGATGCATTTTTCTTCTGTATCCCCTTGTCCTTCACCCCTCCTGCTGAACAAGTACTGGTGTTTCTTGTAGGATCCCTAAGGACTGGGAGCGCACAGAATGCTTAGGAGCTTTCTCTGTGCCCATTATGCATCAGTCTCCAAACCATGAGCTCTGTAGTGGGCCAGAGGTGACCCTATTCCAGTTGCATCAATGTCATCTGTAGGGAATATTTATGGCTGAATAATTAAGGAGTGATAGATGCTAATTTAAAAATAGATTGCCATGCACTTTGCATTATGCTTCCATATCAAAGCGTCTGTAGAGATTTAATAGCTTAAATCCCACAAAATGGCTTTGTCTTCTTTCACATTCTAAACTAGAAAGCCATTTTGAAATCTCACTTCTGAAAAATAGTCTGTTTGGCAACTGTTGAGATTATGGCTTTTTATAGGATGCCAGAATGTTGAGAAAAAAAAAAATTAAGCTCCACCATGACAAAATAAATGCTTTTTGTAGAAATACATTTTGTGATGAAGTAGCCTTAAACCTCAATGTGTAAATTTGCTAATTGTTCATGCTTTAGTAGACTACATCATTCCAACAATCAGGTTTAGCTGGAAAACCTGCTTATAACAAGTGGCCAACCTAGAAATAACATAGAAAGTCTTTAAGTTTCCTAAGATTCTTAAAACTGTAAAAATATGGAAAAACTGGGTTTTTTTCCTGCATTAAGTTACTTGAACTAAGAGATTCCCTCTTACAGAAGTACTTCAGATTTTTTAATATGCAAAAAAAACCCCAAACCCAAAATACATTTGCTTTTCAGTACACCAGTTCTCCAATTGTTTTAAGCAGTATTTTTCTGCTTTGTTAGCAGACAATGTTACTTCTAATTTGTAAAACTAGGAATATGAAAAGGGAGAAAATTTGTTAGGAAATCCTTTGCTCAAATGATAACCAGAAATAATAATTTGCTGAGATCCAGTTGAATTTCTGAAGTTTTACTGCATTAGTTTCACTTCTGTTTGAAGTCTCAAAATAGTCTAAGTAGTTAATGAAGGAAGTCATAACAATCCTTTTCATACATAATTACCTTTCCTCCTTCTTCCTGCCTCTTCTTAATTTAGTACTGAATCAGCTGTCTTCTGTTGGACCAGTCTCTCTCATTGGCATTCATGTTTTAAGACTGATTTTGGGTTTAAAGGTATTTTGATTCTTACTGCAATCACATACATTTATAATCCCAGCATTCTGACAGTCCAGCAGAACCCAAAAGTCATTCCTGTGTGTACAAAATGGTTTCAAATGGATCACAGTCATCTACACTTAAATTTTTTGAATGGGATTGTAATAGTGGAGGGTTGGCCTTTAGGTCTATTCCAGTGTTAGGATTGTAAGGTACTGCCTGAGTTGGAATGAGTAAAGAGGGAACCTGAGGCCTGATTAAATTTAATTAATTAAATTAAATTCATGTGTTAAGCCTTCTCACAGAATTCCTGTTTTTCTGAAATACACAGCTGATTTTCTCCTCTTTGGATCAATTTTTCTCCCTTCCAGAAGTATCTCTTAGGTCTTCACACAGAATATAGTGCTGGATAGAAATTATTTTGTGGTTTTTTAAATGAGAAGTTATCTATCCTCTTCTTATGAGGTTGTCAATAGATGAGTGAAGAGGGCAGCATTTGAGATGTGGCAAACTGGCTTGAAGTTCCTTACAGTGTTAGTTTAATTAGGAAATGCAATCTGTAAACTTGTCCTTATGCACTTATCCCTTTATAGTTGAAAGCCTCAGTGTCTGTGAAGTTACACTTGCACAGGTTCATTTTCTAAGGGAAAGAGTGTGTCTGAAGGTTGTTGCTGTCAGTTGTCCCGTTTGGTTTGTGGATTTTTCATGTAAGGTTATGAATGAAATTTTGTCTTCAGTTTTAAGAGTGGTAGTTCAAAAGTGCGTTCTTCATTTAGACACCTGGTGATTGGACCATTTAATGGGAATGTGCTTTAGACAGGGTTGTTTATGAAATAACTGTAAGCTGTTGATAGGATCTTCAAAATATCTTGTGTTTGGCTGTAAAATTAAGTAAAATTTCAAGTTATTTTTGAGGAATTTAGAGTAGAGTTTAGTAAGGTGTTGACAAGCTAGAGTTTTCTCTTGTAGCAGTGATTACCCTACTAGAGTTGGCAACCAGATAAATAAACTCAATCTCCTAAATCACAGAATTTGGACCACTTTCCTCTCCTTCCCTTCAATATTAACGTGAAGTAGATCTGCCCTGATGGGATGAACTTAGTAGAGGAAGAGAACAGAGCTTCATTCTAATCTGGGCAGTCTTTAGCCATCACATTTCTCCCTGAAAACAGAGTTCAAGATTGGTAGGGTTTATGTGGCTTCTCTGAAAGAATGTTCAGTTATGTAGGAGGCAAAGCTTATTTTCTTCACAGAGACTCCTTTCATCAGCAGTGTAAATTCAATATCAAATATTGAACCACACAAGTAATTCTCTGCAGTTTATTATCAGATTCTTCTCTCATCTGTCTTTTAAAAACTTTCTTGTTCTTACTAGTGTCTATGTTATGCTCTAAAGCTACTTGAAAGAAGAAACTGACCCCATCGAAATTGTAGTTTATGTTATTGTAGATTTAGGAAAATGCCATTATTCAGTATGGCTTAGCAGCTGTTTCCAGAAACTTGTAAAAATAATTTCTGTCAGTACCCTCTTTGGTGAAGTCTACAGCAATTCTTCCACCTTTTGGGTGTGGACAAATATTTGCATTGATTCCAGAATAAGTGTAGCCAGTCCTTATGCATCTTGGTGAGATTTTCAGATACTGACATTCTAAGACAAGAAATACCAGCCTAGTATTTAATTAGGCTCATTGTAGATAGCAATGCTTAGTTACTTTGATTGGCAGTACTTAGTGATTTTGTGCTGAAGCCAACCTTCCACAGCATTAGGAAATCCATGACTACAGTAATTGTTTGGGGGTTGTCTTGGATTATTCACAGCAGGAAATTGTCTGTCTTTAGCTGGGTTCCCAACTCAAAGATCTGTCTTGCTGCTATAAGGAAGCTGAAGAATTCTCCAACTTTCACTTTGGACTTTTAGTGTCAGCTCCTGGTGACTTGTGCAGTATGTGGGATCAATCAGTATTTCTACTTGCTGAGGAAGGGATGCTTGAAGTCTGAACAGACGTTTATAAAAAGAGATTTTATAAATCATAGATTGTCAAAAAATAGAGGAAGCACCTGTTTAAGAAAGAATGTCACTTTTGTTCAAACTGTCTATATAGCACTATAAAGTATTTCCTTACATATCTTTCTTAAGTTACCAGTTCCTTAAATAAACTTTTGTTTTATCCTTGCTCCTCTCTAACAAGAGTGTAACTGGAATTTTTAATTTAAAGGGGCTATAAGCTTTTCTTTCCATAGAGCGGGGCCCATACCTTGTATATTATTAGGGTCATGGTTGTAATTAATTAATTCTCTTTCACATAAAAATATTCTGATTTGTTCTTTCAGGGGTTTTGTGGTATTAGGGGTTTTAGGGGTTTTAGGTTTTAAAATTTCTCTTCAGAACATGTGCATATTTAATTTCTTTGGCACAGCTGATCACTGCTCTGATCCTGTGAGTGGGCTTCTGCCTGTCAGCAGTTTAAAAATATGAGCATTGATTGTTAGGTTAAATTCCGATGTGCTATCTCATAGTTACTATAATTTAATTGTATCTTTAAAATAAAGTATCCTGTGCCAGTATTGTAGCCATTACTGTTACGATGACAGCCTTTTTAGTGGGGAAATTTGCAGGCTCGTGTTTGAATGGAATGTTAGGTTTTAACTGACTTCCACAAGGATGATCTGCAGCTTTTCCTTTATTACACTTGTCAGCGTGCTGCCAATGCTGCAAGGATATTTATAGTCCAATTTCTGTATTCTATAAACTAAAGAAAGGACAGAAGGTTTTGTCCAAATAATCCTGAGATAAAAGGCTCAGTAGTCATGAGAAGCAAGACTGCAGAGGCTTTTAGTGGCCATTTGAATACATTTGAATACACTAAATAAACCTTCCCTCTGAATTCTGAGAGAATGGCACCTCTGTAGCGAGGCTCAATTTGATGCTGCTTTTCATGAGCTTTTCAGTATTACCCAGCTTCAGGAGTGATGGCAAACTTGCCATTTGTGGATAGATGGTGACCATGAACTTTACTCCAAGGGGATGGATGGATGGATGGATGGATGGATGGATGGATGGATGGATGGATGGATGATGGATGGATGAAGGATGGATGGATGGATGGATGGATGGATGGATGGATGGATGGATGGATGGATGGATGGATGTCATTGAGCAGTTCTGTTCTGAAGGAGCCCATTAACATCCTTAGAGACATCTCTGCAGCAGAGAAGTGACCAGTATGCCGTGGTTTTCAGTTCCATTCACTTCTGTTGCTTTTGGACATGGTGAATGAGCTCAGTTTTTGCAAGTACTTCCTTCTGCTTGCAGTTATTGTAATATAAAATAGGGTTTTAAGCATAAAACTCTTGAAAGATGGATTTACAGTATTTTCATGACAACTGACAATTTACAACAAGCCTAAGGGTACTGGTAGTTGTCTGGGTTCTAAGTAGGCAATAAAGTAGAGGATGGTGATTTTTCTAGGCTGATTATGTCTGGATCTCATAATCTTTTTTCATGTGTATTTACTAAAGCAAAAGGCTGAATACCACTTTAAAAAAATAATCCTATTAATATATTTGCTATAAAATGGATCTGCTTATTAATGATTATATTGTGTGTACACATATCTATCTAAAATTTTATTTACTTGCATGTTGAAGGACAGCATCTCCTTTGTTTGCTCTTATAATTAAATATAATTTTAGACCATTTTTCAAGCATTGCAAATCTGGTGTGTTTACTCTGTAACTTTTTAACTTTTTGCTTGGGCTGTAAGAGATCTTAAGCAGATATTATGTATGTTACTACCACATTTGATAATTAAATTTATCTTCAGAATTATAGCAACTTTATGTACACTACTAATGCCTGTTCAAATTTTATCAACCCCATATTTACAGAGAGTGATAAGCCACGAACAGGAACAGGTGAACCAGTTTTAAGTTTGCACTACAGTACAGAAGGAACGACCACAAGCACAATAAAACTGGACTTCACTGATGAGTGGTAAGAACAAGTTAATATAGGTTTTGACTAGTTCATGATCAGCACATATCAATAACACTTGTCTAGCATACCTATAAATTATTTTCCCTGTGGTTTATGTCTGTTTTTGGGTGTAGCTACACAATTTGAAAGGGCTGTAGTTCTTAATGCATTCAGAACATAAGACAGACATACTTTAATGTGAAATTTATACAAGAGGCTTCCTTTTTGTGTATTTACTGTGAATTTCTATAATGCAAAAATAATTTGAAACATGCTATTTTCATCAAACCCAGGCATAATATCAAGGTGTTATAAAGCAGGGTAGTACAGGGATGGAATAGTAGTCCAGGGGTTACCAAACTTCTGATATGGTATTCTGCAAATGAGTCTTTCTGTGACTCAGTTCCTGAGTTGTAAACACTGAAATTAGTATTTCTGTGTCTAATGAATGCATAAGGCTGAGATAGCAATTTTGTGGACTGCTTAGGTGTTGCAGTGGTGACATCCTTTTCAAATAAGGACCACACACACACTGCCTAATGGCTCATGTACTTGGCTTTGTGTCCAAGCCTATCAGTAGAGCATCTTGGGATCTCCCAGAACAACCATCATCCTTATTTTATCTCATCTTATTTCTATTCCTCTACTTGTGTTCTCAAAATTATTGTAGGAGGCATTAAGGAGAAACGCTTGCTCATTGTTACCGAAAGGAAACAAAGCCACAAAACCCAGCCACGTTTAGCCACTCTTAAGTGCCGTAGCTTTTGACACAAAACATACACCTTGCTCACAGTTTGGAAACTTAAATCACTGATTTTGCCTCCAAGATCCAGCAAACTTTGAAAAAATTAGTTTTGCTATGACACTGTTACCTAATTCTGCAGTTAGTCAGCAAGTTCCATGGAGTCTGGTGGTGGGTAGTGTGGTGTGGGTAGTGAGAGGAAGAAGCAGTTTCTGGTAGGACAAAGTTGCAAGTCATTGTCAGCTCCGAGGCTGACTAAAAACATTCTGCTGAAGAATGGAGCAACAGGAGCAGGATGCAATTCCCTCTGACAAAGTGATGCAGGACAAATAACTGCCCCCTAATCTGAGAATTGGAAGTTCTGAAAATGAAATAGAGGAGGACATGTAAATTGAGCATTGAGCTACAAAGGAGATTCCTAAGAGTCAAAAAAAACCACCTTGCTGTTTAGGCTGTGTATAAATTGTAAATAGCAAAACTCCTCCACTTGTTTATCTTACAGATAAGCAGTACCCTTCTTATCTGGCCATTCAGAAAGAATGCTGAAAATTCTGGATTTAGAAGGAATACTAAAGGGGCTAGCAAAATTTCCCTACAGCTTTCAAATCCAGTACAGCAATGAATACACAAAATATTGCTCAATAGGAGTAAAAGCTCTGATTTAACATAAGGCATAAAATTTCTGAAGTCTAGACTGGGTTCTCAAGAATCTTGACTGAGCATGATCTGTGCTGCTCCTAGCAATTAAATTTTATTATTTTATTAGCAAATTAAATATTTGCTAATAACATACACAGGTCAGAAGATATTTGTAAAGAGACAGTCTAAATTCTTAGGAATCATGCTTATAATTGCCTTTTTTTCTGCTTTTGTCCAATGATTTGCCTGAGTTTTAGGCTACATCACATAAGAGAGCTCAGCATCAAGACCGCATTTCCTGAAAGTCTTTGCTAGAGAGTCTAAAAACATTAATTTCAATGACATTCAGGACAGCATTTTACGTATTTCCTGAGCATTCATTTTCAATATTGTAAAGAGAAGTTGGTGTCCCACAATAATTATCTAAACATGAATGGGGAGTGATGTCAAATAGCATCTTATAGTGAATCTTGAGAAATAAAAAAAATTTGGGAACTGAAAGTCCATACCTCAGAAGGTACAGGAATGAAAATTAGTGGTGAAAGACCAGGAGATTTTTATCTAAATCAAAAATTTTAATTGAATGGGATAATGTTATTTATTAGTGCTCAGTTGATAGCTTTCCATACCTCTAATAAGAAGATCTCTGATTATTTATACATCTAAAAAGTGTGCAAATAGTGAAATAAAACAAATCCTTTGGAATTCTTACATTAAGAAGATAAACATTCTTACATATAAAAGGTAAACATTCTTTAAAGGTAAAAAAAAAAGATAGGAAGAAGACAACAGGGTTCTGTGATGCAGAGGAATTGTGTGGGATGAGTGGCAATGGGCACAATAAAAGATAATTTTGAAATTGCTGTGAATTGGTTGTAGCTGCTGTCAGGAGCTCTCACTTGATGGCAGTGAGACAGACGATGTCGGTCAGGCTGTGCTGTTGCAATGATCTTTTGTATTTGCATGATCCTAAATGATTTTCTTTTTCCATGTTATGTTGCCAGGAGCAGCACAAATTCAAGCTCTAGAGGGAGTGGAAGCCATTGCAAAACTGAAGGCCAAGAAGACTCCGTAAAAACAAAAGCTTTGGACGAGTCAGGGCCTGACGGGGAAGAAACAAGTAAGATACGTTGGAATTTCCAATGCTAGGGCAAAAATTGTGCTCTCCTATGTCCCTGACTGCCATTGCACACACTGGGAGTCTCATACATGTACATGAAGGCAGAACACAGCCATAATAAAGCATGAATTTTTTAGGAAAGAAAACATCAACCTGAGATAGCCACAAATAAATATAAACATTAACTTATCTTGACTTCAGTTCTAAAAACGTTATTCTTCTTAGGGGCACATTGTGCCCCAATTTGTATAGAAAAATAGAACAACTGCACTTTGCAGTCATAAATGAATGCTTGGAATTTTGTTACATTTCTTTCAAGCTTTCACTGTGTTTTATTAAATGTGTTTGTCTTGCTCAGTTCATTGCCAGAAGGACAGTCAAGTCAAGTGACTGGTTCCAGAGAAATACTAAAAAAAAAATAAAAAGAAATCCCTTTTAATAGACTGGTAACTTCATTTGTCTTCAGAAACAATAGTGTCTGTATTAAGAGTACAAATGCTACTTTTGCTGCTAAAGTTCTCATAGCATAGGCTGTAAATACATTAAGCAACAAGAGATGACTACATTTTTCTTTGCCAGTGTGTTGACCTGGTCAGGTAGATAGGTTTATATATATACTCATTTTTATGTGACTGATAGCTGAGATTTAAATAGAGACATTGACTTTAGAGTGGATTGCTTGGATTGCTTTCTTCTAGGAGTGCTGGTGTCATTTAGACTTGCTTACATTATAGATGTGCATTTAAATGAAATCATGTGGTTTACTATTAAATTGCTTAATTTAGGGACTCCTGATGAATCTCTCAAGGAAGATGTAAGTGCTGAAGAGCTGAAAAATATGGATGAAGCTGTAGAGACAACAGAAGCAAGTATGTATCTGTACTCTTTCAGATTGTTACAGGAAGAAGTAAAGAATGAAATATGAACTCAGGTTCCATAATTTAACTTTGCTGATCACTTCTAAAATAGACTATAATCATTAATGGTGGGACTTATTTTCTCCAATATTTGTTTTTTACCACTAGCAGATAAACCTGCTCCTGAGCACTCAGAAAAAAATGGCCCCAATGCTGATGCTGTCTCTGAGCATGCAGAGGAAGAAGCCTCCTGTGAAAAGGGGGCAAACCAAGACATTGGCAGTCAGAGCACTGACCCCAGTGGCACCCTGCTGGTGGTGAGCGAGGAGCTTCAGTCCCAGCCAGAATCCTCAGGGCTCGCAGCTCCAGACGAGGCCTCCACCAGGACCTCGGCTCTGCAGGAAACCGACGACAGCGACGACGACCCTGTCCTGATCCCGGGCGCCAGGTATCGAGGAGGCCCTGGACACAGGTGAGGGCAATACCTGTCTCTGCCTGGCAAAATGCTTTTTGCTTTGTTTTTTCCTTTCTTCTTTATTTCTTTGAATGAAAGATCGAGAAACTCAGGCCTCATATCCTTAGATTAAGTTGTTCTTTGACAACTGGCCAAGAGCTTGATGGCTGAGTCTAATTTGCCTACGTGTAAGATATGTACAGCTGTATTTTCCCTGCAAGCCAGGAAGGCTCTTGCAGATCTAATACCTGTTTATGCTGATCACTTGCCTGCTGAATACTTAAATATTTGCAGTTTATTTTTTATTATTCTCCCTCTAGTCATAAGAAACTTCATAAATTTGGGTGCAGGGACCTACATTTTCTTTCAGCTGTATCTTAGGTGTTCTTATTTTGGCAAAGCAAGAGCTTTTAACGGCTGTTGTGCAGAAAGGGTGTGTTTGTAGTACATATGTTAAAACTGATTTGTTCAATTTCTCATTCTTGTTTTTCTCTGAAAGAGAAACTGAAATCCTTTTCTTTTTGTTGTTTATTAAATATTACTATGTATGTCAGTAAAAAAAAAAAGGTAGACTGCTAGCTGTTACCATTAATAAAAGAGGCGTTTAGTAAACTTTGTGCTTTTTTATATGAAGAGCTGTACATATTTGTTTGATCACTCAGTAAACTGAACCATCAATTTTCTATTCTTGGTTTAATACCTTTGTTCACTAATTGCAAAATTATAAAATTATTTAAGCAACATTTCTGTTGTTAGACTTCAGACATGACCTTTTTTACTAGCTTTAGATGTAATTTAACCTCATGTCAGATACCTTTGCTTTACTCCTGTTCAAAGACAGTGCTATTAATTTTTTATGCTAGAAATGCAAATTCTTGACAGGAATTTGCAATATATATTCATTAGGAAATCAGGAAGAATTTAACAGTTGTTTCTAGAGAAGATTTTGAATAATTTGCAGTTGAAATAAAAACAACATTGTCAGTAGTGACAAAAAGAGCAGTCAGTGGTTGTTTATTACAAAGCACAAGTAATTCTGCTCCCTAAATGACAGTGTTTATGAAGAAGCCAATATACACAGATCCTATCTTAATCCATTAACTTTCCATGCAGTACTAAGTATTTGTAGGCAGATATGGAATGGCAGAAATATTTTCCCCTGCAGAGTCAATGTTCATTATGATCCAGTGATTGAAGAGCAAGCTGTGAAAAGGCCTGGAATTTTAATTCCATCTCCATTTTCAAGCAGGATTCATAGCTTCTCTTCATGCACCATGTTGTCTCTACGATGTAATAGTTTCTGTAGCAATGTGATAAGAATGACACTTCCAGGTATCACACAGCTGTTACCATTTCCCACTAGTGGGGACATCCTAATTGAAGTTACAATTTATCTGACATGCCTTCTTTCCTCTCTGTGCGATAAGATTTCTTCCTGTAACAGTTTAAATTTATCACCTAGGAAAGATCATTCAACTAAAAGAATGATATAATTAAAATCCTTTATGCAGTCCCCTGCTCCCCTATTCTTCCCTCAAATAAAATCTGAAAAAAGTTGCTTTGTAGCCAGTGTTGGTTTAGAATTTCCTGCAGGAAATTTTCATTGCTCAGGTTTAATGCCTGACCAGACCATTTTGTTCTGCTTTTGTGTGTGTGAAAGCAGTGAAGTTTTCCAGTTTAACTTCTGAGCATTACATTCCCTGCTATTCTTCAGGTTTCAGGAGTTTCCAAATGCAGAGACTCTGAGATACTAAGGAGAAAAGTAAGACATCCTGTGTGTGCTCAAAGGAATTGGGATTTCCAGAAAGAGAGCAGACACTGATGGGCTTAAAGGCTATAGCTCTAAGTCCTATTAGTATTTATATCTCATATTAGAGTGAAAGGAACTGGAAGTCCTCTCTACTAGTACTGTGACAGTTATTATAGCCTAAAATCCCTTTGACAAACTGATCAAATTTGATTACAATCCTTCATGTCCCTTAACAAGTAGGAAGCTAACTCAAAACATTGCTGCTACCTTGGATATACATGAACTAAAATTGGTCATTTTGTTCCGTGCTAACATTCTGCTTTGATTGAAATAATTTTTCACATCCAGTGCTCATCATTGAATGATGTTCATCCTGTCCATTTTCAGGTTTTGTCTCCTTAGACTGAGTGCCAGGTTTTTCTCACTCTTAGCAGTAAAAATTCCTGGGTTTCCTGCCATCATGCTGGTTTCTGTCTCCTCTTCATGTTTCACTTCTTGCCTGAATGTGGTAGCCCAGCCCCCTGCACTCTTTGGGTTTTGCTGGAGTGGTTCTGTGGCTGTCACTCCTGGTCTAGAGAGGATTCTCTGAGCTGGAGCTGTGTCCTCCTCCTCTCTTGCGTGTGGCTGTTCCAGTGAGGGCTCGTGCTCAATACAAGCCCAGCAACCTGCACTCTTTCCTACTTTGTCATTCCTAATGAATGAGTGTTCCCTTTCACCAGAAGGAAGCTCAGAGATATACAACTCAATTTTATACTGCTGATTTTCTTTTTCTCAAGGCCCTCAGTGCCCTCCCCATTAATAAGCTCCCCACCCTCAATGTGCTGCATGATTCCATTCCTACACCCTGCTCAAGGACCATTACCATACCTGGCACAAAGCTGCCTGCAAGTCTGGGGCTCCATTCCACCAGGATGCTTTCTGGAGGCTTCTTTTCTCTTTCTTCACTCAGTAAATTGTGCTTCCTAACAATTCCTTTACTAAATCTCATTTTTTAAAGTTTATCTAATACTTTCCACTGTGTCATAAGATAATTAATGGCATTAATATCTGAGTAATAAAGTAGATTTTTTTTTTTTCTCTGGAAAATACTTAGGGGGAGCTGCTTTGGTCTTTTTTTTTTGTGGGTTTGGTTTTGTTGTGGATTTTTTTTCTGAAGAAGAAAGACTAGCCTGCGATAATCTACCTTTTGTGAACATATTTTATGTAATGCAGAAAAAAGTTTCATTTTCCTATGGGACAAAAAAATTTAAAAAGGCTGTTGCAACCTTCTGAAACAGAATGCTAAAAACTGTTTGACTAATAAGCCTTTTCCAAGATGCAGCATTACTGGCTTTGTCGACAATCAATTTCTTTTTCTTTAGGCTGTGTTTTCTTATAAATCAAGTAGCTCTTGTTTACATTGACCAGAAACTCTACAGGTGGAGAAACTCAAGATAAAGAAAAATATCTCAAAGGCATTTTCCCACAGTGAAGTACAGCTTTCTTAACTGAAAAAGAAGGGTAGATTTCTGATTCTGAAAACATGCTCTGTAGCTTCCTCTTAAGGAAAAAAAGTGGCAGAAATACGCTTCTGATAGCTCTGTTAAACAGAGCTCTAAATGAATTGAGAACTTCCTGCTGCATCTCACCTTATTTTGATAGAATAAGATAAAATTGATAGAGATTTCAGATTTATTAAATCTGAAAACAGATTTATTAAATCTGTTTATTTTGTAAATCTAGTTGTACAAGGCTTCCATTATTTGAATATTATTTGAGTACAAATCCAAGCTGTAATGTTTTTAAGCTGAGGGTTTGAATTTTTTCTCTAATAATCTAAAAATAGATACAAGGGACATAATCTCATATTGTGGATGCTTATAAATCTCAAAACATAATGAGGATAGGTGATTTCTCACCAGCTAACCTGAAACTGAGCTACCAGGAAGGAATGGGTAAAGTCTGCACCTGCTTTAATATTTTGAAAAGGACTTTAAATAGTAGCAGCAAAATGTGGAGAAATACCACAATCCTTTGTGGTATTTCTTTGATTGGCTAAGTCAACTGCATGTTGACTAAGAGTCAGCTAGGAAGAGTTTTGTCACAGAAGGACATTTCTTTAAAAGAAATAATAGAAAACATAACATCTGACTATTTTCAGCAGCATTTCTTTAGCCACTGAGCATCATGATAGGAGTGGTCTCCACAAGTGGCTAAAAGAAGCTAAGCAGTTATTTCATTTTTTCATGTTGTTGGGCCACTCAATGCAGTGTCTTTTTAACAAAATGGATAAGTAAGTGCACAGAATATTTTAAAATTAAAAAAAAAAAATAAAATTAAAACCTCTTCTCTACAGCAGAGCAGTTTAGCTAGATACTCACCAGACTAAATAACCTCATGTGCATTTTGGGGAATCCCCAGGAAAAGGTGCCTTCTCTGACAAATAAGACAATATGTGCAGGTCTTTCAGTCTGAACATATGCAAGGGCATTTCTTCTTTAAAACTTTCTGGGTCCAGCAAGTTTAGTTCAAACAGAGGGTGGTACCTTGTAATCTGTGGGAGGGAAAAAAGTCTATGCAAAATGTTCTTCATACACAGAGAGTGCAGTTTTTAATGGATTGATCTTAATTTTCACAAATTAGTCAAAACAGCTCTCTGAGGGCTGATTTCCTCCTTAAATGACTGAATTAATTTTTTTGGACTTTGAAGTTGATCTGGGGGCAGAGGCTAAGCCTGGAAGAAGCTACAATAGTATGTTTTAAAATCTAAAGAAATACGAATGTAAAATGGAAATGACGATACAGCTGCTGTGATCTATGAAGAATTACTGCATTTTATAACTTAACTTTGTGTGCTGTTACATAATTTGAATACTATTTTTGCTGAAATCCAAGTAGTCTCATATACTGACTCATACACTGGGAAGGAGCCTTCTCAGTTGGAATTCATAGAGCACATTTTGTAAGAGATGCTAACCTTTGAAAAACATGGTACCCAGCATTTGTGAATGACTTCAGTTGTTATTCCCTTTACTAGATATAATATCAGAGGAACAGCGATAGGTGATAGAATAATGAGGTAATTAATTATTTTATTCCTCCCCTCCTCCTTTTTATTGCCATATATTGGATTTATCAGGTTCTTGTTTTTCACATCTAACTGGCATTTTAAGAACTGCTGTACTTCAAATGCTATGAATTACAGAGCATATTGCTTGAGTTATATTTAGCTGCATGCATTGCATGGAAATTGAAAAGAAATGGCAGTGTATCCATTTTACAACCTATTAACATTTTTTATCGTGTGCCATAGAAATTAATGGAATTTGAAAAGTGTGTAGTTTGTGAAAATAAATACCTTTTATTTTTTTTTAAATTGGGCTGCTGAGGAACGAATTATATTTGCATGGGCTACTGCTGACTTGCTTTGTCTGGTAGTAGAGAACATCCAGTTCTGGACAAAAATATAAGACTACATGGATCAAAAACCATTTCTATTTTTCACCTGAAGAAAGTTATGGAACTAAGCATAAGTATTAGAGTTATATTGGATAATGCACATTTAGCAAGATCAATGCTAAATTTTATACAATATTGCTTTTAAGGAAGTTAAATGAAAAAAATCACTTGATCTCATATTCTTCTTTTAAATACTTGAAGGAAGCAGTTGTAAGAACATGTAAGGCCATTTGGGTAATTGTGTTTGGCCACATGCCCTAAGAGGGAGGAACTCTGCTGTGATTTCAGCCAGAGGCCATCCAGAGGGGAAATGGCCCAAAGTTGTTATAATGATGAAAATTAACATCTTGGCTTCCATTGGCAGGAAAGGCAAAGGTGCAGGATGAGGTTCCATAAAAGATTTAGCCTGAGTCCTGTATTTTAAATGCCTCCAGGAAAATAGTGCAGATCTGTATTTCTTTGTCTTATATTTTCATCTTAGCTGCAACTGGAATACCTGGATTTAACCTGTCAGCTTTCCTAGACATTCAGGAATCTCTGCTGTTTGTACTTTGAATTTTACAATAGGCATTCTTTCTATGTTCAGCATACTTACCAAGGAGTTCTTTAGCTCTTCAGCACAGCCCAGGGGAATATTAGTTTCATATTGCAATAAATTTAATATAAAATAAATGATGCATTCAGCATAGAATTTTTTATCAGTCTTTTTTGCTCTGCTTTTCATCATCATTCAGCAGCATACCAGGTGAAAATTTAAATTTTTTTTGTAACTGAGAATAGTTTAAACCTTGATTGTGTTTGAAAGCTGGGAAATTATCCAGGAGAGCATTATAGCAAACATTTGGTTTTGTATGATCAGCAGTGAAGTACCTTGGGTTTCAGGGGTAGTGTCAGTGTGCTGTTAACAGGATGGTTTTGCCTTTGGTGTTGAGCTGTCTTAGTGCTTGAAATTTGGCAGCAGCAGTAAATCTCTTCCACAGGTTCAGAGACTCCTAAAGGAAGTAATTAGTATCAGAAATATCAAATGTTGACATTAGTCAAGGAATCTATTTTAGCAGGGTGGTTAAGACAAGCCTTTGGAATTCTTGGGCAGGACAGTGGTAGCTGGCAGGTGGATTCCTTTACAATGAATAAATGACAGACCTGGATCAAGGTTTGCTGTGATGGTTTAGACACACAAATAATATCAGAATGATGGAATGCCCTGAGCTGGAAGGGACCCTCAATTGAGTCCAACTCAGTTGGACTCCTCCAGGAATCCCACCATGTGCCTGAGAGCATTGTCCAAATGACCATAAGGCATTGGAGGAGTAAGATCTAAGTTAATGGTTATAAGCCTTAGGTTTTCTGCAATTGTTCTGGATAGGAAAAATAGTTCAAAGGAGAAGATGGCAACGAGTGGATAAAAAATAAGATGTTAACATCAAAGAGCTTAAGAGAAGGAATCGGGGTTTGTGGTCCTCTGGTCCAGTGAAAGAGGTCTCTGCCCCTGGCAGGGGCATGATTTTTAAGGTCCCTTGCAGCCCAAAGCTGTCTACTGTGGAAACAAGACCATGTTTGTCTGTGTGTGAGTACATCTGGAGACGTGAGAAGTGACAAAAATCCTCAGTACTGAAGGAATCAATACTGAGCTCAATACTCAGTGCAGAGCTGAGACAAGAGGGATGGATCAAGGAAGCAGGGAGACGTGAGCTCTGCACCTAGCTGGGCTCAGGAGGCTGACCATTATCAGTCTGGGATAATGGTGTTTGGAAGAAGCTGGGTTATCTCAGGGACCAGATGAGTTTTATGGTAGCCACTACATTATTGTACTTTCACAAACAAACCAGTTATTTAATTGTGCAAACTGTACAGATTCTTGTTTTTAAAAAAATCCTCATTACACTTCAGAACTTATACAGAAAATGCCCTATGTGACAACTTAGATATTTTTAGACTTAACTTACATGTATACATATTTTCTATTTCTCTCCATTTATAATATATAGCTGTGGATCAGTTTGCATTGTGGGATTTTTGTGGGTTTGCTTTTTTGTTTGCTTATCTTGAACCTATGCTTAACTAAAAAAATATGGCTTCACTTCTGAATCCCTATTCTATTCATCTTGGGCTTAATTTGACTTTTGATAATTAATTACAACAATTAACTTCAAAAGGACTTCAAAGCTGGCTGATCATAAGGGGAAAAGCAGTGCTCTGTGAATATTTCCTAGAACTGTACCCACTGATGGGGTGCCTGAGAAGTGCCGACACAATAAATGCATAAATTCTATTGTCTGACATTCTGTGCTTGGAAGAGCAGTTTGGAAGGGAAGCAGCAGCTCTCAGCCAGGCTCAGCTCAAGCTGAACCTCAGAACAGTTCAAACTGCACAGCACACTTCTGTACCTGCTGATGCTCCAAGTGATGAAGCTGCTATCTGTGTTTGTGTTGGCAAAGACAGGAATTGTTCATCACAAATACAAATGAAAACAGCTATGCCAGATTTTAAAATTCTTGTGCATATATGACTTAAAACAATGTACAGAACATCTATAGTTATCAGAGTAGTTATCAACAAGTAATACCTCTCAGAGAAAAGACTTTTTCCTGTATTGTTCTGAAAGTCACTAAACTGGGCTTATATTTATGTTTTCTGGAGCAGACTTGCCTCTCCATGTTCTTGCTTTCTGCAGGGCTCTATCACAGTATGACAGTCAGAGCCGTGTGTGCCTGGCTGTCTTCTCCCTGGTGAAGGTAACCACTGACTTCACAAGATAACTAAATAGAAATCCACTCCTGCCTTTTAAAATAAGGCCCCAAATGAGGAGCTTAAATTCAGAGCTCCATTTAGTTGAAAGACAGTTTTAACCAAAAGTTGCTTCTGTTCTTATTTAAAAATGCATGATTCTGATTGCTGAGTAGTATTGAGGGTTTTTTGTGATATCTGCATATTTCAGCCTAGGGGAATGGAGAGGAGGAGATTCATTCTCGTAGAGATGTTTGGATGAAAAATTGTGTGAGAAAATACTTTGCTTTACCAATTAGCTACTTTAATACCATTTTCTAATCCCAAGACTTGTTACTGCTGTCCAGCACGTAACCCTTCTGAAACAGCTGGACAAGTCAACTGCTCTGTCAGTCCTAATGATGTTTAACTTCCCAGCCTCTTCACTGCACATCTTTAGATAATTAGTGTGAATGAATGCACAAAAATTACAAAAAGCAATCACGGTAGATGATAGATGCTTTTACTTTCTCACACAAACCATTATTTTTTTTTAAAAGCAAGTAAAACCCAAAGCTGCACAAATAATGGTTTAAAGTTTCTGTAAGTGTTTGATGCAGCCTATCATGTGCATGCCACCCTTTTTCCTTTATGTAGAAGCAAACTGGTGAGGAAAATAACTCAGTGATATTTAAAGCACAGTAAATAAAGAATGTAGGCTTCTTTTTTTTTCCCTCTGTGTTACGAAGATGTTGCGAAGAACTCTCTTAAATCTGTTGAAGATTGAAGTTGAAACTTGGCAAATTATAAGGACTAACTAAAAAATACAGTGTATTTTTTTACTGTAGTATAAAAAGAATGAACCAGGAAATTGCCTAGGGGTTGAAAGGATAGAAAACTTTCACCAAGGAAGTAGTAGTAGTAGTCTACTTTTTCTGGGGCTGTTTGCTAGGTAAACATCTAAGAAATGTATTACAATTAGTAGCACACTGTTAAGTGGATCTATTGGCTGGTGCTTTCAAAACTCTTCTGGTTTCTATAAAAAAGTACTAAAATTTATTTTGAAAGCTTAGCTGTATTAGGTGATCTGTCTTAGTAAAACAGCTTGTGATTTGTTGGTTTATCTGTTTTTATAGTAAATAAATTTGCATTAATGACTTGCATTCCTTTTCCTTCTTTGCTTAGCTGTAGCATAACGTTTATTTCACCTTAACTTTTTGGTGCAGCTTTCTCCTGTGGCAAAATATGGACAAAAATCTAAGCAGATCATTTGGCTGAGAGAATTAGTTATGAGATAGATCTGGTGGGGGATTTTCTGGAGTAGAGGACTTGTTTCTGGAGTCTCCAGGATCAGTGACAGAAACACTGGAAAACATTACTTAAAAACAAATTCAGGTTACTTTCTGGCAGCAGTGTAGTGAAGTTCCTGGGTCAGTTTTATTTTTAGGATCATATAAATTGCTGTAATAGTTTTACTCCTTGCATTCTGCTAAAATCTGTACCTGCTTCTTCTTGAGAGTGACATTCCCCTTGGACTGTGTTCAGGACCTCAAAGCTAATAATGACAAGGAATGACAGAAGGAAAATTGAGATGTGACTGTCTGGTCATAGCTGGAATTATGGGGATCTGCAAACTGAAGAGCTAAGCAGGAAAAATTTGACACCAAGGTTCACAGATTAATAAAAAAATAAATTCCTGGAATTAAACATTCCCAAAACAAATTATATATAATTTGGCTTTTTTTTTCCTCTGTTATTTTAGGAAATCTCCAGCTGTAAACCTTACTGCTACTATATGGGATAGGTGCTCCAATAATTGATCTCAAATCATCTTTAGCCTTAGTACTAAAGTGCTTAGAACTTTTTAAAAGCTATCTAAATCTTGTCATAGAGAAATAATGATAAGAAATACATTGGACAAAAGCTTATGAAAAACCAAATCACACTGCGAGACAAATTAGATCCTTAAGGGCTTTTTAAAATTTAGAAACTTCTTTTCTGGCATAGATTTTTTTTTTTCATCACTTCAGAATTTTGCTACCTCAATATGGGTGGAGGGTGAAAATAAAATAGCATGTGAATTTTGCCAGCAGCTGAAGTTTGTTCTACAGAGGGGGAATAAAACCTGGCATCACTTGACATTCCACTGTCTTGCATGCTATTCTTGTTGTAAGCCAGGATGGAATAAACTCAAGTCTGTAATTTTACAGTTGGGATTATGTTGATGTCTGTGTCAAACTCATGGAGAATGTGTTGGAGTGCCTAATGATGATTTTTGAGAGCCCCTTGCAGTGTCTGGGATGGGGCTCTCAGTGCTGTTGTCTCTGGAATTCACAGGCGATCTGCTGTCGCCCGCATCCAGGAGCTCTTCAGGAGGAGGAAGGAGAGGAAGGAGATGGAGGAGCTGGAAACGCTGAATATCAGGCGGCCCTTGATAAAGATGGTTTATAAAGGCCACCGCAACTCCCGGACCATGGTACAAACTCGCTGCTTTATGGGCTTAAGTGACTTCAAATGTACCTGCCTTCAAAATCATCATTCAATCCTCACTTTCCCTTCCAAGCTGTTTAAAATTATTTAATCTTGGACTTTTAAAGAGCTTGGAAGGGAAAGTGAGCATTAAATCACAGTTTTGAAGAACCTTGACATCTCTGAATTAAAAAAAAAGGAACTAGTGCTAGTTATTAAATTATAATTTAGCTACTAGAGGCCTTGTCTTTTTCACACAAAATGCTGTATTTTAAGGAAAAATGCAGTTATTGTGTTTGTAAAGCAATGGTGCATGAAAAACAGATGCTTCTTTCCTTGCTATTTCTTTTTTTGTTTTTTGCAATATTTTGGAATGTGATGTTCTGAGTTTTGGGTGTATTTTGCAAAAGTAGCTGGTGTGTTAATTTGCAGCTGATGTGAGGAGTAGTCCCTTTACCCCCAAAAGCCATTTTCTAGGGTTTGTGTGAATAGCTTTGATTACGCTTGGAAAAATGCTTCATTAAATACATATTTCCGTCTACATAAACAACAGAGTTTAAAATAAACTTTGAATAATGACAAAGAATTTTCCACTCTATTTCAGAAATTGATTTTAATTGCTTAAACCCCCATTAGTTCAAAAGTTCTGGCATCAGGCACTTTGTGGTTAAAAGATACTGAAAGTGAGTTCATCTAAGTCTTAGTTCAGTCTCTGTCTGCATAGCTGCTATTATATAGATTATTTAATAGATTTTTTTGTTTGGGTTTTTGGGGATGTGGGTTGGTCTTTTTCCTTTTATTTCACACAAGCACCTATAGCAAGGAATGCATAGAATGAAAGAAGATGTAATTTTATTTTCCCTGTCGGTCTGTATGGTTGCAAATTTCATTTTAATCTGCTGGTTTGAGTAATACCTTCATTCCTGCAAGGCAACGGCTAATGATATTTCCCTTTCAAATTTATGAAGGAGACAGCTTAAAAAGCTGAGCAATCCAGGGATAAAGTTGTCTTGTCAATTACATGAACCATTTATACATATATATGTATATAATTTTTATGTATATATACACATACACATGAGTGTGTATATATGTATATATAGTGAATTAAGGTTATGCAGGAAAATGGAATAATTCTGATTCTTCTTCCCTTTTGAAAACTTTATTTGGCAATCTTACTTTTTTTATAGTCCTGCTTTTAAAACAGTGACTTTTAGAAACTTTTGAAAACTGAAAATTTTAAATGTGAATTTTAGTTCTGTTCATTTCTGTGGTGCTAAAATTTGATTTTATGAGTACTGAGAAGTATGAGTAAGAGAACACAAAGGAAACAGGAAGAGGTCATAATTGAAAATTAAAATATAAAATTAAATATTTTTTTAATATTTGGGATAATTTAGATGTAACAGGATAATGAAAATAGATATAAAAGGAGCTAAAGATGAAAGCTGCTGAAAGATTAATACATTGGAATTCATCACAGGAATGCAGCTTCTCTGTTTTATTTTTAGACATCAGGATGACTTTATTGCATTGACTGCTGTCATTGGGACATATTTTATAGACAAAGATCTACCAAACCTGAAAATTAAAGCTGGGCATACTTATGCTGGAAATAAAGCACATATTTCTAACAGCATAAGGGTTCAACTTACCAATGAACCTGTATCAAGGTGGCTGAGGCAAAGCACAGAGCAAGGCAAGGTCTCTGCCCTTTTTTTCAGGGCATTTTCTGTAGGAAGTGTGCCAAAAGAAAGATAAGGATCCAGGCATGGTCCTCTGTAGAGTCTTACCTGGAAAATAATTCATAGCAGGATGCTGTGTAAATAGTCTCAAACTCAAAGTTGAACTCCCTTATGCTGGAGTTGATCTTAAAAGCCAAACTGAACTTCCCACATTGGAAATGGTCTGTGTGAACTCTGCAAGGTGCTGCACAGGAAACTCCTGCTTGCACAGGTACCTCTCCTGCCCCTTGTATGTCAATTAAAAGAGTTTGTAGGAGGTACTGCTAGCTCTCAAAATAACAATTTTGCACGCAGGGCTACACTTCAGCCTTCCAGGCTTTTTCCTGCAGCACAAACAGCAGACTCTCGTGGAGCTCTCAGCTCACATCTCATGACTGAGTTTTCTGACTGTTGTTGAAGCAATGTCCCTTCTCCCTCTGCCACCTCATCAAACCTCTCACCTGTAGAGGACTTAGGACAGCGAATTTATATCATTTAACAATGGTTATTTTGAGGTCCTACACTGAGTAAAAGCAGAAGTGATTTCTGAAGAAGGTTTCATAAGCTTCTGTCTTGTCTCCTGTTTCTCTGTAATGGAAAATCCCCCCCAGGGATTAGCATGTCACAAACATTAACTTAGCCAAACTTCCTAAAAACTCCATTGCATACCCCTGTCTCCAGTATCATTTCTGTGACTTCAGAAAGTGACAGATCTGCTGGCATTTACTTTCAAACTGTTCAGCCTGCCCCAACTCCTTTCTCTTTTCTTTCCTATTAGCAGCTACTTTGCTTAGGAAATCTAAAACCTTCTGAACTTTCATTTTTTTAATCACTCTTCTTTTCATGTTTCCTTTAAAATTTCTTAAATGTCATTTCTGCATGGGCTGAGCTTTTCTTCAGCAGCACTGTTAGTGCAGACACAAGAGTGTGCTCTTGGATGGGCTTTTCACTGTCTGGGTCATACAAAGTTTTGTTTTTCTTGCAGATCAAGGAAGCCAACTTTTGGGGATCCAACTTTGTCATGAGTGGCTCAGACTGCGGCCACATTTTCATCTGGGACCGGCACACTGCTGAGCACCTCATGCTGCTGGAGGCTGACAACCACGTGGTGAACTGTCTGCAGCCTCACCCCTTCGACCCCAGTAAGTGCAGCATTCTCACACTCTGCATGTCCAGCTTCTCTGCACTAAAGCATCTTAAAGCTCAGTCTTAAACTCTGTCTCAACAGAGCCATGCAATGATTAATGAACTGTTGTTCTTGGTTCCCCATATAATTCAGATAATACTGCTTTTAATTTTGCCTCTTACTAAGGACCTTTGGCCCTTAAATCCCTCCTTTCTCAAAAGTTTATTGAAATCAAACTACTCCTGGCACAAAATTTAGAGAAATATTGTCAGATGTAGTAAGAAGAATCTGAGTTTTTTGCTGCCCTCAACACATAAAATGTTTTCTATGACACGAATGACAGAAATATGAGGTTGCTGAAATGCCAGCAATACTTGGAAATTATATTGGAATCTGGTCTCTACTTGGCTCTATTCAAAAAATGCAGTGGAAGTGGGTGTCTTCCTCTCACTGGCATTGTGAGATTAGAAGAATTAATAAAATTCATAGAAATTCCAATAATTTGTGTTTATAGGGAGCCCTTCATAGAAAAGATGGACCAAAGCAGTAGTAGGAATCACATGTAGCTGGGAATCTGAACAATTCTCCAGCCTCTGACACAGTCAGGGAAAGTATTTGTGTTATTTCTTTTTTCACAGCTTACCTGGCTGTACAGCAAGAGTCAGCTGTTAGTAAATTAGCAAGTAAAGTTGTTATAATAATACTAGAAGAAGCTGGGGTTTTTCCAAACAGTTTGGGAGAACATGGAATACTGTCCTACATAGGCAAAGCCTTGAACTTTTAACTTTTTAATTGAAATTGAGTTCTTGTAAATGTCCTGAGTTGGATACTCTCTTTGGAAGCACCTTTCACAGTGCCCTGTAGCTTTGCTGACATTTGTTGGGGTGTGGCTGTCTCTCTGCCACACTCTGAAGGTGTCATTAAGAGAGCTCATCCTCCTCCTAGGACAGTTAATCTTGTTCAGCTTCCCAGCTACTGAGACTTCTCTGTGGAATTTTCCTACAGTGGTTTTTGTGCAATGATCTAGAGAATGTTCTGCAACTTTTCATATTTTTCATATTTTTCATACTTTGTCTATAAGAGCATCCATTGCATCTTTATATTTAAATAGCAAATAAATTTACATGGAATTCAATGAAATTATCAAAGGTTATTTGAAATTTGAAATTATCTTGGCTCTGCCTTTGTACCTGGGTCTACAAATCCTAAAGCTTTGTTACTATTTGTTAATGCATATACTTATCAGCAGAAATGGATTAGTAGTGGCTGGATTTGCCCTTACTTTTTGCTTCTGTTTTTTGTATATTCTGGTGATTTTTTAAAATTTAAAACAGGGGGCTCTTGATGTTTGCATTTGTTTTCTTCATATATATATATATATATTTTCAAAACCATATAATCTGTGGAGCAGATCTCATGCGGGGACTTGGTAATTACAAGCTCTGTTCAGCATGAGATCTGACATTTGCAAATAAATGCTTCAAGTAAAGTATTCTTCTTCCATCTAAGGGCAGAAAATGCCAATAAACACATAACACATTTAATTTAGAATTACTGTTGCTTACTTCTAGTTCTGGCCTCTTCGGGTATTGATTATGATATAAAAATTTGGTCGCCACTGGAAGAATCCAAGATTTTTAACAGAAAACTTGCAGATGAGGTAAGAACCTTTCCTCCTTTTCCATGGTAATGTTGCATCTCTAATTCTATAAAAGCCTTTGATACAAATTACTGATATTGAATTAGCAGAGTTATTTAATGTTCAACAAATGAGCTACAAATAAAAAGCTGCCCTTCAGAACAGCTGACTTTCATATCCTTGGCACTTTGCATTTCGTCATCTCTCCTAGAAATTATATAACATCATCTGCTATTATGTACATGAAAGGAGTTGGAAGAAGTGTGAACACTTAGATACAGATGGAAAACTGGCAGGAACTAATAAATGAACATAGTGCCTGTCTCTAAACAAGTAAATGAAGGAAGATGAAGGAAATAAACGGAAGGAAATACAAGGATATACAGAAGAGGGAGTGCAAAAATCAATCCTATTAAATATTCAGTGGCATAAAAGGGACTTAAAGGTTAAGATTGCACATGGGAACTTCATGGAATAAAGCAAATATTTCAAGCCAAATCAGTTATAAAAGTCCAATGTGAAGTTATGTAACTCATTATTTTCATTTGCCCTCAGAGCAAAAACTGGATATAGCAACTGGCCTGGGGTGACCATAGCTGACTGCTGAATAATCATATTTGAGTGATTTACATAACACAATGTATCAAAATGTTATATGGTTTTCTGTAAATAATGTTAGAGGACAGATTTGGTTATGGGGTGGTCAGGTTGGGGGGTTTTTTTGTGAAATCTCTTGGGCAGCATGGATAGAGTAAACTGGGTTTTTTTATCATTATTTCTCTATAGTAGTGCTAAATATATTTTAAACAAACAGAAACACACAACCCTTAGCCACCACCTCACATCCCTTGAAAAAACCCCAAACCGTCCATTTGTGAGTTTTGAATCTTTCCCATTATTTTAGCACTGAGTGAAGTGATACTTCCTTGCATATTGTATGACAGCTTTAGTCATGACATCCCTTTGGGGTTTAGAAGTATTGCTAAACATAAATGTGTGCTAAAAGTAATTACTGTACTTCAGTTCCCTCACTTTATTTCTAATAATTATAAATTATTTAGATATTTATTATGTTTTCTTTAGTAAACGTAGCACTGTCAGAAAAATTGACTGCAGTGCTGTTTGTAATTTTACATGTCTTTTGTTTTTTAATTTACTCCCTGTATTGAAATACCTATGAAGGAGCCAGGAGATGTTCATAGCAATACAATAGTTCTCACCATGTTATGTTTGGCTGGAATAAGTGTCCAACATACCTGAACTGAATTTTCCGTAGAGGGGGGAAGGTCTGGAGACAAAACACTGTGTTTGAGGAAAGTTCCATATAGATACAGAAATGCATGTAAAATTGAGAGAGGCCATGACCTTAGTGAATAGGAAAAGACAGTGGTGATGAGGACAAACCTCTGAATGGAGAAAAAGCCTCAGCAACAGGTTGTCAGGGGGGTTATTGATGATGCACTGGAGAAATCTTCTCAGTTTGCTTCTGTTAGGGAGTGATCAGCTGTGCCAAGTGCCTGGCAAACAGGTGAGAATGACAGAAAAAAGGTAACTTGACTGGGAAGGAAGAAGGGCACTGTAAACATTTGCAAGAAAGTGTTCGTCACAAGAGGAACAGGCTTGAAGAGTCTCAGAACAAGAATTGCATTATTTTCCTGTCTTACAGCAGCTGATCTGGGAGCAAAGACTGAAAAATGGTCAGAACTTGTCTCCACCTAAAGAAATTTTTTTGCTTAATGATAATAAAAACATAGTCTAAAAGCTGAGACAAACTACAGTGTGGGATTAGAATTTATGGAGGAAGAAAGAAGGATGGCAAGGAAGTACCATGAGGAAGGAATAAGGGAAGAGAGCTAAAAGTATTCATTAGTTGATATTTTTTTCCATGAAAATGAGACAGTAGGAACTAGCTCTTTCAAGTCATTTAGAGGCAAGCTGTAGCTCTGTTTACAAAGAATTATGGAGCTAAAGAATGTTCATGAAGTGGGATAGAAAATGGCTTGTGTTCCTTGGATTTTCTCCAAAAGTTTCAAGCAGCATGAAGGTAGGAGTTGAGGGTAACCTCATCTCTTTTCCTTCCTACATTCTTGGCCAGCACTGGTGCTAGAACTTTGTTCTCTACAACAGTTGCCATCTGGAAACAGCACTTTCTCTTATCAGTCTGCTTTACTTCATGAAAGATTTCCAAAGTTTTTCTTAGTCACTCATCTTAGTATCTGCCATGCATGTGGACAATGGAACCATAATCTTACTAGAATATTCTTTAAACAGATAATTGAATACCTGCAGGCAGGGTCCACTGTCTGACTTTTCTTACCCCAGACAACAGTATTCAATAGCAGTTATTAAAATATTGCTCCCTTAGGGTAATTTTGGACTCTGTAAAATGGTTTTTGCACAGAAATTCTGTATCTACAAGCCCATATCGATGCAGTATAATTCTGTGTTTATTTCTCATGCTGTTTTTTTTCCCTTCCCTGCCTCCAGGTTATAACTCGTAATGAATTAATGCTGGAAGAGACCAGAAACACCATCACTGTTCCAGCTTCCTTCATGCTCCGAATGTTGGCTTCGTTGAATCATATAAGAGCAGGTGAGAGACTTCTGAAGAGCTTATCCACAGCACTGTGAAATAGCTGGTTGATTGGGAAGTCATCCAGACCTTCAGCTGTCTGTGGCTGTACTTGGGGCTGGTGAGAGGACTCAAGGATTGTTCAAGGGTCTCTCAATAGAAGTATTTAGGAATTCTTTGGTGTGAGACTTGCAACATCTTTGCAGCTGTTATTTTTTATCTCAAAACAAAGAGCAAAATGTATTTTAGATGTTGAAAAAGACAGTCTTCAGGAATGATCTTTTCAGTGGGTGCTGTGTGATGGGAAAACTGTTGGGGAGGACTGGAATGAATTTTAAGATAAATTGGCTGTGATTGTGGGCTTGGAGTTGTCTAGGGGTGAAGGAGGGTGTGAAGATTGAGGACTGTGGGAGGCATTGCTGAGACTGCTGGGCAGCAGGATGTCTTTCCAGTTCCCATGGGGGTGCAACTGGTAATGAGAGGGTTGCTTGGGAGGAATCATCACTGGGAACTGGACGTTGGTGATGGAGGACAGTGGAGAGACATCACACACTGTATAGGAAGCAAGAGGGTGGCTGGCATGGCATATGGGGCAAAAACCTAACAGACCTGCAGATGAAGGTGAAAGTGATGGGAGATGCTGAATATGGGACTCTGGCTGAGCACAGCGGTGCCTTGCAGTGGTGAGGTGCGAAGGAAGCTGTGCCTGGTGGCAGCTGCTGCTCCTTTCTCACCTCTGGGAGCCGTGTATCCAGCCCAGTGCTACACCTCCATACTCCTGTGTTTCCTTCAGTTGTCCTTATCTCTCTTGAGTGAAATGCTAAAAGAACTGCCCAACACTTCAGTTAGAATAATTTCAGCAAAAATCTGTTATGGCTGGGTGGAGTGTTTCTAAACCTGACTGCATGTGGCTTGAGTGATTGGTCTTGAGCCAGTCATGTTGCCCCACACATTTCTGTATTTGCCCTTCTCTAAATATTTACATCAAAAGGCACTTTTTCTGATATATTGAAGTGACAGGCGGTGATCCCCTGGTTTCTGGACTATTCACATTTCTAGCAGTAGCTATTGTAGTTTCACCTCCCCAGCACTTCTGTCCCTTGTAGTCACTGCCTCATTTTAATGTTATGCTTGCATTCATCTTTTCTGTGCTGACAGCCAGTCAGCAGCTATGGTTTTCCTTTTGTACACAGATTTTGCTTTCATGCCTGGAAATCCTTTAGGGTATTTCTCCTTTTCTCCTTTCTTGTGGTAACATTTCTACCCACTCTCTGCTGTAGACTTTCTTCTACCATAAAACACAGTCATATCCCATTCTGTAATAGTCCAGGGAGACAGCATGTAATAAATATTTACCAGAAAAAGAAAATTTTTTTACAAGTTCTTTTTACTAAATCTGTGTTTTGCAGACCGATTGGAAGGCGACAGATCAGAAGGATCTGGCCAGGAAAATGAAAACGAAGATGAGGAGTAACCAACAGTTGTGTGTGAGCACCTGGAAGTCAATGAAATTTGTATAAGACATTAATTATATTTTTCCTTACAGAGCTTTAGTGCAATTCTGAGGTATTGCTTTTGGATAACCTAACCTTTTCTTTTTTTCTTTCTTTTTTTTTTTCTTTTTTTTTTTGAATGACTGTGTGCATGACTTGGGAGAGTGTGCAAGTTAAAATAAGCAAAAATGTTTTTAAAATGTTTTGCCATGTATGAGGGGTGCTAGAAAATGCCAAGTGCAATATTTTCCTTAAACAGCAAATGTGGGAGCTTGGATCAATGTTTTAAAGTAACTTTCATGATAGTAAAAACGTTGGTTCAAATAAATTTCTATACCTGCTGTTTGCATGTTTGTTGCTTTCTAATTAAAAGATTTGGTTGTTTTAAGTAGTTCTGTGGTTTTTCTTTGTGCAGCAATTGGTTTATCACCTTGTAAGTACAACCCCATTGCTGCCTTTGCAGTATTTATGTTCTTTCTTACAGTGTTTTTGAAGTGACAAACACAATTATTTCTTGCAGTGAGCACTGGGGACTTTAAGACCCTGTGTCTCTTGGTTCTTGCATTTCCCACACATATGTAGGCAAAAATTATCTCTCCCTCAGTTGTAAAATGTCACTTCCCATTCTCTGTGCTTGGGTCTGTAATGCTGCTGCAATAGTTGTATTTCACTGATAGACCTGTGAGTTTGCCTTCTTTGCAACAGCAGCAGGTACATCTTAATTTCCACTGGATTTAGGGAACATGAATTTAAAACCTCCTGTGCGTTGTTTCCTAGGAATAATTATTTGGGAAGGCTGTTCAGTCTGTTTTATGGGCTTTACCCTTCCTCCACAGATTTTTGGATGGCAAAGGGGAAGAGAAAGTGAAGGAAGGAAGGTGGGGCAGTGGAAAAAGCTGTTTGCTCAATGGCAGTTCTTGCCAAGGATGGCAGATGCTGAGAGGCTCTATTGGGAATACAGAATGCTGGGAAGAATTCTAAACTGGGGGAGCTGAGGCTTCATTACCCTGTTGACATTAAAATATACATTCATCACACAAGCTGCACAAACTTTGCTAACCTCAACAAAAGGCATTCCCCATACTAAATAAAAAAGGACATTAGCATAACATTCTGATGTCCTGATTCACAGTGCAGGCATGCTGAAGGGATATAAAGCACAGAAATAGTGGGAGAAGGGAAAACAGAAACAACTGGAAGAGATGAAGAGAAATTTGTGAGGGAGGAGAAGTGGGAATTATATGGAACTCAGCTGGCTGTAACAGTGGAGATATTCCCTTAGGCAAGGGAAGAGTAACATGAGGGGAGAGGAAAAGTGTGAGGTGATGGATAAGGGAGGCTGGGTGGTTTCCTTGCTTGTTATAAAGGAGAATTTAAGAAATAATTGAAAGTGATGCAGTGAAGAGAATCTGGCAAAGGAGAAAATAACTCTTGGGGAAAGGAGTTTTTGGAGGCAGAGGGTGCTGAGAAGCTCAAACCTCAAACACTGGAGTGCTGTGAAACCCAGGAAACTTCACATCTTCTGTCCTGTGCAACAGAGGATGGAGATCTGCTAAGTGTGTGAGAACATATCTAACATCAACAAGAGAGAGGAGAAAATGTCATGGTAAGATGTTTGGTTGTTAAGGGAATGGAGTGAGGGTAACAGCTAATATAGATATCTGTCTTTTCTTGTGGAGTAAGTGGCCCTTCTGTGGGAGAAGGGAGCAGAACTATAGGTTTTTCTCATGAGATAATGTTTTGGTGAAGCATGTTTAGATCAGTAAGAAATGAAAGAATATTTTATGACTTTGTGCTAGATCTGATTGGGAAGGGGGGAACACAGTGATTTAGCACTATTCAAACCTTGCTGCTCATAGCACTGCACTGAGAAATGTTTTTCTATCACATGTAAATTAACTTTGAATTTTTATAACAGGGGTCCTGCTCTCCTTAGATTTAAAAGAACTAAACAGGAAATATATATGTGGTATTTAGTGTGTAGATAAAGTAGGGTTGTCTGCTCCACTGCTGGGGCTCCTGAGCAATTTTTTGAATGAAATAGAGTAACACAATGTTCGATGCAGTTGGGTTCTCTGTAAATTGTTTTTGAGGTATTTTCTTCGAAAAATAGCCCTGGTGTTTCTACAGAAGCCTGACTCTTCTTATTTAGAAATTATTAATTTTTTTTGCCTTGAGTATAAATTCTTCCTCAAATAAATATATGGAGAGGATAGCTTTTGTCTTCCCCAGAGAGGTTTAAAAAAATCACTGTGGAAGTCTTTCTAAAAATAAAAAAGCTGCTTCTGCCACTTTTGCTTTGGTTATAGCAATTGCCAGCAAAGAACATACCAACAGCAATAATCTTGTCTTTTTTTCCCCCCAGAGTTCCCCAATAAGCATATTATTCCCAAAATGTCTCTTATTTATTCAGAGGCTAAATATTAGCTTTAATTCCTGATGCATAGCTGCGGGTTTACTGATTAAAAGAAGATGATTTAATCTCAATAAGGAAAAAAGTTTAATATTGGAGGATTTTTCAAACTTCACTGAAGCTTTATAGGCAGTTTGTCTAAAACTAAGATATCTATAGTGTTTGGATTGGCTTTTTATTTTTTTTTTAATTTACATTTATATAATGGGCTAAATCTGAGTTCCTAGAACCATACAGTAATAGCTGTTGGCAGAAATGGGGAATGCTGGCAATTCCAGAGTTTGCAGCTGCAAAAGAATTTTGGGAAATATTATTCAAATGTGCAGAGGATTTTTAAACCACTCCAAAGCCTCACAACTTGAGAAGGAAATCTCGGGCTCAGGTCTGGTTTCAGGCTGGGGCTCGGAGGTGGGCGGTGCTGCCGGAGCTCCCTCTAGTGCTCTGTTCCTGCTGTACTGGGAGACATCCAAAACGTTTTTTGTCTAGTAACAGGGCAAATTTGATGGACAGGATGGTGATAAGGATCCAGGGAACACCTTCTCCTGCTGTGTGGAGTGAGGATTGCACATGCACTTCAGCACTGTCAGTGCTTGTGTGCTGGGAAGAGCGAGGGTTCAGGTGTCACTGCTCACTTCTAGGAGGGATATTCCTTAAGACCATTGCAAAGATCAAAAGCATCTTCTCTGATATGTTGCTACAATTCCTGGTAAATAATTCGGTGTCTTGAATCCTGGGCAGATGGTCTCTGGAGGACACAATCTCTTTAAATGACAAAGATGCTCACCTTGTTCAAACTACTCTTAAGTTCTGCTCTTTGTGCCCTCCCCGATGGAGGCAAGACAAGGTTCGATAAAGGCACCCTGCATCCCTTGGATTGTGAGTTTTTCTTACCTAAGCATTAGAAAAATGTTACAGTAGGCTATTGTGTACATCTTTAGCTCTTGGAGAATGCCCCAGATGATGTTTTTGAGGAAGAAATTCCAGAAGTAAATATTCAATAGGGGTTTCACTGAGCTTGCACCAACAAAATAACCAGTGAGAGTACGTGGTTGTCTGCAGGAGATGGATACGCTCAGAGGGGCTGCCTGGGAGAGCTGAGCCATTCTTTTCCAGTTCTTTTCAGCCATTCTGAGCCAGTCTTTTTATGGGAAGATCTTACTGAGCCAGGCTCAGGCCATCACTCACAATCCTTGGGAATAGTCCTGTTTCGTGGGCAGAGCTGGCAGCATAGTTGAGAAATGAGCTGCAATTAGCAGCAGTTGAGTCCCAGCCCATATTCCTCCTGATCCAGTCACACACACAGCAAGAGACCGACCCCAGAAGCCTCAGCTGAAGCTCAGGGAATGACACAGGAGACATCTGTGAGGTCAGTGTCCTGCCTAAACACGAGATTGAGCTAGTCTTTGAAATGTGGGGTGAAATCAATTTTAAGTTCTTTCCATAAATTATAACGTGCACAAATACCTTTACCTGTGTAAGAATCCAATTTGTCTTCTCAGTGACATTCTCTACTGCTGAGCCTGAGTTATTTAAGGTAATAGAGATTTATTTTCCTCAGGTTTAAATGTTCCTTTTAGTATTTGCATTTGCTTTGTTCTCTTTGATGAAATGACACCATCCACCTTCTCACTGCCTTTTAAGAACTTTCTGTCAATGCTCCCCTCTAGATTAATTTCCCTTTACTGGCAGAGCAAACTGAAGTTCACGAAATAACTACTACTAAAACACATAGCAAGGTGTTTTGATAGGAAAAATAGGGATATGCTTCTCTTTAAAGCAAGCTCCTTTTTTTTCTGATTATGAGTCTACCATATTATCATGCTGCCCTTTTTTTTTTGCAGGAGGATGGCTGTACACTAGTATAATCCATGGAATTTGACAGATTCACTATCCAAATAAGAACTGATGGCTACTAATTTAGGAAAATCTCACTTAAATGGAAAACCCTCTAAATAGAATTTGTTAATGGGCTTTGTAACTAATTGGAAAACAAATCCCTGGGGATCTGCAGCTGTTCTCAAACAGCACTGCAGTTCTCCTTCCTCTCTGCATGATGACTCCATGCTCAGACCCTGCTTCCAATATTTTCCCTCACCTCACTTCTAAAGAAATTTGGATAAAAACTGCATACCTTTAAAACAAACCTGTAACAGTTAAGTCATCTAAAGGAATGATAATTAACACAAGGTACTTTTAGTGGTGAGTTGAATGTGACACTTGCCGAATTGCAAGATGGGGTTTCTGTTCCTGAGAGTGATGACCATTCAGTAGTTGTGCAAGGTGAGTTGGGGCTCCCATTTTAATTCTTCCTGACTTAATGTTACAGTGGTCAGCAGACAGCTCTGAGAAATGCTCATTTATCACTTTGTTCATGGGAAAAAGTGTTTGGTTCTGTTACCTGTGTAAATCCATGAGCATTCAAAGGGGAAATACCATGCTTTAAAATAATTTCCGGTTGTTTTACCCAGGATTAAAAAGAGCAAGGAAGAGTTCTGTAAGTCTTTAAATGAACGTGGCTTTAAAAATAGTGTTAGGCACTGTGACAGAACCGTTTGGCTTGGATGTTGGTTGTGCTACAGAAGCTTTCCAGGCACAAGGATGTAACATATAAGACCCACTTAAAAATTCTTTCCAGTTTTTCTCAAGCGAATTTTTTTCTTTTTAGGTATAATTATATTGTGCACCTGCTACCATTGCATGTAAAGGTTGTGCAGTGAGTAGACTGAAGAAGGGGGATTCTCTCTGTGGCAGGAGCTCTTGCTCACCCCAAGAGCAGGGAGACTGGCCCACCCCCAGAGTTACAGTCAGCACCTCCATCAGCTCCCCCTTCCTGTGGCAGGAGCAACTCCCAGCCCCTCTCTCCTTCACAGCCACGGTGTGTGTGCCTGCTCTGGGGCCATGGGTGCCATGAAGGGTGACAGTCACACACTTGCCCCACCACGCTGAAAATCCACATGATGGCTCAGAAACTCAGCTTCATTCACACCACTTGAATTTCACATTGCTGCGCTGAATGGATTTGATTGCAGTCTGGAGGCTCTAAATTTGGACTGTTACATACTCTTATAGAGGAGAGCTGGGCAAGAGATATAGAAATGAGAATCTGAATGAGCTTAATCGTTTAATTTCTCTCATCCTGCTTCTTATGCTGTTTTTCCCCTCTGCTGGCATTCTATGAAGCAGTTTGGAGTAGTTACTCAAAGGTGTAAGAGAGTGAACCCAAGATGCAGTTTTGGCCTGTTAGTGGACAGGCAGAGAGCAGAAAGGAGAGGCAGAAGAAAGGTCTGCACTTCCCTCTGCATATTCATTCCCTGGGAAGCAGAAAAGCAGCTGAAAGCAAACAATGAGGATAAATTAAAAGACAAGTTAGACAAAAGGAAGGGGAAAAATTTTCACTGCAGCAATGATATTTTGCTTCACTGACAGTCTAAAAGCAGAGGCATGCTACAGAGAAGACTGAAGTGCAGCTGGGCTGCAGAGAAATGTTCTAATGCCATTTGCCTGCAATATGGCAGGGGTTATCCTGCATTAAAAGCTGTCAGAGGGATGTGACCTCCTGTGTTGCTGGGTAATGGCCACATGACACGGCTCTAACGAAATATTTCAAGTTGCAGAGCTGTGCAGGATAACAAACTCTGCTGTGCTGCACATCTAGAAGAGAAACAGGCTTCTCCTTTCCATGAGAGGTAGCTAATGTCTCAGTGAAATTGCAGGTTGAAAAATAAGGGACATCCACCAGGATATATTCCTGAAGAAAGAGAAGATGGGAAATTGAGGCTGGGAATCTCTTCTGCCTGGCAACAGAGCCCCAGATCTGTACCCACCAGGGTTTTGAGCAGTATCACCAAGTCTTCGGGTACCAGAGAGCAAATGGGATGCTCAGGCATCAACACATGAAGCTCTGAGGCAAGTGTTGCCATCCTCCTCTGACAGTGCTCAGCAATCGCCTCAGTGCTGATGTAAGTGGTGATCATATTTAGCTTTTACACAGCTTAGCTCTGAAATGGTGTTAGAGCCAGTTTACAGAGACAGACACCAACATCAAAATTCCTCTTCAGAAGATTGAGAAATTGGGCATGAAAAAACAATTTGCCTATCATCCCTTATCAGCCTAATCATAAAAGCAGGGTTTGGAGCCTTAACATTGCTGAGGCGAGTCCCTTTCCATCAGCCTTTTAAAAATAGGAGGGTCTCAGTGTCTTTAAGTTCCTCCACACTGGCAGCTTCACATTAACCTCTTGAGGAGAGGAAGCATGTGTGTTTCTTGGTAAACCATTAGTGGCACTGCTGCTGCACTGCTTGGTGAGCTGTGTGATGGCAAAGCTGAGTGCTTCAAGGGCTTTCTCAAAACAGTAAACAGGTACAAAAAATGGAATTACTTGTCACTGATACGGGAATAACAGCTCTGAATGGGGTGGGTTTGTGCAGGTGTGACCTGTGCTCTTTAATCACCTTAGGTCTTAACAATAAAGACCAGAAAATTGACCTTTAGTGCTGTAGCTGTCTCCTGACAGAAGCAGAGCTGTAGCAGGACTGGCACCTGCCACTCGGTCCCTCAGTTGCCATGGTAACCCCCTAGGATGGGGTGCACTTCAGAAAAACGCAACTTCTGGGCTAAACTGTGGGCTGGAGGGTGGCAGATGGATGGGATTCAGCTGCCTCAGAGGGTGGTACTCCACTGCCAGACATTTAGATTTAGGAATCTACCCAGGTGGTCCATTTGGCACATCAGAAGCAAAATTTAATTTAAACCATCAATTTGTTCCCAGATTTTCTCAGGGAGCTGTGAAACATGCAGAGCTAGATGAATTCCCCTGTAATCCAAGCCTGCCTGAAAGCTTTGTGGATTGCCCTGAGCAAGGGACTCGATGAAGCCACAGCCCTTTCTCATGAGCAGCCAGCAGAGGCAGGGAGGGCTTCCCATTTTGCTGGGAAGTTGAGCTGTTTGGCTGCCTGACACATGCCCAGAGCCAAGGACTTGGGATCCAAACGCAGCTGCGAGCTGGAATTGATGTTACTGGAGTCACTGCACCCCTCTCAAAACACAGGCAGCGTATTTCCTTACAGAAATGTTTTGAAAACTGAATGTCCTTAGAATTTTCAGTTCGCAAAACAATTTGAAATGAAGAAAGGAGAGAAGAAACATCCTGTTCCAACATGGCACAGGACCATGTTTTAACAAGAACATTTCTTGTAAGGTTTTGTCAGCCAGCTGGAGTGCACAGGACCTGAGGATCTGGGAACCTCCTGGATCTAAGAGCAGAAATCTAAGAGGATAAAAACAAACAAACCAGCCAGCCAACCAAAATAACCAGCACCACAGGTGTAGGAAAAGCCAACTTAGTTTTTAACAGTTACTGCTATGGATTGGAGAGTTTTGTGAACCACATTTATTGTGGTTCCTTTATCCTGTGTGCCTTGATAAGTTCACTATAATAGATGTATTGTTAAATTAAATTAATTTTCCAAGATTGTTTTCAGAAACATGATATGCCTTGGTATCCAAAATCTATAAACAACTTGTGTGTGCTACTTTTTCTTGCACTTCTCAGCTACCCTATTGCTTTCCACATGCAGGATTTCTAAACTTTTCCTGATTCGCTGGTATCTCAGGTTAAGTTCTCTGGAAAACAGATTCATCATCATTCAAAGGTAAAGAATTCATATCTGAAAATACTTTTGATGAACTAACTAGATTATGAACAATGCACTTCACACTTCCAAAAATGTCAATTAGTTTTAGGCTGAGCAAACAAACATTTATTGCAGACAGATATTTCAATTCTTACTCAGATTTTCATTTTCTAAGGAAGAAGAAGAAGAAAAACTTTTCCCATTCTTTTTTATTTTTTTTCCTCCCAAAAGAAATTTGACATTTCTAATTATGACAGAGCAAAGCGAAATGAAAATCTATTTCAGGAGCTGATTCTTTCTGTAACAGTGCCTGGGCACTTCTGCCTCATCTCATTGCATTTGGGCTGTCAGATGAGCACAATAAATAACGTGTCCTCTAACCTCCGTTTTGTTGTTCTTTTTTTCTGTTGAAATAATTGTCAGTTCTAGTCTTTGCCTGCATGTCACTGAAAGAGTTCCTAAATGACAAGTATACAAGAGCCTTGGTTTAGCTGGAGATAATTTTATCTTCTCTCTTCTGACAAAAACCGCATGAGCTAAATTTGGACACTATTTTCTTGCAGAAATATTATTTTGTTTATCTTTTGTTTCTTTTTAATTTGTTCAACAGCCCCAGTTATTTACTTAAAAGTACTTATTCAAGAGAGACAATCAGTGTGGGGTTTCTTTTTAACCAAAGTATCTGACTGTTCTACCAAGGAACATGATAAATGTTAGCAATTTCTAATACAGTTTCCTGGCTTTACAAGAACATTAAAAACCCATCAGATTCAATTCACTTGCTGAAAAATTTAGACTATGAAGAAATTAATTCATTCTCCAGGGGGAAAAAAAAAAAAGTCTTTTTTGTTTAGTTGGAGAAAAATATAATGAACTTCAGAAACCTTTCAGCTGACTCCTCTTCCCTACATTCCATATGCTGTACTGGAATCATATCAGAAGCTTCCACAGCATCCTCTGGATTTGCCAAGTGTTACCTGAAATTTCTCATCTCCAGACTGTGGTTTTAAGAATGCCAGCTCCAAAATGGTACAACCAGGAAAGGTCCCTTTGCTAATGAGAGAACACAGGAGAGGGCAGAGAAGGGAAGAATTAAAAGCAGCCGTTCCTCCAGGTGAGTGAACAAAAATGACCCCGTAGTAGCAGCAGCACAGGGAGGCTCCTCAGTTCTCCACATAATTCACTGTGCATCACTTTGGGCTCTGCCATTGTGAACAACACATGGTCTTGTTATGGCCAAAAAAATGCAGTTACCAGCTGACAGATGCACTGCCTTTGAAGGTTGAGGGTTTGAGCTGTAAGGGATGGTGGGTTTAGGATGTTTTCATTTATTCTGGGCTCCATTTCATCTGTTTGTGCATTACAACCTGAAAAGTCCAGGATAAATGTGCCAGGTTTTGTCATTTATCAACATCCTTGCTTGAGGGATGAGCACAGGGATCTTGTGTAGCTGCATCTGCAGATTCATTAATCTGCATTGAGTGTGTAGTAATCAAATTCTTGGCCTTTTTTTTATAGATTAATGTTCAATCCTATAACAAATATATACATTGAATGGAGCTCTTAAAAGCCAGCAGTTGAAATGAGGAATCAGTATTTCCATAGAAAGTGAAAAACACACCTGACTTCTTATTATATAACACAGAGGGGAAAAAAAACCCCAAAACCAAAAATACACAACTCACTGTTTGCATGAGATAAGGTTTTTTGCTCAGTTCCACTTGAGAGATCATCAGCAGTATTTTTCTAGCCAGTGGGAAATTATGCAGCTTGATGTTTTTGCTAAACTGCCAGCTTTTAAAGGCACAGGATCAAAATCCCACACTTAATCAAAACAAACTTGGCTCCCCATTTTTTTGTAATTTTTGTGAGTATGACTTGTTCATCTCTTGGGGCTAGTAGGAGATGTGCTACTCTCTTGCATAAAAGGATCACTTGCCCTTACGCTCAGGGTACAGCATTTCACTAAATCACTGAGAAACTGCATGTTTATTTTTATTTTTAATAATCTCTAACTTCTATTTGCTATACAATGATTTGCTTATACATAATGATCTATCACCAAGGAAGATAAATTCCTATACACCATTTTCTGGCATACTGCTACATTTATTGAAACTCTTCTACCTCAGCACCAAGCAGACTGGAATTTTAATCCAAAGGGGGGAATTATATTTATCAGTCCATATTTTTATTTGTAAAGATGAATAATTATGGCCCTTTTTTACTAGCATGTTTACAATAGCTGAATTCAAGGTTGTTTTTCTTCTTCATGAGATGAGCTTGGTTGGTTCCTTCTGCTGTACAATGCATGTTTATGGTACTGCATGCCTGTGTATTGTTTCTGGCCTGTTAAACATTGTCTACACAGAAAAGTCACATTTAAATATCGGTACAGCTGATCTGCACCAAGACATTGTGATACAAGACATTCAGCAGAGATATGTTGATGTCAGCTGAATTCCTAATGCATTTTGGCTGTTGTACCATCAGTTTGGGGCCATGGTAGTAGCAGAAGCAACAGTAAGTGGTAGATTGGTGTCCAATTTTAGTTTCCTAATGATTTCTTCTTGAAGAAAAAAACAAAACCCCAAACAAAACCTGTGCAAACAAAAGTGGATAATTTGAGATACTGTTTTATATTCCTTTCTTAGGACTTTCTTCATCATTCCCAAGCAGAGTCGATGCATTTTCTTTCACAGGGTTACACTTCAGTCAGAAAGCATTTCAGCCCATATCTTTGGAATCCTCATTCCCCTTGGTGAACAGCAATGTTTCTTCTCACTTTCTTTTGCTGTCTTTGCAGTAGCCACAAAGCCAAGACCTGCTGAGTGAAGACAGTTGCCAGGTCTGGTCTTTGACCAGACCCTCTGGAGAACCCTGCTGCTGCCATCTGAGGTAACTCTTGTGCCATGAAATGTGGCCAGTGGAGCACCAAAAAATTACTTGTATGGAACCACTTGTGATTTGTTTCCTTTTCTCATTCTAGTTTCCTGTGGCTTGGAAGGAAAACTTGAAGAGATGTTAGTGTTTTCCTAACTTGGGTATCAGTTTAAAGGATTTTAAAGCTTGAAGGTGCCAGGATAATCCTCTTGCTCCAGGCCACAGAATTTCTGTTCAGTTTTTAGCCACTGGATCTTGCATGCATTTCTTTCTCAAATATTGACCCATGATGAATGAAAATCACATCTGTGCTGGAATGGTCTCACTGCAGTATTTGAATGTTTTTTTTTAATTTCAGCCTTATGAAAGGGAGAAGTTGGTACTCTGAAGCTGGATGTGATCCCTTGTGATGATGACCATGAACTGGCACACCAATACAATTACCTTCCTATTTCCAAGGAGTAAAGGATCAGCTCTAGATTTTTATAGACAATTAGCTTTTAGAATTGCTCTTTCATTACTTGGATTGGATAATGCATGTTTTCTTGGGACAGCTGTAATAAGGTTTCAGAAGAAAATGGAATGAGACAATGCAATTATCACCCATGATTACTCCCTTTGTTCTTGTCTTAGTCAGCTCTTGGGGGGGAGGGCTTCTTGTTTAGTGTTTCATAAATTACCTCCTGTTGTAATGGTTTTAATTAATTTTATTAATCAAAGTGGTAGAGATGTCAGCAAAAAATAATTGTATTCCTAAAGCAATGTATCAAGCACAGAGGATAGCTAATATGAACTGTGAGAGCCAAAGCTGGTACACCCTGATAGGTAAGGAAATGCACACTTAAAAATAATAATTAGGTACTGAAGGATGCAGATGAACACCAAGTTCACAGCAGGAGAAAAGCAAGATGAAGAACACATTTGGTTTATAGATATGTGCACATAATGACTTTGCATTTTATACATGGTGCTCTTGGGAGACTCTTCAGTACCTGCAGCATTTGATTGAAGCTTTCAGCAACTGTACTCTCAGATGTCAAGAGTTTTACAAGTGCTGCCAAAAAGCTGGGATATGGAAACGCTGTGGTCATGGCTGGCCAGTGAGAAAAGGCACCAGATCACATCAAGACTTTTCAAGCTATTGCCAAAATCAGCTACATCAAGAGCAGGGTTTTCTGAGCCTGTTCAATGACTCTGAGCCAGCTGGTCACCTCCCCATCTTTGCTTTCAGTAAAATGGGTCCCCAGAGGCAACACACAGCTCTTTCAGTGTTACTAATGTTTTCTCTAGGAAAAACATTTTCATTCTCAGGAAGTCCCAATGGACTTCGCTTAAAATTTACAGAAATATTTTAATATAAAATTTTTATAATTGTTGGTTTCAAAATTATATCCTTTGTGTGTCTTGTTGTAGCTCCTAATAAATAACATTTTCTGGAGGCTTGCATGTCTCATTTCTCTCCAGATGACTGAAGCTAGCAAGAGTTCATAAACCACAGGAAAGCAGACCTGAAGAACATTTAATAATACAAATTACCTTCTTCAAGAATAATTAGTGAAGAAAACATATTCCTGTTAGAAGCTACAAAGATACTGAACAGCTTTGAATGAATTGGCAGCCAACTATGAGGTTAGCTTTGCAATAGAAGAAAATAAACAGAATAGAAAGAAATTACTTTCTAATCCAGTTAAAATTACTTGGATCTGTTTAATTACTGACAGGGTAAGAGGATTTTAGAAAAACCAAAAACAACAATACAATACATTAAGGCATCTTTTTCAAATTATGTTAGTCCTTCCAACCCAAACACTGGGAAAAGCGAGGTGGTTGTTTAGTTTGTTTTGATTTTTAATTTAAAGGAAAGAACTGATCCCCAGCATCACTGCCTTGAAGACATGAAACATGAAGGAATGCCAAGAAAGTCATGATTATCTAGCCTTTTACCCTTGTTTGTTTGTTTCTTAAGAAGTTAGCAAATTCTGTTATACTGAGCTTCTGAGACAGTAAAACTGAAAATATTCTGTCCAAATTAAATCTGGGTAAAAGTAACACTTTGTGATTAACTTAGTAATAAACAAGGTTTACTTAATTGTATTTAGTGTTATTCAATACAATGTACTTCAATATTTCATGTAATTAACTACTTTTGAGAAAGAAACCTGTACTGGTTAATTGCAAAAATATTTGCAAACCTTAGCGCAAATGGAATAAAACTTTCTGTGACTTTATTTTAATATAACATCTTACCCACCAAGATACTTCATATAATACAGCCCTCAAATTTGGAAATCTTCTCTGTCTTTGCCTAAACAAGGAGAAATCAAGTTCTGGATGATTTTGGGGACTTAATGTGGGAGAAAGGTAGGGCGTGAGAGTTGGGAAAGAGGCATACAGGCTTGTGTAAAGAAAGTCTGGGCAAGGGAGAAAGGAGTGCACAAGGGTTGTGCCTGTGTGAGAGGGAAGCTGTGTGGTTAAGGCAGAAGGAATTCAAACGTATTTTTAGTTGAAATTAGAACCACCTTTCTAAGTCTATGGCCAAATTATCCAGGCTCCTCTTACGTGAGGCACCAACTATCCTGGGGACTTAACCCCATGAGCCCAGCTAAAAAGCTCAGTCATGTATTGTTGAATTTCAGTGCTGCACGTGCAGGAGTTTTCTCTTGGTTTTACTATCTCCAGAAGATTCACCTAAACTTGCAAAGATAATAGTAAAACAGCGTGTTATTTCTAGATTTCCCAAAGTGAGGAGCTGCACGGGAATACTGAGATTTCTGTGGGCTGGGAATGTCAGCTGGGAGCAAGGAGCCATTCTGATGTGACGCAGGGGAGCTATTTTGAGCATGAAGAAGCTGATAGCTGCTCAGTGAGTGGCAAGGAATTCACAGGGTGGCTGTGGGTGAGAATTCCCCTGTGTGTGGAGCAGGCAGAATATTGCTAAGCTGATTGCAAACAGAATTTTGAAAAAGTTGCAGTCCTTTCAGAAGAAAGGACGTACTAAAATCACTGGTAAAGTTGGGGGCCTGGGGTTTTGTTACCTCTGTGGGATTAGAGGATTTATTGCTCGGTAGGGGGTGAGGAGACAGAACCTTGCTGGGCACGGTTCCTTTTCTAACTCTAAATCAAAAGACTTTTTCAACCTGAATTTTCAGGACTTGAGCCTGTCACCTCTGAGAAAACCTGATTGTACTCTGGTTTGCATGCAGACAGTACAAACTTTGTTCTCCTTGTACTGCACCCCAGTATCTCTTATTTCAGTCCAAGCTACTGACTTCACATTATTACCAGATTCCTGCTATCAGCAGAAATAGCAGCTACATCCCTGTGGTTCAAAAAGTGACAAGGCAGTTAATGGAGGAGTTGATTAAGTTTTACAGGCCTCCCAAAGCCAAATTATATCAGACTATATTCCACTCATACTGCAGACAGCTTGGGATAATTAGCAGGAATTTTGGTAGTCTGCTCACCTTTGCATTTTCTATATCCTACCAGATAAGAGTATCCAGGCTATGATAATAACACTTTTTAAAAACCCTTTTAAAATACATGTTCGGCTGAAGAGCTGAACCTTAGGAATGGCTGCTCTTCTACCCTTACTGCAGGTTTGCAGCCAGACACTCACTTCTGTCATGGAGCAGTTAATGGCTATAAATGATCTTGGGAAATATGAGAAGCAAGTAGGACTGACTGAAAAAACAATCAAGAAGTTGCAAAAGTTTAAATTTGTCAAGTTGTGAAGTGAATAGGATAAAAAGCCATCACTGATAGCCAGGAAAGCAAATGCTCATGAAAGTGGCAGATCAGGTGAAGCAGCACCAGAACTGTCTCCTTTCACTTAGCAGTCACTTGGAGGGTGCTGCAGGAAAACCAGGACATGAGCTGTCATAGAAGACGAGGTCCCACAAACTTGCCTGAGACATATGGAGACAGCTTCAGGAGACATGATCAATTTTGTTGTCATGGAGTCACCAGCTAATTTATTGCAAGTCAGAAAGGTAGAGTGTGAGGAAGGGCAATTTTTCCAAGATTAGAGAAGTAGAGCACTTGTAAGCAAAGAAAATGAAGTGATTTAAAATCATGGAGAGAACATTAGGACATAGAAAGATAGAGGGACAGTTTAAGTGCAAAATGGATTACCTCCCCCTAAAGCTGTTGAAAAGACCAAGCTCTAAGCACAACTGACATATTTGTGGAAAACTGAATCTCCTGAAAGCTGGGAACAACATCTACCAGATCACAAATTACTACAAAATTACTACTGCTTTATGGGGTTTCAAGAATAGCAATTTTAGTGCAAATAAACACCTGACAGAAGCATATGGCCAGCAATGAGCAACAGCCCCCCCCGTGCTCACTCACACAGGAGCTGGGCTCCAGGGCTGCTGGATGCAATAATCCACAGAAGAAAGGAAGGAAGAAAGGGGAAATAAATTTCTTTCATCAAACTAGGGAATTCAAAGGTTCCCAAAAGTGATCTGTGAAAAATAGCTGTCAATTCCAACTGTTTGGGTACAATGTTTCTTTCCCTCTCAAATTCTGCCTCTCCTAGCCCCACTCAGCCTAATTATTGCAGATACAAGCAGACATGGACTCAATTTCTCCATCCTCTTGTACCTTGCATTTGAGCTGGTGATCCCTGTTCCACTATTCTGTGGTGTTGGCTCATCACTTCTGACTGCCTGGTGTCCAGATGCAGAGTATTCCTGTCATCCCCCTCCTGGGAGTTTTGTCCAGGCTTTTCTCAGCCTTGCTGGGTAGATTATAGCATTTATTTTTATGAATAGCAGTGGTCTTCCGTGGGACTAGGAGAGGGAACTAAGATTCAAGCATTCAAGCATTCAAGCAAGAGCTGTGTATCAGGAAGTCTGCTCATTGTCCCAGAGACTCCTGCAAGGCTCTGAGGAGGAGGAGGAGGAGGAGGAGACGCAGCTGCAGGTACCCCCAGCCCGCAGGAAAAGACACGTGGATCCAGGCAATATCCAGAACAAAAATTCCATTCCAATTCAAAACCAGAATGGGTCTTTTAACTGATTTGTAATCAGTGTGATTAAAACAAAAACATCCCAGGGTTTTCACACACACTTCCATCTCCTGAAATCCACCGGAACCAAAACCTTGCAGTGGAAGTTGAAGAGTTGTTTTGCAAGACCATGGAGTCTGAAGAATTCCACGGAACCACGCCCCAGACTTTTCAATGTTCCTTAGGTGTGCTGTGCTATTAACTGGAGGACAATCTCATGAAGGTGGTAGAGAAATTTACTGCAGGGCTGGCTACATTTAGGAAAAATTTTGAATGAAACAGAGTCCTCCATTTATCAGGAGTACCATCAGAAGTTTAGCTTTTGAGATACATTTCTCCTGATCAGCCTTCAGCAGAACAGATGTCTGTGGTAGAACACCACTTTATTTTCTTTTTCTTTTCTTTTTTTTAATCCCTACAGTCAAATAACTTTAGAAAAGGTGTTATTTTGATGGGTGTTTATTTAACAACTCATTTCATGGTGGAAACCCTTTAATATCAGATACTTCTGAGAGAACAGCCTCTTCCATCAGCCCAGTTCAGTCTCCAGAAAGACTTTTCCTTTTGATGAAAATTGTATTTACTGGTTTTGATCTTGATCTGCTTCTAGTCCTTGATTAAAGTCCTTGGAAACTTACCTGGGTTCAAAAGACTAATTTTTATCAAGACTTATAAGACAAAGGGGCTTTGAGGATATGAAGAAAATCACTTGCCTTCTTCTACTCCAATAAAAGTCATGAGCCATTGTGTTTTATCTCTAAAACTCAGTATTAAAGAAAATAAGAAGTGGGTTTGGCCTGAAATACTTGCTTCTACTGGCCTTGTATGTACCTATTTAGTCAAAGTGTGTTTGCATTTGTTCTCTTCCCTTTCTCCTTACAGTCTGTTACTCAGTCCACTGGGCTAAACTAAAATTTTTCATCTGTTGTGAAATTAAAGTCAGTGGCCAAAACGCTCTTTTGGCTCTTCTAGCATGTTTTGAAGCCTCCCATCATCATCAGAAAGGGTAAAATGAGTTTTTGATGATCCCTTGTTTATTCTCTTGAACTTTTGCATAAATAACAACTACTCTGTCTTAAAAAAAAAGAATAAAATTTTGTTATGACACTGTGTAAGACACACTGAAGATGACTCATGAGCTCCTACTTCAGCATGACTATTGTTACATCTTGACCTATAGTGCCTATTTTAATTTGAATTCTCTTACCTGCATGGTAAAAATCATCTGTCTTGTCTAAAATCTTAAAAAAGTAGGATATTTCAGTGTGGTGAAAATGCATTATTTTCAGTGATGACAAAGCAAATAATACCACCCCTACCTAATCCTTTTCTATACTTGGTAGGGTTTGTTGAGAGTTACAGCCTTGAGTAGCTCTGCTCTGGGCAGGAGAAGATGAAAGTGAAAAATTGTCTTGTAAAAACACATGTCCCTGAGAGAAAATTTAAGGCAAAGAGGATTTTCAAAGTGTAAACAAATGTGTGAATCATTGCCAGTGGATGTTAAGCTTCATGACTGCTTTTTATTTCAATTTGCATAGCTGCACTTTCAGGCTGACATTAGGTGATGTACAATCTTTCTAAACTCTACATTTTCCTCCTATGGATAAGGCTTCGTATCAGAGCATAGCTGATATATTTGTGTTAATAAATGTCTTTTTTACACTGGTTTTATACTGGCTGGAGTCAAGATCCTGGAGGATCAGAGAACTGACTACAGAAGGGCTGGAAGCTCTATGGACACCAAGCAGCGAATGCTTGCCCAATGCTCTCAACTACAAATAGCCTAAAAAACACAAATTATGCATTTTCACTTAATGCTGCAGGGGAGAAAGTAGCTTTTCAAACAGCTTTCCTTACCCAGTGCTGAAAGCCCTGCAGGCTGCCCAGGGTTTAATAACTGACTGTCTCTCCACTGTGTTGATCGTGATGCTGGACTCTCTACACTGCCCTTTTCTCTATTGCTGAACACCTTGATCTGCAGCCTGAAAAACAAAGAGGTAGAAGCAGCATTGTGAAAGGCAGAAAAGAGAGAAATAATTTATCTTTTTTTTCAGCGAGACAATCAGAATCAGTTTCTATTTTCCCTGACATTTCACAAATTGCAAAATGGAGCCCTGAGCTTCTTTCCCCTTGCTCAGAGCTCTTGGGGTGCAGCAGAATGACACTCGATGCTCTCACCACATGCTTGTTCAGTGTGTTGTTTTTCTTTTACAGACACCTATGAATAAAACCCTTTGTTGTCTCCACTGGTGGGAGGTACCCACGCCCCCAGTAATCCATCAGTGCAAGTCCAAGAGGTGTATTTGTAAGATGCTGGCGGCGCTGGAAGTCGCAGGGTGTGGATCGAGGCTGCTGATTTTAACTCTGGATATGTTGGAGACTCTGCCTGCCCTGGGGCTGGGAGATATCTCCTGCTGCCTGGGGCTGATCAAGTGAGTTTCACAGCGGTGTGCATTGATAACAGCTGCACGTTGTCCTCTGTGTGCTGAGAGAAGATCCTTTGTAGCAGGAAGAAAAAAATCCACTTCAGAAATACTGGAGAGGTTTCTTAGGTACCGAATCCCTGAGCCTGTGAAACCCAGGGCTTTGCTAGAGGTTTTAATCAACTCAGGGTTTATTCAAAAAGAGGCATAAAGCCTTTAAAAATTAGCCTTACTTTTCACTAGGACTCGAGGTCAAGTCTCTGTTAGCTCATACTTCTGGAAATGTCTCAGCCAGAGTTTGCATGTGCATTCCTCCATCAGAACAATATTAATCACACTCCTGCCATCTCCGGGTGCTGGAGTACCTCTGTGTTTCCCAAGAATTTATTTTTCTTTCTCTTCATGTTCTCCAAGTCCACACACTATGGTGACCACCACAGGAATACCTAGCAAATTTACCACCTTCCTTTCTGAACACTGTGGGGCTAGAACAGGCTGTCATTTAATACTTGGCAGACCCACACTCCCTGTAAAACAAAACTTTGCTTACTCTTGATTTTTACTTTTACTTTTCAACTCTGGTGGAAAAATCTTAAAGGTGACCAGTCAGAACTAACAAAGTAGGAGGCAAGCAAAATAGCATTTCTCAGCTGAAGAATTTTCGCACTTGACAACTTTTGAAATTTGGGGGCAAAATGTCTACTATGTTTGCCCTCAAATTACTTCCACATCAGCAAATGTGTAGTGTTTATTTCCACCATGTATATCATATATCTATCTATCTATGTATCTATATATCTCTATATCTATATCTATATATATATCTCTATATATCACTCCTGCTAGCACTGGTGACAGATGAAGGCCATTGCTGAGTTGCTAAGAATGCCTTGTGCTAAGGTGATCAGATTAAAAGTGAAAAAAAAAATAAATGTGGGCTGTAAGAAGCCTCCTCCCCTTCTTACATGTGCTGCAGAGTGATGCCACCTGCATCAGGTCACAGATGTCAGTGCAGATGGTGTGTCACCTTATGTAACCTGGCAGGGGCCATACAATACTAGGACACGGTGTCTGGGTCAGGTTATACAACTGTGCACGATGTGTTTGAGCCTGATGGCACAAGCCAGCATCTGGGCTGGGGCCTCTGTCACCCTACGTGCAACGTGAATTAAAGGGACTCGGAGAAACCAGGACCTCTTCCAGTCAACAGATTAAAATAGGTAAGGTCTCCAACACAAACAACGTCAAGTAAATAACGATGAAAACAAAGCACAAAGAATGGCAGTAAGAGGTGGTGGCAGCAGCACGTTCAGGACAAGTACAAGGCGGCAGGTGTTCATCCCTGTACTGGCTATGGAGCTCCTATGGATGCTGCTGCTGCTGCTGCTGCTGCTTCAGGCTGTGGCCAGGAACACCATTCCAGACTCCTCCTACTGTGCACTGTGTTCTAAAACATTCTTAATGTACATTAAGTAAATAGGCTATTCCCAATACTAAATTATTTGGGTAGAGCGTGTGTGTGCTCATTTCTTACTAATGAACACCTTTTTTCTAGTGGTCTCATTTCCATTAAGTCCGACTAAACTCCATTGGTTTCCCTACCTTTTTGTCACACTTTACAAAGCTGCTATCTTTATTTCAATTTTAAATTACTTCCAGTGGTCTCTCTGTAAAATACAGAGAGGATTACTGAAGGAGAGAAGATTACAGCCACCAGAGTCTGTTTTATTCTTGTGCTAAGGAGCTGGAAGTCAGTCTCTGTAAGGAACATCAGGGAAGCCACTGTGAAGAACAGCAGGCTGCTGGACTTAGACTCGAGAAGCGGGAACCTCTTGGATCATCCCGGATAGTTAGCCAGCCTCACAATCGCTAATTTTTTTCCCCCCTGTTGCTACCCCCTTCGCTTTTTATCACCTTACACTTGCCGCTCACTGCCTTTCCGCCGCGCACCGTGCTCCACCCGCGGCCGCGCTCCCTCAGGTGCGCTGCGGGGCCGCGCTCCCCTCCAGCCGCCTCACCCCGCGCTGCCACCAGCGGCGGCCATTTTCTCTCTTCTCCCCTTCCCCAGCCCTTCTCGCCCCTCACCACCCTCCCCACCGGGGCCGCGGGCGGGACGGAGCCTCCCCTCCGTCCTCATCCTCCGCTCCCGGAGGGAGCCCCGAGCCGCGGCGGCCGGCGGGGCTGCGGGTGCGGCGGCGGGCGCTGCCATCTCGCGGCCGCTCGGAGAGAACGGCCGCCATGTCGGCGCGGGAGGGACGCGCTGCCTGAGGGCTCTGCTGGGGGCGGCCGTGTGGAGACAGGTTTAGCCGTGTTTTCCTGGAAGCGTGTGGGAAAATGCGGGATATGTGAAAATTTTCTTACGAAGGGCTGCTACTTGGTGTTTGACCTTTGTGTACTTTCAAGCCTGCTCGACGAGAAATGAGAGTTAATCCGTGAAACAGAGCGGCCAACAAGCGCCAAGCGATGCGCAGGTGTTTGAAAGACAAATGAATTGTCGGTAGAATTGCCTTGCTTAGGTTTAGGGCTTGGCGTGTTTTAATGCTATGAGATGTAGGGGGAGGTTAACAAAGCTCGGGAATAAGGATGTGCCCCTGAGAGCGGACACAGAATGCAGAATTTACAGTCCTCGTGGACACTGGGCAGAACCCACAAGACAGGGAAAAAACCAATAAAGCCAACTCAGCAACTGGGATGAAATCAGCTCAAACTGGGTAAAAGGTAATCCCGGTGGGGGCAGATCATGACCACTGACTCACTACCACCGACCCAAAAGAAGGGAAAGACTGAGCAGATGGACTAATTAGCATATGGACTAATTAGCATTGGAAGCGAGAGAATCATTAACCAAGAGAAAACAACGCTAATTAATAAGATAACTATATAACTTGTAGCCAGTGAGCACTAATTCCTTTGTTGCTAGTATGTATAAATACTGAAAAGTTTTGATAGTCTGGGTGCTCAATTTGTGGAATACCTGAGAGCAGCCAGGTATTATTGTATAGCCCTGAAGTAAACATCAGTATCTCTCTCAGTGTGTAATCATTGGTGTGTTGCACATCAGGTAGTGCAATTGATTTTTGTGGATAGAAAAGGGGTTTGTGAAATAGTGAGCAGCCCTGGGTTTTTTTTCCCCTCAAAAATAAAAAGGGGGACAAAAGGAGAGTTAGTCTGTCTTGAGTCCTTTGTTGGTACCCAAGGGTGAGGAGGTAGAGCTGGAAGACCAGTTATTTTGGATTTCTCTGGGTGACTGTTTTTGTCTTGCAGAAATCCATGTTGACACATTCCAGAATCCCCCTCAGCTTTTCCTGCTTCTGAAGGCAATTACCAGATCAGGATTTCTGCAATGAAGGCATCACAGCAGGGTGATCTTTCTGTGCAGGTGCTCCATTTTGTTGGGGATCTCAGCTGCACTTCACATATCTTTTAAGGATGGAACATGGTGTAGCCAGCATACCTGTATTGGGTCTCCCAGCCCAGACATTTGTAGGGCATTATCTTTGTATTAACAGGGAAACAATGAACAAGAGCACAACAGCTTCAGGAAGAGGTTCTTCTCTGTGAATGTGGGTACCACACTGGAACAGCTTGCCCAGAGAAGCTGGGCTGATACCCTATCCCTGGAAGTGATCAAGGCCAGGTTGGATGGGGTTTTGAAAACCTGTTCTAGTAGGAGGAGTCCCTGCCCATGGCAGGGGGGTTGGAACGAGATTATCTTTAAGGTCGCTATCAAACCAAACCATTCAGTGATTCTATGAGCAAATTTCCAACCAGCCTTCTCTGCTGCTGTTCCATCACTTAGATTCTCTCTCCTTCAAGATTTTAGCATGAGTTGTTCAGGTGTGTATTGATTTAGACCTACATTATTTTGTCAGCCACTAGGAAAACAGAGGATGTAAAGCCTTAGAAAACCCAAATACACTTACCTCCTCTTAAATCTCAAATATATGTAAACTTAAATATATATTTACTTTAGACTACAATTCATACAGTAAAAATTGGCTTCCCAGTTTGGAATGAGCACCTGCTCTGTGATGTTAACATATGTTTCTCTGGAAGATATCAATGGGAAAGAAAAGCCTGGAAAACAGCCACTGAGAGTTGTTCCTGATGGCTTTTGAAGCTGTTTTGCAACCTGTAGAGATCAGACTTTAATCAGTAAATCTGTCTCTGTTTTCACTGTAAGATGAGAAAAGTTTGGAGTGCCAAAGATGAAAGGTATATTTTTTTTCTCTACTATACAACAATTTTTTTTTCTCCTCATGTTCATTGGTGACAGAAAAGGAGCTTTGTAGAGATGCAGTACATTTCATAAATTAGTTCCCATTGGAGATATGTTGTTGACTCCTGGACAGCAAACAGGGAATGCTGGAGAAAACACTTAATAGACATCAGCTTGGCAGCAAGAAAAGAGTAAACACACTTGCTGAATTGTTTTGTTTTGGTCTGTGGGGAGAAATGAACCAAAAGAACTTCAGGTAGCAGTTAGGATCTGACTGGTAAGCACTGGTGAGAGATTGTGCTGTTGGCTAGACTGCCAGGGAAATCGGGGAAAAAACAATCTCATGCAGTGTATATTGCTTTTGGGATTGAAACACAGTGTTGAGGCTATACATATGGCAAAGTAGCCTTCTTCTCGGGGATACACTGTGCTGCTGCTAACACGTGCTTTCTGAGAATTGCTCAGGCTTAAGGGTCAGGCCCTTGATCCTCCTTGTCTTGGGAGAGGCTAAAAAGTGTTTTTTTTTTAAAAAAAAATCCTACAGAAATAAAGAAACCAGCTCTTGAAGCTGCTCCTGGGAAAAAATAGACATACATGCAGGAGTAGGGTAGTTGTATCCCATGCCTGTGGTCAGCATGAGGTGGCAGAAAGGCAAAATTTTCTGCCACTGAGGCTGTGAGAAGTGTAAATCTGGGAAAAATGTGGTTGCTTGTTTTGAAAAAGATCACCCTCAAGATGCAGATATTCCTTAACCAGAGGCAGCAAAACTGATTGTTCTACTCTCAAGGTTGTTGTAGAAGCAAAGTAAAGAGATTTAGGGATGAAATTAATTCAATGATTGTTCTGTCCAGGGCAGAATGATGAAAGGGAAAGAATCCCTTATTAAGAGGCTCTGGAAATGGGCAGTGCAAAGTGTTAGGGGAAGTGTGTGGTTTTTCTTTGTTTTTCTTGTCACTCTTTCAACCCAAATGTCTGATTCTACAAAAAAAGTGTGTAGCCAACACAGCTCCAGAGGAAAGAGAAGCCTGAGGTTTGTAAATTGAATGAAAAGCAGAAAAGACCCTTGTGCCAAACAGAGCCACCTGTTCAAGCTTGGTATTTAGAGGCTGTTTTATAAGGGAAAATACTTACCTGTCTTTGGTGGATTATGGTCTTGTGAGGATCCCACACTACGGTTTTAAAACACTCCCTTGGATGAATAGGCAGTGGACAGAGACAATAAGGAACTGGACAAATCTCAGGAGTGGAATTTGGTCTCTGGTCTTTGGCCATTTTAGTGGAAACTGTCCAGCTCTGCTCTCAAAAGCTGCAAACTTTGTACAGGTCACATGCCCTGTTGGTGACCAGATTCTTGGACACCCAAGGAGACCTCGTATCACACGACAACTGTATTCAGGAAATTGTTTAGATGACCTTTAATTTTTAATGAACTACCCTTTACCTTAGTGAAGAGTAACAGCTGGTTGTTCTGTAATGAGAAGAAAAGGCACTTGCTCTGTTCTGAGATCTGCAACCTGGAATCATAATTCCCAGTCTCTGCTTTCCTCCCACTTCATCCTGTTGGGAAATGTGAATGGATATCTTAATTCTGGAAATTTGGTTTGTCATTTGTGTTAATAAAAGCAGGACAAACTGTCCTTAATTCTAACATTAATTTTGTATGTCACCATGATATAAATGTTAAGTGCTGTGCACTGAGTCTGTTACCATAGAAAAGCAGAATGCTGCCTATTCCTGTGCTGCTGTATTGCATTCACACTCTCAGAGTCACGGATGTGGTGAATATGCTTTCTGTGATTTGCTGGTTCGTTTTAAGAAGTGAGTGCCTCTTAGGAGACTTATTAATGTTTCCTTCATTGTTTTTCATTCTCTGATTAGGAGAGTAAAAAAATACTTGCCATGTAAACCTACACTCCCCATTCCACATGGCATCTGTTCTCACTGCAGCTAATTTACAGATTGTAAAGTGCTAGTGTGCTGTGGTCTTTCATCTCCATATGTTTAAAATGGCCTTTAGGTGGGATCAGATTTTATGCAAAATTCCAGCCTCTGAAGCATTTCTTCATCCATGGTATTCTTCTGTTCTTGTTTCTATAGTAGCTGTTGTCAATCTGCTTTGCTCTGTGATCTTGGGTGGAGAGGGGGTCTGTAGCTCCAGATTGCAGTTACCAGAAGGGATGTTTCATTTTGCTGACTAAAAGAAGGCATCTCATTTTCTGAAACCAGGTGGTGTAATCACCTTTGCTTCTTTTCTGTGCTTGCTTGTTTGCAAACTGTTCCAATGAGCTGATGCACTGTTACCATGTGCTGGGTTTTGTCCCAGGAGGATAAGCATGGCAAACTTTTGATAGGCTACAGAAAATTTTAAAGAAATAATTTTATTGATAGCAAAGAGACAGTGCTCTGTTTAAACACAAGAACTGATCAGCAAATTGTCCAATACAAGCAAAGTGTATTATCTTGTTTTTATTCTTCTTCAAAGAGGGATCTTTTTGGAATTTATTACTGACAAATGCTAGGGAGATTAACCTGTTTTCTTAATGGTAATTTATAATGATATTATAATCTGCTCTGTGTAATGCTCCCTTCCCCAGAGGAAATGAAAACAGGTCTAGCATGAAGAAGCCCTGTTGCTGTGGGTTTGCCCTCACTGATATTCACACCCATCAGTGGAAGTGTTTTTGATTCTCCTCTGCAGGAGAGGGCACCGCTCCATGTGTGTGGGCTAGACTGTTTCTGGAAATACACTGTAGGATAGAGGAGTAGTGCTTAGTTTTTCAGTGTGCTTAGGCAAGGCCTCCCAAAGTATATTTATGACATTAGATGGGTGAAGGTGGTGGAATATGCAGACCTTTCTCTAGTTAGTTAGTTAGTTAGTTATTAAATTTTTTTGTTTGTTTGACTAAAGCTGATTTTAGCAGGGATAGTCAAAGGAACATTCAGCATGTTTTGGAAATCCTCCATGGAGCAGCCTTTTTGGCAGCACAGCTTAGTGGTAAAGTTGCTGCTACAGCCAGGAGTAATAAAGCAGTGAGGTGCTGATATCTCAACGAAATATCCTCTAATTTCCTGTGCCTCTGTTAAGGACTCCCCTCTCCTGGACAGAGGGACATCCATGTGCAGCTTGGCCAGGCACACGCCAGTTACTCTGCACAGCCAGATCTCTGGAGCAGCACTTCTAAGCGCTCCCTTTTCTGCAAAGCAGTTTTTACTTATTTATTTTTAATGGGTTCCTTTGAGTTCCTTGAGGTCAGCACACAAAATCATCACGTTTCTACATTAGCATGACATCATGTAACCACAAGTCCCCTACAGAGCTCTTGGTGGATAAACCTCAGCACCCAGAATATCCTCTCTCTCCCTATTCCATGTCTCCTGCTTAGTGGGGATAACAGCCAGTGGTTTCAGCTAAGGATTACATTAGCATCCAAAACATGGATTTCTCCACAGTCTCTGGAAACAATGGGAACTAGAATTAGCAGGGAAGACAGGATATAAATGTTACTCTTTTATAGCTGAGGAAAATGGTTGTCACTGATGGATGTAGCCAGACATGCAGAAATGTGGTAATATCTTTATCACACAGCCTGCAGTGTACTTTGCTTTTTATTTCATTTCCTGCTACTTTTGGGCCTGTGTTTGGGTGGGGAAAGAAGAGGATCCAAAGGCTCTTGGATTTTTTCTTAGATGTAATTTAATCAATGGGCTAATACTTTGATATGGGCAGGCTGAGTGACACTAGGGAACTTAACCAGGCTGGCTCAGGAACTCATTTTTATCTCTACCTAGAATTAATTCTCATTAGAGTTATTGTTTTATTTTCCTTTTCCCACCCAAATTAATGGAACTTGTTACAGGTTTTATTAAGTGCAGCTCATGTTTATCATGTCTGGAAACCCCACCCTCGGAATACACCAGAACCACTCTCTGACTGTCCCTGGGCCAGGCTGCAAATGGTCTTCCCTAAATTTGCTGAACAGGAAAGGATTCAATTACTAAACAGCTGAATGAGGAGGGTTGAGAGCCCTTGATTTCAGGCCACCCAATTCAATCTAACAGTGGGAGTTAGCTGTCCATTGGCAACCTCCACCTGGAAATCACTTGCACCTGAGAATTATTTCTTGGCCCAGGTGAAGTTAGTTGGAAATCTCAGGGAACTTCTGAGGATGCCCACATGACAGGATTATTGTCCCAAGGTGTGTGGGTGCTCATTGTCTCAGCAGATACACTGTTGGCCTTGATTTTAGCCCTGGGTTTGTCTTACTTGGGAAGAAGCCTCCTCCTAGGAGACAAAAATTACACCTCCAGCTGTTAGATAGGGGTGAGGTATTTCCATTTCCTAAACATTCAGTCTCAAATCTCTGATTTTTAGATAAAGAAAAATAAATGTATGCTGTCACTTTTAATAATGACTGAACGTGCTGATGGCTTGAAAAAGATAAATTTGGCTGTGTCAGCTAAGAAGATGTGTCCCCAGTATTGTCCAGTTTTAAGCCCCTAAGAAATCTTACCATAATTTTTGGCTGTCATGTGCAAGTTATTGCTTAAGCAGCATTTTGTTAATAAAATGTTTCATGATTCAACCTTCTGTTGAGCAAGTAGGGCAGGCTAAATGAAATAAAGATAGAATTAGGTTTGGTGGAAGGATACTGGATCTTAGATGTGCACGTGCCTCGTAAATTCAGGGTGAATTAAATAGCTGCAGAGCTTAGTAAAAAGAAGAAGAAAAAGGAGAGGGGGAAATGTATATTTTTTGGTATTGGGGAATATCAAAAAAGGAGTTAATTTTTAGTTTGGACTTGTACTGTGATACTGTTCTGTTCAGAAGGAAGTGTGTGTGTACTGACAAAATGCTGGGAGCTGACGGAGCCAGAATTGTTGTTAATGGTTGGGAACACAGGGCAATGTAGCCAGTTAACAAAAGAGCTTGATCTGTGCAGAAGATGATTTTGAGCAGATACACACATATATAGAAAGCAAGATTAATTTAGAGACCTTTGTCATTAAAGCAGATTTTTGTATGGTTTTGTGTGGGATTTAAGGGGGATTAAATGTTTGACATCACTTTGCCTGCACAGGCTATGTTGAAGAGGTTACCGAGCGGGTGGTGGAGAATTTAAAACCGCGCCTTTGCTGAAAGAGAGGCAGCAATGGATCAGAGGAAAGCAGCCTGGCCAAGCAAACTGCCCTACCTACCACAGTGCTGAAAGCAAGGTGCTTCTGGTTGGACAGCAGTTGCTGCAGGGATGTAGAGATGAGGGAATATTTATGATTTGCCAAAGTACGAGGGGAACTCGGCGAGGACATCAGAAGTGGGATGCCCCTGTCTTCTCTCTTCAGGGATGCCTCGCTCTGTGTGCATCTTTTGTCTGCTATGCTGTTTCTAAACGGTAAAAACTCTAAAAATAAGAAGTCAGCAAGGTGGATTGGGTGATCAGGTGCATTTCTCTTTTGGAAGAGATGGTCCTGGTCATGAAGCTTCTGTTCCTCACCTGCCTATGGCCAACAGCAGTGCTTCACAGTTCTCACAGTCAGCATCACCGTCTTCATCGTCGGCATCAAATGTCATTCTCAAGAAAACATAACAGGTAAGAAATAGACTTTATCTGTCTCTGTTCATCTGGTAAACCTCATGATGTTGGCCACCTTTCAACACACCCTTTTAGTTCACTGTCCTGTTTTTCCAGATTCTGGATTTATTGCATGCATAGCATTGATAGAATGTTCCCACAACAGAAAGGGTGTATTAGTTAATTAATTATTAATTAATTTATCTTAACCAGACCTTTCACATTGTGATTTTATGAAAGTCTCATAAATATGCAGCCATGTACCCACCCACACCCAGCTCTTTTACCTGGTGTGATACAAAGCTACCAGATTATTGCTGTGATGTTCCAAGTATTCTTGCCCTCTGACTCCCATCACAAGAAACAGAAATGCCTTCCAAAGTCCTATGCCAATGTTACAAAGTGGCTTCCATTACTTAAACAGCAGAGTAGCTACACTAGAAAGCTACAGAAGACTTTTTCATGGCACTGAATGAGGTAAATGACACCTTATTTTTAATGATGACACAGCGTGTTCCCTTTCTGGAATATATTTAATGCTTTTAGACACTGAAGATTGTCTCTGTTCTTGGCTTTTCAATCGAGTAGCTGGTTGAAAATGAATAATGATAGAGAGGTTTTTACCTATAAATTTCTGGGCAAAGTGTCAGTGCTTTCCCCCAGGAAGGCAGCTCACATCTGCCGCGTGAGGCCTCTCAACCTGTTTCCAGTTTAATCTAATACTATGTGAACAGACCAATGGCTGCCACTGATAATCCAAGAAAAATTCTTCTTTCTTGGGAATAACTAGCTCCATTTAAGGAAGGAGAAGGGATGCAACTGTTAGATTTTAAAATGTGCTTGACCCCCTACTAAAATGAGCAGGGGAGCTTGTAGTTTATTTCTACAATATCACATTTTGAAGAAAAGTATCATAACTGGACTCCTCTGATGTGTTTAAGCTGTCTTTTTTTCCCCCCTGAAGTTGCATGCTTTGCAGCAGGTGTATAGCTGTTAACCTCCTGTATCACTTTTCATCATCCAGCAGTGAAATATCTCTGGAGCCCTCCATGTCTTGATAAAATCCTGTTTAGCAATCCAAGGTAACAGATGACACAACAGAGGTGCTCAGAGGTGCTGTATCACTTAAGAGTTCTGGGTTTCTGTCCTGAAAAGTTATGGATCCAAGTTTGATGCAAGCCAAAAGCTCATGAAAAGAATGGCTATTCAGCAGGCTGTTTCAAACAGTCTGAGTTCTGCTGCACAATTATTTGTAATAACAAAGGAAAATAAACAAAACTAGCCCCAGTATCAGCATAAGATTTCATAACATTTTGGTGTTTTAACAATCTCACGAAGCAGTTAAGAATCAAATGAAAACAGAATAAAATACCTTGTTAGTGGTAGTGGCAAGGAAGGTCTATTTTAAGCTCAGCTGGTACACTTTTATCTGTGGTAAGAGGGGAGCATATGCTGCTGTTGTTTGCATCTATCCTGTTCTGCCATGGCTGAGAGCAGTTGTTCCATCATTGACATAAAAAAATCACAAAGCCAGAGGGAGACCTGGTGGTAGGATAGAGGAAATTTTGTGGCATCCTGATGAACATCCTCTTGCAACAGCAGTGTTAGCAAAGTGTCCTCTCCATCGTCACAGATCTTTACTGGTACATGCAAATGGATCCACGTGACAATCCTGTGAGACAGGCACAAGTGTGTTACCAGAAAGGGAGAATAGGAACAAGGAGGAATTCATCTGCTGCTGCCTGGTGGGGCAGTTTTCTTTACATAAGGCAAGCTTTGGCTTCCCACATCCTCGTTTCCAAGGTCCTGGTGATTTTGAACTGGGAAGAAGACTGCAAAATCTGAGCCACAGAGGATCCCAAAGCTTAACGGCAGCAAATCAGCTTTTCTCTGCAAAGGATCTGAATGTGTTTAATTTCTCTTTGTTTCATTCTCTGCTTTTGTTCTAAAGGCTGCATTATCCTCCAGTACATTGCATCAGGATCTGACTTTCCATCAACATCTTTTTCTTTCTGGGGAACAATCTTCCAGCAGCACTAGGGTTATTAGGGACACAGCTGACAGATGGCCTTGGTTAAATGGGTGGCCTTTTAAAAAGAATCCCATGTGAAAATGTTACTTAACCTACAAGTTCCACTGTTTTAATAGAGTAACCCAGTTCTCCCTCCAAAGCTGTTTGTCTGCATTCTCCTGTAAAGAAGATTTTAAAGCATTAACCAAAAGTACATGAGAAAGCGATTATTCTCATGGTCCATTTCCTACAGCAAAGAACAAAACATTTGATTGTCAAAATATTAGGTTTTTTGACAGTACATATTGCTGATGTTACTGAACAATTAGAAATGCATTTTCATGTGTACGAGAGAGAACTGTGCAATTTTGATTGTTTTATTTATCTGGGCTCCAAGGCTTGATTAATCTAGTAAGGCATTTCAGAGGTCACATTGCTGGATTACCCCACAGACTCCACTTGGAATAAGATTTCTGTAACTTCTACCTTTTGGATACCTTTGATTTAGTAGTAGCTGGAGTATCTTGGGGACACAACACTGGAATGAAACTTACAGCCATGACAGCCAGGGTATTCTTTTCATAAAAGGCACCTTAGTAGTATTCTTCTCATAAACTTACCTAGTTTCATTCTGAATATGGAAGGATGGTAGCGGGAAAAAGACCTTTCTATAGTTTCCTACAAGAACTTTTACCATATCATTAGCAGAGCTCTAAAACAGAGGAACAGCCAAGCAGGAACTTTCCAGGGATCCCTGTTGCAAGCACAACCTTGGATGAATAAGGACAGGGCAAATAAGATATTTTTCCCCTAATATTCACAGCTGTACCAAGTCACCAAATTTCCTCCAGCAACATCATTTGTTGGGTGTAATTTCTGCAGACCCAGTGATCTTCAGTGGATTTATTTTCCATTAACTTGTCCGATTCCTCCTTGAACCAGCATAAACTTTTGATAGCCTGGGAAGTTAAAGACAACCAGATGGGACATGAACCACATCTATCCCACTCATGCCATTGGTTTATGGAGCTACACTGATGGCATTAAGTGATTAAATGCTTTAGCCAAAAATGATCCAAGTACCCTTGAGCAGACCTTTAACTTTTCATTTGCTAATGGTTTTCTAGGCCAGGTGGGAGCAGCTAAATTTGTCTTTAAAAGCCTGACACATCTTTGTCCATTGTTAATTAATTCTCAATTAGCTGCTTTGGTTTTGTAGGCAATAACTAAATGCTCTTTGAGATCTCTGGCAAATACCAAGGTCCATGCAATAGTATTGGGTAGGAAAGTGTCAAAATGCTATTCCTTGTTCTTTTTCAGCCAAAAAGTTAGTGCTCCCATTAATTAAATACAGAAGTACCAGCAAGAGTGAATTCCCTATGTGATCTGAAACACTTCAAGTGCTTTTATGACCTCTTTTGGAACATAACTATAGGTTGCCATTTAATTTACATAACCCTTGCCTGAAATAGAGCTATGGTAAGCACAGCTATGAGTGGAAGCAGCAGTTTCTTGAGCATGTGCCTCACTGAGACCAATAAATTTTTATCATTGCCCAGATCTACACCAATAGCAGAGTTCTCTTCATTACTGCTGCTGCAGATAGGTAAAAAGAGATTTCCTGTCCTCAGGTGCATCTGTCTTCTAAAGGTTTCACAAAAATTTCTTCACCAAAAGGGCTGTTAAGTCCTGGAACAGGTTGTCCATGGAGGGGATTGATTCACCCACCACTCCTAGAAGTGTTTAAAAGATGTGTAGGTGTTGCACTTAGGAACATGGTTTAGCAGTGGATTTGGCAGAGCTGGGTTAATGGTTGGATTCACTGATCTTAAAGGTCTTTTCCAACCTAAATGGTTCTGGAATTCTGTGTGGGCTTTTCCTCTCAAACACAACCTGACATCTGCCATGAATGTGTAGAATCCATGGCTGTATTCAGATCCCTAGACCATGGTGTGCTGCTGAAAGCTGCATGATCAAGAGGCCATGGAAATATAATATGGTTTTTTTGCTGTGCTTCTTTTGATGCCCTTTTCTGGTGTTAGAAAATTGAGAGCCAGACACGGTTGAGGGATAAGGGTTTTCTACCTCGATATTTTAGTAAGGATCCTTATTGGTGCACCACTTCTCCAAGGTGGAATGAGCCTCAATGCACACACAATAGATTGCCTATACAATTTACAGACCTTATAAATTAGCATATCTAACAATGTCCCAATGGGAGGCCTGGATGAATGGCATGATATTCATCCATCTGGAGCCCAAATGTCTCATTTACAGGATTTGTTCAAGAGAGGACCTTGGTTTCCCAAGAGAATGTAGGGCTTTCCAGCCTCCTACTGCGGGGCATTTAGGATATTTGGTCTCCTGGCCTGACAGAATACCAGGATTATGCTAAGTTACCAGACTTAAGGAATTTGCAAGTATGCATGCTAAGAGTACTGAGGCTACATAAGAGATATATAAAAGGTATATAAAAGAAAAGGCAAAAAAATCATCTTGGCATCATTTTTTTAATTTTAGAGACTAACAAGACTACTTTGTCTAATCTTTACTCTGTATTACCCACAGTACTGGTTTACACAACTGGCCAACCCACAGGCTATTACACAGATGATAACTATAATTACAGCTATTATAAATGTGTCTGTTACCCAGGCCCAGTTTGGTAACCATGAGGTGAGGGTATGGAAGATATGGTCAGATTTCAAGGTGTCATTTCTGGAAACTACTTCATGTAAAATTTTAGTTCCAAATTTTATCCACATCCTTCTTAACTTTCCCACTTTGGTCTGCATAAGAACAGCAAGTGGTAATGACAATAGCACATACACCTCTCTGTGCAGGAAGTATGAAATTGAGAGCTATCCTGTTCTGCATAACTGCACAGGACATACTGTCAAATTCCTCTTGTGAGGCTGAAATTGCATTTGCAGTATGCTGCTCAATATGTTCAACAATGGCTGAGATGTTTACAGTCACTCTCTCCAGTTCAAGCACTCCGTAAGAGGGAGGGAGAGTTCTGACTATATTATGGAAAAGTGTGGGATGCTCAATGAGGGGATTAAGAGATCTTTTCTTCCTCCCATTTGGTTTTTCAAGATGATCAAATATTGTTATATTCAGGACCACAGCCCCAAGGGCACAAGCCTGATCTTTATTCATGGGCCGGATTTTTCAGATCTTACCATCACAAAGCCAGTACAACCCTGTCTCAAATAGTGGAGCCAGTCTCCACCCTGTCAATTTCATCTTTGCTACAACTTTTGGGCTGATTATTTCTCTGAAATTGGTTTTATGACCATATGAAGGAAGAATGGCCTTTTACAACCACACGTGCTATTAGGCTGCTTAGGGGTATAGGGGGCAGAAGGGTACTATTAATTGGTTCCCACCTTTTGATACATTACTCTTCCATTAAAATGCCAATCATTGGCCAGTGACCATCCCCATATAGAGGTGGTAACTGGGTACAGATCCAGCAATTGTTCTTATGAAGAACTTTGGACACGTTTTGGACTACAGTCCTATGCAAATCATGGGGCCTGAGTCATGGTTACCAGCTGGGCAGATAACAGACATATAAAAAACAGTTTAAACCACATTCTCCTGATTTGTATCAGTCTCTGTCTTAATGGTTTTGGGAGAAGAAACTTTCTTCACTCTGAAGTAGTGGATCCACAGTCCTTTGCCAACAACCTTGAATGCAGTGCAGGTGGTCAGCAAAACTTGGAACAGTCCCTTTCACTTGGCTTGCAAGGGGTCACTGTCCCATCACTTGATACAGACCCCATTTCCAGGCTGGAATGGATGAGCGGGTGTGTGCAATGCTGTTAGCTTGGATAACGAGACAAATCTGGAGCTTCTGCAAAGTGGAACTCAGAACCATTAATTTTGCAGATCAGTTTTACCTTTCATGTGAATTTCTCCCGGGACATGTGGAGCCTGATATGGCCTGTCATATAATATCTCATAGAGACTTATGTTGTCCCCCTGCTTTGGCTGTTTACAGACTCTCAGCAAGGCTTGAACTCATGTCATGGATGTCTCCTGGCAAATCTTACAAATCTGAGTTTGGAGGGTTCCATTCATACCTTCAACTTGCCTGGGGCCTATATGGTCTGTGCAGGTCCCACGTAAGTCCCACAGTCCTGCTAACTTCCCCAACTACTGTTGCAACAAAATGTGGTGTTTTATCTGATGACATTCCCAAAGGAATCCCAGACTTTGGAATTACATGATAGAGCAAAGCTTTCACTACTTCTCTTGTTGTGTTGGTGTGACAGGGGTAAGCTTCAGGCCATCCACTGATGAAGTCAACTAGGACCACTATATATTTGCATCCCTCCTTGCGTGGCATCTCAGGAAAATTTATTTGCCAATAATTTCCCAAGAGATCTCCTGTCTCTGTTGCCCCTAACACACAACTCTTTTGCTTGTGGCGGGGTTGTTTTTACAACAGGTTTCTCACTTGCTTGTTATAGGTTGTACGATATCAATCATTCTTCTCCCTATTACTACTTTCTTCAGATGTTTTAAAAGATTTTCTGTTCCCCAGTGGGTAGTCTCATGCTCTCACTGGGCTGTTTCTTGAAGGAGCAAGGGTGGTACTACAACCTGTCCTGCTGGTGTAACAGCCCACCCACTTTCTTTGATCTCAGCCTAAAGAAATTGAATTAATTTGTGATCCCTCTGATTGTATTTTGGGTAAACTCGGACGAATCTATTTCTTTCTGTGGTACCACTGCAAGAATGTCCTTCTCTGCAACCCCTCTTGCTGCTTCATCAGCAAAGCCATTTCCCAGTTTGGGGGCTGTTTTCCCTTTGTGATGACCTCTGCAATGCACGATGGCTACTTCCATAGGCTTCCAAATACTTTGCAGGGGTGCAAGAGTCTGTTCAGCGTGCTTAAGCTCATTACCTTGAGCAGTTAGCAAGCCACATTTCTTCCAAATGGCTTTGTGGTTTAAAATCCCATAAGATCTCTTCCCAGTGGCTTATTAAGTAGAAAATTTCTGCCCTGGTAGCTTGTCTTTGCCTCTGTTGTCCAGGATAAGGTTTCCTCAGTCACAGACTTGCTTCTAGTGAGAAATTGTAATAGATGAGTCAGTTCCAGCCTGCTTCTTCTAGTGAGATCCTCGGAGCATCAAACAGGCATTTTCCTTGGCATATCAGATGACAAGTAACCTCATGCTTCCCAACTGTATTAGCTGTGCTGTGGCATTCTGAACATAATTCATCATTTTCCCCTCTCCTGCATCCCAAGCAGCAGAATTTCCTCATGTAGAACACTGCAGCTGTTCAGTTCTGCTGCCCGTTCAACCCTGATGCAAGTTTGCTCTGTGGTGATTTTAATTCTCTGAAGCGTGGGCTTTCATTTTACCATCCACATGATTTTCATACTTAGAAAAACTAAAGTCTGTATTTGAAATGCCTTATGGACCTCTGATTGCCCTGGTAATTTGATTCAGACAGCACTGCCAGAGACATTCAGGAATACTCAGGTAAGTGAATTTGTTCAAGCCCAACAATTCTAAGCAGCCCAGCAGCCACCTCATCATTTTTGTAATGTAAAAGTAATTTCTTGGGCTTCTTTATTAAGAAAAAAAGCAGGGGAAGGAGAAAAATAAGTAAATAGAGGCATACACCTTATCCTTAGGTATTTCATATCTTACCTTAAGTAGTGTTTGACTACAAGGCCAATCTTCAGAACACATTTCTATCATTCAGTCAAAAGTAATAATTAGAGTTGCTTGCAGCAAAGTCCCAGAGAATCACAGAAGGCATGAAAGAAATTGTATCTAGGGAGAGTCCCTTGCCTGTGGCAAAGCAGCTGTATTCAAGTTATTCCTGCAAATAAATGTCTGACCTATTCTAAAACAGCCTGAATGAAAGGAGTCTCAAAACCTGCCCAAGCAATACATTCCCATGTTTCACTGTTCTCACCATGAGAACACTTCTGTGAGAAATGTGTTCCTAATGTGTACAACAGAATTTAAAATCATGGCATCATTTCATTCCAACCCCCTTGCTATGGGCAGGGACACTTTCCACTAGACCAGGTTTCTCAAAACCCCATCCAACCTGGCCTTGAACACTTCCCGGGATGGGCATCCACAGCTTCTCTGGGAAACCTGTGCCAGGGCCTCATCACCCTCACAGGAAATAATTTCTTCCTGATATCCAATCTAAACCTACTCTCTTTCCATTTAAAGCCAGTCTCCCTGCAAGTCCCTAGATCCAGGATTATCCTTTCTCAGTCCTAAAGAAATTACTGACTCATTTGAGCTCCTAGGAAAAAAACTACATTTATAATAAAAGGAATAATTGTCTTTCTAGTATGGATAATGTATGAAGTGTTAAACCACGGGTATGTGGTGTTATTTCCAAGTTTGATTTGCAAGTGTTTATGTGAATAATAACTTCAAACAGCTCTATTCTCTTGTATAATGATAGCTACAATATCTGAGGAGAACAGAAGAGGATCTAGTAGTTCTTATAAATTTGGTGTTCTTCATGGACCTGGGCACCACCCTCATACCTCATTTCCCAACTTGTCCCAATATATCTTTCTCCAGCTTTATTAGCGCAGTTGTTACCCTTAGCATTCCAGATTCAGCTGTCCATTATTACTAGGTCCCTATTTCATTTGACTAGTACTGTGACTGTCGGGGCAGAAGAAATGAATTAAGTTTATAACTTTATTTTTTTTTTTTTTAAACATAGCAAACGAGAAATTAAAATGAGGAAACTTGACAGCACGAAGGTCCGACCACTTAAATCCGAGCAGCTTCTTCACATAGAGGACCATGACTTTGCACTGAGACCTGGATTTGGAGGTAAGCAGCACATGCCTGCACTGTGCTGGTTAAGAGTTTATCCTCTCTCTGGAAGTTTACTTGAACTTTTTTTGAAGTTTGCCACTTCAAATGGAATGACAGATTTAACGGCAGCACACCTCAGTTGTTGCACTTCAGGAAATAGAGAAAGAATACAGAAATAGTCAAAGACAAGGGACTTCTCTGTGTTTAGTATCAATAGGAGAACAGTTCAAATTATCTGCTTTACAGAACTAAGTAAAAAAAGAGTATTGCAGTAAGGTTCTTTGAGAACAGTGATTAAGGTTTCTCTGTAAATTCCACAGTCTAATAGCAATTAGAAAATTACTTAGTCATCAGATTTGTTTTGAGAGATTGAAATGATCCATCAGTTCCTAAATCTGTTTGCTGTGTACAAAATTAAAAAAAAAACAAACAGCTACCCACAGGCCTTCAGGTTATTATCATGTTGTTTCTGTCTTGTTGGGCACTATGATGATTATTTGTTCATTTAAGTAAATTGCATCTGGATCAAGGGAGTATTCAATGGGATGTTCACAGTTTGGATTCAATTTTGACTCTCCTTCATGGAAGGGAAAATTGAAAAAAAGAGAAAGTTGCCCCACTAATAAGCTTTGTCTGAGCCTTTGCGTCACCAGTTCCCTTTTCATGATTCATGAAAACGGACTGAACTGCTCTGGATTATGATGGGGCCAAAATAAAATATATGAGGAACAATAATCAGTTTTGTAGACAAACACAGATTTGGGAGGCAAGCTGAAGTCTGGGGAGCTGCTCTTGTTGACACCAGCTGCTGGGATCTGGGGCCTGCTGATCATGCCAAGGGGGAAAATGGGTAAGGAAAGCATCTTTGGAAGCACCGAGAGAATGGGAAGGGGTTTCTTGTTACCATAGAAATTATGTCGGACAGCAAAAACCTTGCCTGATTTTGAACAATAGTTGAGATACAGTCTGTTTCTTGGCAACAGAAATTCAGATTATCTCTTGCCTAACACTGTCTTGTCTAATATCTGTTAGTCTGGACATCTTCTTGTTACCTCACAAGGAATTTAAATTTTTGAGTGTGTCACCTCAGAAAGGAGAGGTAGCATTTCCATGAAAGCAGACAGCGGTTTGGGATGTCCTTTATTGCTGGATCATCCCAGAAAACAATACTGTTGATGGACATAAAAGCAGCTTTGAGAATATACCCTGTGATCTGGCAGTTGTAGTTTTCCACCGGCAGGGAGGATTTCTTACACCCAGGCTTTTTCTCCTTGTCTTCTTTTTTTGGTAGATGACTCGTCACAGAGCCCATTCAGTTCCTCTTGAAGCCAGCTGTAGTTTTTCCACTGACTTCACTGCACAGGCCTCTCACTCATCACATTGCCCTGGGCGTGATTTCAGCTGTACTCCTGTCTTTCAGAAATAGCTTTCAGCTGGAGTGTGCCTCTGCTCTGCTTCTCCTCTGTCACCCACATGCCACAGTAGCATGGGAAGCACCTTTTTCTTCAAGCACTTCCAAATTTTCAGAACTCTCTTAATATGTGGAATGTGAATCTCTCTTAGAATGAAACAGATCCACTGGCATTTTTATAGCACAGAGTGAAAAAAGTCACAGTGAAATGAGAGTCAATCCCAAATTTATACTCCAGAGTCCCTGTTTTACCATTGATTTCAGTGGTGTTGCAGTAGTAAGGAATGGTTTGGCATTCATAAGGCAGCAGCAGAGATTTAACACACAATTGTGACCTCATCAGTGGACAAATTTATCTACTGAAACATGAATCTGAATAACATCCTTGGGATTATTGCATAACAGCAGACATGGGGTGTGGGTTTCTCTGAAGAACACTGATGATTAAGTGTGCAGCAGAAGGAAGCTTACCTAGAGGAGAGGGAGAAATTGGAGATACCATTCCTACAGTCATTGCCACAGCAGTTACAACATATCCCTGAGCTGCATCCAAACTTACTGCACCGTGGCTTTGTGCAGTTAACACAGGTGAAATTTTGGGTTTGTTTTCGTCAAATTTAATGAAGCAGCTCTGTACTGTGACTCATGAAGGGCTTGTGTCTGTCATGTGCCACATCACATGATTTACTCAGCTCAGCACAGTGCATCAGTTTGCAAAAACAAAAAGATCAGTAAAGCTGGATGAAAAACAAGTATTTATTCTTTACCTGTAGAAGAGGCACAGGTTTTTTTCTCTCTTTCCTAAACCCCATTGTGATTTTCTGGGTATATCATGGAGTTGGAATGACAGATTTTGTTAATCTGGCTTCACTGTGCCCTTTGCCTGATAAGGTCAATCACCCTTTGCACCAGTTTAAGAGAAAAGGCATCTGTAAAATTAATGTGGTTTTGAACCTGCTGGAGATTGCTCAGTTTAGGGAGCTCTTATACTGAAGTCTGCCTTGTTTGATTTCATCTAGCCCCATACATGCAATGTAAATGAGCAGACCACAGGACCCAGAGTTTACCAGTACTCTTAAGTTACAAGGGAGAAACATGCTGAATTTGATTTTTAAACCGAGAAAACATGCACAGGTAAAAACCTGTGGGAAATGAATGTAGAACTGTTGGATTCTGATGCTACTGGCGGCAGTGTCACTGGAATAATGGTGGAGGTGAGAGATTCGTTTTCTGACCAAACGAACACAACTCTGCTGCCATTTATTGAGTGTATTTTGGCATTCTTCCATTGACTGTAGTGCCATTTCAGCTGCACAATCAGAATTTGACTTTCTGACTGTAGATTTTAAAATTCAGTCCTGACGTTGTCTGTTTATTAGCAGATTAGAGATCAAAGCCAGAGAAACATGGAGCATTGAGATGAAGCAAACCCAGCAGGCTGCTGGCAAACTGATCCTACTCTTTAAAAATGTTACTTTGCAGCTCATGATATAGTGAGGTTAAGTGAGGCAAATCAACAATTCAGTATACCCAAACCTTAAAAATTTAAACTTGACATTGTTGCATTGTATTTACTCCCTAAACCAGGCTCTTGAGTTGTTGATGGAAGTTGGTGGTGGTTTTTTCCTTTCCTAAAATTTTTGTTGTGGTTGTTCTTTGACTGTTGTCTTCTGTGTAATGTCATGGTGCTGTTTGGTTTGGAAGTGAGAAGGGAGCTTCTGGGAGTGGAGAAAAAGTAAGAAATGAAATTATGCTGCCAGCACTTCTTGGAAAGATTATCCCCAAGTTTTAAACACAGCAAGAAAGGGTGAGCACAGACAATGAACGAGACTTCTCAGCATATCCTGACTTGTAGCAGCTCAGATCTGAGGGCCACAATGCAGGCTGCCATAGCAGCCAAAACTCCATGTTGAGAGAGGTCTTAGAGCAGGTCCTTAGAAATGCTTTAAATCTACTTCTTTTTCTATTATACTTCTATTTATCTATATCATTTTATTTCCTGAACTATCTTATTTCAAAATACTGGCTGAAGTAACACATGATCTTGTATGCATGTGTGTGTATACATGTATAGTATATGTATTGGTTTTTCTTTTACATTGTGTCTTAAGGACCTGTAGTTTTCTACACTACAAGTGTGTTAGTTAAAATTTTAAAATTGATGGTCTCTTCTTTTTCAAACAATATAGAAGATAAGAACATAAGCAAGCATTAGAAATGATGAAAATAATTTCGCAGCATTTACTTGGTCATGAGGTAGCAGTCTTTCCTGAAAATTTGCATCTCAATCTGCAATTCAACATAATCTTAATTCTGAATTTTCAGAGGATCAAAAATCCCATTATATCACTCCCCCTTTGTGCTTCCTCCCTCTTCAAAATAAATTAGTAACATTTACATTCATATAAGGTAAAAGTGGGGCGGGGGGAGGAAGAAAAGAAAATATCCAGTGAAATATGGCCCAGTGTATATTCAAAAAGGGCTGCAATTCTAACAGCTCTTTGCCACCAAATTATTTACTTTTTTGCATCACAGCTCTCCCTGAAAGATGAGAAATGTCTTCTGATTGTGATGAAGACTGACATGGATGAAAGTGGAATGGCTTTTTATCATCTGTTACTGGAAGGAATGGCTGGGGGTCCAGGAGAGGAGGGGAGGGGAAATATTTTGATTATTTGCAAGACCTCTAATAGTCTTCCTCTGGATTTTTTTCTTTTTTAATTTTAATTTTTAGTCTTCCATTCCAAGAGCTGGTTACTGCTCATACAAAACCATCTTAATTTCTTACATACATAAGAAAGAAACTCAGAAGTAACAAGAAGAAATATACTGTTGCCAGTAATTCTTCTGTTCCTGTCATTGCCAGAGGAAAGTAAATAAATCCACAAAGCTTCAGCTCCCTTGAGCTTGTTTACATTTCTACCCAATTTTCTTCCTCTACAGGTTCACAGGCCTTTTTTAGAACAAAGTCCAACTACAGATCTTAATTCTCCCCTGGTCTCTGTCTCCTACTGTCAGTTTTCTCTAGACCTTCCTATTTTTTTTCTAGCATACACTCTTACAAAGCCAGTTGGGTACAGCTGTTTCTAAATTCAACATTCATCCCATCAATCTTCAGGTGCAATCTGTTGCATGCACAAAGGTCTGGCTATCATAAAAATATTATAGAATTCACTAAACCAGTCATTATTACTCTAGATATTGATCCTAAAAATGCTAAAAGGATAGCCTTTTTACATAATATCCCTTCTAAAAAGGGTATTACAGAACTTGCCTGATGTACTATCTATTAATAAAATTCTATGCTCATCAAGGAATTCTTTTGCTATGCTTAAACCTTTAAAATAGAAGACTGGAAATGGCTTAAAACTGTCTGAAAACAATGCTGTTTTTTTCTGCTGAGGAGTAATTATCCTGAAAATCTGTGGAGCCTCCATTGTGAAAATCACTAATCCCTCTAAAATAATGATTTGTAGTGACCCTCCAGAAGCAACTGAAGCTGCTCAATTTAATAACAAAATCCTCTCTTCCATCCCCAGTTTTGTCAAACTGGGAAATAAAAACCACAGCTTTGCTCTGGTTGCTTTTTTTTTTTTTAAGTGACTTTGATGCTGTTGTCTGATGGTCAGACAGAGATTGAAATTCTCAATCTAGCAGGGAGAAAGCTGTGTTGCAAACACAGAGGTGGATGAATTGCTTTCCTATTTGGCTGGTTTAGGAACCTTTTCAAATCTTACTGCAATTATGTTGTTTTTTTGGTTTTTTTTTAAAGCATCCTCTTGTGACAAAACAAATCCAAGGGATGAAGAAATTACAGTTCCCAGCATCCTGTTCCCAATAGCTAATTATCGCTGTTTCTAGTGGAATTGATTTTTAATCACACACAGAAATGTTCCCAAAAAAGATGAAGGATTAGACCAGACTGAGGCCAATAGGTATCTTGTTGGGTGTGTTAGTCACAATGATACAGAAGTGCTCCAGATTAGAAAATTGAACAGCACAGTGATCAGGGCTGCATATATGTGCAGTGTTTACTGTCTTTATTACCTGCTTACATTTGTTGCCAAAGTAGAGTCAGAATAGGAAGGAAATATTTGCAGCTGCTCTGATCTGTTAGTAATGGGTAAGGGCTGGGGTAGGGGATGTGCTTTAATAATTCTCTGTGGTGAATGCTAGACTTAGTTTTCTCACTAAGCATCATGAGTAAGTTATTTTTCTTTCTTCAGACAGAAGAGAATCTCTTCTCAAGCAGTCTGTTTCACAGTTCTTGCATTTCTACCTAATCAGGAACAAATTTAATTGTAACAGTTCCCTTCTCATTCAATTCACTTTAGAATTGTTCACTATTTTTCTCCCAGCCATAGGTTTTGATTTCTTTGATGCTATTCATTGTCACCACCAACATATTTTTATAGTAGTTCCCAGTGCAGTACAAGCTGTCCTCTCAAATAATCAAACGTCTCTATGTGTATTTATGGATAAGTGGCACTTTGGTTTGTGTTCATGCAACCAACATAACCATAAGCTGCCACTGATTTCTAGTTCTGTGATCAGTTCCTTTGTATCTGCCCAGAAAAGCTGAATTGTTGATGGAAATTATGCCCACACTGGAATAATGTTTGTATGGGTAAGAAATTGTCTGTCATTTTTGAAATTCCAAAAAATACTAGAACTGCTGTCATCAGACTTGGAGCAGCTGTCACTAAGAAAAGCCTTTTCCTCACTACGTGTGACACATGGCTTAGAAAGTCAGATGTCTGATTCTGGGATATGATTTGTGCATAGCTCCTCATTTGCTTGAAGAATGTTGACGGGAGACATTTAACTTTATTTGCTTTAGATTTGTCCTTGCCTCAGGAGCTGGTAAAACCTTTCTTGACATTGAGAGATGCTCCCCCTCTCCCCCTGTTCCATGCACATAATTCAACATAAAGTGTTGTTTGCATTTAAATGATGTATGAAGCCTTTTGTGAACGATGCTCAACTCAGGAGTAAATTTCACAATGACTTCTACTTTGGCTAAACCTGTGTTTAGTTTCCAAGATTTCAGTGGAATACAGAAAAGATGACTCGGCTCAGTTTACAGCCAGGCACTTGTACCAGTGTTTGGTACAAGTTGCTATTTAGTGCAAGTAAACTATTTGTGTGTTGCAATCAAGACAAAGCAAGAAGTGGGCAAAACTAGTTTAGGAGAGGTATAAAATCTGTTGTTTTGTATGAAGGAGTCTGGCTGAATATATTCATTGATACTCTTGTGTATCAGCCTCTGGGGCAGCTGTCTTTTGCTGTCTCTATTCTCCATAAGAAGCAGCATTTTCCAACGTGCTGCCTGGTGTTTTACTAACAAACTTTGCTGTCTAGTGTCCTGAATCTTATTTTGGGCTTTGGCCAAGAGGCTGAGGAAGGCATTCCTCTCAGAGAGAGACGTGATTTCTGAGCCAAAGAGCCCACTCTTGTCAGTGCCTAAATATTTTCTGTTGTGCCCTACTAACTGAGCACATCTCACCTTGCTTTCCCATGCACAATGAATCTTCATCTGTTCTGTGCAGGGACAGACTCCTCATTAAAAGAAGACAGGTCAAATCAAGAGATTACAGCCCCAGATTTAAAAATACCTCTAAAATACTTCAAGTTCTTTACTGGTAAGAACTGGAGGCAGCTGTGTAATCCTCGAAGGCTGCTATTTTAAGGATAATTCCAAAAAGGGACACAATACTGTAGCTGGTTATCACAAGAGCGATGTTCCTGGACTATTTTGGCTTGACAGAGCTAAAAGGAAAAGACAAGAAAAAGACAAATTAGAAAAGCTGTTGCTGTTCTGACTTCCTCGCATTCATGTTTTTAACTGGTTATTTGAAATGTGTACTTTAAAAATATTTTAGCTGGCTGTTTTTGACAAAACTGATTGGAATCCCATGTACAATAATTGCTACTGATTTTCATGCAAAATGCAGAATATTCTTGGGGTGGTGGTGGTGTGTATGTTCATAAAGGCATGGTCCTCTCTTCCTCCCCTGTAAGGAAGTGATTAATCAATTAGTGGAATGACATAACCTATGTAGAACTAGATCCTCCACTCTAGATATTTCACGCTGAAAAGAGTGGAAATAATTTCATATTTGGCTGTAATTTTTAATTGATTTGGAGTAACTTCATCCTAAAAATGCACTCAGTAAATATACAGCACAGTGACAGAACATGATTAATGTGTGTGCAGCTTTTCCCTTGTGAGGTAGTGAGCAAGCAGTGCTTTTTCAGAAACAGCCATACCAAACCTAAAACAGTTCAGTAATTAAAGATAATAAAGAGTCATAAGTGTGTTGTTTGTGAATAAGCATTGGAAGTGGCAAGAAGGCTTTGCAATCTTCGATGTATTTTGTGTATTTACTCAGCTTTTTCCTGTGGTGGTTCTGAATTGCACTCGGAGGGATTCATTGGCTGTGGCATCACAAGGACACTGCTGGACAAACTGCCGTGCCAATAACAACTGGTCTGGCTGCAGAAGGATCACTGAATGTCTTGTGCTTTTGCTTAGCATCAGGTGTTACTTTGCTGCCTTTTATCATTCAGTGTTCTAAAGTGGAGAGAATGCAGTAAATGCTGGGATGGAGTACTCTCTGCATGCTGCTGATGTTGCACACTCTTCCCTTTTAAAATGGGGATTTTTGCTCCTCACCCCTCTTTCTGTTCCCATGCAGGGTCGCCAATACCTGTGGGCATTGATGTGCAGGTGGAGAGCATTGACAGCATATCTGAAGTTGACATGGTGAGTAGAACTGGAATGAAGGATTTCAGTAAAAATGCAAGAGGTTCAGAAACATCCAGATGGATGATAGAGAATACTACAGTTAAGGAAAGCAAACCCTAAAGAGCACATCTTTGCCTTGAAGCATGCATTTAAAGTAGTAAATGTTGAATTTCTCCCTGGGCCAGAGGAACAGCTCAGAGTGGGCAGTGCTCTGGTTTGAAAACTTCAGCTATTCAATAAACACCCTGGGCTTCCACAGGAGTTCTCAGTACTCTGCACTTTGCATGATGAGGCTTCATGTCCTTTGCTTCTTTTGCCTATGCAAATCTGAATATTCCATAATTGTGGCATGGGTGGAGCTGTAACCATAACAAATGGAAAGAGAAACATCAGTTCCAGAAGTGGTCCTGGGAAGGAGACATTGCAATTAGGGCTCGTGGTACTGGAATGCAGGCTGTTCATTCTTCAGTCCAAATTGTCACTAATATTGTCAGTATAAACTCCTGCACTCCTTTACAAACCTACCCATATAATAAAATCATGTTACAGGGCCATAAAATCCTATTACAGGGGAAGATCTAATACTCCCTTCACAGTATTCTTATCAGAAGCAATTCTTCTACTGAGATAGATGATGTCTGCTTAATAGTACACAATTTATGTAGGTGAACACAGAGCAGTAAGGTTGTGCAGAAGCTCACACTGGCCTTGCAGCACCCTTTCCATCTCTTCCCACAGTATATTTGAAATTGTGATGTTTCTCTAAATAGGATCATAAAATATTAGTAATATTTTATATTTACAGATATTGTAGTTACTGTAATTGTTGTAAAATAGAATTGCTTGCTCTTATGATATTCATTATATTTGTTTCTTTATGATGTATTTAATGAATATACTAATGAATGATGAATAAATATACTAATTTAGCTCTTGTACAATCTTTGTACAAAAGGTACAGATTTTTAAAAAATTGACCAAGTGCTCATGAGGCACTCAAATAAATCCCTTTGTAAACAAACCTTAAAGGAACCACAGTCCATTCTTGGAAAAGGTTGTGAAGATTTCCAGAGGAAATGGTTTTTTTCCATTTACCTGTGGTTGGTTTTAAAGCTTTTTTATCACTGCACAGCAGGCTCAGTCCAGACCACTGAAATATATAGAAGTTTTATCTAAGGATAAATGAAGTCTAAGCCTCAGACACCAGGGACAAGAGAAACAACCAAAACCTCAGCAATATTCACATTCAAACTCAATGAGCGGTACTTGATTCCTCTCATTAAGCATCTTTCAGATAATGTCCAAAGAAGAAATTGATTTTTTGCATGAATAATTTGTAGTGTTTTCTGTTGCACTTGACTAAAACAAGCATTGTCTCCTTCTATTTTTGATGAAACAAAGGACTTCACAATGACTTTGTATCTCAGACACTACTGGAAGGATGAGAGACTCTCATTCCGTAGCAACAAAAACAAAAGTATGACTTTCGACGGACGGCTGATAAAGAAGATCTGGGTACCTGATGTGTTTTTTGTGCACTCCAAAAGATCTTTCATCCATGATACAACTGTGGAAAACATCATGCTCCGGGTGTATCCTGATGGCAACGTCCTCTTCAGTCTGAGGTGAGGAAATACCCTTCCCTTAGAAAATCCATGACTGCAATTGTCATGTATTGGCTGTAATTGGAATTACTGGAAATACTTGCAGGTAAGATTCTCATACTGATATTAATCTCCTGGCAGCAAATAATGGGAAACTGGTGACCAGTGTGCCAGTGGGAAAATAAATTTAGGACTGAAAACATATTTTTTTCTATCATTACTGTTTCCTCTCAAGGGAGTTTATCAAGTGTTAATTCCTTGCCAGTGGCTCCAGCAGTATTGCTACTGAGTACAGTAAAGCCCACAATTATTAACAAAGAAAAAAACATGGTTATGGTTGTTTCTTTTCTCCTGAGTCTTTTAAAACTGTCTCAGCTATTTTCACCCTACTTGCCAGTTAACATACCAGTGATACAAGCCAGGGCTCTAGAAAGGCATAGAGAGCAGATTTTTGGTGCTGATACCAGCACTGTTGAGGGACTGGAAAGTGAAACAGCAATTCCAGAACTGGAATAGCAAGGTCATTAAATGTGTCTCCCTTCCCTCTGCATGATATTGCTTTGCTTTATGAAGGAGATTTGGATGATGTGGCAGAAATAGTTTTAATGGAGGAATTTTCCCCCTAGGGTAAGGAACCTGAGGCGTCTGCATTGCAGAAATAGTTTGTTATTCATTAGCTCTGTGCACAGAGGTGATGTTTCATTCAATCTGGACAGTTTGAAGATTTATGGAAGCATTTGAGATTCTGGCTGTGTAATAATTGTTTCAACAATTAATGAATTTATCTCCTCTGTCATGAGGACATGCAGAAATCCTCACAACAAAAACTGTACACCACTTTAAAGTAGTGTATGTTCAAGAGTCAGACTGACAGTAAGGTACAAAGTGGTGAAGTGTGCTTTTTTTTTGCTGTATCAATTTCCATCATTCTTGAGAAGGAGGGATCAGAGGAGCTATACCCCACCACTAAGGCTTATATCAGTGATTCTCAGTGAGAAGTAGGATATATTCCTTAGGTGTGCCTTAAAACACCCTTTCTTGTATTGCCAGTTTTACATGTAGTTAGTAAATTATATTCCTAATACTTACATGCAATAAATCTGCATATTTCACAGTTTTTCTTCAGTGCCTGGCATCCAGGATTTTATTGAAACAAAGTAAAACAAAAATCCAGATCTGTTGCTAAAATAATCTTCCTTTTCTTCTTTTTCCCCATGTCCTTTAGTCAATAGCTGAAGGATGGAAACAACATCCGTATTTGGAAGTCCTATGCAGGTCCCACTCTTATGATCTTATTTCAAGCCAGTAAAGTTTTATATTTGTGAAAATTCAGTTACAGGGTGGTTACTGATCACAAATTTTCAAAGGGCACTTGTATAACCAGTATAACCCTCGCTGAAATTCCTGTAGGCTTCCATTTGATGGGCAAAACCATCAAATGACATGCAAGCTGTGACAGGAAAGGAAAATTTGGAAGTATTTACCATATTCAAGTTGCTGCCCCTAGCTAGTTAAATTTTATTTGTTCTTTATTAAATACAAGGGAATATTTGTCCTCTAAACTTTTGTGTAAAAGCAGGTGGAATGCAAAATTGTCTTTGCCTAGATTTCCTTAAGCTTTCTACAAAATAAAGCAGTTCATTTAAGAGGAGAGCAAGCTTCCAGAAATTGCAGCTAATCTCTTTTTGCAATTAAATATTATAACCATTCTAGCTGGGAATAGAGCTCTTGGAATAATATTTGCTATAATCTGCAATATTATCTACTTCAGTCTATGAGAAATCAAGTCAAGAAATGTGAACGCCCTTTGTTAATCTTCATAAGTGTAAACCTTCAAAGCAAAATGGGTGAAGGGCTAATGAAGGATCAGGCCAAATATAGAGTTTAAAAATCAAAGATAATATATTTAATAATAAGGAACATTTATGTTTAAAAAAAAAAAAAATATGATCTCTGACTGATTTAGCTTTATTTAACCATCTTGTAGCTAATTGAGAAGCATCTAAAAGGGCAGAAAACCTCAATCAACAGGATTCTAAAAAGCAGATTGGTTGGGGTTCTCACTAAGATGTGTGCACAGCTAAGAAAGTGTGAAATTTTAATTTTATTTCTGTTTTTGTCTTCCTTTCTGCAGAATAACAGTTTCTGCTATGTGCTTCATGGATTTCAGTAGGTTTCCTCTGGACACACAGAACTGTTCTTTAGAACTGGAAAGTTGTAAGTTTAATTCCTAATTGTACCAGCACTCCATCTTGTGCATAATACCTCTTTCACTTACTTTGATGTGTGACCTGAACCCTTCAGCATGTACATATTGGACTGTAAGCAATTTGGGATCTTTCCAGACCTCAGTGACCTTTGGGAAGGTGGAAAAACCTTGATGCACCCTACTTTATTCCCACTGGGTGTTTATTCCAAGGCCTAAATCTAAACATCTGTCAAAAAGCATGAGGGTTTTTTCAGTGAGAAGAAAATGTGCAGGTTAAAAGTAAAATAAAATGTGAATATTTGACTTGTTGGAAAAATGAAAATGGGTGCTTATGTTACTGTGAAGCATCTGCTTTTTCACCCCTGCCTCAGCTGCTGGCAGGGCACAGGACTGGGCTGCACTTGGAGCAAGAAGGGAGCATGGTCTTTTTCCACACCAACTGACAAACTGGTGTGAAAAAACGTCTCTTTGGGGTTTTCCCAGATTGGTTGAGTGCTCTCCTCTCCCTAAGAAAGGAAAGAGAAGTGATTTACTTTAGTAACTTTGTAACTTCAGTTTCTGCTTTCTCACAGATGCATACAATGAAGATGATCTGATGTTGTACTGGAAACATGGCAACAAATCCCTGAGCACAGATGAGCACATTTCCCTCTCCCAGTTCTTCATTGAGGAATTCAGTGCTTCCAGTGGACTTGCTTTTTACAGCAGTACTGGTATAGTAAGCCCCTCTCCTTAGAAGAGAGAAACACAGGATAAAACCATGGAGAATGTGTTTCACATTCAAATTCTTTGCTAATAAATGACAGTGGCTGCTGAGAGATCAGTTAAAATGAGGTCTTGTCAGTCTGGGGCCTTGGTTCTCTTTGCACTACCAATATAATACCTTATTTTAGGAAAAAAGGGCCATAATAATACTTGTAACTTCATATTTGGCATTAAGAACCTGAAAAAAAAAATGCACAGCAACCAAAAACGTGCTGTTATGAGCTCTTGCAAAATCATGGTGCTTCTCTGAAAACTATTGGAGTATTGAATTTACAGGAATCTTTATGTTCTGGCTATACAGAAAAGCATCAAAATGAAAATCCTAAAGGGTCAGATGCTAGAAAGCAGACAAGAAGAATTTTTCAGTGTGTTTTAACATTTTATTGGTTAAAATATCCTCACTTTTGGAGCTGTGTAATGTCACTAAAAATCTGGTGACTGGAGGATTTTCATGAGACTGTTTTATATTAGATCTGTTCAGGTCTAATTAATCATTTGCCTAATTTTCCTTGTTTATAAATAAAGTTTCAGGAAAAAAAACACCCTTTATGTCAGTGCAACATCGTTTAAATTCAGGTTAATCTGCTCCAGACAGGTTTTTATTTCTCCCTGTAGATCTTGCTCTGTACTTTCTGGCAAACTGCAGAGGCTTTAAGAGTTTATTGTAGTCTTGATTTCATGCAAGGTGGGGTTTGTTTTCTTTGTATTTTACATGAAATTATAAACTTTGAAACACTTCTCTATGTAAGTAGTCTAACTATAGTTTTTTAACCAAAGAAAACAGCACTCTTGCTATTGTACTTTGCAGTGTGAGTCAATTCATTTCAGTTTGGTTATTGCCTTTTATATCAAAACAGATGAATAAAAGAGAAACTATTCCATTTAATATGATAAGGTGCACAACTCTTTGGAAAAAAGCCTTTAAGGAAAGCAGCAGACAGATTTTTTTTATATACTTTATTTACAGGTTATTTTTGCATTCAAAAGAGGGCCATTCAAGTTTTTGGTGGCTGCTACTGAATGCAGAAATCCCAGTTTAAATTATGATGCAGCCTAAGTGGTGAGGAATTCACAGCTTGATAAGGTTCTTCACCCTTATCTCCTGCTCCTGTATGAGCTAAGAACAGAGCTCTATCTTTCAAGAGCCACTGTCATGTGAGAGGAGGGTGAGTGATACCCTGCTAGGATAACTGTGCCTTGCTGAGAGCTACATCAAATTTGTCCTTTTTCTAAGAAGGAGACTGGGATATTTTCCACCTAAGACTAGGTTCCAGGAACTCAGCTGGCTTCTTTCTGCCTTGCTATTCTCACCAAAAACACTCATGGCAAGCAAATGGAGCTTTGTGCACAGCTGGGCACCCTCACAACGCCTCTGCACCCAGGGCTTTGCAGCACTCTCACAGCATCTTTGACTTTGCAGAGTGTAACTGCTTTACACTTGACACGCAGAAGTTCTGATGGTGACCTTATTCAGCAGCATATAGGTGAAAGAGAAGACATTTTTAAAGTCCCAGGGACCACTGGGAAGTACCTGAATAATGCTTGTAGCATATCTGGTAATCAGAATGCTATCCTTTGTAGGCTTATGCACTTGTCTTCGGCTTTGAGGTTTTGTTTTGCTCAGGAGGTTCCACTTTCTCTTGTTTTTTTTGTTTCTTGTTGGAAGAAAATTTACCTTCTAAGTAAATAATAGTGGAGAACAAACAGCACCACTCTGATGAGAGTCATCATTCCCACAAAGCAGCTTTCTGCATTTCAGGTTCTGCATATCCCTTCCTGTGAATCTCAGTGAACAACAACTGTAGGTGTTTAGGCTTTTGGAGTTCCCAGACCTCCAGAGGAGCAACAATTTAAATCCATTTTAGAGACAATAATCTTTGAAACAAAAAGCCTTCTCCACAACTGCAAACACAAGAGAACGTTTAATATTATTTGGGGTTCATTTTGCTATGTTCTTCTCTATAGAATCACTGGCTGTGATGGCAGGAGTGCTCCAACACAGGCTCACGGATGCCTCTGTCTGTCCTGGACCGGCAGATGCTCGGCAGCCACCCACTTTTGCCTTTTTACCTCCCTGTAAGGTGGTTTCCCTGCCGTGGCAGGAGGTACAGCACGGATGCAGTGCTGCACAGGCAGAACATGCCCCAAAATTCACTAGATGGCACCCTGTCCTCTGAAGTGAATACTGGGCCAGCAAGCAGGTGGCTCCCACCGAAAAATAGAAGGAAAGAAGGGCTGCTTCTTGTCATTTCAGAGAAGGCAGGGTGTTGGCATCACTGAACAGTGTATCATGTCTGTATTCTCCTGGCAGTTTCACTTCAAGTCTATTTAATTATTTCAGTTTCCCAACCCCAATATTTTAGGCATGCAGCCGTGACCCTTCACTCTCATAAATGAGGGAGGGTGGACAGTTTGTAAAGCACTGTGTTAAACTAAGGTGGTGGCAAGATTTCTGAGGCATTTACTGCTCTGCTGTGTGGATACACCACTCCTGCCAGAAGGAGGGGCCAGCAAACAGAACTCACAAATAACACAGCTCTCTTCTCTTCTCCCCCACCTTTTTTTTTTTTTCCCAATAGGTTGGTACAATCGACTTTTTATCAACTTTGCACTCCGCAGACATATTTTCTTTTTTGTGCTACAATCCTATTTCCCAGCCATGCTGATGGTGATGCTGTCTTGGGTTTCCTTTTGGATTGATAGAAGAGCTGTTCCTGCCAGGGTGTCATTAGGTAAATTCTGTATATTCTTTGGGAAGTATAGAATTGAGAGGGGAGGGTTTGGAGTTACCTTAGCTTATTTACACAGGACATAAGCAAAAAGATCAGATAATTGCCTGAACAACACTGTTATTACCTCTGTTGTCATTACCTGTAGTCAGTCTCTACATTTGGAAAGGGGATGTTTGTTCAGACTGGCTTTGCTATTTTTGGAAACAGCTCATGCACCACAAAAGCAAAAAGGGATGATTCTGCAGATTTCCTGATAGAATTTGACTTAATTGCAAAACCTGGGGTTTCCTTCCCTCTTCCCAGCAAAGCAACAGGTAGGAACAGGCAGTCAGATCTCTCCCCAAATCCATGGATCATTAGGTGAAGCCAAATCTATGCAAAAGCTCTGCAGCTCTTCTTTTTCTCAAGAAACATTCATTATCTTCCTACCAACTTGGAAACAGTTTACCTGTGTGGCAAAACCTTTCACTGTGGGACACCTTAGAAATGTTTGCTTTGTATGTTGTCAAATTTCTTAGACAAGAGAAAAAGTCCTCATTTTTCTCTATAACTATATCAATCTAGAAAAAAAATAGAACTGTAGCCACTCAGGTCCCTTTCTATTGGCACAGTCTAAAGCTATTAATACATGAGATTTAAATCTATTTGTTAATCTGTAAACAAATGATGGTACCTCCTACCTACTTTTATTAATGCATCTATGAATTCCTTTTATTTAGAAGAAATTTAACTTCATCTTTAAAAAGAACTTTTTAATTCTCAGTAGGCAATTTTTAATGTTGTCAAGATGGTTTTGCTGATCATGTTCTTTATGTATGGATTTCTGCAGAAGGTTATGCATCAGGAGTTCCATGAATAAAGCACATTTCATTAGCATAATCATACATAATTTATAGGAAACCTTAACTACAAAGTTTAATAAGCCTAGCTCCTTAGCCTAGAGTATATGTATATTAAATGAATTGATTTCCTCTTATATGGTGTATTTCAAACTCCATCCTTCAACCTAAAGAAGCTGCAGAGAGGTAGGGGGAAAACTCTTGTATATTCCAGTGGACTTGAACTGGTGTAGAGCTGGAGAAGGGCTGCAGAGACTCAGCTGACAGTGCTGTCTCACAGAAATAAAGATGTTTTCACTTCTATAGTTACATTGATTTCTTTAAAAGCAGAGCCTGAGTTGGGTGTTGTTTTTTTTTTTTTTTCTCTGAGCTGGAGCAAACCAAAATGAAATGAATATCTGATGTAAGAGCAGAGATTGAAAAGATGAGGGTGAAATTCTGGTCATACTGAGGCAAACAATATTTTTTTCTTAGTTTCAGTCCTGTAGCATTTTTATGCTAGATTGTTTTTAGAGAGCCCTGGAGTTATGACAGGGACATACAGGCTGATAAATGTTCTCAATAAATACAATTTGAGAAAGAGTTGTGAGGGAAAATTATTATTATTTAGCGATTTTCCTGGACAAGGAAATATGCGGTGGCAACCTTGGCTCTGGGAAGTGAAGGACAACCACAAACCTTTCACCTGTGTGTGGCAGTGCCCAAAGCTGTCACAGAAACGTGTTCCTTATGCTGCTCAATGACCATTCTGAGCTGAGAGATGATTTAGTGCTCTCAGCATTGTGTGTGATGGGTCCTTCATGGTTCACTCCACTTCTCAGAGCCTGTGTGAGGAAGTTAAAGGGGGTGTCAATCACATGGCCTCACAAAGCTGTGCTGTCCAAGCAGTGGTGATGAGCTGAACAGAACCAGCTGGCCAGAACTGTGATAACCTCTCTTTTCTCTCTGGCAGGTATAACTACAGTGCTGACAATGTCGACCATCATGACAGGAGTAAGTGCCTCAATGCCTCAAGTGTCTTACATAAAGGCTGTGGATGTGTATTTATGGATCAGCTTCCTTTTTGTCTTCCTGTCAGTCATCGAGTATGCAGCAGTGAACTATCTCACCACAATTGAAGAGAGAAAACAACTCAAAAAAAGGGGCAAGGTACAACCCTCTGTGTTTTTTTACCTTCTGAAAGCATCATGGAAAGCCACAGAGTAGTCCTTATACACCACTGTGATAACAGAACAGTAACAATGTCTGTCTCCACTCTATATCTCACCTTTTTTTTCACTTGGGTGAAGGAAGACCAAGTGTCCTCCTCTCTGAGATCCTGAGAGGTTTGTGTTTCTCTTCCTTTTCTTGTGGCAGAGGTTAGGGATATTTTTTTGCCCCCTTTTTTCCCCCCTCAGAGGAATATAACCTTCCTTCTGTTTTCAAATACTTATCAATCAATCTTCTGTCTTTGAAATAGACCTCAGCATACCCTCATATGATATTCCTCCCTGTTTCCTGTTTCTTTTTTGTCCCAAGACCAGATGAATGACAAGGTCATTTTTATAAAAGCGTGCCTGAAGCAGAAATAGTCATAAGTTAAACATCTGCTTTCTGTGAAGCTCTCACTTAAAACCTTTGCTTGAAGAATATCCCCTCTGTAAACTCACTTGCTGGAATATCATGAGGGGAAGAACACAGAAAGGATGCATATGTTGCTCACATGATAGGATAATCCCATCAAAAACCTACTGCCAGAAATGTTTGCAGTCATTTCCCACAACTCCAACAACACAGACCTACAGGAGAGAGTTTGATTCTTCTGTTTCAGAAGCTGAGGCACAAATTGCCAGCCAGCAGCTGGCAGTAATCAGGCAGACAAGTGTGTTTTATGACATTTGATGACATTTCCTTGCTCATGTCCCGCTCAAGGGGGCAGGCCCCACAGAGAGCCATACTGTGGGAAAGCCCTGTTCTCCACATGCTCTCCACAGAGAGAACAACACTGAGGGCAAAGCTTTCTTGATCTTCTGTTTTGCTCATTTATGATTTGCCAAAATGGCTCCTGCTAGACACAGAGTAACCCTCCTTTGTTGCCAGGCTTCGGGAATGTACAGCATGGATGCAGTGCAAGCAATGGCTTTCGACGGCTGCTTCCACGACACGGATGTGGACATGGATCTGACTCCCTTCCCAGACCCCTGTGAGGAGAATGAGACCAGGGCAAGTCAAACCAACATCTCCAATGCAGACACACCTCGCTTAAAGAGGAAGAGATCTCTGAAGGGAAACGTGGGCAGGATTATTTTACAGAACAATCATGTTATTGACACATATTCCAGGATTATATTTCCCAGTGTATATATTGTGTTCAACTTTTTTTACTGGGGTTTGTACATATGAACTAAAATGCATATAAACTAGACATTATTTTGTGTATGAGGGTTACATCATACTTCAAAAATAATGCAACAGCAGCAGAGGAAAAGGTTATGATTTTCCAAAAGAGACTTCTACATCAAACCTGGGCTGGTTTGGTCAGCAGCAAAACTCATGAAAAACTCTCACGTGTCTAGGTTTTTTTCCAACTGGACTATGCAGAGCTTCACTGGGGTGATCCCATGCACAGGCTCCGCTGCAGTAGCACAGGAGCTCACTAAAGGAGCCCTTTGCCAGGCCCCTGAACAGACAGCAGCTCCCACCTGAGGTATTGCCCTGTCTCTGTCTGCACGCCAACCCTTCCTCTCGAATCAGCCTCTCTGTTCTTCACCTGTGCTCCATTTTGGTCGGCAATTGGCACCAACCACTTTGGGATAGCTCCTGTTCTTCTTTCACTTCCTGCATTTCAGTTTGCCAGGGCAACCTGTGTGCACCTCAGCAGCCTCTGCCCTGGGATGGGAACCAGGGGGAAAATGATGGCTCACCAGTGCAGTAGGGACCAGCAGGAAGCAGAAGGCCAGGCTGATGGGGCTTTATAGATCATGCCTCAACAACGCTTCAAGAAAACCCTTCACCCTTGTCAGCTGTCCATGAATCTCCATGGGACCTCTGTTTTGAAGAATCTGCCTCACCAGTCCCTGAGGCAGCACAGGAACAACATCCCAGACCCCGTGCACTTGCAGCCACTTCCCAGGTGGGTGAGCAGCATCCCCAGCACGAGCTGTGTCCTTCACATGTCACCTCTGCCCCACCTGGACCTGCTGTAATCCCCTGCTTCCTGCAGAACCCTTTGGTTTAGAAACACAGGTTTTGAGAAACAGGTTTTAGACAACTTTGTCAAGAGAACAAAGCAACCACGCCTTCAGTTCTTCTGTTTATGTTGCACGTGAACTTGGGGTTTTGCCTCCCTCCCTCTCCCTTTGGCTTTTGAGATTGAATGTTCCAGTGAGGAAAAGCTGCCTCTGCCCCTTACAGCAGTGATCCCCAGCACAGTTCCAGGAAAAAAAGGAAACAGCTGTGCCAAAACAGAGACACATACAGGAAACCTGTCAGTCTCAGATGAATCCTTCATGGAAATATCCTTAGGTTCAGGCTAAGGAGGCTGAATTAAGGATGTTCAGGGATAAACACAGAAAGTTTTCACAACTCCAGGAAAAGAATCAAGATCACTTTTGTAACTTTCCCAAATAAGGAGCATTTTCCACTAAATTCCTGGGGTCCATCTGTCATTTAATGAGCTGAGTTTATATTTACAAAGTCAGTTCAAAATTATCATTTGTGGTGGAAAAATGTGTCACAAGGTAAATGCTTGGTCACTGCTTGGTCAAATTTATTGGTCAAGGAAGTGGGAATAAAATTGGAAGCCTAAATCACTCTCTAGTTTCTTCATTTACTTTATTTTATTTACTTACTTTTTTTCTTTTCTTATTTAATTTACTTATTTTCTTGCTCTCATCTGGTTTGTTCAGAGCATGGTGATGTCTCAACTTTTTCAAAGAGCTTCATTGTCAGGCTCCCAGTTCCAGAGCTGGAGGAGCGGTGACACTGTGCGTGCTGAGTGACTGAAATCTCACCGAGTGTGTGGCACAGAGCGCTGCCAAACAAATGTGTCAGAGCTGAGACAGCTTTGATACTTTTCCAGGAAATCCTGTCATGGAAAGCAGAACCATACCAGGAATGACAATGCTGGGAATGCAAAGTGAAAGGACACACAGGCTTTGGCAACAGTAACAGCACACCAGACCTCAAGCTGAGCAGATGTATAGTGTAGTTGAATATAAAAACACACCATCACAGCCTTGTTCCTACACTGCAAATATGGGGCATCCTGCACAGATGTTCCAGATTGCCCAAGAAGATCCCATCTAGTTGCTCCAGATGTGTAATGTGTCTTCCAGACCTTTCCCATGAACAAATGTAACATCGTTTTCACATATTTTTTTTTAATCTGCCCTACAAGAAGTATTTGTTGTGTAGCCAACAGTGAAGCCTCAGCCTCCAACAGAAAAAAACATTCCAAATAATTTCCCTTTCCTCCCCTCTTTCAGTTTGAAGCCATTCCCCCTTGTCCTCTCACTACACGCTCCTGTAAATGATATTTAACTGCATGCTTTTACAGAAAAGCTTATAATTTTTATCTTCTTAATGGAGTGACAGGGATGATACCAGGATATATTATGCTTAAAAAAATCTATTGCTTGTACAAATAGTAAAAGATAACAAACGAATGATTTCTTGTCTAGAGGGTGCTAGAGGGCTGGCTAAAGCTCCCATGACCCTCTGAAGTGTGTGTTAACTTCCTGACAGGTATGGTAATAAATACTTTCAGACAATTTGTCTCTGCAGATCAGCACGGAAGTCTTTAAAAAGGTATTCACGAGAATTTCCCGTTCCTGCCGGTTTTGCAGGGTTTTATATGCCACAACATTTACTGCGAGTTACAGCACCACAGGCATTATGTAAATACATACTTGTGTGAGTGTTCATCCTGCTGGCACTCAGGCAGTGACGCTGAGGGTACTTTGTGGATTTTTGGAGCAGAAATGATAGCTTGTCATGATTTCTCTGACCGGCCGAGGTGCAGGATGTGGCCTCACTATTTTTATCACTATTCATCTGCTGCTGCACCCATCTGTAATAAGAAAACATCCTGTGGTTGTTAGCGTAGGTGATGCAAACTTTTAAGTCCGGACAATTTCATTCTTAAACGTTTTATAATTCTTCAAACTATCAGTACACAAGAATAAAGTTTTAGCAAAGACTACCTAACATCTTTTTCTGATGTCAATAGCCAGTGTAAACGAAACCATTAATAGGCCTCTTTAGCAAAGGTAATTAAAAGTACTCCTGGAAGTTTTCATGTGCTCGGTAAGAATTCTGATGATTTCTTTGAGGGAGCCTCAGGGGGACTCTGGAACAGGATTTTGGTCCGGGAAAAGAAAAAAAAAGCTAAAGCCCAGACACTGTTGTGTGTACGAAGCAAAATTTAATCCTCTGAGTAACTTCAGCGGAGATACCGTGGCGCTCCTGTTGGAACACACACAGGAACAAGGCTGGAATAGCGCCGTGTTTCCTTCTGGCCGCCCGGAAGCGTCTCCTCCCGAGGCACCCAGCGCGGCAGGCCCGCCTCCCGCTTCCTTCCAGCGGCCACATCCCGCGGGCCGGCCCCGGCCCGGCTCCGGGCCTGCCTGCCGCCCGCAGGGTGAGTGCGGGGCTGCGGCAAGCGCAGGGGAAAGAAGGGAAGGGGAGGGGAAGGAAAGGGAGGGGAAGGAAAGGGAGGGGAAGGAAAGGGAGGGGAAGGAAAGGGAGGGGAAGGAAGGGGAGGGCCGGCGGCGGGACCGCGTGTCCCCGGAGCCGCCGTGCCCGCCCGTGCTCCCGCTGCTCCTCACGGCCGAGTCCCCGTGCGGGAACGGGCGCTGTGTCCCGGTGCGAGTGACACTGGCGACACTGGCCACAGCAGCTGTCCCCGTCTGCCGCTGGGATCGTGCTCCAGCCCTGCCCAGAAGCACCTGGGGGTGTGGGGAGGTGAGGAATGGGACCGGGCCGGCCGTGCGCTGATCGCGGGCTGCGTGAGGGAGCGGATTGCGCCCCTCTGCTCCGCTCGCATGAGATCCCAGCTGGATAGATGGTTCCATGGGAAGGACAGGGACCTGTTTGGAGCCAGAGATCCCAGCTGGAGAGCTGCTCCCAGCAGGGAAGGACAGGGATCTGCTGGAGCCAGAGATCCCAGCTGGAGAGGTGGTCCCAGCAGGGAAGGACAGGGACCTGTTGGAGCCAATCCAGAGGATGCCACCCAGATGCTCAGCGCCTCTGCTGGGAAGACGGGCTGAGTAGGCTGAGCTGGTTCAGCGTGGAGAAGAGGAGGCTCTCCAGGGATATCTTTGCAGTAGTTAAATACTGTGTGAGAGACAGAGAAAAGACTTTTTACCAGGGCTTGCAGCAACAGGACAAGGGGAAAAGATTTTACATTGTAAGAGGGTAGGGGATAATAAGAGTATAATTTAGATTGGATGTAAGGGAGGATTTTTTCTGGTGAGGCCCTGGCAGCTTGCCTAGGGAAGTTGTGGCTGCCCCATCCCTGGCAGTGTTCAAGGCTGGGCTGGATAAGGCCTTGACCAAATAGATGGAGTGGGAGATGTCCCTGCCCATGGCAGGGGCTTGTGCCAGGTGATCTCTTCCAACCCAAACCATTTGGTGGGTTTCCAGTTGTAAATAACTAATAAAACACTACAGAGAAGCACGTGGAGTAAATGAAGCAGAGTTCTGTGAACAGTACATATGTGAATTTAACTTGATTAGATCCATCTGAGCGAGCTGAGAGGTTGAAATGACTGCTTTAGGTCTGGAATTCAAAACCATCAAATCAGGAATGGTTGCATTTGTGTTCCTGACATTTGGGGAATGCCAGTTTTAGATCCTAGTGCCAGCAGCATCTTCAGATCTTGCTGCCAACAAGGGACTAATTTGCAGTTTTAAATTTTTTTATGCATTCCCTTGCCTCATGTAGAACAGTGGCTTCCTGCTGCTGGGAATGTCCGTCCTGCTGGGAAGGTGGTGATGTGAATTCCCTCCTGCAGGACTGAGGTGACCACAGGTTACTATTGAGGGACAGGCTGCCCCAGGAGCTGGGGGAGCAGCAGGGTGTCCTGCTGCACAGGAGAACTTAGTGCTGCCTGGAAATACCAGAACTGGGGTTTAGGTTTCAGGATGAGGGGTCTGTACAAGTAAAAGCATCTCAGTACATTGATAGCATTTGCTTTTGGGAGCAAAGCTGCCATTTTTACTGGGAAATGAAAGCATCAGCAGGTTCTGACTCCTCCTGGGTTGGCTTCTCAGACTGGCTCAGACGTGCCCAGAGTCAGTTTGGGTTGGCCAGCCCAGGAGGAGTCAGAACACTTGGCTGCCAGGCTGTGCTGCTCCGGGGCTTGGTGCTGGCTCATCCTCAGGATGCTTAGCTCAGCTCCCCAGGCAGGCTTCTACTGCTGCTCTGGGGGAGGAGATGCTGGAGCAGACTCTTGGCAAGTCTGCCTGCACATGGTTTAGACCTACTCTTAACTCGATTTGTGCCTTAACTTTCCTGAGAACTTGGCACCTAAACCATTTGTGAATTAACTTTTTTATTCTCGTATAATTGTACACAACGTACTGTGGAAAAACAAAATAAATTATTTTCAGCTTTAAAATTAAATGTCTTTACTTGTATGATGGAATTATTTTTATTCTACATAAACCACGAAGTTTGACAGCTTGGCAGAAATTAAAACAGAATTTTGGCATTTTGGTCCTTAAACTGGTACATTTTACAAGTCTTAAGCTTTTAGATTTAGTAATTACATAGCATCAACAGAAAGGCCTAACAACATTCCTTCTTTTGTAAACTGTTACTGTTGAAGGAAGCGTAATAAGAATACAAGTTTTTGATCCTGCCCCCTCTCTCCGCCTCCCTCTGCATGTTGCCACTCAGTCTCTTAAAGCTGAGTTGATTTTTATTTTCTCAATAATTTGCAGCTGTTGCTACAGAAGACCACTTGCTCACAGGTTCTTTGTGTGGGTGGGTTGCTGCATTGGTAATGATCCATTGGGTTTCAGCACATGTTCTTCAGTATAAACTCAGCTGTGGGATGTGAGCTCCTGTGAGGAATGGCTCCCAGCAGAGCCCTTTGGGGTTTGTTGAGATTTGAGAGGGGATTGGAGGCCTTTTGGAGCAGTAAGTGAGCATCTGAAGGCACAGGTGCTCCCAGTATACTTTGAAATCCCCCTGGATAAGGCAAGAGCTGCTGCCCTGGGCCTGTGACCTCTTGAGGTTGTGTTGCTGGCTGATTGTTTGGGGTCTCTCTCCTTTTGGACAGGAAGATGCCCAAGAAAGGAGGGAAGATTGCTGATGTGCCCAAGGAAGCACAGGCACAGAGTAAACGGCCCAAGTTGGATGCAGCTGGTTCTCCGTCCATCCTGAGTTTTGAGAGCCCAGACAGCCTCTTCAGGAGCCTGATCTCTCCCATCGAAGAAGAGGTGTTTTTCAGGGAGTACTGGGAGCAAAAGCCACTGCTTGTTCGGAGAAATGATGTCCTGGTGGCTGCTTACTACCAGTCCCTGTTCCAGCTGTCACACTTGAAGGAGCTGTGCAGCCAGGGCTTGTACTACGGACAAGATGTGAATGTCTGCAGGTGTGTGAATGGGAAAAAGAAGGTTTTAAATAAAGAAGGCAGAGTGAATTACGTGCAGCTGAAGAAGGATTTTGACCAGAAGAAGGCAACAATACAGTTTCATCAGCCTCAGAGATTTAAGGTGGGATTGTTTCATTGTTGTTAATGCTTGCTTTACAATGTGTAGCTTTTGCTGAGCGGCAAAATGGCTTTGTATCTGTGCCCAGGGGAGGTTGGCATTGATGACCTGCTGAAATCCTTGCATGAACTGTATTAAAACACAGTTTATACTTCTGCATTGCCCATCATGTCTCAGTGCTCTGCAGTAAGAGAAAAGTCAGATTCATGCTATAATGTTTTTCTGTAATGCTAAGTATTTTTTTAAAATGCATATAATTGATGATTGGGCATCTGTGCTTAAATTATCTCTTCTGCCTCGCTTTTCCCTTGTGCAGATAGCGGCTTTTGTACCACTCCCCTTTAATCAAGGGTGAGGTGTGAAACCATGTCAAGTATTTCCAGGACACTTCACCATTCTTGCCAATGGATTAGCATCGAATTGCACCATGGAAGTGACCACCCCATTTTAGCTGAGTGTCCTCAGTCTCCGTGTATGGGAAGGAGACAGTGGTGCTGCACAGTTGTGAAGGACTTGGATACTTGTAGGTACTTTGATTTAGGCAGTCTTTTTTTTTTGTCCCAGGGTCTCAGCACAGTCTAATTGTGAGCCCAGATAAGAACCCAAATACACATTGTAGTGTCAGTGACTGATTCTGTTGTTGGCATCTCCTGATGTTTCCCTGTCACATGTTGGGAATGGATGAGTAAAGTTTGTGCTTGAATATTCCCAGACGATTGGAGTCACTTGTAATAGGTGTCTAACCTTTGTATTATTCTCTCTTTGATGCAGGTGGGATGATGGGTGGTTTATTCTCCTTTGTTTAGGCTTGTTTTTCCCTGGCTTTGCAGCCTGAAGTTGATACAGGGAAGAGAGCAATCAGTGTTCTGTTGAGGCACCAGAATTTTTGGCTTACCCACAACTTCCATCATGGTAGAGCTCCTTTGCTACGACAATACTTGCCTTGAGGAGAAACTGCTTCCCAGGCTGTGTGTTCCTGTGGGGATGTCACCGTTCTTCACCAGTGATGGGCTTGTGGCAGCCAGGCTTGGCTGAGCTCTTCAGTAGTAACAGCTTTTATTTTTTTTTTCTTTTTAATAGGAGGAGCTGTGGAAGATTCAGGAGAAGCTGGAGTGTTACTTTGGGTCTCTGGTGGGATCCAATGTTTACATCACCCCCCAGGGGTCTCAGGGCCTTCCCCCTCACTATGATGATGTTGAGGTAGGACAACACCACTTTGTCTGTGAGACCCTTTGTGGGCTCCTGGCAGTGGATGCCTCTGTGTGTGCTTCCACCTCTCCTCCACCATAAACAGTCTAGAAAGAGTTCTGTTTTTCCACTGAAAACTTAGGGTAATTATTTGCAAGTGTTTCCTTATATGTAAAAGTCTACTAATAGTTATGGCTAAGTTTAAGTGACTGGAGAGGAACAGGATTTCCAAATTTGGGATAAAACAGATCACACTTCACAACTCCTCTCTGTTGTCTCTAAACAGAATTTAGTTCAAATGTACAATTCAGCATTTAGATACCTAAAAGGTAATGTGGAATGAGTTGTATTTGCCATGCTGTGGACTAGCTCAAAGCAGGAAAGGGGAAAACCTGTATTTGTCAGAAAAGCAACCTGTGCCACTATTTCTGTCCCTGGTTTCTGGCTTGGTTCCACAGACTTGGCAAGACAGGAGGTAAATTAAAATACCTGCTGAGTTGGATGTGTGAGGGGGAGCGGGGCTTCCTTAGGCCCCCCCAAAAACTTTGGATTCCTGGTCTTTTGCAGGTGTTCATCCTTCAGCTGGAAGGAGAGAAGCACTGGCGACTCTACAAACCAACGGTGCCTTTGGCTCGGGAGTATAACGTTGAGCCAGAAGATAGGATTGGGAGTCCCACACATGAATTCATATTAAAGGTATTTTAATTTAATTGCTCCAGGTGGTCTGGGCTGTGGCAGCAAGAAAAGTAGTCATGCTTGGTGGGCTCTTAGAAGTTGCTGATGTGACCAAGTTTAAGGACCATAAGATAAAAATGGAATCAGATTTCATTCACTGTTGATTTATGACCTTTCTCTTTGTGCTGGGGTTTATAGGATAAGCCATGAGTAAACTGATCTTTCCTTTGTGGAGGCAGTTTCATGTGCTTTTTTCTTGTCTTGACTTCCTCAATCTGCATTATTTTCTGTGGAGATATTTAGTTTACATTGGTGAGAAGACAGGGGAGGAGGAAGGTTCTACTTGTTTTTTGAAGTGTTTTAACTAGAATTTTCAGGCTGTCTGACTTTCCTTGTGAAACACTGGCCTTTTCTTTTGGTATGATCTGACCACATACCCAGGGCACTGAATTACCACCAGATTCATCTCAGCTGCTTCTTTTTCCCCTTCCTGCAGCTCAGCAGGACTGTGCATGTCCTACCATGTGAAAAGCTCATGTTTGCAGACAGGTGTAGAGAAAATATTGACAGTAGGTTGGAAAGTTTGAGGTGTTGGACTTCTGCCTTAGAGTGCTTTATGTTATTGAAGTGTACATTGGAGAATTGCTCAATTTTGTGATTTTTAAAGAATATATATTGTCAGTTTGTATGCTTAGAGAGTATTTTCTCTGGACTACAGTAAGGTTTGACCAAGTGGCCTAAATGTATCAATTCTTTCATTTTCCTGCAGCCAGGTGACTTACTGTACTTCCCAAGAGGGACTATTCACCAGGCTGACACTCCTCATGGGATCTCCTATTCAACACATGTGACCATCAGCACCTACCAAAACAAGTAATTCCCCTTTATTTTTTGTTTTGTATGACTTTCCTCTGCCAGATGATGTGTGTGAACAGGAGAGACCTGAAGCTGGTGTGTCAAGGAAGTGATGTCCTGTTTCTTAAAAAAAAATAACCTTGTAATGAGCTTTGCTTGGGTCTTTTTGTGTTCATCCTATTCAGCCCTTGTGTGGTTTGTGTTTGCCTGTGGGTATTATAGGGACAGGGCAAGTTAGCTTCCCCCCAGAGGTGTGGTGATGTGGAATATAGGTAGATACCCCACTATTACATAGGTGCCCTGCTGTTAGGGACAGAATTTAAGTGTTGAGGTAGCAGTAATTGAAGTTTTGAGGGTTGGGGGAAGGAGGAGAACGAGAGCATTGTTTGAAACTGCCTCTTTGCCAGGTTTTCATGCAGCAAGCTTGATTGCTTTTTAATTGTTTTATTTATTATTTACCAGCTGGAGACTTTAATGTGGAAGATAATGTTACAACTGCAAACTCACTGTTGTTTTTTTAAAAAAAAGCCCTCACCAGTGGCTGCAGTTGCTGTTCATTTCATAATCCAGATAAAGAGCTGTGACTTATTCCTTTCATCAGGTTTCCTCCTATATCTGGTGGTCACCCACACCTCTTCTGACAGATTCTTCCATGCAGATATTCTCTGCTAATCTGTATTTTTAATTTTCTACCCCATGCATGAGTGTCAGATTTCTTTAAATACAGGTCGGGTCCTGATCCCTGCATTGAAACATTGTTATCACAAAGGGAAAAAATGCTGCTGCTGCCACCTAATCAGCTCTCAGGTGTTGGGCTTGGAGTTATTGGCCTCATTGAGGAATTGGGAAGGATTTCTGTTAGCTGCAACACAGGTCAGAACAAGTTTGGGCATATTTTAGATAACTGTGGGATGAATCTCTAACCACCAGCTGTGCCACTGTGGAAGCCCAGGATGTCAGTGCTGCTGGCCACTCTTCCTGTGGCCACTGTGCACAGCAGGGTTTGTCCAGCTGGATCTGTGTGGAATTATTGTTCAAGCAGTGCTGGGAAGCCAAGGGTTCATCTCCTTGTAATGGGATTGCTGGAGATCTGCAGCCTCTTGTGGAGTCACTGCAGTTTCTCCATGGCTGCACGAGCCCAAGGCCGGTCCAGTGCGTGACTTGTCAGGAGCACGTTCCCTGGGGATGTCTGTATGGGTGAGCAGAGGAGCAGGAAAAGCTTCAAGACTACTCTTCTTCCAAGGTTAAAAAGTGGAATCATCATCCTTTAAGGTTATTGGCAATGAAGTGTAAGAGGCTTCCTCTGCCCCTGCTGTCAGCGAGCGTAGGTAAAATAAGCAGCAGTCCTGGTGTTTTGATTTGGCTTGTAGATGGAAGTATGACGTGGAAACGTTTCCTTGGAAAATTGAAGAGAATTTAAAAATAGCAATAGCTGAGAAGGTGGCACTTCCAGGTGTTTTTAGGCACCAAGACAAAAGGGACATCTCTGTTGAAGCAGTTTGTCTGGACCAGATCCCAGCAGGCAGAGAGATGTGCTCGTGTGGGATAAGCAGGGCAGTTTGGAAAATCAGTGAGTAGCTGAAGACATTTGCTGGCAGATGGAAACTAGGGGCAAGAGAAACACTAAGAAATAGATGTCCAATTCCTTTTATTGGCCAGAGTTGTTCTTTCCCACTGGGTAGCAGACAGTGAAACATTTCAGTAGACGTGATAAAAAACCAATAATTGTTTTACATCTTACACTAGTTAGGAAAAAAAAAAAGTAGGATGTGTGTTTTATTTTAGTGCAACTATTTCAGTAATTTATGTTTTTCTTCCTGTCCTTCAGCTCTTGGGGAGACTTCTTACTGGATGCAATTCCTGGCCTGGTGTTTGATACAGCAAAAGAGGACGTGGCGCTGAGGACAGGCATTCCAAGGCAGCTGCTCATGGTTAGTAGGTGGGACTCAGGGAGTGATGGTGCATCCAGGTGATCTGTCAGACAGAAAAAGTTCTGTCAGACCAGGCTTCTGAGTCTTTAAGTCAGTGAAGCAGTGAATTGTTGTGGGACCTCCTTATGGTGGTCCTGTCCTGCTGCTGCCCAGCTCAGGAGGAACAAGGGTCTCTTCAGCTGCACTTGCAAGTCCTTTATCCCCAGAGCAAGGAGAGTGAGCTTCAGCTGTGACACATGAACAGTTCGTGGGGAATGTGCAAAAGAAATAAAGCTTGGTTTGAGACTAAGGAGTGTCCAGATTTTCACTGCTTTGCTGCACTGCTTTAGGCCTGGTCTGTTCAGCTTGTATTCTTTGTGAATGTTTAGCAGGTGAACACAGCTGACTGCACCAAAAAGCTGAGCAGCCTTCTGAGAAGGCTTGCAGACAGTCTGGAGAACTCCAGGGAACTGAGATCATCCGACTTGAAGAAGGATTTCATTATGCACCGGTTGCCGCCGTACTTGGGATGTGACTCTGATGCTTTGACTCCAGGTAGAGTTTGAACTTCCCAAAACTTGCTGATATGATGGTGGTAGCTAAGTCTGCCTCTTAAAACTTCTAGCATTTAATGGCAGGCCAAGATCAGAGTCTAGGCCCAGCTTTGTGTGGTGCCTGGCTCTGTGTGTGTGTGTTTGCACTCCTCCCTTGGCCAATTCCCAGTATCTGGTGGGAGATATGACCCATTTCCCTTAGACTGAAATAAAGGTTATCCTAGAATTAAAACATCTTTCTCATTTCTCCTTCCACCACAAGTTTGAAAACTTGTGGCTGTGCAAACACTGGTTAACAAAAAATCTGTCTCTGAGAGAACAGGTAGTGCACAGGGGGCTCAATTTGTATCATGTCTGGTTTTCTTCCTTCTCTAAGGGTGAGTTTATTCTTCTTAGGTGGGAAATTGCCAAAAATAAATAGCAAAATCAGGCTGCAGTATAGAGACCATGCTATCATCACTGTGGAACCAGATCAAGAGAATGCTGTAAGTGTAAGCAGCCCCCCTTGTATGCCTGGGGTGGGGAGTGGGAGACATTGTTGCTCTGTTGTACTGAAAGGGTTGTGCAGTTCTGCTTGGCTGGATCTTGCATCCCATTATTGCTGTCAGGAGATCCTGGGGCTGTTTGCTGAGTACATTCCAGCCTTCTGGAGAGAGGTACAGAATTATATTCAGTGATTCTGCATGCCTTTTATCTGAATCACATGGGGTAGGTCATTACAGCAGCTAAAATGGCAAATGGGTAATAGATTTTTTCTTTTAATTCCTTGTATTTAAGAACATGAAGAAGTTATAAAATTAGGGTTCCTGAAGAGAGGGAATTCTCTTGGTTGCATTTAGTCTTCACTACTGAGTTATCTCTGTACCTAAAGCGGGTGACAGTGGCACTTAAAAATTGTTCCACAACATAGATACTGGCATCTTGCATCATCCTGTGTTTACACTGCTGCTTATCTGTGAAAGTTTATTAGTATGAAATTATAGAAGTGCTTTTTTATCTTAATTTAAAAAAAAAATGGGTGGAGGGGGAAAATCCATTTTCTTTGTGTCTTATCTTGTAAAAGTTTGGTGATTTTTTAATTTTTTTAATGAGTGGAATGTTTCCCTCCAAGAAAAACATAGCAGAACTTTGATTTTTCACCTCCATTTTATTTGTGTCCATAGTGCTGTGATACTGTGTTGGGTTTAGAAACCGTTTTTTTCCAATTTTTTTTGCAACTGATTTGCAGCCAAGGGTTGATAATGGACATGTGATTTTTAAGACAGATCAGTCTCAGACTGGAGATTATTGATGCACACCTGTTCATTAGGATTTCTTAGGAGAGGTGCCTTAAAGGGCCTGTTTTCTACACAGCATCAGTCCTGTGACTCCAGCAGGGGCAGTTTTAAGGCAGAAGGTTGTAAATAAATTTGCAGAGGTGTTTTGGAGAGTCCCTTCTTGATGTGGGAGGTGGCTGCTGGGTCATTCATTTGGGAAGGTGACTTGCTGTCCTTGCTGTAAGAGTGGCCTCTGGAATTAAGGAGCTGGCACTGGAGTGAGGGGAATGTGGGGGTGTGGATCACTTGTAACCATTTTCTTCCTGCTGTCTTTCAGGATGAAATTTGCAGAGAGATGGTTTATGTGTATCATTCCTTAAAGAACAGGAGAGAAACTCACATGATGGGGAGAGAGGATGACACTGCCAGTGAGGATGGCCTGGCACAGGTTTGTTCCTGCAAATGCACCCCAAAATTTATCTTGCCCTGGGTTTGGCTGTGTTCTTCAGCACCCAGAGCTTTTCAACCTGTTCCCAGAGTTACCTGGATGAGCTGAAGCTGCAACACAGGCTGTGAATAGGAGAACTAAGTAATGTGATCTCATGCTTAATTAAACATTTGAGATGCCAATGGGATATCTTGTGCATGCCCTGTGGGCCAGTTAACAAAGCTGCTGGAGCAACTAAAAGCATCTCTTACTTTGTGTGTCCTTCAGCAGGTCCTGTCTGAGGCTGCACATGTTCCATGGGGATCTCTGCACCTCATTTCTGACATGTTAAACCCGTGTTAGCTCCTGTGTCCACTGGAACACCCTGTGCAGGGCTGTTCACTTCAGCCTGGGGCAGGTCAGCACTGGGAGTAAAGAATTCACTCTTCTACCATATAATTCAGGTCTGCACAGCTCCTCCAAAGAGGCAGAACAGAGCAGAGCCTGGCCTTGGCTTGGCCACTGCTGCAAGGCTTTTTGCCTAGCAGTTATTTTCCTTTTGAAGTAAATCTCACTATTCCTCTGGAGCTGAGGCTGGACGCTGGCACCTGAGCAGCACAGGCACAGCCTTCCTGCCCTTAAACAGAGTCCTGGGAATGAAGGTCCTCTGTGCTTCTGTGCCCAAAGACTGCATGTGTCAGCTAGAAATAAAGCTCTGTGACCTTGCTAAAATAATGGGTAGGGTTAGGCAAGAGGGTAAATTAAAAATTATTTTTTTCTTCTGTGTGGAAACCACAGGAGGAAGTCACATGTACCATAAACATCCCTAGCTTGTAGTGTGCTACAGCATGGAAGAGTTACTTCTGAGTAAAAAAGGTCTGGATAAAACTGTATCTTTGGGAGGCTGCTCTCATGAACTCCAGTGTGCTGTGGGAATGGAGCACGTTCCTGCTGCTCCCTCACACACACTGATGTGTAATAAAGTCACTGCACTTTGCTGAAGGGTTTTTTCCTGTCTCTTTTTCCCCAGCAGACTCACGGGCTGCGGTTCCCTTTGTCATACTTGGATGCACTGAGGCAGATCTGGAGTAGCAGCACTGTTAATGTTAAAGAGCTTAACCTTACCTCAGATGAAGAGAAAGAAAACCTTGCCTTGTCACTCTGGACTGAATGTCTGATTGAAGTTCTTTGATGCTTTTATGAATTAGCTGCTCCTGGCTATTAAGCATCTCTTGAGAGCAAGGTTTATTAAATTTTTTTTTTTTTTAATCCATCCAGCCTCTGGTTTGTAGTGCTAACAAAGCATTGCAGTATCTGTACTTTGCTGCTTTCTGCTGCCAAATGTTAAATGTCCTTCCACACTTTTGGAAAACTGGGCATGGGGAAAAACAGGTAAGTGAGCCACAGCTCCAGGGCTGTCTGGATGAAGTCACTTCTAAGTGCTCCCAGTGCTGTGGTGTCCCTTTCCCTCTGGAGAGCTGCTGGAGGACGGCTCAAGTTATACATGGAGCAGGCTCCAAAACCTTGGGCATAAAACATTAACTTGTTTTTTTCATTTGTAAAGTTCATCAGCAGGAAAATCTCTTTGATTGCCCTGACAGAACAAAAGCTTCCTGGTAAAAGCTGCCTTGTGCTGTGCCCACAGGGGGAAGACTTTGCCCAAGAAAACCCCTTTTCCCTCAGATGTTGCCATCCCTGGAATAAACAAACAATAATATTTATCCTCTGCCTCCCCCAGCACCAGTTTCAAGTGAAAGTAACCCAAAAGCCTGTAGCTGGAATCTGTATCTTCAGTATTCACTTGAGTGGGTTTTGATGAGATGGGTGCAGTTACTTTAATGTGTCATTGATTTTTAATATGCAATCTCATGTAACAGCACAGCCACATACTCAATATACTTATCCCCCTCTTTTGGCCACTGGAAAAAAAATGTTTTACTGGAATATGCTCAACAGCTACTGAAAACTACTATTTACTTCGTTTAAAAAGAAACCAACCAGCAAAATGTTTCTCCTAAAAAGTTTTATACAGTTAAAATATACATGCTTTAGCATTTTACATTCAAGGTCTCTTAAGTACAAAAGCCTGCTTTACTTTGTTATGTAACACTGAGACACCAAGTATGATTTAGTCATTCTTCATTTAAAAAACTACAACTTTTACACAGGCTTTTAAAATTTCATATGGAAAGTCACATGCAGAACACTTGCTGTACTGACTTATATGGAAAAAAGCTTAACAAGTGCTTCAGTTGAAAAAATATATACATACATTTGAGGATCTGTTACTCAAACAGCAGATTTATGATCATTTTAGAATGTAAAATAGTAAGTGCAAGTAGATTTTTTTTTAAATAGAGTTCTAAATAGTACTATTTCATACAAAAATAGACATCCATATATTTTATTTCTATGGCAAACTTAGAGCTGTGTCTTTGTTTGGGGATGATCCTGTTTGAGTGCACAGCTGGCAGAGCTTTTGGAATCTCAAATATCTTGTCTTCAGCTAACTTGAACTCTTTAAATAGTCCTAGAAATACATACCCTGAATATACAAATGCTGGAAAAAAAATATTTTCAATGAAGATTAATTTAGTGATGCTCAGGCCAGGGATCTGAGGGACTTCTCTTCCATCTCAGGTGCTCACAGCCCTCCACAGGGCTGTAGTTGGTCAGCAGTGAGCCAGGAAAAAGCTTTTGAAGCACCAGCTGCAGTGAGTGAGGTCTCTGGCTCTGTTGGAGCAATAGCTGTGGTTGCATAGTGTGGAAATTGAGGAGAGCCCTGGCACACCAAGCTCTGGAGCATCAGCTGTCCTTGGTGCCACGCTGACCCCGGAACACGGAGCCAGCCCTGGAATGCAGGCTGCTGGCACTTTGGAAATACCTGCCACGGGAAGCTGGTTTCTGCCAAACTGGAAATTTGGTGCTGTTAAAAGCAGAGAAGACAAAGGCTTACCAGTATCATTTAGGGGGTGAAAGGCCCCTGTATTGCTTCATTTCACATGCTGAGCTGGAATTCCAGTTCAAAGGTGTCTTTATCAACAAAATCAATTGCATTTTAATGAGAGACATGATTCAGGATCGCTTGGAGCCTAAACAGTTTCACTTGGGACATAAAAGCCCAACTCAAGTTCCTTGAAGCTCATCAGTGCATTCACTCCTCAGTGAGCTTCCAGCAGTGTGACAGGGAGGTAAAGACAGCATTTCTGAAGAGCCTTTCCCCCATAATCTCTTGCACTTCCCATGCTGCAGAACCTCTGCCTGCTCTTTTGCATTTACCTTTCATAATTCAGAGGAAGAGTAATGGTGACTATCACAGGAACAGCCTCTGCAGAATCAGCTTCCCTGCAGAGAGACATTGGATCAACCTCCCAATCTTCCAGATTTGTGCAAAATTCAGTTCTTTTAGGAGCTGGTGCTTGGCATGAAGGAAAATAGAGAGGAGCTGCTGCTTACGGTTCCAGTGATGTGTGACTTCAGTAGTTGGCTTCTTTTTTCCCCTCTAGATGTTGGTAGCCCACAAAAAGCCCATCTGTGGGGTGGATTTTACTCACAGTATTTCAATATCCCATTTCTGTGAAGGTTTGTTTTCTATTGGCTGATTCATAATGATGTGATTCTTGTCGTAGTAATTTCCTCCTTAAAAACAAAAGGAAGTCATGAAGGAAAAACTTTTTAAAGAAATACTCATAAAAATCATGCACAATCTTTGAGAAGTGTGACTAAGTAGGAAATCAGCTGAAAAATAGGAATTCCATGAGGTAGGGGGCTGGTGTCTACAACTGAGCAATGACAATTTTAACCAGCCTTCTTTTTCAACTCCTTTTCTCTTTTTGAGCTATTCTCTGGTTGATTTTCCTTCACCATTTTGTCTTCTGTAACTTGCACTTCTTGCCATCTGCACTACTTAACTCCCCAAAGCACAACGACTGATCTGATCAAAATTAACCTCTGGAATCAAAAGAGAAAGGTTCCTCCCTGCCCTGCTGTTTCTTGTCCCACTGTCAAGCAACTGGACAGGAAAGGTAGGATTGAGTTTCTGACCTTAAGTACCAAAAAAACCCCAAACCTGGAGTATGGAAGCTAACCTTAATCAAAAAACACACTTAAAACCTGTGAGGTTTAGAGTTTTTTGGTTTTAAATACCTTTAATATCAAGCACCAGTTGCTCACTGAGGTATGAACTGATGGTGCCATCCTCATTGAGTCTCCACTTTTGCCTGTCCTTCCCATGTTCTGTCCAGAGGGCAACTTTGGCCCCAGGCACGTCTCTGCCCCCAATGACATCCAGACAGGCATTGTTGGCCTAAGAAACAAGGAGAGCAGTGAGATCCAGGGCACAGAGCCTCAGTTTTGTGCCTAACTTGTCTCAGGCACTGAGCATATGGCAGTAAATTGTGCTGTAGTTGGTAAAACCCTGGGAAGCAAGCGAGGAATAGATTATTCAACACGCAACCAGCTGCTTGATCAAAGGCGGTGGTCTTTGTTCCTTATTTTTTTAATGTTAAACCATCAGCTTTTTTTAACATTAATAACAGACCATGAAGGGCAGCATTAACAGAAAATCACTCTGAAGCTCACCTTGGACTTGAAGAGCCCCTGGCAGTAGTGCCAGAGCTGGGAGCTGCTGCCACTGCGCGGGGCCGCGCACACCGAGGTCGCCCTGATGTCTGCCAGGCTCCCAGCCACGGTCAGGTACTTCCCCTGGGCCCTGTTCCTCACCCTCAGGTACACTGCTGGCTGCAGGGGGTGAGGGGAGAGATTTACAACACAGAGATCAAGCAAATAGATGGGAGAAGGCCTCCCCTCCACCACCCTCCCCTCCATCAATCCTCTAAACTCTATGTTCAGTTTTTGTTTTCAGTTGAGGATGTTCAGTAATTTTGTGGTTGGAAACAAACGTGCATGTGAAGTACAGTAAGTGGTTTTACACATGCAGATGGGCAGCTATAAACAGCAATGGCAGATAGGGTTGTTTTTTTTTTTTAAATGTAATTATGGCTACAGAACTAATTCCTGTGATCTGCAAAGATGCCTAGTTCAGCACATTTCACTCATTCCAAGGGCAGTAAAGAGGCTCTACTCCGCAAGCTTTTAATTCTTGGGACACAAAACTTACAGAGTTACACATGCAGCAAATTCAGCCCTCACTAACTGGAATATATGGCAGAGAGATACACCACTGTTTTTGAACACACATGGAAAACAGGGCACTGACCTGGTATCCCTCTTTGTTGGTTTACTCAAAAAATAAAGAGGATTTTGCTCTGTTATTCACTGGTTTCAGTGCAAATAAAGAGCAGGGAGTTAAAAGGGCAGCTCTGCTGGAGCCCCAGCTCCAGCACAGCTTTTTTTCTGGGAGCTTTAAATCTCCCTTTTTTTCCATATTAAACCCTGAGCTACAGACAGTAAGGCCTCTCTCCCACCAAACATCCATAAACAAAACCTGCATAAGCAGAGTGTCTGGTTACTCTTTGTGGTTTAGAGACCTGAACCTTTGAATGAGACTGAAATTAGAATCACCTGGGGTGAGGCAGAGAGGGGGTGGGGGGGAAAGCTGATGGGAACTGCATAGCTTTACCTCTTTTGGAAATCCAGGCTACAGCACAATAAAATTCACTCTTGCTTCCATTTATGTTAATTATGAAACAAGGCAGTGTGAAATTGGTTTTCTCATTATATTGTTATATGGCAAAAGTGTAAAAATAGAGCATCCACAGAACATGCTAATGAGCAATTAAGAAAAACAAAACTTGGCACCAAGAAACTGGGAATTATTTCCCTTTAGGAACCTAACATAGATCTCAATAACTGCCATGAGAGACATTTTCTGCTTCAGCAATCTTCCAGAGGGTCCTTCTGGCTGTCATCACCTGGCCTGATTTAAGGAGTACAACACACCCCAATGTGCTTGCTGGTAGAACTGATCCCTGTGCACAAAACCCTGTCCACAAAACCCCTTTTCCTCACTCAAGTCTTACAGTACCTGCTTCACAGGACGAAGGGAGCCAATCACTTTCCAGCCACTGTGTTCACTCCAGTTTGAAATCTCCCTGGGCTCCAGCAGAATCTGCTTCCCTAAAAAATTGCACCCCTCGTAGGCGATCCACCTGGATACACAAAACAGAACGTGAAAGGGCACTTGTTTTCCACAGCAAAACTTAACTTCAGGTCACGGTTGTGCTCCTGGAAGCCCCCAGACCTCTCCACAGTGATGCTAGTATCAAGCCTCTCTTTCTGTGCTGCAAAATGCCATCCATTTCAGTGGGATGACTGCCTTCTGTTGAAATTCTGACCTGTTTTCTGTCAGAAAATTCATAAACTGCACTTCCCATCTCTCCTCTCCCCCTCCATTTCTTTCCCCACAAAAAGGAGAACCTCTGCAAGAGCCCAGATGGGAATAGCGCTGGTTTCAGCAGGCCTGTGTTAGGAAACTGGGGAGCCACACTTTGCAGCTTTGCCTGATTGTGCACATTAATTATGAGAGGATCTCATCTGATGCTTTTGTTACAGTTAAAGCTTTTTATACAATTCCCCTGCTCTGAAAACACACTACAGGTATTCACTCCAAACCCCAGACCCTGCAGCAGCAGATTTTCCTGTCATGAATACACCATGGAAGTGGCTGAATCCTGGAACACCCAGTTAAAGCACTGGCTCATACAGACCCCTTGTTATCTGGGCATCTGCTCAGTAAATGCTGCTCACAAAGGCAGCCTCAGGAGCACAGATCCCTTCTGTCTGTATCAATAGCACATTGCTGTGTGGACAGTGCCTCCTAAATGCCTGACTCATTAACTCCTCTGAACACAAAGCAAGTGCTGGTTTCCCCGGTTACCTGTTTTACAGGTCAGCTGCCAAGAACATGAGGGATGGCTGCACTCTGAGTCAGTGAGAAAACACCCACAGCCCCACAGCACCTGGAATTGCTTTTGCACAGTGCCCACAACTCAGAGAAACTGAGAGCCAGCCCTGCTCAGGGCTCCATGGAGCCTCCACTGTGCCAGCTGTGAGCTGCCTGGCAGTGAGGCTGGGTCCCTGCTTCTTCAAGCAAAGTCCACACCTCCTGACTAGCAGGTACTCAGGGCAGCCTGACCATCCCTGTGTCTTCCTTATACTCTGAACACATTCCTGGCTTTTTTTTTTTTTTCCTTGCCATGGTTTCTGTCAAGTCACCGAGAATTCACTGTTAACGTTATTCTTGGAGCGTGGAACAGTCTCATGTGGAATGCAGTTTCAAAACAATCATTTATCGGGAACAGAGAGGGGAAGGACTTACAGTGATCACCATCTGAAGCCAGGTTGGGCTCCTGGCGTTCAGTGACACAGGCAAAACTCACCTCTGCTCTCACACAGGCTGTGCTACCTCTCCCACACCTCTGAGAAGCCCAGCACCCTTTGCCAAGGCGGATTCCAGGTTTGTGCCTTCCTGAGGTGGCCAGCTGGCTCAGGAAGGAGCCTTTTACCTAAGCGTGGCAGCAAGATGCCATTGGAGTACTGACATAAATCTTTGCTGTTTGCCTAAGGCTGACAGCAGGCTTTGGGACAAGGAGCCAAAAAACCTCTAAACCTGCCTTCCTGAACTCTGAATCCCAGATAAGGCAAACAAACCCTCTAGGACATCCTACAATCACCTGACACACTCAGCCTTTAGGTTACCTGTCTGCTGTGTGGGATGGGAACAGGCTGTGGAGGTCTCTTTCCTAGGAAGCATGAAAAAGAGCTCAGAGGAAATCCAGCCTTTCTCCATCCCAGAGACAGGGAGGCAGCTAACCTGGCATGGACACCCAATAATGAGCAGAAATAATGAGCAGAAAGACGCAGGAGGGGCTGGCCTATTGCACTCACTCTCCTGTGCTTTCTTGCCACGTGGTCCCAAAGCCATCACCCTTCCTTTGCAGCCAGCTGCTGGGGCAAAGGAATTGAATTTCCAGACAACACACCCACTTCTGTATTTTCAGCAGAGGTTCAGGATGGCAGTGGCACAAATGTTGGGAACTCTTGTGAACTGGCAAAGCTTCTGTGGGGAAGCTTATGTTCACTATTCTTTCAAGAAAATTACAGCCTTGCCCGTGTGGAAAAGGTGGGGAAAGGTCAAACATAAACATAGGAAATGTTTGTCCCATTAGGAGAACAGCAGTTTCCAGCCACCCTCAGTTGCAGGATGAGACTCTGCAAGTTATTTGTTGCTGCTGTGGGTGTGGAGGCTGAAAACCTGGCTGAAAACAGAATACTTGGGAGCTCTTCCAAAAGGTGAGAGACGTGGAAGAGGTTAGAAGGTCACTTCTGCAGATGTAAAATGTTTACACAGAAGAACCTGGGTGTACATTCACACTCCTGGAGGAGGGTTTAACTAATAACAGAAGCAAATTACTGTTTCAGCTGTCAGATCCACCCTGAGCTCCTCTCAAAAGCTGCTGCTTCTCTGGCAGCCAGTCAGCACATCAGGCTTCCCTGAGCCACTGCAGTAGCTCAAATCACTGCAGTTTATAGCTGGCATTTTACAGCCTGTTAATAAAGGCACTATGAGTTTACACTACCTGCCTTTGAAAGTCTGTGCCTCAAACCAGAAGCTAAGAATGTAAACCATCCTATGAACAAGGCAATAATCATGAGACAACTCTCACAGTGCAAAACTGACAGGGATATTCCTTCCATACTTACAATCCACTTCTCACCCACACAGACTGGGTGTAAAAATGGAGGTCCTCGTTCAAAACAGAATTGACTGGTTCACTGAAGTGCAGCTCTCTGCCCTTGCAGCATTCCAGGCTGAACAGACTGATGGAAGGCTCAGCAAAAACCTGGGGGAGGAGGAAAGAGAAAAAAAAAAACAACAAAGTTTTAGGAGGAATAGTCTAACTTCAGTTGTTAGAGATGATGTTTGGCCCCCAGCTGAATTTCCTACAAAGCTTTTGGGTTCATGCTCCCTCAGAAACTGTAACAAGGGAAAGCCCCAAAGCACACAGAGCTGAAACAAACTGCATTTATCAGTGGCTTTGTCATCATCACTGACACAGGCCAGGCAAAGAGAGTCACCAAGTGCTCCAGAGGCCTCTGTTTGGAAAAAGTCATTTTGATCTGATTTGTATCATCAGGGCCTTGACTGCTTTTAAAAAAACCACTTTATTTACTTATTGATGGAACATGCATCTAAAATAGTGAGTCAAATCAAAGTCTATTGTCCACAGGCTTCAATTAGCTGTAGTTTACTGCAAACATTTTAAAGAGCTACAAACTGTAGAAGGTCAGAAAGGTCAACCTAAAACGGTCTCAATGTTTTTAAAAGACATTCCTATTTTTCTTCTGACTTCTTGAAGGAAGAGCATAATTAGTAAATTCTACAATCTCATGTAGAATTGAAACATTTTTCACTTAATGTCCTTTTCTACAGTTGACAGATTGCCTGTGAAAGCAAATAAAAAGATCAGTTTGCATGAAAATTTGGTGCACTGGTAAGGCCAGCAGAAAAATAGAGGAAGCAGATTTAAATACACAAATTCTGTGCCCTAGTACAAGGAACACTTGTACAACGCTTCAGCATTTTTAAGCTAAATCCAGAAGCAAAAGCACTTGCAGTTTACACCTGGAAAGGAAGATGGAACAGGTCTGACTAACTCAGCGAGCTGCCTCTCCAGGAAAGGCACCTTCTTTTAGGAGATGTTACCCTGAGATAGCTGGCTCAGGCAAAATCTGGGATTTCTCCTGCAGCAAAGACATGGCCTCAGGCGAAATAAACGAAACAAAATCTTGAATTAAAGTTGACATGGGCACTGAGTAATTAAGAGAAATTAATTTTCATGTTTGAAGAGGCACATGTAGTGTAGGGAAGTGTCTCTGAAAAGCTCAGGGGTGTGTCAGGACATATGAATTTACTTGACACTGACTCAGTGCACTTGGTATGCAGCTGGTTGATCAGATTCTGCCTCAGAGACTGCCTTCCTCTGCCAGCCAGTGCAGGGACTGCCCAAGTCATGCAACTCTGCAGGGACAGACAGCCCACCAAGACATTTTGAAAAAGAGCTTGGATCATCCACTCAGATTTTTAGAGCCTGCTGTACTCCCAAAATCTAATGTCACACACCAGAAAGGGATTAAAACCTGTAATGTTTTTATTTTGGAATGTCAGCTCTTCCCAAGTGCCTTCTGCTGGATGGGGTGGATCAGACCTACAGTGGCTGGCCAAAGGCTCACTTTGAAACCCAGACCAGCAGGCCTAGTGCAGGCAGCTACTCCTGAGGTTGTTTTGCTCAGCCAGGCAGAATCATCCCACTCCTGCCTGCAAGAGCTTTGGCACTGCCTTTCACCTGAGTGGACACCAGAAATCATGTCCAACGATTTTCCCGAGTGCACTGCTAACCATGAGAAACACCATTTGGCATCCATGTTGCTGGACACTGCTACCCAAAGCTAAATGTTGATCCTGCTGTTGCAACACTGAGGATGTTGAGAGACAGGGCTGCTGTACTAGATGGACAAGTCACCTGAGCCAGCATATCCATTTCTTCACATGAACCACAACAGCAAACGGCTGGAGTCAATTAAAATGATTCCAGCTCTGCTGTGGTTGTGACTGCTTGGACTCAGAGGTCTGAGAACTCCCTGTCCTGCTGCTCAGTGTCCCTGAGACACACACACAACTGATGACTCTGATCCCTCTGTCCCAGGGAAACCTCAGGAGAGATGCAGTGACCTTGCAGACATGAAGTCCAGCAAGAAACCAGGCTGCTGTGCCAAGCCTGAGCTCTCCTGTTTCCACAGCCATATAAAGAGCAATGCACTGATTCCTCACGTTCTGCATTCCCTTCTAGGCCAACAGCTGGCAGCAGTGACTTCGGCCTGGCTTTCTTCTCTGACTTTGTTTTCACAGCTCCATGGAAACTAGGAACAGTGAATAACAAGGTTTGGGGCTATGCTGTCAGGCTGAGAGGCATCTTATTCCCAGCCTTTCTTGCAGAATGCTGAGGAGCATTTTCACCTGAAAGGTGAGCCAAAGACATCTATATTTACCCATTCCCATGTCTAGGTCAGCATTAGTTTAGCTTCTTTTCACAGTTATTTCAAGGAAAATATCTGAAATGCCATGCTTTGGGAAAAGCTTGCCAATTATGAGAGCAATGAGCACTACAGAATTTCTTAACATGATTTTTATATGTGAAGGAACTGGCTGCCTTTGCTTAAACCAGCACCAATAGCATTTTATGAGATTTTGCTTGCCCTGTTTATTCATGCAACTGTCCAGAGAGAAACTTGAAGGGATTTATTATATTCAAGAGGCCAGTGATTAAGGAGAGCTATATTTACATACCATTTCAAGATATGAGCAGCCTTGTAAACTGTTAAATACACTGATATACTTTACCTAACAGGTGTGGTGTTCTATGGCTAACACAGCACACGGTGCAATGACACAGGTAAACCATGGAAAATCAACACTAAAAATCAACATACTAAAAATCTCTTGCACAGTTCAACTCAGCTCAGGCTTTCCCCTCAATGCTTTTTACTTTGCTTTTAGTGAAGGTGTGCAACACAATTTTTTACAATTCAGAACAGATTTTTATGCTTCACCAGCTCAGGAAAAAACCCAGAATGCAAGCATGAAGTGTTTGAGATTGAACAAGGATCAGTGCAAGATGAGCTTATTCAGTGGTGTACAGACACAAAAAAGATGACCAAAGGGCACTAGAACTGAAAACCAAGTGCACAGGTGAATTTGCACATGTGCTTAGAGCAAAAAGCATAAATTTAGCTATGGATAACTTTTCATTATAAAAGTTATGAGAACTTTTACTAATGAAGCCCTTTTGAAAAGGTCCTGCCACAAAACATATTTTCCTTCACACCTCTTTTTTTTTTTTTTTTTGGCCAACTTAGGTTTTGCAGACTTTGATAGGAAAGCCTAATAAAGGCAAAGGGAGAAATCCAAAGGGCCAGACCAAAGCCTGAGTGTAACCCAGGCATGGCAAGGGATGGGGCACTGCCCCACTTCCCATCGCTACTGACCTGCTGCTTTGCAAACAGCATTTACCAGAGCCTGAACTGGGGGAGCCTCCACAGCTGTGTTACAACATCCTTGGGAAAATCTCCACTCTCCAGGCCTGGCCAGCTCATCCCTTCCAACTGTCTGTGCTGGAGCTGCTCCTGCCTGGCTGCTCCCCTCGGTGTGGGATGGATGCCTGGCTGCTCCCCTTGGTGTGGGATGGATTCCTGGCTGCTCCCCTCGGTGTGGGACGGATGTCTGGCTGCTCCCCTCGGTGTGGGATGGATGCCTGGCTGCTCCCCTCACTGTGGGATGGGTGCCTGATTGCTCTCCTTGGTGTGGGATGGATGCCTGGCTGCTCCCCTCACTGTGGGATGGATTCCTGGCTGCTCCCCTCGGTGTGGGATGGATGCCTGGCTGCTCCCCTCGGTGTGGGATGGATGCCTGGCTGCTCCCCTCACTGTGGGATGGGTGCCTGGCTGCTCCCCTCGGTGTGGGATGGATGCCTGGCTGCTCCCCTCAGTGTGGGATGGATGCCTGGCTGCTCCTCTCACTGTGGGATGGGTGCCTGGCTGCTCCCCTCAGTGTGGGATGGGTGCCTGGCTGAGGGAACGCGGTGCTGGACAATGCGACGCCCACGGTCCAGTCCCAGCCACACAGAGTGACTCAGAGCCTGGCCCTGGGAAACTGCAGCTAGCTTTTGTATCTGATTTCTTTATTTGCCTCACAGGAATGCTGGGGATTAGTTAACACCTGTAGTTAACTTAGAGAATATAGAAATACAAGGATTTTCACGATTGATCAGAGCAAGAATAAAGAATGCTTCAGAAGAAAAGAGAAAAAAAACCCAACCATACAAAAAAAAGCACTGCACAACCTACAACCTGTATCTCATTTTTGGTTTTAGAAACTAGGAGACTGGTTTAATTTACAGGTTGAAGGTGACACTTTAGAAGGAAAGCTAATTGCTCATTGCAAGAATCCTGGGCATTTTTGTCCATGTAAATCACACCAAATATGACAGGGAATTTTTCAAAACAACACACCTGAGAAAAGGCAGCACCAGAGATGAGTTCCTCATTGCAAGATTAGCTATCCCACAAGATTAACCTCCTCAAGCAGCAAGGACTGGACAAATGCCCCAATAAGCAACCATGGCCCTGTGAATGGCCCAGCTGCCTTCACCTGCTCTCTTGCTGATGGGCAAGGGCCCACGTTTCCTTTCCATGAATCCATGGCAGTGCAAAAGACAGGTCCCTGCTGGTGCAGGCACAGAAACCTGCACCTCTGCAGCAACTCTGAACCTGTGCTACGCTTTCACCTGCCTGCAGGAGGGCTCTTAACAACAATACAACAGCACCTTTCATCAACAAGCTTTTCTGGAAGAGTGCTTTGGGACTTTTAGATGAAAGGAGATGATGAGAGACAGATGACATGAGTGTCAGCTGTCCCTTCTTTGTACTCTCCTGTTACTCCACAGCTTTCCCTGAACACTCTGAGGATGAAAAAACAGTCCAACCTGTATTTGAGCAAAATTTGAGCAGGAAAGAAAGCACAGTTAGGTCCTCCTCAAGATGTACTTTGAGTATTATATACCTTGGAGAATAAGGTGTGATGGGAGAGAGGAAACTTCATCAGGAACAGAGGAAATCAGTTGCAAAGATGTGCTAAATTTCACCCTCATGCCAGTGCACAATAAATGGGGAAATAACCAAAGTGGAACCATATTAATTTCAATTTCTTGTGAAATGGGAGAGTGTGTGTGCAGAGGGTGTGGGAGTAGCATGCCATACTTAAATACTGACAACTTCACTTTTCACCAGACAACACACAAAACATCCCTCCAAGAGCTAAGAGCTAGAGTAAAAAATCAGCCAACCTAAAATACTGTCACTACAGTAAAATCATCAAGCTATCACTAGTGTGAGCCTATTTTCTCATCCAAACCATTGTGCATTGCTCCCAAAGTTTTTGTTTCTTTGGGCTTTTTTTTCTATTTTCGCTGGACCAACTCAGTAATTTAGAAGGAAAATTTTCATTTTGTTACGCAATTGAGCTCTTAGACAAACAAATTACATTTCTGTGAGTTTTCAAACTAAAAACTCAAAAAAATTTTCTTCTTAATTAGAAGAAAGTAACTTTCCCCCCCCCCTCATTTAGTGCAGTTGTATTTGTTTGCAAATAGTTTGTTTCCATCAAAGCTGCATTTTCTATAGAATAAATGGAATGTTCCCAGGGTGGGATTCCTCCACAGTTCCACTTGCAGCAATTACATCTCACAGAAAGGAGAGCAGGAGACAATGCACATCCAGGGCTTGGTGTCAGGTTAAAAGTGCTCCTTCTCACACCTAAGCTACCAGGGGACACACCTTAGCTCTGAAAGGAGGCTGGTATTCAAAACTGAATAATGAATAACCACCACAAATGAATTCAATCAAGCTACACAACAATCCCACTTGGGAACAAGCTCACTCCTCTCTGGAAGGAGCTGACAGAAATATGCTGTAATCAAAGGGGCTCTGTTCCAAGAACAATGCACTGTGGACAATGCTCAGAATTAACTCTGGCTGCTCCTGGCTGCGACCTGCTGCGTGCTCTGGGGCACGTCTGTGCCTCACCAGGGTCCCCAGCACTACCCAGGGCAAACAGGTAAGAGTTCAGTGGCATTTTATGCTGTACAGTGCCTTTGTGAATTTGTGAAATACAAGGGCTCCTACTGGCAAGAGAAGAAGCAAACTAAGAGGTGCCAAAGCAGAGGAAGATGTGTATGAGCTCCCTGCACACAGCCTGCCAAACACGCTTCTTCCAGGGCTTGGCCCTTGGGAATCAAGGGCTGCCAGAAGTCTCCGACCATGCCAAACTTCATATTTACTTCCCCCTGAGATTACAGGCAGGGGGATTTGGATGAGGCCTACTATCACTTGATGTCAAAACTTCACTTGGATTTGGCACAGCAGAGTCCAAAAGCCTAACTTGAAAAGGGGAACTTTAAAACTTCAATCTAAAACCCAGGCTCTCAACAGGTGGGAAGTCATAGTATCTCTAAAGTTTAGTGGAAAGTCCAGCTCTCAAATTTGAGTTGTACATCCTTCCCACCACACCCATGGGTTTGGTGTTTGCACTTGCTTGGGATTTGGGGGGGGTTTTTTGGTTGGTTTTTTTTCTGTTTGGTCGATTGGGTGTTTTTGCTCTTATTTTTAAAAACTGTACACAAATGGTATAAAGGACTTCATATGTGAAAAAGCTGAACTGAATAATCACAGAAGTCTAGCTTCATAGGAATTGCTCTGAAAGACACACACCACATAGGGTGTGTTTCCTGTGATCAGGGAAGGAGGAAGAGTTTTGGAGAAGCTGGTGGCCAGTGCTAGAGAGGAGGGGGCAGAGAAGCCACTTACTTCTCTTTTACCAACAGTGTCACAGCTCATCTTTGATGCTCCTGCATAAGAGCACACCAAGATGTGGGAGAAAAGCAAAGACATCACATCAAGACTGCAGATTTGTATGTTCTGTGATGTATAAAAGGTTGTACCTCCCTTGTTCAGGAGGGCAAAATGCATTCCTGCACAACCTCCTGGCCATGGAGGATCTTGTGCCTCACTTGTGAAAACGAGAACAACTTTAAACCCAGAACACCCAAGAGCAGCTGCAGGTGACCTCCTGTGAGTGTGCAGCCTGACTTGTTCCCAACCCAAAAAACCCCATGAGCCAAGAAAACAAACCTCACTCTTCCCTAACAGGGAGTTTGTTTAGGGCAAGTACTCGCTTCAGACATCTGACAAGGAAAAGAGTTCCAAAATGTTTTGGCTTTTTTCTCCCCCCAGTAAAGTCTTACGTATTGAATAGGCTTGAGGGATTTGATTGTAGCAGTTGGGCAGCCACAGGAACTGAGGTCAACATAGAGGCCTTCTTCCAGCACACAGTGATTGTCAGTGGTTTCCCCTTCATAATACAGGAGCCAACTGCAAGAATAATGGAACAAAAAAGATAAGCTGCTCTAGCTGCTTATTTACACTGTGTTTTTTCCAAGACCTAATACTGTATAAGGACAAAAGGAATAAAAAATTTTCTTTGTTCTTGTCAAGCTTAAAGTAAGGTGACTTGAAAGGCTATGCAGCAAAGCAACCACAGCAGCAAAATCAAATTGTGTGGTACAGGAACTTCAGTTCCAGAGTAAAATGATGTTGGGTGCAATTCAGACACTTCCACTGTGCCAAAGTTCTCAAAATCTGGAATAAATTCTAACTGGAGATAAAAAAAAAGAGTCACAGTAAATGTGCAAACCTTCCCCAGGGAGAGCAAAATGTGGAGTACCCAAACCAAGGACTGGATGAGAGTTACTGAGATGCCTTGCAGGACAAAGGGTCTAAGACATGATGGAAGATGATGGGCATGTGTTATGTGCTTTCAGCTGTCTGAAATTTTGTAACATTTAAAAAAGAAAATTCATAATATTGAAAATGATGGCATGTAAAACAACAGACACTTACCATCCCCGGAGAACCTTAAAAGAACATGGTATGAATGATGTAAAATCAGAAACTTCTGCTGTGAAATCTACACATGCTCCTTGGAAATGTGTATTACTGAAAGCTTTGAGCTACAAGAACAAAACAAAACAAAAACAATGACTAGAAGGAAAAATGAAAGCAATATCATCAATGTAAACAGAAAAAGCTGTACTCTCAGAGAAGTATCCATTCAATTCACAAAGATACAATTAATTGAATGAATTGTCATTCAAAGACTCTTTCACATTTTCTACAGCTGCTTTATTTTTAGAAATACATCAAGTATTTTGTCATCTCTGGGCTGGCACAGGAGGCTTCCCCCAGTGATGCTAAGGCAGGCAGAGTTATCAAGTATAAGTTCAACTACAGCAGGAGGGGGCCCAGGTAAAAATAAGAATAGGAGGACTCAAGGCTGTTGTCAAAGTCCCCTGAACCACAGCTAAAGTCTCACTACAGCTCAGCAATCCAGTGCTCAAAGCAGGATGGGGAAATGCTGGTCAAAAGATACAGAGCTGCTATTGACAAAGTGCCCCAAAATCTTCTGTGATCACAGTGGTTGCAGGTGGCTTTTCATTTCAGAACTAGCAGGAGGATTTCTGAGGGAACTGGGGACCTCTGAGGTTCAGCCAAGCTGCTTTTGTATGTCATGGTAAAGAACTACAAGTCACAGTGAACCAGCAAGGTGTGATCAGTTCATCGCAAAAAAGCAGAAAGGCTGAAAATATTGCAGTAAAACAGAAGAAAACAAACAGACAAAACCAAACAATCAATCCCCCAAAAACCTCCCCCAAACAAATGAAAAGCCCAAGTGAACAAACCTACCCACCAAAAAAAAAAACCAAACCCAAAGCAAACCTAAACCAGAAAAACACATACAAAAAACCCCTAAAGCCCCCACCAGAACAAAAAGAAACCCTGGTATGATGTAGAAACCCTTGCTATGATGATCTATAGCAAAGACACCCAGCAAACCCCTACCCTTGGGCTGCCACTGTGTAACTGAGATGAAATTCATTTGAAAGCCTGAAAGAGAGGCTGGAACCAAATGAAAATTTAACTGTATCAAGAGAAGAGCTCATATTCTGTAATGGAAGAAAAACACGATGGCTGTTGCAAGAGCTACTTCCCCCTTCATGCCCCAAATTGGCCAAGCTTCCTGCCAAAGAAGAGAAATCAAGTGCTTTTGCCAGCACAGAGTGAGAAGGCCAAACACAAGTGTCAGCAAATGATTTTATGGAAAAGTTCAGTTGATGTTTTTAAAAGAAATGAATGTTTCCTGCTAGAAAGAACAAGAAAGGCTGAAGCTGGCCTTGCAGGCTATGAGCGCTAAGTGGAGAGCGCAGATCAGCTACAATAAAATGAATAAAGTGTAACTGACTTCTCCGTAAATACAACTGCACTGCTATGTCACAAAGCACCTATTTAAGCTGTAATTACACTGTGTTTTCTACCCAGTCATCTCCAAGCTCTTTACAAAAGGGAATATATATATATATATACATACACACTGCCTTTCTTTCATAGGCCACATGCTATGCAAAGCTTGTAAAAAAGATTCACGACTCATTTTAACACAGAATTTATGTGGTAATGAATGAGGGTCTTAATTTGACAAAAGCTGTGGTGGAGCAGTGATTCCTCAGTGCAAACACTGCAATTAGTCTCCAGCTGCAGCCATCTCCACTTTGTCAGGGTCTGACATTACTGTGTGAGGTTTCGCTTCCCAAAACTCCAACGGATAGAATATTAAAGTACAAATGCAGAGTTGCACAGCAATTATCTCTGCTCCCTAAATCACCTGTACAAGTCACCTGCTGTTGAAAGAGGCTTTGTTCTTGCTGGGCAAGGCTTTATTTTAATAAATGAAATGAATGGCTTTGCAGAGTTGGTGATTTCTTGATGTACCTGGTTTATTAGGAAGCTTGGCAGGTGGAAAAGGTCAGGGGAGTTACTGAGAGACTTAAGAAAATTTTGCTGCTTTTCAATTTCTGATAAGAACAGAAATGAAAAAAAGACACACTCTTACAGACAGTGCATACAGCTCTCTTAGTTCAGACATATGCTCATTAAAGGTGGAAGAATGTATTATCATTCAAAATAACCAATATATGACGTATTCAAAGGTCAAACAGCAGGATGTTTAAGGATTTGCCAGCTCATGTGCACCATGCTTAGAAGTTCCAAACTAAGAGACTGGTTTTCATGTAGAAAACTTTTATTTTACTCTGAAAATGAAATTCTTGATATTTATCCAAGAGCCTGTCTTTTACTTATCCTAAGCGATTAAATATTTTCCCATTAAAAATTACTCAAAATATTTCCCCTCCTATAAGAACTGTAGTGATACGAAATATGTTCTTTCTTCCCTAGCCCCAAGGCAGAATCCTATGAAAACCAGGATTGTGATAAATCAGGATAGCATTTTTTTCATAAATGGTATAAAGACTGTTATTAAAGACCACAAGAGGCAAAATGCAATCCAGTACACGTCAATATTTATAGCTGTCTGTGCATATAAACACACACAGAGAGATTTTTTCACATTTCTGGAAATAAAAAGCTTGTAAAGCACGATTCATTGAAACTTCAAAGGTTTGAAATTAACTTAAAGGTCTGCAACACTGGAATTATACACTCAAAGAATAGATTTTGGGAGATCCTGAAAAAACAGAAGAACTGGAGATGGAAATAAAATGATCTTCACCTGTTTAGACCCCACCAGTTTTATGTGAGTCAGTTATTTTATCTGGTATCATTTACCAAGACCCTCTGGCCAACATACTTGAAAGTCTTTGGATTTGGCTGCAAACTGCCATGTGAATAGGTTGGGCAGGAAGTCAGTGTTTAAGGCTAAAATAATACACCAATTATGTCTTCAGACAGGAAACATTTCCTGCAGTCCTGGGTTAATCATAAAATGGTAGAATTGGAGAAAAAGGAGGGTGTGGTCCACCTGCTGAGTAACACAATGCACAACATTTCCCATCCAAGAGAGAGAAATTGTGCCCAGATGACAAAATACTTAAGTTTGCTGAAACAGAACCACAGAGCATTAAAATATCTTTTGTCTCAAAGTAAGTCACGTTTCTTTCCCAATTTAATTAAAATGCTTGTCAGAGAGAGCAATAAAATCACTCAGATCATCACCCACGCTAGCAGGACAGAAAGAGATCAGCCAAACAACTCATGCTGGACAGGGGGAGAGCCCAGCTGGGACAGAACATTGCAGGGGACACAGAGCACACATGGTGATGAACACAGAGCAGGTTTGTGTTTCAGAAAGGTAACTCAAAGGTCCATTAATGGAACAAAACCTTGTAAGCACCAGACTCTGAGACCCTAAACTAACTCATTTTTGAGACTAAGAGTGAATTATAGGGACTGCTTTCTCTTAGTAAGTTATCACCAAGTTCGACAGAACTTTCAGGGAAACTGTCAGAATGTATCACAGATTTATCATGATCAGGATGTGTCCAGTTAAGCTCTGATGTTACTATAGCAAAAAGGGAGCCTTTAAGGAACAGCTCCACCTGCTTGGAAGACTTTGGAAAGCAGAACTACCAGCATCCAAGACAAAAAAACCCAGCTTCCAGGTGTTGATGCATCTGCAGGTTTGAAATATGCAGTTCAGTTTTCTGCACTTTATATTTTCATCTTCACACATAAACACAGGAGTGACAAGCTGGATGCAATGCAAAATAATGGAAAGAAAATCTGCCATGAAGAGAAGGATGAATGGATGGGAGGGTGAGTTCCCAGAAACAGGAGGAAAAAAAGTGGGAAACAGAAAGCTGTAGAGACCCAAAGTGACTCAAAACCTATTGGACTGCCTGCATTTTTGGGGACAGGATACTAAAGGGTATGATCTGGAATAAAGCAAAGAGCAGAACACTTAGCAGACTTCACTTTTATCCATCTACCAGTTTCCTCCATCACTGATTTGCTGTAGCAAGGTGACAATACTGAAGTGTCACCTGAAATTACTGAGATATCATCTGAAGCAAGGCATTTAACATTATCTGCATTTAATAATTAAGTGTAGTTTAGTACTAGAGACTGTTATGTAATGCCAACATACCAAATGTGGAGGCTCATTTGTCCCAAGGGGCTCCTGCAATAATAAATACATATACACATATTAGAAAACCCCAACATTAATTACAATTAATTTCCTAGGAGACACATGAAGTTACCTGAAATTTGTAAAGTATGAGCTCAGGAGCAGAGGAAAAAAAAAACTTCCCAGGCTCTTGGCACAATTTTCTTCCTCAATTTCTGCCATGAGCTGCCTGTAAACTCACAGTTACCTGCCTGATAGTTCAATGCCTTTCACACAGAGAACTTCCATCAGCATTAATTAATTCCCATAATGTGCATTAGAGACCATGAAAGTGTCTCTGCATTTACTTTTGAGGCTGTTTCTTGCAAAAAAGCAGAATTGAAGCCCATAGAAGACACCTCTCTCAACATGTGCTCTTCATAATAAGGTTAAGCATTTCTTTTGCATTCCTATAATTTATTTCTTATTAATAATTTATTACTTATTAATAATTTATAAACTTATTACAATTTAATACTTATGGCTGAAGATTGTCTTTGTTTTGCATTAGGGCTTTGACAGTTCTGGCACTAATCTGTTTGGGTGAGTTGGCACTAGCATGGATTGAATAATGGATTAAAAATATTTCCTGTCTTTATTCACTGTATCTAGAACAAATATTTTAGCATAAAAGTAAAAAAAAAAAAAAACACAACAGAATTCTATTATGTAACAACACAGGTCAGATAAATTCTCAAGTATTTTTAAATACATTATCAATTACTATGTTTTAAGACAAATTAATCTTTCCAGGCCAGGTTATTTTCTCCATGTATGCAGTCTGCCAAAGGGAAATATTTCTTATGAACTTTCCCTGACAATTTTCTCAAAAGACAGAAAGATCAACAGTGTCCATTTAAGTCTCCATCCTGAAAAGACTCATTATGCCTTCCATGATTGCCAAACAATCTTTAGATTGTTTCCAAGCAAACAGGTTGTTATAATGTGGGCTCTCCTGTTTAATTATTATTAATTAAACATATTAAAAATATGATTGAACTCTGAACTCCAAAGGTCTCATTTCTTTTAAGGTTTTTCCGTTAAATTCTGGTAACTCACCAACTTCACAGGTCGAATTGACATGATGGTTTTACTAGATCCTCCCCAGTCAAAGAAGCATTTGTATTTTCCTTTCTCCAATACATATTGTTCTCCACAGAAATATTTCTGCTGATATGCCACCCACCTGGAGAGTGACACAAAAAATTAAACTGAAAACATTGCATTTTTCTGAGTAGTTTGATGACAATAACAGCAAGTCAAGCACAACAGAATGACCACCTGGCAGAGAGTGCAACATTAAACCTGGCGAGAGGCACAAAACTCACACATGCTTGATTTTCTGCTCTTCCCTACTTTGACAAACACAAGATTTTGGGCGTCTGCTTTCACACCAAATTCATTGTGAGATGATGCCCTGCTCAGAAATTCAGAGGAACAACGTTTAATTGATAACTTTTTGAATCTCTCTTAACTGAATCTGTTTGGCATCCCCCCAGCCAGGGCTTTCTTACAGCTTTTCCAGCTGGATTTAGGAAAAATGGTACAAAGAAGAAAGAGAAGTAACTGAGGAAGGCTTGATGAAATTAAGCAAAAGCTTACAATAGCTGGCAGTTCAAGCTTCTCCCACCCTGCTTTCCCTGTTGCAGTTTAAGAAAGAAACCCCCAACTAGAGGGTCCTTCTATCCCTGCACAGTGGCAGAAGCAGGTGGGGAATAGTTAGACACCTCTAAATCACCCACTTTTGGTGATGCATTCCTCTCTTACTCACCCAGCACTGGGACTGTTATATTAGGGATATAACAGGGCATGTCCTTAGCCATTTTTACTTTTATCATCCACTGGTGAATCTGTTTGCTTTTAATTTATCTAATATTTTTTTTTTTAACCTCCTGGTGCTCTCTGCTAGCACAGTCCCTTCAGCAGCAAGTTCCAGAAACTCACTGCCTCTGCTGTAGGAAAAGCTTTTTTCCTTCCCACATCAAAATCTGCTTTAAAGAAATCTCCAGTTCTGTAAAGCATTTCCTCCAACTGTTGTCATGCAAGATTCTGTGAACTGCATTAATCTTGTCTTACCACCTTCAGGATTTTGCAGCTCTCATTTGTATCCCTCCTCTCCCAACTGAGTCTCAGCCTTTCATTCCTGCACCTAATCCTCATGAGACACTAATCACCAATTCCTACATAAGCAGTTCAGGTCCCTCACTTCACAGTTCCTGATCCCCATCACCATTAGGGTAGTTATGACAATATTAATACTGCATTTTAAAAATTACTATTAAAAGTTTGAAATCCACATGATTCCAGTGCTCCTTTTCCTTAATAGCTTTTATGTTTTAGTTTTTATAGTTCTATAAAAATTATTTTAATTTCCAGCACTAGCAGTCTGACTTTATTACAAAATACAGCACATCTCATCCTTTCTGGACAGGCTCTACCTGTCCCAAAAGTTATACCAGTTCTTGATATATCTCAAATATCTTTTCAGTATTACTGCCATGAAACCATGTGACTCCTCTGGGGGAACATCACAAACTTTCTATGAACAAGAATACTCAGATCCAAATCAAGGTGTAGGAAATTATTATTTCCTTTTCACTCCCCAAGGAAATTTAATGAAACACTTTTCTCCTCCAAATATTTCCCACGTGGGCCATGTGGAATATAGTCTGTCAAAAGATGCACCCAAATGTACACTGAAATGTTTAGCATGTTCCATCCACATATTTGAGTAGACTTACACGCCACTTTTGACAAGAATCGACCTTGTCTCGGGGCCAAACCCAGCCTGCTCCAAATCAGGGATTTCTTCATTGATGATGTCAAATGCTTTCCCATCTTCATCATCAGACTGGAAAAGTGCCACTGAAGACTCTATGAAATCCTAAGAGGCAGAACAGGAGTTAAAAGACTGTCACAGCTCAATGACTCTGCACAAGATAAAACACTTTGGGAAAGAGTTGTGGCCAGAAAGACAGCATTTTATAGAGCTGTGAAGGGACTTGGCTCCCTGGTGGGGATCTTTATGGGATATTTTGGTATTGAAGTTCTGGAATAACTGCAAGCCTGGAAATCTGATTCAGGGGTTTGCACTGAGGAGAGGAAGAGCCTGCTGTCCCTGAGCACCATCCTTTCCTCTCTGAGGATGGCTCAGAGTGCAAAGAGATGCCTGTGTGGGAAGGAGAAGAGTTAAGAGGAAAAGTGTTTAGCACTGATCTTCCAAAAGCCTCACAAATAACTACTCCAAGCACAACCACAACTATAGTTTTTTACTAAACTTCTCCTTCCTCATCCCTTCCCAGCAACATGGCAATAATTATGGAGAGGAAAAGCCTGGGCAAGATCACCTTTCCAGCACAAGGGGTTTGTACTTTTTGGATACATCCACTACAGCTATAAATAAATCCTGCTTAACACTGTCACATTCTCTCTTACATAGCTGTGTGACACTGCTTTGTGCTTTCAGCCAGCTTAGTTTCTTGGCCAGATTACTTGCACAGCTTCAGATTATTTGAATTTGGGTTTCAAATCTTCAGCTTTTTAACCACTTAGCAATTTTAAGCACACAGTTCAGCTGCTGCTTGGGAAAGGAGAAGACAACAATCCATTCACTTTACTCCTTTTACTTTTAACAGAAAGCACAAACTCAATTTCAGTGTTTCTCCATCATTCAGCAGAGTTATAAATTGAAACTAAGTCTTGCAAACAAGAAACAATTGCTGTCAAGCAAATAATGTGGTTGACAGAGAATCACAAACATATGAGGACTCCACCATGGGACACTAAGCACAGAAAACAAAGATTTGTAACTATCAAAAACCACTTAGAAATTAAGGCCAAACCAAGCATGCAGCCAGATTAATTTGGTCACGTGAACCAAAATTCCTTATCATTATTCATTGTGATACAATCACAAGGAATAATGCAATTCAATTTTAGAATGAACATTTCATGTGGCTCAACTTCTCTGCACTGTTTACAGGACAGTAAAAGGTGATGGAACAAATTCTGTCATAAAACTGGTTTTCTTACTGTGTTGACCACTTCCTTCCTTTCTTCATTTATTTAAATTGTTAAAGTTGTTGCAACTATTTCAGGTATACACTAGAAATTAAAGTGCCAGGTCTGGAAAAATCATCATGAAAATCTGCAGCTTCAGACTAGTTTTTAGGGAAAAAAAGGAAAGAACAACCAAACTACTGCAGTATTACTGCAAATGAAAACCAGCTACTCTTAATATTCCTAAAGCAAAAGACTTCGTAAGAGTACCCAAAAAAGTAATTTAGATCAAATCTACACATAATTTCCTTAACTAAGTTTAAAATACTGAAATATATCCACAGTTGTAATTAAATTTAAAACATCTTTCAAATTCAGCCATCATTCTTTCCTGCCTGAACTTCCACTACAGCTTCTCTTACAACAAGCAACAGGAAACATACTTTGTAAGAAAAGACTTTCAGAACAAGGCAGATCATTCTACACCTGAAAACATTAGTGGGAAAGCTCTGAAGGCAACATACTCAGAAACTTTGCTCTTTCACTGAGCCATGGGCAAACCCCAGCTTGAAAGGCATTTGGCACTGCAGAAAAGAAGCAAATGCTGCTGTCCCCCAGAGCAGCTCTCAGTTCAGACTGCTGCCTGCCCCCAGGAGCAGGCTCTGCGCTTGACTCAGGTGTGTTCCACACAGATGCTGACAGGGAGCTGGCAGCAGCTGGAAAAAAACAATTCCACAAGATCTTTTTCTCTCTGCTTCCCAAACACCCCCTGAACCCCCCATGAGCCCTTGTGACTGTTCACTGCAGGAATATTCAAGCCTGCCAGAAGCTGAGAGCCCTCACAACGTGCCCACACGTGCGCTGGGGAGGGAGGACGTGCAACAACATCCCTGCGGATTCTGAGACCATTGCAACCTTCACCTTGCTTCCCCTGACAGAATTCCCGAGCTTGGGGAGAAGAGCCAGGACATTTGCTGTGCAGTGAGGGGCCCTCCAGCACACCAGAGTTTGCATTTCTGCCCAGGTCCCCTTGAAACAGAATGTTTGGTACTGAAATATTTTCAAAAGAAGTGTGGTATGCAAAGTCACAAGGGGAGCATATGGGCAGCCTGAGCTGCACATCGACAGGGAGGCAACCTGCTGGTCAAGCCAAACAACACAATGCCAGGGCCATTACTCATTTCACTGGCAAGCTGCTGGTTGCCTTAAGTTATGTGACAAATTCAGGGGAATTACTCCTTTTCGCTTCTATTATCGATATGTAAATATTTATACATATTTATAAGCCAAGTGGAATGATATATGTTGATACATGACTGTGAATGATACATGTTTTTAAAATGTTAATGACTTCAGCCTTCTGACTGTTCTAGGTGGCAAGTTAAATTGAATAAATGACGTGGAAGGTCATTCTTGCTACCCACAATGCATGATTTAAACTTGTATTTATGTCCTTTGCCAAGAGGAAAATCTAAAAAAGACCAATTTAAGTTGCTCAAGTCTCCTATGTACAGCTGGAAAAGAGAGAAAAACTAAGATTATTAAGTAATTGAATAGGATTCTGCACATTCAAAATGAGGAATATGCAGAAATTGCCTACCTACTTTTTTCTCAGAAACCTAAAAATAAATTATTTAGAGAAGGATATTTTTTCTTGAATTAAATTCATTCTCATATCTCTATTTTGATAGATTCTGATTATAAATACAGCTTTTGCTAGGTGCCTGGCATGAAAAACAAACATGCAAATTATGAATTTAAGTATGGCTTCCTTTGGCTCACAATAACTTTTTATTAAAAAAAAGTAAAAAAATACTGTTGAGACAGTGAGTTTGCTTTAAATACCTGTCTTCAATTTCCACAAAATTCCTGGTTTAGGAATATCACATTTCCTCAGATGAGGAGATTAGTAATCTGTGTATACAAAACGGAGTAATACCAGAGTGAATAATCTTATTCTCAGAAGAACTTATTCCTTGCAGCTATATTTAATCCTCACAGGGATGTCACTATAATCAAAAAATCTTCAAACCCTTACATAAACAAACAAAAAACCCAAAGCAAAACAAAGGAAATGATAAACTAACTTCGCTTCCAATAGTAGACTCTTGCAAGTAGTTTTTATTATTATTTCATCCTTGCCTCCACTAAACACATTTTAGTAGCAGGGATTTTTTACCATGATTATTTTTGCTGCCAAAATTTTCTGGCAGAAAAATCACAGACAGAGGGTAATGCTGTTTTAAGGCTTGCAACAGCTGCTTCATTGAAAAGCTATTTTTGTTTTAATCAAGAGCAACTCTGTACACTCAGGCACGTTACGCTTTTAAGAAAATTCCATTTGAGAGATTCAAATAGCTCGAGGTGCAGGACAGAGGTACTTGGAAAATCTGGCAGGTAGACAAGGAATTCTGCATGATACAATTTTTGTATGAACTTCACAAAGACTCTTTAGAACCTGCTTCTTTCTTAGTGCAGTCCAGATTTCTAGTCTTAGTGCAATTATTTACAGGAAGTAGGAAAAGAATGAGGATGAACATGGGGAAAAGATGGAATGGCCAAACCCAAGGCAGCTGTACCACGTACAAAGAATGACCTTGCTCTGTGTGGACAGAGCTGTGCATGATCTGTATGAAATCCATGGGAGTACTTACAGCCTGAAGGAAGCGGAAGGACAGCAGGGCACTGGCAGCTCCCCCCCAGGAGTGTCTGTCCTCATAATCTCCCTCCTCCAGCAAGAACTGATGGCCTTTGTAGCGTTCCTTATCATAGGCAACCCATCTGTGGCAGCCACACAACAAAAGAGTAAGAGAAGTCAGTAAAGGCAAAACAACTGCACACATTATTTTCTCTGACCAATAAAGGGAGAAGAGAGCACCCCATAACCACTAAAATGAGTATCACAGACCCAGCCAATGAACAAAGCAATGCTTGTTTGGAATCACAACAGGCACCCATGAAGTGTTCTTTGTGGATCAAAATCCCGCCATGTGATTCTTTATCCAACAATAGTTGATTTATGTAATGCTTCTCCGTGTACCTCCTCCCAGCATTCCCAACAGCAATATTTGGTACCACAGAGCCCAGGATGCAGCTAGATGCCAAAACTTTCAGTGATAAGAAAAACAAGCAGTCCATCTCTTCAGATGGACATATTATTATGCTAATAAATGATGAGACCCTACCCTTGCTGGAGCTGGTGACAAAATTAACAGATTTCAGCAGAACAAGATTTTGCCTGCTTATATGTTTCTTTTTTTCTTTAATCTAAAAATGTATATATATAAACAGACAAGCAAACTGAAGATATAAACCATATTGCATATGGAATATGTTTTAGCAGTAAACAAATATAAATTTTCAAAGTACTTTCAATAAATAGATAAGGCTCAGTCAAAAGAAGGTGTTTCCATATCAACTTCAAATCTCTAATGAATGTCAATTCAAAAAAGTGCTTCCCCCTCCTTTTTTCTTGTTAGCATTTCTTTCATTAAAGCTCCCTTGTAAATATTAGAACTGCTGTACAAGTTCTGTTGGCAGTGAAATTTGGCAGGCAGGGATAGCTTTACTTTTAGTACCATTTGGTATACATTAATTCAGCTGTTTAGGTTACCACAGCACTAAAAATAAAAGCTGCCACAACAGACAGAACAATGATTTTTAATAATCTGAGGCTTCCCAGATAGTGAACACACAATGCACTTAAGAATAGATTATTCCAGTATTAACAATTAAGTTTGTTTTGAATTTAGTGCTCGTAAAATTCTGACAGCAGCCTGAAAAGATGTATGTTATTCCATCTTTATGCTGAAGTGGAAAATCCCTTTGGAAACAAAAGCAAGATTTCCTGAAAACTGTTTTATTACTGAAGTCTTTGGCAGAAGCAACCATCCTGCCTGCTCACAGAGTTGGGAGGGGGTGAAAGAACCACATGAGGGGTTGGTGGCTGGGGCTGAGTTTACCTCAGAGCATTGACCTGTGACACAGGTGTGACACAGTCCTCTGTGTGTGTGTGACAACACAGAATCCATCCAGTGCCTCAATTAATGACAATAACAGCATATTCCCAACGCCAGGTAACATGCAACAGTGGGCAGAGGAAAACCATTAAGACAATAAAACAGTTGGTAGGTTTCAGAGGTATTAAAATGTCAAACTGAAGACTGACCACACCTACCCAAGGTCATTGCAGCAAATTAAGTAGTGACTATCAGAAGTATAAAGCAACACAAATTAAAGCTCTGTGTGAACCAAGCGGACTAATTTATTGGCATCCAAGTGGCAAACACTGACTTCACACCTTTCACACATTTAGCTTGGTAGGCTGATAACTGAAGAGCTGAAAATAAAACAAATACACACTCCCTTCTTTTCAAAACATTTCACCTGTGGAAGACTCCAATTATCCCTTAGTTAGCACTTCTAAGCATTTAGTTATGCTTCTCTATTTTAAAATAAATAAATATTAAAGTGAAATATACTCACACTCCACCAATTACACGTAGTGATCCAATTTCCTGAAACTCCTCTTCACTACCAAACAGTGCTGGGACAGAAGTGATGTTTTCTGAAAACTCTTTGGACCATCCCTCAAAGTGGGCTTTCTCATATATTATTATCTAGAAAACATGATGTCAAACTTAATCCTTCTAAAGTAGACAAGAAGTCTTTCCCTGTACTTTGCTGAAGTTATTTCCATGACTGCAGCTAACAGCCCCTTCAAGTTCCTCATCTGCTGAATCATACAGATCAGCTGTTAACAGTATTTGTATCTCTTGCAGAATGTATCAGAAAAACACCCAAGTTTGCATGTATTTGTATAATTAAAAGTTACCTAAAATGTTAATGTTTTTTTAGGAGGAGGAAAAAGGAGCAATAACTCTGGATCAGCTTTCAGCTCCTCAAATCACAGAGGGATCATGGTCTCACTCACAATTCTCGTACTGGAATAGGGGCAAGGATGGAAAGGTCCAAGTCCTGTCCTCTTCCTCCCTTCCCTCTCCTTTTCTTTTTAAATATGGTATGTTAAATGGGAAAATCTCCCCCAATCCCTTTATCATTACAGTGACTAATATGTCAAGTCAGAAAAACTCACTTTATAGCAAATTCACGTTCTCCTAAATGTGAAAAACAAACTACTGGTACTTTTACACCTCATCAAACACTAAGTGAACTTGACAGCACTAGGGAATTTTTCTTGACAGAAAGCATTGAATAGTTATCAAAGATCACACACCAAACAAAAGAAAAGCAGCTTGCATAAAGATTTTATATTCCCAATGTGCTTATATTATCAATGCCCTCCGTGCTTACCTTGACATTCATTGGCATTTGCACCTTTAGTCCACCCTAAAACAGATGGGGGGGGAAATAAGTTATTTATATTAAACTTGAAGTTCCACTCTGACATGTGTTTTATAATACTATCAGAGCATGAAGTCTTTGCAATTGTATTCATCCCCTTTCAGTACTGGCCATAGATTTCAAAAAAGGTTAGGCACGCTACAAACCTGACCTATAAACCAGTCAGTGCACTGACAAACAGCTCTAAGACTGCAAGCAATTAAAAGATATCTCTTCATGATCCAAAAATCCAAAGAAAATATTTGCTACATGTTTTAAACTAATTGATACTGATCAGTTTTTAAAATTAACTTTGAAGGCTTTGTTGTATGTGTTTTGAATTTCTAAAGCACAAATGGTGCAACACTAGAAGAGAGAGAAAAAAGCAGGACAGAGAGAAAGCAGAGTCTAACATATTCATGTTTATGGTCAAAGAACAAATACAAGAAGTGCATCTTCTCTGGAAATGTGAGTGAATGATGGTCTGTGAGGGAATAAGAGACTGACCTCACTTGAGTGACTAAAGAGACAGCTATTAGGTCTTAGCTCCTTATGGCTTTTAAATTTTCTGTGGGCTTGCTGTGTACACAGTAAAATTTGTGTTATACCCCTTCCCATCTCTCTCACACGCAGAACCAAGTGCTGTCCATCAACACAAAAAACAGCTGCACCTCCCCAGACTGGAGTGCAATCTGTGGTCAGAGAAGTACTACTGGGTAATAAACTCCTCATCTGGTCTTCCACCCCCAGCAGACCCTAACTGAAACAAAAGAAAATCAAAACTTCAGAAGGGCTTTTTGGTTAATTAGTTAGTGTTGGATGCAATAAAATGAAGAGCCTTTCTTACTTAACCTCCTCCCAACAACAGCAGTTTCCCAGGAAGACATTGGAGGGTGCAGAAGCCCAACAAGTCACAGTGACCAAAGTAAACATACCACGGAGGATTAACCCAGAATGAACATCAGAGCCCATCAAAACCTCTGAGAAGAAACAATACAAAAAAGGAAGGCACACAACTTATTAGGGAATTGTGAAGTCCTCACCATTCTTAGAGGACGCAGAGATTTTACATCTGCTGAAGGAATTTCAGGTGGTGAATCACATTCTTCCAAAACCGTCATCTCTCCCTTGTAATTCAAGTCAGAATAAGCAAGCCATCTAGAACAGTAAGGATAAATGACTCAGTAAGTTCATTAATTAGGTTCCAAACACAAAGATCTTATTAAAATAATTTTCCTTTTTGTACTCATAAGAACTAGATAATGTTTTAGACAGCACATCAAAACAAAGCTGTATTTAAATATGCTGGCAACATCACTACTAGGAAGATCTCAGATACTTTGTCTTAGTTCAAGCTAAATATAAATGAAAGAGAAGAAAATTACCAATTTGTTCACACACTTCAAAAAGCCAGTTTTGATTGTATACTCTATGAGTATACAAAAAAACCAGTATTGATGATGAGATGCTTGCTCTGAATTTTACCCAAGATTATCACCTTGTGAATTAAAAGGCTTCTTACATCAATCCCATGTCATTTTTTCAGTGGAAGTTATTAAAGTACAATTATTTACAACAATCCTTTGGAAAGCCATCATCATTTTGATGTGAGGATTAAAAATGCTGGGAGTGCTTCAAACTGTTTTAAATCAAAAAGAAAGCTGAATGTCAAAGCTGGACACAGGCTTAGGAGACCACACAAGGAATGGAGGAAGAGGCATGGAGCCATATGGAAAGTGATTTTCTTAAAACTACCAAGTCTTGTCAAGACTAGGACAGGACTCTGTTTTTAACTCCTTCACCATCCCAAGCTTCACAGGCATATTTGAGAGATTGTGGGAAGACTTGGTTCACATGGAAAGACAAGACACTTGTAACAGAAGAACTAAAGTAATTCTGCAGTTATTTATGGGAAGAGCTGCACAACTCCCAGACTTCAGGAACTGTGAGGTTTTGGCCTAGGGAACAACAGCCCATTCTGCTCAATACAGGGAGTTCTGGGCTACTCAGGGACCTGTGTCACACTGCATCATCTCCCTCCAGAATGCCAGGATATGGCTGTAGCTTGGGAAATGCTCGGATGATGTAACACTCATTTTCTGGTACTCAGCCACAGTGTTGTGGTTATAACAGGGTGGGTGACTTGGGAGACAGTATCTATTCTCCAGTGAAATAAAGGCTAATTATAGTTGAGTTGCTTCCTCTATTAATAAAGCTACTCAAATATGGAATTACTGAAGACTTCTCTGTCAGCAACTAGGAAAAAATGCCTTCAAATCAGGAGCCCACAGAGCACAATGCTGATGTCTAGGGCTGGGAATACTAAATGTATGTTTTCCAATTTCTAGTAAAACCCCCCAAATATTGTTCATGTTGCTGACTGAGTTTCATCCCCTGATATTACTCTTCTACCTGCTGGCAAAATGCTGCTAAAAAAGGTTCAGTACTCACACTCCTGATCTGACTCTTATATAAGGGTTTTTCTCAACATCCAGTTCTTCTAAATTGGCAACTGCAGCCTGTATGCAGATGGGAAATCCCTCTGTACTGCCAGCTGCCAGGCAGAACTCCACCTCTGGAATGCCACAGTCCTGTGGAAATGAATCAAAGGGTAATGTTTATCCACACTTGCAGACTCTGCCCCCAAACATTCGCTTTTTTGCCCCTTCTCACCCTTCTCCAGGCTTCATATGACGGAAGGGCTTTATTCTTTTTTTTAAATGAAGGCTGGGTTTTTTATAAAAGCTAAGGGAAGTAAATTTCCAGCTCCCACTGATTTTTTATGGCTGTCAGGTTACTTGCAAAAAGGCCAGTTTAAATATTCTCCAACCAAAGGACTGAACAGCATTATAACACTGACTTCTTGTTTTTAAAAAGGCAATGTTTCCATAACACACGATGCATGTATTAACTAAAACCTTCCAGAAACATCTACTGAATTCCCACCTCCACCCCTCCACAACAATTTGATTCTATAATGCAGAATCCAACTACAGTATCAAGCCATATGAGTTCAATTTTTTTGTTGTGCTAAATAAATCGACATCATTTTACACAAAGAAAGGAAAAAAAGATCAGTATTAGAAAACATCTATTCTGTTAAGTAGAAACTTTAGCAATTTTCCTGTTACCACAAAGCAACAACCTCTTTTTCCTTACTGGAGGTTGGCTACTGAGAAATGCCATGCTGGAGAACAAACTTGTTGGCTACATGCTCTTCTCTAGAATTTGCAGGGATTTTATTGTAGTTTTTATATAACATTTTATTGCCAATTTCATATATTTAAATTTGCAGTATTTATATAACATGGATTGCCAGCTTTCTTCTCCAGCACGCAAAGACACTGTGAATCAAAGAGGATTTTCTGCAAGTCCCTGTTTCAGCAGGGTGCTGGGCAGCAGTGAAAGGCAGCTCATGAGTGCAGCTGCAGAACTTCACTTCTCAGTGATAACCTCCCAGAACTGTTCCCCTTGTCCTCCTGACCCACAGGCCCATTTGCTTTAGGACAGAGGACTTGGGCAGCAGACAGAGATGTCCAGAATCCCAAAGGTGGCTGGAGGAAGATGCCCCCTGCACTAGAGAAGAGGGATAAGGAGTGGTCTCTGAGGGTGCCCCCCAGGGAAGAACCTGATTTCTGGATTTGCTGAGGACCCAGGAGGGGCACACCATGACAGAGATCCTGCATGGACTGTGGCTTCTGAAAGGAAGAACAAGAGCTTGTAGAGAAGCCCAGCAACAGGGCACAAAAGCCCTGGAAGTTACAGCACCTCATCTCATGACAGCACCTGCAGCGCTCTCCTTTCGCATGTGGGATTTTAGCGGGGTTTTCATGGGGTAACATCCCACTTCTTGGTTAGCACGATTTTTCCATTAGTTATTGAACTGTCAGCACTAAGTGTGGCAATTAGAATGGATCCACTTCAGGAGATTGTTTCACTTTCCTCCTGAGACCTGAGGTAACACAGTTATACTGCCTTGGCAGCTCTCCCTCCTGCACAATCACGTTTCCTCTGCATTCTACCTTGCAAACAATGCTCACTCTTTGTTTTTAGAACAAAAACTGCAATACTGGAATTTTTATTTCCAGATTTACCAACACAGAAAAACTAGGAAAAAAGACCTTCCAGTACAATGCTGTTTTATGGGAAAATGCTAAGGAATTCCATCCCTCAATTCTAAGGGTATTGCTAGACAAGATTTAAAAAAAATAAAATCTTCCCATAGTTTTCACATGTATATATAGCATATTAAATCAGTTGAGAAATATTTGAAGTCTGTGGGGTTTTATTTCTAAAAATATCTGATATGTAAGAAGGCTGAATTCATAAATCCAACAATGAGGCTTGATCCAGAAAATAGGAAGTTGCACCTAGAAGAATTCCACAAATAATGATGCCAGACTTTTAATGGCTTCACATAAATTCTGAAACAAAGTACCTACAAGACCAGACAAGTATCAAAATAAAAGTATCTGCCTGCGGGCTCAGACAGAATATGAGATGGAGTATGTTTAATTTTAATTTAGGAGGCTTTTGTTTTTGTTTTTCATTTGAGATTGGAAAAAGCCAGTCTGTAAGCTCTTTTCAAGTCTGCTCTCCTGACTCTGAAGCTCCTGAGGCAGTCTCCAGCTCAAGTGATGACAAATGTACCAGGGTAGGTAAAGCAGAAGTACTCATAATAAAGTCTCTCCTATTTATCACCATCTCTCTCCAGCCAGATTTTGAGAGCAATGAAAAACCTCTACTCATAGTGATTGCATTTTTGTGCGTGTTCTAGACTAAGTCCACAAATTTCTTTCATAAAGTGCCACACAATAAACTGAGGTCTTCTTCAAAACCAATTCAAATATTTATTTTTGAAGGTGCTAACGTGGCTGAGCAAGAAGCACATCACGTTTTCTAAGCACACTTTTTTAAAGTCACAAATACACATTCTGCCTTAAATATGGAGTTCAATTTACTTGTACTGATGCACAGACTGCAGAAAATGGTAACATTTATTATTACTGTATGAGATGAATGCTATATATTTGTAGATGTACACTCTGTGCCACGCCATTAATTTATACAATTCAAGCATGCAAACTTAGTTTGGTAAATATTGGCCCCAGCATGTTCATATTTGCCTGAGCATATTTAACAGCCCTCATCACTTTCAGAGGCTCCTTTAACATTCCCAATAAAGCCACCATCTCTATAAACAAAATGAAAACCACACAAATATGACAGCAGTCAGGTGGAGAACTAGATCCTTCAGTCCAAAGCCCTGTCATCTGCAAGGCGTCAAGATTTGGAAGTAAGATACACACATGCACAACTATTACCATGCAAAACTGCTACCACAGTATTTCAGCCCAGATCCCAAACTGGAAGGTTTCCTCCCTAAACCAACCCCCAAACTGTGCCACCCCCCATCACAAGCAGTCCAAACTCACTTCATTCATTGTCCTACAGACAGATCAGGTGAAAACAGAACAAAAAGCACAGCAAACACATTAGGCAGCTGTGCTCATTTCCAGTGATAATACACAATCAGCAAATGCTTAGGCAGGTCACAGCCCCCAGGCATCCCTCTCTGCCTTCCTTACTCTGTGCTGTTCTCCTCCCACCTCCACACAGTCATCCTGGAATGCCAGTGCCTTCCCTGGTGCTCTTTAGGGAGATGGGATGTTCACAAAGCACGTGGGACACCTGCAGACACCTCCAAAAGAGCAACATGGCCCTCAGCAGAAAGGTGAAAGCTCCGTCAGAATAGCATTAACACAACCCTTAGGCCTTCAGCACTAAATATTCCTCTTCAGTGGCATCTCTAACATTTTTCTAAGCCTGACCAAATCCTGCAGAAGTGACAGATCTAAAGCTTTCAATCCCCTCAAGGTGGTCTTGGTTGTTTATCCTTCTTCTGGATCTAGGATTACAGCCCTAACAGCTCCAGCAGGGTTAAATAAACTCTGCACTCTTAGGGCTTCTCCTGTTAGACCTGTCAGCTGTGGTGACTGAAGTGATCAAATCAGCCTGTTTAACTGGGGTAGTTTTGTGTCAACAACAGGACAAAGAATGACTGAAGTCTGGTTTCTTAAGGGAAATACCAAAACAAGAATGAGAGAAGAGCCTACTGCAAACCAGGCCTAATTAGTTCTGGTATTCACATGATTGCTTTGTAGTACAGTCTAGACACCATTTTACTTTAGATACACAATTTGTCTTTAGGATACTATCTGCTTCTGGAGCATTTTTTTTTTTTATTGGACCTGTTGGTACTTTAGGCTTTTTTACCCATTCATAATTCTTGGTCCCAAGCGCTCCAGCACTGCACCACTCTTGTTACCACCCACTACCACCAAACCCAGCTACAGAACTCCACAGGGCTGGTAAATAAAATTATACAAAAGAAATAAATGATTACTGTCCTGTAAATACCAGCCAGCAAATGAGAAGCCATCTGAAGTTCTCCTATGGCATCTGACAAAGTAGTCCCTGCTTAAATTATTATCTTCTTTTCACCTGGTAAACCACACAAACAAAAGAAACACACCCTTCAAGTAATAGTGTGAACAATCCCATTACAAAGAGCTTTGCTTAAGGAGACTCCACAAGGAATCCAGTTATTCCCCGCCTAACCATCTTGCAGACAGTGATTATAAACTGCTGTTTCAGATCCCTTGTCACCTTGCAAAGCAGTGGTTCACAAGACTGTTCCAAAGTGGAGGTGTCAGGAACTCTTCTTGGCTCTTATTTTTGGGAATGTAACATTTAGCACCCTCGGTGGGCTTCCAGACACAGATAGAAAAAAGCCCAACGGGTGCAAAAAGGTCAAAATATGTATTTACAGTAGGCCAGAGAACAGACCTGGCTAAACAGACTGTGTTGCAGGAGCTGCACTGAACCTGGGTGTGCAGGCAGGCTTTACTATCCTTGGTTCATGCAGCCTAGCCTTAGAGGAAATCAGTCTCCACATCATTTCAGACTGGTCTTCATTTTACTTTATTTTACTGGTTTCACAATCTGTTTCTTTGGAATCTCCTCCCCACAATTTTCTTGAAATTAAGTACACATGGATACACCTAATGCATATCCACAGTTAGCCAGGCCACAAGCTAACCAAAAAGCTTGTCACCACTTTCTTTAACTCTGTAAAAAGTTAACAGAATCTCTGCTTTTTGGGGAGGCTTGAAGCCAAATCAAGAGCAGAAAGCTACTGGCAGGCTGTTCTTCAGTCAATGTGCTGGTAAGAAAATAAAATATTAAATGTACCTCCTACAGTTTCCTTAGTAAAAATCCATTTTTCCTCTTCTTGGCAAGCTGATTCCTTCTCAAATATTTAGCCAATGTTCAAATCTGCTAACTCAAGGCAACTGAGCAGCCATTAAACAAAGATCATAAAAAAAAAACACTTGAAAAATTGGAGGACAAGCCAGACAACCTGGACACAGAGCCAGTATGGCCAAACTACCCAGGAGAAAAGACACTGGCAGCCTATGAAGAAGAGAATGGCGTAAAACACACAGATGAGCCGCCTAAAAAAGAATCCACTATTTGTCAAATAAAAACAAAGCCTATATTTTTCACAGAAATAAATAAATAAGGTACCACTTTGGGAAACTGCCTTCCAAAAGCAGTTCCACAGCAGCTAAAAAACAACCCAAAAAAGGATGGACCCCTTCATGAATCAAGGTTTAGAGGACAAAACCTGGCCTAGTGAAGGCACTAAACTCTTCAACCATACCTGCTAGAGGTTTAATTTAAACAAGGAAAGTGCTGATTACTGAACTAGTGTACAAAGCTTTCCATCTGTGTTTGTAAGTGAACCACAGACTGAAAGAAGAACAGAAGTCAAACCTATTTAGCTGTACTTCAAAGGTTTTTATCAAGCATGATGAAGTTAAACACAGTATCTTTCCTATCCAAGAGTCTTCTTTCATACCCAAGACACATCCAGCTTCCCTTGGCTGTTATTGTGGAATACCTTCATTTACTTAGTTGTCTTCCACATTATTGATCAACATTAATATTACATATTGGTCAAAGGCCTTTCATTTGTTTAGCTCAAATAAATGTTAACTTCATTATTCTTGCCTTTAGTCAGCCTCTTTTGAATTAATTAATTTCTAAGTTTTTAAAGATAATGAAAAAGTATTTCTAATTGTTACAATATTATGCCCCTGTACTGATGACAAAAAGGCTATCAGTTTTAAAATGACCTCTAAACCAGCAGAGAACAGAGAAACCACTCTACTGAAAATCTTTCACATTGTGATACAAATGATAATTCCCTCACAGCAAGGGCCACTGCCCTGTGAATAAGTGGAATGTTACAGTGAACAACGAGACCAGTAAGTCGTCTTAAATCACAAGATCTGGAAAAAATATTCCTCATTCACTGAATAACAATGGATGCATTATATTTAGTTTTAGACAATTGATTCTTATCTTTTCAACAAAAAGCCTTCTAAACTGATGGTTGTAGGCAGAGCTACGTGCTGTAGGTGTACCACTGGTCCAAGTGGAAATCCTACAGATGGCACAAAAGCTGCAGAGGGAATGGCAGCAGTTTTTGGAGGCTACACTGTACAAACAGGATTGGAAACCCAACTACTACTGAAGCAAGATCCATGCAGACACAGCAGACAGCTTAAGATAAAAACTTCATAAAAAATATTAATTGATTCCATTTAAATTCAAATAACTGGACAGGTAAACATCTAAAAGCAGGGGAGCCTGTGTCACATGAGGGTGGTGTCAAAGAAACATAATCCACCTGCTCATTGATTCAGGAAGAAAGGGAAATTAAGTGCAGCAAAAGCCTTGGAATTTATCACCTAGAAAGTGAAAAAACTGAGTCACAGCAAATTTGAATAAAGTCAGGAACACTACACACACATTGTCCATTGCTGGTGACCAACAAATCAACTATGCATGTGAGAATATTGTGGAGAAAGTCTGTACCTTTGTTACGTGTTTGATTGAACCAACTGTGAGGTTTCTTCGATGATATTTTATGCCTGGGAGATCCCAAAGGTGATCCAGCACAACTTCTCCTTCTTCCAGTACGTGTTTTCGACCCTGGAACTTTGGTTTCTCATAAAAAATCCAACTGCAAAAATGATAAAAAATGAATTGAGTTGTTGCTAGTAGAGCACAACTGATGGAAAGCCCAGGAAAAAGCTCTTCTTACTAAGACAAATATCATATTTTTCTTATGCTATCCCTCAGTAGTCACATTCACTTTGGTATTGTAAAGTAAAATACACAGTTCTTCTCCAAGACAAAATATAAAATAACAATATAGCTAAACTACAATGTGAATGAAACAGCCTTATTTTACTGGGACAAATATATTAACTGTCATGTCAAAACGTGTCCTGTTCAGGCAGACACTATAAAAGGCATAAAACATGCTAATAATGGAATTCAGCATTTCTTAGGATGTGAAAGGAATGTATGCAAAACCACACAAGGCTGCCTCAAAACTGCATAAATGTGACATGCATGGCTGACAGTCAGAAACATTCCCTGTAAGCTCCACCAATTAAATTCCAATGCAACAACTGACACAGACCTGGCCCCAGCTTCCCAAAGCGAACTGAGCAATACTTGCAAACTTAAAGGTCCTTGTATATATCCCTCTGTATCCACATTCCTTTCAATGCCACATTAAAATGCCACATCTCTAGCAGCTGAGAATGTTCATTTCATGGTCCTCTAGCAGCAGCTACTGTGTAATGAAACTGAACTGTAAAAATCCACCTTTTTTTTAAATACACATATTTCTAGTCATGATTATGGCTGCACTGGATCAGCACTTCAGGCAAGAGCTCTGAACTCACTTGTGGCTCTATTAGAAACTTTCTGTTTGAAGCTAGCTCCCAAGAGAAACAATTATTTTTTTTTTTTTACTGCAGCATTTAAAGCCTTGCTTTATCCTTTTTTCATTGGTATCAGTCTAATAAAGCAAGAAAAAGACACTATTGCAGACGGGACACATGTCATAAATAAAAGAAATAAACATACAAGAGGAACACACACACAAGTCTTTTGGAAAGTCTGTTTAAATATGACCTGGGTTTCTTACCATCCTCTAATAATCCTAAGTACTGTTCCAATGGGAAAGGTCCATGATGAGGCATCTAGCACATCAGAATGAACTTCCTGTTTACTTTTGTTGCCACAAGTATCATAAATAATAATCTGAAACAATACACAATGCATACAAATGAGGGCCCATTTCAACACAGAGCACACACAGCTATTTTTTTGCTTGCAATTCGTGCCCACTCAATTGAGAGGCTACACAGTTTCTTCCCATATGAAACACTCCAATCAATGAAAGCAACAATTGCTGAGAAAGACAGCAAAATTACTAGTGGCAGGATTTTAAATAATATATTCTCACTATTAGCACGGGGAAGCACATGCTATTAATGCATAAAAACACAGAAAATTCTACTAACAACTTCAGATGCTTTCCATTCAAAAATTACAGTATGACAAATTATTCCACGTATCATATTGATTTATGTGACACAAACTCTGCTTACCTTCCCTGGTCTTGGGTTGTATTTGAGACTTGCCCTGTCAATGAGGTTCTGAAATCAAAAGGACATGGCAAACACCTATTAACAACTAAAACAGTGGCACAAAGCATGAGCAGATTATTCTGGGTCCACTATTCCTGTACACGCAGACACAACTGTCTTTAGTAGAAAAAAACAAGATTCGTTTCACTGCCATTCAGAGCTGGTGTAAATTATTTAACAGGATCAATCAGCAGAAAGCAGCATGTGCTAGAAAGGAAGAGCTGTTATGGAAGTTATAACCTTTACAAATGTATTATCCCTTCCCAGCAAACAATAAACTGCATTTCTTAACAGAGGAAAGAACAAAAGACACCTCTAACAAAGACTGGAATATTCCCAACATTGTGGAAAGACTTCTTCAGTTACACACACACTTGGTCCATGTGGCACTTTCAGATTCTAAACATGAATTGCAAGAGCTGTTTCCATACCCTCATTTGCCACTGCTTTAAGCAAACTAAAAAAAGAAAATGTTAATCTATGGAAGCAGCTATGTTACTTGCCAACTGAGCTATAGTTTGTAGAAGACACTGTGGTGAAACAAAGAGCCCAGTAAGCTGGTATTTTTTTTTTAATTGTTTTTTTTTGGACAAGACAGTTCTCTTAATCTCAGAAGTGAATGAAATAAAAGAACAATTTTCATATAAAAGGCAATTTTATCATCTTCAGGTTGAAATGTCCTTAACATGGAGAAGTCTGTCTTGTGCTATTATAGAGACTTTTTATTATGCATATTTCCCTATTGTATCTTCTCTTCACAGATTCTGTTTTACAATTATATCGATTTCACCTGTGTGCTGAACCAAGACTGTTACCTTTCAAAAATTATTTTATCAGAAGACTTTTTATTTAAACTATGACATAAAAAAGCCTAATAACCTCTGATTAAAACTTTTGATTACTTTTATGATAAAAACTTACTTAAAAGGTAGCAAGGAAGATAGGGAGGCAGCAACTTTGAATCTGGGCTAATCACTTTGATTATAAATATCATGTGACATGACATCTTACCGCTGACAATTCTCCCAGTTTTGGCACGGTGCTGTCTCGAAACCAACGAATCTTTGGCTGCAGCATATCCTGGAGAATGCTTCCAAAGCTGCTCCTCTTTTCAGAAGAGCCTTTCCTGGCAGATTTCAAGTACTGGTAGTACACACTTGTAGGAGGCTGTGTTACAGCAGCATCAGCTTTCTCTGGAGCTGGTTTACAAGGTGTCTGACTGGGAGGAGACACATCTGGAAACTGTTCTGGTTGCTCCTGGGAGTCAAGCTGTTCTTCTGAAAGAAGAAATGATTGCTCAAGGAAAGATCTGCTTTGGTCATTTGATTGAGGGGTTGCTTTAAAATTCCCTCTGCACTGACTGGAAAGGCAGTTGTCTTCTCTTTCAACATCGAGAATATTTTCCTCATATGAAGATTCTTCCTCCTCTTCCTCCACCCCGTCCTCCTCATCCTCCTCCTCTTTGCTGAAGCGAGCAGTGAACTGCAAGCGCTCGGACACGGACTGGAGGAGGGAGAGCACAGAGGTGTGGTCAGAGCTGTCTTTGGAGACTCCCCCGGGACGGCTTTCTGGAGACACATCCGTGGACAGCACATCTTCCTGGGAGCTGTCATCCTCGTAGATGGGAGACAGAGAGAAAGGATAAATTCTGTAGCGCTTGGCCTCCACACTCAGGAACGACTCTGAGCCTCGGCTCTCCGCTGCTTCATTCACCCTGCTGTCCTGCCCATAGAGACAGACTGACTCCTGCTTATTCCTTGCTCTGTCACACCTTAGATGATCTGTATCATCTGAAGGCAAATCAGAAGGAGAAAGAGAACCAGTTTGCATCTCACCAGCTGAGACAGATTTGTTCTCATTTTGAAGAGCACCTTCATAAATGATGGTATAAGAACTGTTTTCCCACTGTTCAATTAGTGGAGAAGAGGCCAAAAGTTCTCTTGGTTCCTTCATGCCATTGCTGCAGTCCAGGCCGTTTTCTTCGAGCTGATAATTTCTCTCCGTGTCATCTTGACCCTTCATTTGTGCCTGCTTCAGATTCTCATTATTTTGGGCAAAGACTGTGTCGAAGCAGTGTTTCCTTTCACCACCCTCTCCAGGAACAGACACTTCAGGTACCATGGACTGTGTATCTAACCCAGTATTGACCTCTGCTCCCTCATTTGCCCCTTCTGCTAGTTCCTCTCCACTCTCCACTGCTGCTTTTACTTGTACTGGTACTTCCTCTGCAGCCTCTCTCCCACAGTGTTTGTACAGACTGCTCTCTGCATTGCTTTCCAGAGACATCTGAGGGCTGCTTTTATCTTTGGAGTCACTCTGCAGCCCAATACATTCTTCACCATGCATAAAAGATGACAAATTATCATTTACAGCTGGCAGCAGTGCGCACTCTGGCATATTTGTATTATTGCATGAACCTTTTAACTGCACTGGCAAAAATGTTTCTTCAGTCACAGCAGCATTTCTATCTATAGAATGTAAAGCTTCATCAGATTTTCTATTTATAGCTGATACTTTTCCACACATTTCTGCTGCAGCCACATGGTCACACACCTTTCCATTGTGCCTTCCTTTTGCTGGTGTCAGAAGATGTGATTCTGGCCTTGCTAAACTGCCAGAGGGAAGAAATCCATTTGTTTGACAAGCAATTGCATTATTTGGTACCTTTTCACCCCTTTGGGGCCAGCCTATGCCATTTTCCACACAATCTGGAAGCCAAGGAGGACCTGAACAACCTGCCTTTTCACACTTTACAGTCTGAGCTTCATCCATCTCTGTTGGTTCCTGAGTGTTGGCAGGAAATCTCATATCCAGACTTAAAGTCTTCAGAATTTCATCCTCAGGTTTAGGCTGAACCTTCCCAGAAAGCCTTTTCCTCTCAGTGCCTCGCTGCTGACTGGATGCCAGTTTTTGTATGGCTGAGTTAATGACCCCATCAACTGTTTCTTTTGCTTTTAGTGCTAGTGCCGTTTGCAGGTCAGTTTTATCAGGGATGCAAGAGACTATCTTTTCATCTTGATTATTTGTATCCACTCTTTCCTTTCCTGTAAACAAAGATGAGCCTCCTGCACCTGTCTCATTAAAATCTTTTAATGACTGCACAGCTGACTGGATTTCTCCTGCTGCCAGCTGTACACTTTCAGCCTCCTGATAATTTGCAATATCCGTACTTATTAAACTCTCCTCGCTCCCACAAAGCTGGCAGACACCAAAGCCTTCCTTTGCTATTATTTCTTCTGTAGCCAAGTGTAAAACCAAGTCCACTATTTCTTCAGCTTTCTTCAGCAGAACAGCAGCATCTGGGAAAGAACAATGTTCTTGTCCCTTCACATCGATATCTCCCCACCCTGTCCCAGAATAGAGCCCATTTGCCTGGGCAGGTGCAGCAGCTCTTTGGCCAGAAGGGGCTTCCAAGGGAGCAGAAGCACCAGGAATCACCTGTCCCACAGCATCCCCACACACGCTCTCAGAACGTGCTGGCACAGATGCAGGTTCCAAAGGTTTCAAGGGACAGATGGGTGATGGCATTGCCTCTGCCAGGACACTGCTGTCAGCCTGCTGTGTGGAGAAGGCCTCATCTGCCCCATCACTAGCTCTGTGACTGGAAGAATTACCGTTCCCCTGAGCAGCGCTGGACATCTCCGAGGCAGAAACAGGAAGGTTGGAGGATTCTCTGGATACCAGAGGAGTGGACCTGGAGATGCAAACAACCTCTGCATCTACTCCATCAGCAGAGCTATCAAACACAGGAGCAGTAATCTCAGGTTCCAGAGAATTTGCTGGGCACAAAGTTCTCAGGTCTCCTGAGCAAGGTGGCAAGGTGGTCATCCTGTTCACAGGGGTTATTCTCTCAGACTCTGCAGCTGGAAAAATAAAGCTGTCCTTTTCAGAAGCAGCAGTCTGGCCATTTTCAGAGTTAGTGGCAGAAAGCAGCATTTTTTCTTGTTTGTCAGATGAAGAATCAATTACTGTGGGTAATAGCCTAAGTTTATTGCTGCTTTCCTTCTTGGAAGAAAAAATAATACACCCATTTTCAGAAAAAGGTGGAGATTCAGAAATTAAGTCTACATCACCTTCATGGGTGAAAGCAGAATGGTTGGTCAAAGGCCTTCCTTCAGATCTCAAGGCAGAATGAGGAACCATCACAGAGGTAGACTCATGGTTTGGAAGCCCTGTCAGCTCATCAAAACTTGTTTTCACACTTTGACACCCACGTGCACACAGTGACACGTTGGCAAGGTTTTCCACTGCAGCCTCAGACAAAACCTTCATTGTTTCCTCAGTCTCCATTCCTGGACAGGGAAAACCAATCTGCTGTGTGGAGGCATCCTTAGAATTCTCCACATGGATTAGCCTGTGACCATTTTGTACATGCACTGCTTTCCCTGACTCACTCAGTTCTTCATTACAAGTCCCCCTGCCCATGACTGTATCTTCATCATGTCCAATAAATGGCACTGGAGAAGTTAGATTGCCTGTGGCCAAGCAGTTTCCTCCTTTGGATTCCATGCTGAGTGAAGGAGATATTTGTTCATTAAAAGGAAAAAGAACAGTAGCAGGAAAGTTCTGTGGATTTTGCTCTCTTTCCACAGCTGTCACAATTTTCTGTGCATCACCTTTTCTTGGATCACCGCCTTTATTGTCACTCCTGGTGTGCTGATCTGCTTTCTGCTGAAATGTAGTGGTACTGAAATGAAGCCTCTGGACATCCAATGTTTGCTCTGAGTGATTATCCACTTGATGATTACAGCACAGTTCTCCCTTCTCCACCTGCAGTTCTTCACTAACTGTCTTGCTTTTTGACTTGGGTGAGTGTAAACAGTCATGCTGTATTTCTTTTGGGGACTCCTTATTACCTGCTTTACTACAATAATTTTCTTTATCCAAGTTAGAAGTGGCATTTTTGTCTGTCTGAAACAGAGTTTCTGCTCTCCCTGGCAGTCCATCTTCTTTTCCAACCAAATCATTTGCAGAACTGACTTTAAGGGAAAGAGTACTCTGGGAAGTGGAATTGGTTAGGATCCCACTGTTTCTACCACAAAATGGCAATAATGAATCTAGTGAAAACGTCCTTTTTACTTTTGTTGCAGCTAAAGCAGGTGTATTTCTTAAGTGTAACTCATGACAAGATTCATTGGATGAAGTTCTGGCCTTTGCAGTTCTTTCATGTTTACTTCTGCCCAAGCAATGCTGAGCTTGACCAGACTGTTTGCTTCCCACTCTAACCGCAGAAGAATTTAATATGGCATCATCTTGGTGATCTTCACCCTCATCTCTTCCATTTTCTCCTATTAGGCATCCTGATTTGCAAGACAGAGTTGTTTGGACTTCACCATTTTCTTTGACTGCTGAAGCATTTCTGTCCTCAGGCCTTTTTTCTCCTTTTCCAATATCTGATTGATTCCTCAGGAGCTGCCTGATCCTTGCAGAACCCCGGTACGTTGCGTATGTGACTGCGGGTGCTTCGGGCTTCCGTCGTGTCTGCCTGGAACAAGGATCACCAATATCAGCAAGGACAGACAATAAATTGCTGGTATGATAATAAAGCTTAGCACTAACTGTAGATGATGTAAAATACTGGTTTACTCTACAGGTTAGCACAAACTGAAGATTGCACTCAGCACCTCCTTCTTCTGCTCAAGACATGTTCGTGTGACAAATGATATGGACACCAGCTTTTACTGAAAAAGCCAACTTAAACTATAAGTAAAAATGTAGATGTTGGCTTAACCAACTTCTACCATTTATTTTCTACCAGACAAGAGAATTACTACTGGTAAGTGTCACTGCAAAGCAAGATTTGAAGAGACAGAAATAATCATTCTGTTTTGAAGACGTTTGATGCTTCTAAAGCAGGTCTGCATGTTAAAACTGAAGAAAATTTACTTTTGCTCATTAAAATATTGAATTGAAATTTAAACTTTTACTCAAGCTCTCAACATATTGTCAAAAAACAGGATGAGGAGAAACAAAACATGTGGGGGAAAAAAAGTATGTAACAGGGGATGCTTTTTTGAACCACAGGGTAGTAAGGAAGGAGATTGAATGGAGACTCTTGGGTAAGAATGAAGACTCTTGGAATGCTGGAAGGAACACCAAAATGGGAAAATCAGGAAGGTGACGAGGAATTGATAAATCTAGCCATTTGTTAGTCTTAAATTTAGCAGTAAAAACAATGAATGCAAAAACTAAGAAATTAAAGAATCACCATAGGGGACTTGTGATCCTGCACCTTCATTGCTCTTTCTCATAATACTAAGAGTAAGTTCAGAGCCTGTCACTTCCAATTTTACAAAGAAGCAGTTTTTCTCCCTTCTTAAAAACTAGGAGACATCACAAATACCTTTCTTTCAAATGCCTCTCTCTTTTCCCCCTATTTTTCTGCCTGTTAAAGAATTCTTGCAAAAATCAGTCACTGTCAGTTTTTCACTTCTTCACTTTAAGACAAAGTAGATGATCAGACTAGACTTAACCTCCCTTCTGCCTCAGCATCCACTTAAACTAAGAAGAAACTCTTTCAAGGTCTGCCTTATATCTGCTAACATAGGGAATGCTGGAATCAGCCATTCAGCTGTCTGGAAAATTGTCATACTCACTTTAAGAGACTCTCTAGGGCAAAAATAACAACAAAAAAAGGTGCTGGCTAAGATTTTGATTTCTAATATAAAAGCATTGCAATATACAAAAATAGGTTAATAGCTTCTAAAAGAGCTCTTTGCATCTTCCCCCATTTGTTCAATTTGTTTAGAAGTTGTTACAGCTCTAGAGTTGAGAACAAATAATTTAAGTGAGAAATAATAAATTTACTAAGGAAAGTGAAACATTTGAGTATCATTGAGTAACTGTAACTTCAAATATCATCTGCATGGATTCTGAGTATATATTCTCTCAAAAGATACATAAGAATATTAAAATGGAGTGGATTCACCAGTCTAAAAATAGAATCTCTTTTCTGTCATGATTTTAGAGGCCAAGATTCTTATTTCAGTATTAATTTTATTTTGAAGAGAGAACTTGATGCTATTTAAAATCACAAGTAAAGAATACACACAGAATACAAATGAACTAAATGTGAAATTATTCATATTCATAAACATTAAAAAAGAGATATAAACAGTCATTTATATGCATGTTTTACATTGTCAGGTACCTTTAGACTAATGCCAAAATACATTAATACGGGAACTTAGACTTTGCAAGAACTTGAAAATTCAGTTTGTATTGGGATTAAATTCACTGTCATCTCTGATGGAGCAAAATCTCAATGTAGGGTTTGTTGGCCAGGTATACTAAGTCACAGGGGAAATAGGAAAGTCCTGTATAAATAGCACATCTCCCAGCTTGCCAAGTTAGATGCCTGCATTTAGTCTTCTATAGCACTAGCTTGGTTTCCAGAGATACCAGCAGTGGTAGCTGCTAAACATCACACACTCCATTTGTTAAAACAGCTGACTTGAGGATTCACAACCCTCCAAAGAAGCATAAACATTTCTGAGTGATAAAAACCAAAATACAGTGGAGAAAAAGGGTAGTAAAAAAAAAAAAAAAAAAATAAAAAATTCATCATTTTCCACAGAAAATTTTATTCTAATATTTTCTAAAACTCCAGAGATCCTAAAAATGTGAGGAGAAGGATCTGTTGAGTTCTGCAGCACAGTGTATTTACTCAGCATCAGTCATAGTCATACTAAAAATAAGACTTAAGAATGTAAGACCTGATCATGCTCTTATTCAGAATTAACCTCACCGAATAACCTTTCCTGCTTTAAATAATCACTATTAAGCTTTTACAAACTCCATCAGCTCCTCTCTACTTTGGCAACCTCAAAAATAAAAGCTGTCCTACAAGTGCCCTGAATCCAGATGAAATTTCATTTAAAAAAACAAGCAGTACACATATTGACACCATTTCTCAAAAATAAAAAAGAGTTTCTATGGATTCTTGAACAGCTCAACTGTAATGACATGTTTGAAGTGAACATATAAATGATATTGTAGGATGCCAAACACTCATTTTCACCAAAACCAAGGCATGACTGTGAATAAACAGCTTGACAAGAATTAGCTTTTACTGAGTGTCTTTTATATCTTTTTGACTAGTTTATTTAATTTATTTTATATGTGTTTTTTATCTGTTTTTGTGTGATATGCAGTGGGGAGAATTCAGATTTATGGACAAACATGTGGTGAGAACCAGTATTCCAGAAGAAACGTGGAACACTTTTTTCCAGTTGTCTCCCATGGCCAACTTTGCCTTTGAACTTTTCATGTGAACTCAGAAATTCTGAAACCCAAAGCATCCAGATATGGGATGAATAGATAAATTTTACAGAAGGATGACAAGGCAAATCCAGCATGATTGGGTTCTGCATCTACACTGATTGGAAGTACATATCCCCCCAAACCAATATTTATTATGGATGGTCAGACAAAAAAAAAAGAAAAAGTACTCAGAAGCTTTTTTTGCCTTTGTGATTTCTCCCAGTTCTTTTTGCTCTCTGCTTGTCTTCTGAGAGAATTTTATGCTCCAATTGATCAATTTGAAGTCAGCAAGACTGCAGGCCATTTGCCCTTCGGAGAATTGTGCACAAACCCAATCCTGAGGAGCACTGGCTCCAGCCCCACTTCAGCTGCAGAGCCCCAGCCTGTGCCAGTGTCTCCCAAAATGCAGCTCTGCTCTCCTGCAGGCTTCACTTTACCAAGACTTCTGTCAGTGAGCTCTGCTCTCAACCAGAACCAACCTTTCCTCCACAGACAGGGCAACTTCACGGCCTCCGCCCTTTGGTAAAGAATTTGCTGCTCAGCAAATTATAAAAATTATAACATATATAACTATAAAAAATTTTACCAGCAGACCTTTTAGTCCTAATGCATTTCCTCTCAGACCACATAGAAGCATGTTCACTCTGAATGCTCCCATGCAACAACAAGACATTTAAAAAATGAAAACTCATGTTCCTGTGCAGCACCAGCAACTCAGCTGTAAGTCTTATGAAACAAATACACAAGCAGGCTGTGCCACCAAAAAAAAAAGATCTTCTGGAAGTGTCACTAGAGACTTGTTTCATTTCTGATCACCAAAATTATATATTATTTTGAAACGTACCTTAAAAACTCTTCCCAAAAATTTTTTTTCAGCTCATGTGAGGATGCAGATGAAAGCCTTGCTATACAAAGAACCCAGAGTGTATTCTGTCACATATTTAAATTGTAGAAGATTCCTTCTTTCCTGTCCTCACAGGAAGCTATTCAATTCCCTGTAAAGCCTTAAATCAGTTTCACAAAAGACTTTGACAGCAACAAGAGAGTATGTCAACATGAGTTACATTAAATTTGTCAAAAGTAGGTGCTTGTAGATATTTCTTCTATTGTGAAAAAGATATAAAAAGTTAAAGGGGGACTGACTCAAGGAGGAGAGGGGAACATGTTCTGACATTTTATATGACAGACATCTTGTGTAACTTGCCCAAAGTGGCAGTGGTTATAAAACAGAGTTGTTGATTTGGAAGGCCAGAAGCAGGAGGAAACCTGCTACCTTAAATGCCTCATTCCAGTGCACCCATAAAGAACACATTGTTTGCATTTTTTCAAGTGTTCTCCATTGAGATAGCAATCCTTCCAACCCTGTTTGTGTCATACAATAATGCAGAAAGGAGAGAGCCCTACACATTTCCCAAAAGGTGCAGGAAGACCACACAGGCTGATAGAGCATCTCAGGTCCCCAGCAGCACAGTGCATCTGCACAGCAGGGCACTGCTGCCCAGCTTGCCTCTCCCAAAACATGCCATGGCGAATTTTCCCCTCATACCTCACTCTTCCAGGTATTTTTCTCCCCAGTCCAGCAGTCTGCTGCTTTTACAAGCATATCCATGCATGCAAAATTCCCTTGATCTCTTCTCATAGACCCCACAGAGGGAGCTAGCAGAGGAATCTGCAGGCTACAGACTGAAAATCACTGATCTAGATTTGGTACTTGGATAGCTCTCCCTGACCATCTTAAAATTACACTGTTATTTATTTAAATTTTTTTCCACTTAGCTTTTATTCCACTGTATAGTTAACTGATAGCTTTTTAAAAAAATATGTTAAGGTACTTCGTCTAGAAGCAAGTGTCTTAAAGTCACATTGAAACACCCAGTGGAATCCAGCTTAGTCAGCCAGCTGGTTCCTATGCTCATGGTAAGATATTAATAAATAGGAAAAACAAAAGACTAGCTGGAAAAAATACACTGTGGGCTAACTGAATAGTTGCCATACACAACTTAGATGAAAGAAAAATTTTTAGCCAGAGGGGATAGCTTCATGATTTAAATCTGCAGTCTGAAATATTTAATGTCCTGGGACGTCACGATGTGTGTTTGAAAAGGTCAAAAGTTTGATTGAACAAAGTGATTTACACACAGTTGATTCTGCAGGAAATTTCAAAGCTAATGTTCCATAAGGGCAATTAAGAGCCAACGACAATTTTAATAAAAGCAAACGCAGTCCCTGTGACCTTGGATGGAATGTTTTTCCTTCCCCTCGCCCTTTAGGATAGTACTTCTTGATTATCTCCCACATCTGGGAAAACCTATTCTTTGAGTCTGAAGGAAGACAGCACACATCAAGGCTGACCCAAAACACCAGAAGCTGCCAGACCAAGACCAGCTCAGAGTGCCTGGGATCACTCCTAGCTCTTCCCTGTCCTGTTTTCCCAGTACCTGGCAGCAGCCAGCCCTCCTACCCCATACCTGTGGGAACTATGCTCACCTGCTGCCCCTGCCTTTTCCTCTGTCACACTCAGGTGACAGAGTTCAGGTGCCTGGGACTTGCCCCTCTCAGGGAGCAGGGACAAGCAGAGCCACTGCTGCTTCTCACTGGTGTGCAAGAGCTGGGCACAGCAGTGAGGGCTCCCCTCAGTTTCTCATCTTAAGGCTGAAGAAAACCACTCCTCCTGGCCTCTTCTGAGATGTAATGAAGAATCAAAGCCAGGGCATCCCTTTACCCTCCTCAAGCAAGAGTGTAGCTTCAGGTGTGGCAGGGAAAGCAAAGGGTTTGACTCAGTTGAATACATTGCACAGCTGAACAACCCTACTAAAAACCAAAATTCAGTGGAAAAAACAATTCAGTTAATTAGTTTTTGACTTAATTTATTTAGCTCCATTTTGCATCACACATCTGTTAAGAATTACTCTTAAAATATAAAGTTTCATTCTTCAGAAACACAAAGATCTTTGCTTTGGCATCAACAAGAACTTTTCCTTTGGACACATCCCATCTCTGGGTAGGCACCCTTCTCTGGCAGGTAGAGAAATGCTTTGGAGCCTGCATTTCTCCCACAGCACAGCCCTGAGAGTGACAATCCTCCACAGTTCACCCAGGAAATCAGGGGCAGGATGATCCTGCTCCTTCCCTGGGACAGCCCTCTAATTTTGGGTGGTATTTGGTTGACCTGCAAGGGTGGAGCTGCCCAGGTAGTTTATTCCCCTCTCAAGTGGCAGCAAGTCACTGTCAGCAATGACTCCCTGTCCACCTGAGCACCAGCAACTGAACAACACTGCATTTCCATGGCCAGAAAGCCATCAAAAGATCAACAAACCAACACCAACAAACCAAGAGCAGCAGCTTCCCCACTACTCCTCAGGAATTACCTGATGAGATTACTGCTTGCAATCAAGTGATGCATTTCTGTTCATTTACTCTTGATTTTCTGCCAAAGGCATCTATAGGGAAAAATGAATGTTGCTGCTACAGACTGAAATCAAAACTACAATACACAACAATCCATCAAACAAATTAAGGGCTGTGTTTTGTTATCACCACAAGCTTGCCTCTGACAAGCAACACAAAGGAGAATTACAAGCTCTGAAACAAACCTATTAACCAGAATTATGTAAACCTGAAGGATTTTATCAGATGTATTTCCATCAAAATAAAAGGGCAGGATTTGCTGACAGTAGCAAGGTGGGAAATACTAATTGCTAATACCAATATACATCAATTGGATGTATAGCAACAGGTTTAGTTGACTTAAAAATTAATTAAAATACCCCATTCCCTCACAAAAGCCAGTAATGTATACCACAGCATAACTGCAAATGACTGAAATGCCTTTTTACTTAGGGCTACCTCCCCTTTTGAATGAAATTGCTTGCAATGCTCTCACTAAATGATTCCTAGTTCCTGGCTCTTAGTAGGGTGTGAAATGTAAATGCATGTTTTGAGCATCTGCTTTTGAAATCACTCCCTCCCCTCTTTTACCTACAGTTCAAAAATCCTTGCAGTTGTGGGGTTCAGAGTTCTTTCTCACTTCTAAGTCTACAAGGTTCATAACACAAAGAAGAAGACGGGATTTTAAAGTACCTCGTTGAACTGGAGCATTAGAGTCTTAACCAGGATTATTTAATCAAAACATTCAGAATAGGTACAATTTCGATTTTTGCCTCTTCAGTCATGTTCAGCAAGGCAATAAAGCTCCTCCTTGCTGACCTCCAGAACAAGCTGTGCAGTTTCACAGGCACTATTGTTCTGCACATCACTATTAGCCACATCCACTTATTGTTACTGGATATTACAAAAAAAAAAATAAATCTACTGGAAGGTAGACAAATGGCAAGCAGTCAATAGAACAGATCTGGGTCATCAGACTTTGGGGCAGAGGGAAAGGAAAACACTAAAGTTTTGTCTTCAGTCACCTGCACAAGGTACCACCCATTACCACCACTGGGATTACTGAGAAGATGGCAGATATTCACTGCAGGAAGTCCATTCTCAATTTTGAAGCCAAATAATTGCTTTTTAGTGACAGGCAATATATATGAAAGAGAAAGAATTTTACACTGTAGGAAAGAAAGCTAATGGGGCAAATCTGGGTTATATATTTGTCACCTACTTGATGAAATCATCAACTCTGTCATGTAGACTTTCAGCAATGAGAAATGAGGTGAAGGGCACCCCCACTGTTCCATGGTTTTATTTTTAGGGCTTATTTCATCAGTTAAAGGTTGGCTTTTACCATCATTAAGGAGTGCAAAGACCAAGAGTAAGCAAGAAGTTTTCACTTTTATACCTACCAGTCTGCCAGGGGACTATTCTACCCAAAATAGGCAGAAGCTACCATCTTAACTAAGAGGGTTTTTCTACACAAAGTAGCAAATAACCTACTTTGCAATTGTTTGCTCTCCTTCACTTCTTCAAGGCAAAGAAACCTTCAACCACGTGGGAGAAATGGAAGACTAAGAGATGAAATAACTGGAGACAGCCCAACTCTTCTCACCCATCTTCTCTGCTGCAATTACTGTCCACAGTAACTGCTGTCTAGAGACTTTGCCAAATTTAACACAGTTTTGTCTTTTGTGCTCCTCCTTTACCACTTGCCACTGTTGGGATTAAAGGAGCAAGAGCCTTTGAGGTACAAATTACCTCTGAGCCAACCAGCCAGAGTGATGGAGGAATAAATGTGACCTACACATTTTGTCCCTCAAAAACACTCCACAGACTGAGCTCATGAATTCCATTTCCTTGGCTCAAGGCCTGGAAACTTGAGTCTTTACCAAGTGCCAGACCTCCCACTGAGGGCAAAATTAACCTCAGTTTACAGGTCAGAGCACTCTGATATCCTTGTATTTCACCAAATATTGCTTTAAGGATATGAGGAGAATGAGGTTGTCTGAGTAGAGACATCTGAGACCACTTGGTAGGTTTTTAAAATCTGAAAGGTTGTTTGGTTTAGGCTTTCTTTTTTATACAACTCTAATGGGGATTATGCAATCTAGCAACCATCCCTCTTTCACTTATCACTGCAACCTCCTCACCAACCACAGACTGGTGTGTAGTTTAGAATTAATAAATTCATTTACATCTTCCTCATGACAAAGGAAACTGTTGTAAGATTAATAATGCAGTGGTCACAAGGGTTTGTAAAGCCCTCTGCTACATCCTGCCTCTACAGGAAATGCTTAAATTGCAGTTTAATGCAACAATTGATGGAATCAATACCTTTGGCTTTAAATGGCTCACTAGCTTTTAGGACTCTGCCACTTTTAGGTTCACATCGTCTTTGCTCTTCATGGTTTCCACATCTTCCTGTTGCTTTGTGCTATATCTTCACCCCTTCTCCCCATCATTCCTCATGTGCTTGCAGCACCCACTCCCAAGAAGACTCTTTAGCCAACTTGCAGCAACCAAGAGCACTTTTACTGTTTAGCTATGCTTATTGAATACCAGCTAGTTAATATTTAGTAAAAAACCCAGCTAGTACTGGAGAGAATAAACCACTCTACGTCCTTTAAACTTTTAAAAACTAAAAGAGAACAAGTCCAGCATAACCGCTTCCATAAAAGCAAAAAAAAAAACCCCAGTAATTTCAAACTTTTTAGAAAGGTAAACAATGCAAGCCTCTGCTTCCCTGCAGTCATCCCAAATTTTCTTTTCTAATTGCTTCAGAAGAACAGTTCACATTGTGTGGTCAGGCAGAGAAAAACATAATTAAAGTTACACAGAGATTGTCTAACTTGTTAGTATCCCAAGCCAAAAAGGGAAGAATATACACTGTACTTTTGAGAATGAGTTTAAAAGGACACAGACTGGTTTAATGTTTGCTCTAATTTACAACAGATACAATGACAAAAAAATTACAATTTTTCTTCCATTTAAAAAAGTTATTTTCCATATTTTTCATTCTGTATATAGGCCAATCCAGCCTTAGCTCCAAACTAGCAACACACATTCTTTCATGCTTGCCTAGCCATGAGACACATGAGCTATACTGAAAAAAAATCTACACTGGTTTGCAAAGATTACCTAACAGAACAGGACAGTGTCAAAGGATGGCCAATTGAAAATTCCAACTGTAACTTTGATTTCAGGAAAACAAAAAAAAAGAAAAATTTTTGCACAGAGCAAAGAGGTCACTTCACTGAATTAAGACCCACACTTTCCAAACTCTGCAGACTGTGATAAATGCCTTATTTTATTAATCTACATTTTTATGCAGAATTCACAAGAAAAAGGGGAATGAGATCCATCTTACCCTGTAAATTGTGCATACACAGTGAAGGACATACTACAGAAACAGCAAAGAGCAGTGAGACACTGATGCAGCAACCCAGTCTGTCCAACAGGTTTTAGGGAGCACAGTTTGCTCAGGAACTAGACTGAATAACACCTCACTTCTGGGCTCTCCAGGGAACAACTAAGGCAAGGAGAACTCTTCTTCTGCATTGATCAAAGCAGTGGTGCTGCTGAGCTGCAGTTTGGGAAAAGCACAGTCAGATGGGTGATACCATGATAACAATCTGGGATAAAAACCAGTCGACCACGTCTGGGCAAACCAGAGTGCTCAAGAGAACACAACCATTATTGCTATTAATTACTGTCTTCTGAAGGTGGAAATACAGTTTTAACTTCGCCCAAATAGGTGTCACATCACCTGTTCACATCCTGATCAGCCACTGCATTTATAACATAAAGCTTCAGACCATTATTCTGCCAATACTGATTGGCATTGGCATGATAATGATCAGTGTGTTTGAGACATCCAGTATGGAAATCAAATTTCCATATTATAAACATATAAGCAGCTATTTTGGCTGTCTCTGACCTCCTACATGGGGATGAAACTCTTCACATGCCACCAATAAACAAACTGAGCACAATTCAAATTAAATTTAAAAGAAAAAAAAGATATTTTTTGTGAGTCCATCCTCCCATTCTACATTGCAAGCAGGAGCACTGTGATAGACTTACTGGTTACTCCCAACCACCATTTCTGCTTAAATTTGAAATAAATATTCTGGGCTATACTGGAAGCCTGAGTTCAGATCCACTGCCCACAAACAAGTCCATGTTCTACACACATGTTCTAAACACCCATCAAAAACTGGACAGGTATACATTAACATCTAACTCCAAATCTATGTTGTGCTGACCCACATGTAGCTGAATTTTCAATGTAACAGCTACAAATTATTTTGGAAAACTAGTATCTATGTTTATGACAGTCATAAAATGTTTTGTAACATTTTACACAACACAGTGTTGACCACAGCCAGTGCTTTAACTTTTCTACTCTCCAACACACAGTGGTGCCCTTGCCACAACTTTTTTTTAAAATCTTCTTTTAAAAATACTACAGGACTATAAAGAATGTTCCACGTTTGGGTTAATTTAAATTGAGTGCTTTACATAACCTTCTTTACATCACAGGAAAACCCCAAAGAACTAGGGTTAAAAAAAAAATAAAATCATCCAGTCAAACTAGGAAAGATTATTTAAAAGTGGGAAAATCTTACTTGAAGAAGTAAATTACTGAACTGCTGAGATACATAAAGGACAAACATTCAAGCCTTTATATAAGCCGTAATATGGAGGGAAATAAGCTCTTTACACTTCTTTTTTTTCTTAATATATTTGTAAACACCACATCTATTCAGGAGATTTCTAAACGACTTCTTTAAAGTTTTATTTTGTTGCAGTTGACTTCTCTTCTGATTTATTTAGGGCAGTTGCTACTGGTGTTTTGCACAAAGTCAAGTCAGGAACACTCCAACCACCCTTAGAAATGACAGACATTTCTCATACAATCAGCAGAACTTGGTCAGCATGGTTCTGTACATGCACACACAAACATCAATATATTTAATAATAAATTATAAAACTTACTTTCCTGTATCTGAGGATTGGTTCCAGCCTCCTTGAATATCCCTTGTGTTATCTTTCCCAATACTACTTAAGATGGCATCATCTTTATTTACAGAATCCTCTTTTTTTCTAGATGTAGGCTCTTCAATTTTCAGGTGCTTTGGCTGCATGTCCTTTGGAAAGGTATTTGTGCTCTGTAAATCCTTTTCACATCTGTTGGGTTCATCCTGGAAGGTAGAGGGTTTAGATTCCACCAAAGAAGATTTTGATGCAATATTAAACAAGCTTCCAAGGAAATGAAAAAAGCCTTCTCGGGGTTGCTTGTCTTTATCTGATGTTTTGATTCCAGGAGTCAAACTAGGAAGGCTATTAGCCTTTTTCAGCTCCTCCTGGATTTCAGACTTGCTAAGTTCTTCTGTGGAATGATTCTTCTCTTCATTTTGACAAGCCTAAGATAAATATAAAAAGCACACAAAGATGATGTCATTTTCACACATTTCCAAATTCCTTGATTTTAATTTGCACCTATGCATTGTATTCATTCCAGGAGATCACTCATTTAAAAAGGTTAAACCCCACTGTTTGCTGTCTTCTCTTTTTGTACCAAAGAGGTCCCTATTCCACAAAAAGTAAAAAGGATTAAGACAGGCTAGAATATTCCCAAAGCAGCCGCAGTGGGAAAAAATACAGGACATATGGCAACAATTGCTTCAACTGCCATAAAAAAACATGGGGAAGAAGGAAGGAACAGTTATTTCACACTTCAGACTAATCCCCTCAGAAAGCACAGCTTCACAAACAAACCTCCATGTGCTTGAGAGAACAGTGCTCAGCTTGCCAATCTAGGCAGGAGCACCACAGCCAAACACAAACACACTCAGAAAAACCGAGGAGAATCGAGAACAGAATTGGGATAAACTCACCTGACATCCCAGAGGTCAATCCTACCTATTATCCTATCAGCAACCTGATGCTGAACGCTCTGGCCAGCTCTCCTTCATCTGCACAGCTGTTTCCAAATGGATTTGTTGTCTCCAGCACTCAAACTGCCTGGCTTTCCACACTGCAAAGTCCTACAGAGCACTGCCCTTGCACCTCTGACCTTCTGAGCTGCCCATGGGCCCTACCACTGAACTGAAATGAACCAGCACCAAGGCAGGGCTTCACCTCATTCCAGCCACATGTTCACTTCTTCCCTCAACTCAGCTGAGCATCTGCACCCAGAGGCAAGGCAAGCTCTGTTCCTCACCAATTTATGCCCTTGAATTTCCCCCGTGCCAGCTCCTCTCAGAGATCGAAGGACTGCTGTCCAAGTTCATGTTACTTCTGTCAAGACCATCTGCCCAAAAGGATGATGCAATTTCATTGGAAGGCTTCACAAACACCACATTTTCAGCTTCACAATCTGCAAATTTTTTTTTCCCCTGGACTAAAGTTTTCTGGGAAGCACCTCCCTGCCATCCTCACCCTTTGTAGTGAGTGCCATAGGCTATTGCTGCCTATTTTATCTTTACAGTACAACCCTTGTAATTTCAATTCCTGATTCAACCCAGTTTATTAACATAGATTAAAGTTACCCAAGCTTTTCTCAGATGAAATCTATCCTGCTCAACAGGAGTGGGAAAGAACACGAACAAAAACGCCTATGCAAATTTTAGTTGTGTCAACAATACATTTGGATAAGAGTAATTGTTTCAAATTGGGCAACACCTACCCATCCAATCTACACAGAAAGCTACTGTTTCCACTAGGTGACCAATCCTATCTCCACTTCAAGTAATCTTAAACAAGCCAGAAGGCTTATTTGTTAATAGACCATCTAGGATCATGTTAATAAGTGTTTTAATGAACTCAGCTTCATCCTTGGGGAACAGCACTTTGTTAAGAACTTTCAATATATGTATTTAGTGATACTGGACCAGTGGTCTTTAAACTTCAAGCAATGCTTTTTCACCCTTTAAATACAGAGCAGATGCAATTTTTTAATATTAAAAGATGCATGTGTTGAAAATGGAATTGTTTAAGTGAGGGTAGAAATTGAACAGCACTAATTTGTCCTTCAGAAATCCACACAACCTCCATTTTTTTTGTACAGGCAAGACACTTGTACAGCCACACTGAACTTCTAAGTAAACTTTTAAAAGTGGGCTAAGTCAAACTCTGGCCTTTTTTCATCCCACCTGTGACAAACTCCACCTGCTCCCCAGATACTGCACTGATCAACAGCTGATGCATCACAAAGGGGTGTAGTCACCCCCGTGGGATCGGAGATTTACCACCTTACACGTCAACTCTACCCAAATCCACCCCTGGAAATGAAGATGCCAACTGTGAAGCTTGCAGATGTTCCACAGGACATTTGCAGCTCTGGCTGCTGTCTTCAATATTAGACAAGTAACACACAAGCCTGGAATTAATCTCTTAAATAATTAACTTTATCTCACAGGAACTGAGTACTTTGCATAAGGAAACATGAAACAGAAACAAGAAAATAAAATTATTTCCAAAATTTGATGAGTGAATGATTCACCATGTCAGCATCAAAGTTCTACTGTCATATTTTCTTCCTTCACTTTGACTAAAACCTCAGCATTCTTCAACACCAGATTTTAATTCAACTTTAAGGGAAGGAAGGCACTTCTCTGTAGATTTGTGATTTGTACCATTCACACAGATTTGTCAAATCTAAAAGAGTACCTCAGTGCAGGAAATGCACACACCTCTTAATTCTTCTCTCTGCACAACCCTTTAAAGCCATAAACATTTATATTAATCATTAAAATATCTATGATGTTAACAACTAAATATATTAACTATAAAGGAAATAGTTGCATTAAAAACTTGACAACAGTTTAGTCTTGCAAGTGTTTTTGGTTGTTGTTGTTTTGTTTGGTGGGGTTTTGCCCATTTTATAAAACCATTTGTATTCAGAAACTAGTGGAGGGTTTGTTTGGTTCTTTCTCCTATTAGGAACTGAGACATGACACATAGTTAAATCTCTACATGTGAAAGTCTTCTCCCAGCAGCTCTGAGACATAACACTTGTAAAGACTGCGCTGCTTATTTGTGAGCATAATTTATTCCTTGCTTGAAAAGCTGTTTTGTAGTCTCTGCTTCCAGAAACAGAAATCTATTTAGACTTTCCTTCCTCTTTAATCTTCCTTTCTTTACTTAACTTTTGGTAAATCAAAAGAACAGGAAGTTTTAATATGAAAGGGTCCTTCCATACCTTTAACCATAAATAGCGTCTTGCATGAAAAAAAGCCACAGAGAACATTTACACTGTGTTTATTTGAAGACATATGTGGATATTAAGTCCTAACACAGAAACTATGCAAATCCTTCTTTCTTTCCTTCAATATAATCAATTCTACTCTCCATATATTCTCCCTCCTGCTCCACTTTGCCATAACAGACAGCTTGAGCTATTGGTATTTCATCATTTGCACACAAAATCTCAATTCAAAGTCTGAAGCACTGTTCAGTCATTTTACAAACAGCACTGTTCCTGCTGCAGAGATTTTGAACTTTGTATTTTAAGATGGTGCCATATCCAAATTGCTGAGATGAAAGCACATGATTTTACTTTACGAAAGCCAGCAAGCCTCTAGCACAGCAGGAGCCTTCAGGCACAAGTGCCTGATGAAGGCGCAGCATGGTGGCAATTCCACGAGCCAGCACCACAGAAACTTTCACTTAGCATTCCCCATGCCTCTGTCGCAGTCTGACAGAAGCCCCCAGTAAATGCTCAGGAAAAAACAAAAAGGGTGCAGGGTATATAGAAAGTAATCCTTTCCATGGTACATCCCACCAGTTTTCAACAGCCAGGGCCTCTAGCTGACCTTGACCTAGAGCATTTGATGCTGTGTCACAATTAAGCTTGAGCAGTTCGATACTCACAACACTGCAGGAATACCAGTGACTCTTGTTTTACCTACATTTCACGTCATCAGTTGAAGAAAAATAAATTTAAAAAGTCATCTTACAGTGTCACAGCAGTCTGAATAGTTTCTCAGGCTCACCAAGAACACACTAGTTTCTGGATGGAAACCTACCTGCCAGATCGCCTTTGAGATCCTTGCTGATGCAAGGATAAAAATTTTCCTGCTCTAGTGCTGTCTTTCCATTCCTCTTGTAATGAACTGTCATCAGTTTTCCCCTTGCCTCCCCTTTCCCACTCTCTGTGAGCTTTCGTGCTTGTGACATGCTTCATGAAGCTTTAATTAGCTTTTAGTCCTTTGACAACTCGTTACTCTGAGTTTTGCTGGGCAAGCCCTGGGTAACCTGGCCTGACCTTGTAGCTGAACTGAAGCTGGACTGGATGACATTCTGGGGTCCCTTCAACCTGAATTATCCTATGGAGCTGTGCCCTCACATGCAATGAGGCCGCTGTGGCAGAGTGTGAAATGAGATTATAACCTGAATTGGGTGACGGAGGAGACGGCAGCGATAAGTGACGCTGCGCCTGGGCACTGTGCTCCCACTTTGCTGCACAGAAGCCTGGCAGCTGGGGCTCAGGAGACAAGCCCACGATGCCATGATGAATCCTGCCATGATGTCTCAGGCAGGACTCTTATCTCAGCTGATTTATTCAGCAGCAGCCGAGGTGTGTTTTCCAGGCTGTAATCCACTCCTGGCCGCGGCACAGACACCCGCCCTAATTGCACCTCGGCAGGCGGGCGCAGGGCTCGCCACCAGTGTGAACAATCCCCCGAGGTGGCACAACAGCACCCTGAGGAGGGAGTGCTTCGCCGGGTTTGCCTCAGTTTTCCTCACCTCCTGCACCAGCAGGGAACAGCCACCCTCGTGAACCACGCTTGGGTGGCTGAAGTTTGAATTGCCGGAGGTTCTCCCTCAGCAAGGCCTACGTCCGTCTGCCAAAAATACAACCTCTTTTATTGCCCTAATGAGCGAAATGAAAACATTAACAGCATTAAAACACAGATCTCCCTGAACAAAGCATTCGCTTCCAGCCACAACTGCCAGACATTTCGGATTTCCCTCGCCATGAATGAATGCTCATTACGAAGCAGAAACTCCAGACAGCCGCGCAGGGACCTCACAGGCCGCCTGTCCCGCGGCTCTGGGAGAACACCCTGCCTCCTGCACGGACACACTTCCACCACCTCATCTCTCCTGTACCTGTGGCAGAAGATGGCCTGCCATCCCTGATTTAGGATCATCACTAATTCACCCCAGAGACTTCCAACAAGTCATTTAAGCCCAGCACCCCAATTTACTCATCTGGGAAAGGGTCACAGCACTGTTCCTGAATTTCTGTTTGCTGGCATTTAGAAATCATTTAACAGCTTCAGGCTGAAGTGCTGGGTGCACAAAGTAGCACATTTAGGCACTGCCACCTATACTACAGGAAAATTAATTTTATTCCTAGCCTTAGCTTTGACCTTCCAATACAGCTGAGATGGCTGCATTTCATTTAACAATTATGAGCATCTCATTCAATCTGAACACCGACACAGCATATAAATTCTGTGTGCTAAGCAAAATCCACAGTGATACAGCTGAGGCTGGTGGCAGGCTAGTTCATCCCCACAGTAAGTCATTAAATGCAGGTTTTTCAACAGATTTTCTTTCTCTGGGAGGTTAAAGCATATTTGGTGCAATCTCCCACTTTTATTTTAGTGAGTGGGACACACTGAGGTGCCTTAAATCCACATGTGAAATAAGCTTTTGTTTTTTCAAGTACGGTGAGGAAAATCTTTTAGGCTTTTGCAACTAACAGGCAATACTTATGGAAACCCAATGAAAAACTAGTGGACATACTGAGACATAGGTTAGGAACAACGCTTACCCAAGGAAACTAGAATGGCATTAAGAAAAATTCAGGCAAAAGTACTATCAGACAGTGAAATACACAATAAGAACCCCTAAAAATCCACTGCTGTTCATGAGACAAATTGATTGAAAAAATACATGGTTAAAGTGGGTTTTTCCTATGTAAGCCAGTAATCAGAATGGTGGTATAGAAGATGTAAGGGAGGTCCACCATTGTAAAGAACTATTTAGTCTTTACTAAAAAGTACCTTTTAACTAATAAGAAAAAGCAAAAACCCTGCAAAAGAAACAAAGAGTGACTTGAGGTTTTGGGGGAATTTAAGTTAAAGATGAACTCATAATTGAATACACAATTAACCTGAATATTTTGGCTTTTTAATACTGTCAAGTTTTCCTTCCACATCCGCATTTCTCTGGTTGGTTTGACATGAAAAAAAATCAGGTCATGGCAACCCCGGAAGACAAGAGTAACTAGAAAACTAATGAAATCATGGCATCTTCATAATCAAGAGTAAAAGTTAAACAACAGGAAAGGACTTTTAGTCAAACTGTATCAGTTTTGCATTTTTAAAAATAAACCTGTTTAAAGTCAATGACTATTTAACATTTGGAAAGACAACTGCATCTGTTCAAAGTTCAGCACTGGGACTTTAAAAATTTGTTTACCCATCTGAATTCTTGAAACAGCAAGGAGTCATTAATGTGTATTTAATTTGTCAGATGAGGAAAGAAAAGATGAAACAAACATTCTCTGAAACTCTACAGTATTCTCCTAAAATCTGAGGAAGTATGCAGAGATGAATTCCCTGACAAAAGCAGCCGATAAAGTAGTAAGGGTGACCATTTCAAATGAAAAGGTAGAAAAAAGGAGGTACAATTTGAAATCAAGTTTCTGCTAGGTCACATTCACAGGGCATTTTAAACTCCGTGAAAATCTCTAGAATGACAAAATTAATTTCTTAATTTAAAAGTTTCTCTTCACACCATTTTCAAAATTGCAAAATTTTCCCTTCTGAATTTTCTAATTAAATTATTTTAAAGCGCTGATCAAAGATTAAAAACTGATATTCACTTCTGAGCATACAACGATCACCTCATTACTACAAGGGCTACTGTGGAGCCAGAGAACAGAATTAAATTGTCTGTCTTCTGTTCTTTTCCCCAAAGTCTTCCAGTACTACACTTTCATTGCCTTTTAATTAATATGTTTTCACAAACAAAACAACTTCTGTTCTCTTTTATTTGACAATTTCTTGAAGCTTGGGGAAAAAAACAGGTGAAATTTACCTTTTCAGTGGAGAAGGTGACAGTACACTGGGAATAGGATGAGACAGTGTGATCTCCACCTGCACTTACATTCAATTGGCAGATTATAGCACCTGGCATCACACTTCTGCTTCATCTGCCTGCTGGTTTTCTGAGCTAAACAGACCAAGGTTTAAGCCTTTTTTCTTTTTTTCCCACCCATCCTGAAACAAAGTTCCCTGCTCATCATCCCTTTTTTTAAGAAGTAGTAAAGAGGGAAGCATAGATTTCTAAAAATCTTCAGTATGACAAGGGAATTTATCAGAACTTTAAATGGGATTATCTTGAAATATCTTCCTCAACACATACAGCTGATAACACCAACCATCAATTTAACAAAGTGTCCAGGGAAACCAAAAGATACCACCTATAAAATTCCATTTCAACAAAAGTCTACATCATGGCTGAAGAGAAAAAGATCTGCTTTCAGCTTTCACAAGAGAAATACTGATTGTACAAACTCCAAAACCATTCTTGATTTATCTTTGATTTGTTGCTGTGGGGAGCAACTGCAACAGTTTTCAAAAGTAACCCTCAGGTTTTTCAAAAATTCATGGTTGGCAGCAGTAGTCCATCTCCCTTGACTCCCAAAAGACAAACCATCTCTCTCTCTGATTTCTAATTAATAAGTCAGGAATTTAGCAGGAATTCACAGCCTGAGAAGACATTACTTAGATAATTAGTGATGAAATTTAAAGTGATGAGATTTTTGAAAAAAAATCAATATAAAATAAAACCATGACAATATAAATCCCCACCCCATGCTATATGGAAAGCAGTATGTAGTTAACTAAAACTCGAGGTTTAATTTTGATTTCCAACTTTTTTGTAAAACTTAAAACTATAGTCAGAATAAGAGACATTCATAAGAACAGCAATCTATATTCATCAAGTTCATGGGACTCCTAAAAAAATCTTTTGTAAATTGGCACACTGGATGAAAAATTTTGTGACAGAGAATTACAACCCAAATTAGGCTGAAAGGAATGTGGCTGGGGAGGTCATGCAGTCTGTGCTCCTGCACAAAGCAGCTCTGGTTCATCCAGCTTTGTTTCGAGTATTTCCAAGCATAAAGATTCTGCAACTCTCTTGGGAAAACTGTTCCAATATGTGACCATTTTTATAGTAAAGGGTGGGGAAAAAAAAAAAGGGAATTCATATAGGTTGGATTGCCCATGTTCCAACTTGTACCCGTTGCAACTCCAAAAAGAAGCTGGCTCCATCTTATCACATAATTGCAGTCCTTGACATCAAAATTTAATACCATGTCTCCTGCTTAAATACAGCAATCTTTATGTTGCCTTGAAATGAAATTCATGTGAGAAAGCAGAGCTACAAAATAATCTCTTCTCCATGTTCACAGTGTACAGGAGTACTTGTCAGAGGACAATTAGCTACAGGTTTAATTTGTAGCACAAAGCTTTAGATGGCATGTTAGGAAAAAGACTTTTTAATTATAGGGTCTATGAAATTGGTAGAACAGTTGTCTGATGAGGTTGGAGAGATCTTAAGAGATCTCCATCCCTGGAGGTCTTTGAGAACAAGTCAGACAAACTTTTATCAAGTATGACATAGATACAGAGATCTCACCTTGGGGCACAGCAACAGACTTGATAATCTCTGCTGTACTCTCTGCCCCTGAGTTTGCTATGAAGGTTAAGACTGTCTCAGGCTAAACTCAGGCTTGAGCCTATGGGCCAAATGATAGAATACTTGGTGCTACTGAAATACTGTAATCTAAATTATACATTTGGTGTATCAAATTTGCACTTACTTTTTGGAACTTCTGGGTTTGCCTGACAGAGCCCACATGGTGGTTCCTGTGCTGAAATGCTTAAGAATTCTTTCCTAATGGGTTATGGAAGAATGTGCTATTTTCTCCACACACTGCTACAGGAAGGCTATCTGGGGATCATGAAACACACTTTTTCAGGGAGCACTGTTGCAATATTCCCTTTGAAAACAAAGTCCCTGTAGCGCTAAAAGTGAGGTTAATGATATACTAACGTGTACTGGACACTGTGTAGTGCAGATACTTAGTACACTGAACATGAAGTTGAAGAGCTGTTTACATCCACACAGCCATCTGTTCAACAATCACGCTGCTCAAACGGAGCGTTTACCCAGCAAGGACACCCTTTACAGCCCTAATTCAAAGAAACAGAAGCAAAACAAAATCTGTAAATAAATATGGGGGTGGGGAGGGGCTGTGCTGCTTCTGCAATCAATTAACAGACACAGCAAGTACATTTCAGTAATATTTTCTTGAAAATGATCAAGTGATGACTGATAAAGTCCCCTTGGCGCACAGAAAAATTAGGCTTAATATTTTCAAAAGGTGCGTGTCAAAATATCTTTTTCTCTCTTTATAAAATAAATATTTCATTGTAGGGAAAAAAATAACAGGAGTAAAGTACAGAAGTGGTGTCTAAAGCGCTCAGAAGAGTCAAAGAACTACCATAGCTCAGCACAATTCCCAGCTCCACTCACTCAGTCAGTTATAATTTAGACATTCGACCTTTGCTGCTAAATCAGAGACTTACAGCTCCTCTGCTATTTTGGCCCTGGCCTCCTGCTGAGATGGCCAATGAATATACAAAATCACGGCATGGAAGTCTATCAGAAATATGATGGCTCATTAACTTGGTGGCAGCTAACAGACACTACATGGTTTCACTTTTAGTCACCATCCACCTGAAATGCTGAGGTAGAAGCACAGCTCAGAGACATGGGCATGCTTGGAAACCTGCCCAAAACTGATCCACATACAGATTCAGACATAGTTCACAAAACACACTTTCCACAACGTTATTTTTTGTCAGCCTACAGTAACCTTGATGATTGGATGAGAAAATCTGAAGCATCTTCTAGTAACACAAATCATACCTTTCACAGAATCATATAGGCTGGAAATTAAGATTATCCCAAGACCACAATTAAGACAGTGTCAGTTCTCTCTAACTGCTCTGGTGCAGCCTGGTGATCTTTGCAGAAGACAGTTTATTTTCGTCAATGTGGTGTTACCAAATTTCAGGTTTGTATTGGAGACAGCAGTGAGAGAAAAAAAAAGACCATCCAAAAGAGGGGAAGCATCAGAAAACTAATACTTTCTCTACTTCCTCTGAATAAGTTTTCACTGTCTAGTTGTAATTTCAGTGCACACAAGATAAAAAATTAGACTGCTAAAAGCACTCACTACAACACATATGAAACTGCTCAAGTGTATCACAAGGTTATTGGTCACTTAGAAAAAAGGAAATTGAATTAGACAGGAAGCTCTCAGTACAGCTGAAGAGGCAACACGTTCTAGTAATATGAAAACCACACCTTCTTCCTAAAGCCTATACAAGCACCAGCTATTATTTCAAAGACAATGTCATGGTTTTAGGGTTTTTAACATAGGTCTATAACAATATAATTAAATTAAAAGTTATGAAAAGACAAAGAGGAGATCAGATATTTGGACAAAAACTTTACAGCACTAATTTTGGTACCATCTTTTAGTACAGTATTATAAAAACATGGGTTCTGAGCAAGACTATTAAAACAGATTCAGCAGGAAAGATTCTGAATTGTGGCTTTTGTAAATTAAAAAAAAATTAATCAGATTTTATTTTTTTGGCAAGAAAGAAATACTCTTAGGTAACTTAAACTTGCTGTGCTTGCTTTGCTCCACCTACACATCCTGCTTTTTCCTTGAGACCTAGCCCTATTCATACTTCCTTTAAGCAATTCCTAGTGCTGAAGTGCTGTGCACATATGCTGAATACTTCCCCTTCCTCAGTCCAAACCCTCCTCCAAAGGAAAATCTGGTTTGGAATCTTTCACTGATCTGACACAGAAAAATGAGGTTTTTTTAAAAACTGAGAAAATTTTCTTCTATTGTAGTAGATAGAATCCTCTCTGGCTTATCAGAAAGCCTTCTGCCTGCATTCCAAGGCATAAAATCAATGATTTATGGTAAGAGGAAGCCATGCAGTGGCATTTTCCAGGAGCTCTGAACTGACAGAGCTGGCCTAAATCCACTCAGCTTCTTAAAAAACATTGTTTTCCACCTTGCTGTAGAACAACCACAGTCAAAACAGAATCTTATTGAGAAAATAACCCTGCTAGGGTCTTTGTAGAGCAACTGCAAAGTCTCCAGCTTTGGTGAAACCCAAACAAATGGTCCTTATATACTGAGGATGCAACTACACAGGGACTGTGGGCTCTGCAGAAGGGAGCACTTCCTTCTCCATACACCATGAGGGCTCAATGAATGCAACATGCAATAGAAATCTCAGATTTAGTGTGTTAAGAAGCCTACAAATAAATCTGGCAGACTAGCCAAGCCCCTTCTGGGGAAACAGCCATCATATTATCTGCACTGAACTGAAACAACTCTGAAAAAGAACAAAAATTCAAGCAAAATTGCTTAGTGACAGGATCACTAAACCAGCTCTGTGCAGGGCAAGATGTGACAGCAGCAAAGACAGCTGTTATCACCTGTCCTGTACACAATTATTTATGGTATTTGGCTGAATCTAAGCACAACTTTAGAGGTGTGCCTAGTGCCACAGGAGAAAGCCCTGATCACAGAGGAACATGTCCTTTTCCTGCAGTACAACACTTACAGGACAAGACAAGCATGATTAACACGAGTAACTGGTGAGGAGCACCCGACGTACAGACAAATTTCAGCAGAAAGATCTTACAGCGCTCTGGCTGGCAACCAGCAGACCTTCAGGCAAGCAAAGACTTGCTGGTTAGATATTCATAAATTATACAGAAACGGTGCTTTAGAGCAATGCCTGAAAACATGGTTTGATAAAAATATTAGCTTTCCTCTTCACTGGCTAACTGCACGTGGAATTAACACTGAAGCCCCAATCTTTTCCTTCAATTAAATACGTGGACTTTGTTTTAAGAATGTGAAGCACTAACAGTCTTCCTGTCTTTGGCATGTACATTAAAACCCTGGCATAGTAGATCCCAAGCCAGAATATGGCAATCAGGTGCCACACTGCAGTACAGGAATGCATTCAACACCAGAACTCTAACAAATAGTCACAAGCAGAGGTTTTACCTAAAATAAATATTAGTCAATAAAAATCTTACCTTCAAAAGTGTAGGCTGAGTTGTGCTTTCCTTTTGGCTGCTCTTTGAATTTATGGCTTCGCTCCCTTTGTTTTCAGAACTGAAAGACAAAAATATTCTGTAACACTGAGTTTTTGCATTATTCAAATCCTCTCAAGAGCCAACACATTCAATTTAAACACAAGACAGCTTTAACTTAGAAGGACAGAAGAACATATTTTCCAAACTGTATCACATACTCTGCAAATACTGTAACTGAAAAAAACAAGTCCCAAAAAGCTGAAGACAGGACCATAATGACTATTTCACCTCATACACAGGTTTTGAACTCAAGCATTCAGAAACAGCACACAGCATTTCAGGTCTTCCAGCTGAAAAACTACAAGATTTCCATGCCTGTGTATTATTTTTCAGCTGAACAATGATCTACCACAGCAGCATTCATTGCCACACGACCACCTGGCAAGGCACACCCCATCCTGAGGGCTGTGAGCAAGTGGAATGTACTCTTGGCAGGTGGAATCATCCCAAATCACAGCCACCACATTGAACAGTTCTTCACTGAACGTGCCCAATGGGCCATGCAACCGCAAAACACATTTTAGAAAGGGGACAACAGGTACATGTTTATTTGCAAGGTAATGCCTGCTGTTCCATTTTAAATGTCAAAAGTCCAAAACCACGTGTCTCAGGAAATTCACTAAATTCAAATTTTCTTGAGGCTTCATCTTTGGAATGAAGGGAACCAACTCCCTACCTTCAACCCCAGTTCTTAGAACAATCCTTACACACAATCCAGCAGAGAACATTTTAATAAAAACCTTTATGCTACAAGCAACTTAAAAGGAAAAACATTATCAAGGAAAACATTAGTTGATGTTAATGACAGACATCAGTTCCTGCATTGTGTACCATTACATGAAGAAAAATAACTTTGTGCTAACATATCATGTGAGCAAGTATTTCAACTAATTCATAATCACTTTGAAAACCCTCCTTTACCAGTCTTAAACATTTAACTTTGCTACTGAAAAATGCACAAGCCCTTATTTCTGAACTCAGTGAAGAGATGAACTGAAAGCTCCTCAAATAAAAAACCAACAATTATTAGCAGTTTGGTGAAATTCCACCAGGATTTGGAGAAGGAATTAAGATGTAGCCCTGCTGCTCCTGACTGTAAACCACAGGTAAGCACATCTCAGTAAGACTCCCAAAATGAAAGGTTTTCTTCCTACTGTGGATTAGGCATCTGCATTCAGTATACACTGATATACACACAAAATGCAAATGCCACTCTGACTAAATGTAAGTTTCCTTCTCACCTACTCAGAGACATCATTCCCTTAATAAAAATGACAGCAGAACCCTCCTGCTATTAAGTTTACCCAGATATTTTGCATCTTTTCAGATGCAACAAAAGAAAAGCTTCTTCCTCCCATTTATAGATCATCTCCAAGTTGAAAACCATGTACTTTCACATCACCCTAGGTAATCTCTCATAATGCACTCATAAACACAAAGATACTTTTTCAGGGAGAGCATCAGACGAAGTCTTGGCTGTTCTTTGCCTCCTTGGAAGACAGAGCAGATGAATTAATATTCTGACCTATTAATTTCTTCTGCTACTAACATGTTTCATGAAGGAGATGTCACAATCACTCTGGGCAGTCTGGCACACTAATAAAAGTGTTTCTCTGTACATAACCTATTTTCTCTCTCCTAGTTTTTGTTTTGTTGTTGGTTTAAAAAAAAAAAAAAAACAAGCTAAAACCCAAAACACCTTTCTCAGATCTATATGGCTTTTCCTGATGTTGATACATTTGAGATGAACAGGAATTCTCTGGATTTAAGAGTGGAATAATGAGGTTGATGTCTACCAGACATTCCTCCTAGGCTCAGGGTATCACTCTTTATGGAACTGTCTGCAGACCACAAATGAGATCCTTGCTTTCATTAAATCCTGCCAGCATACATTACCAGTGTTGAATTATTGCATGACTTCATTTTGCTCGAAATCTTCCCTTTACATCATGTGTTTTTTCCCCCCCAAAACCTTTTTCATTTTTCCACTTTTTGTTTATATTTTAAATACATTTCTGTACTACTTTCTTCTATCTAGCCATAGAAATTCCACAGCATACATACCAAAACTGAAAGAATGCAATTCAGCAGATAAGCATCTTAAAATCAACAAGCAAAATAAAAAAGTATCAAAACTTTCCTTTCCAACATAAAATAACCCTAACTCTGGAAGCATTTCCCCACACCCTTTCATGGTTTATATTCTAGCGTTTCTACATTCCTTAACCTTTTGCTTGAGGGTGTAGTTCCTCAAACATGCTGACTTTGTCAGCAGAACCAGCTTTAGAAATCTCCACTCCTTCCTCTTCAACCCCAACATCTCTACATCCTTAACTCAGCCAAGAAGGGCTCTCAGTAGGGCTACATTGTTTGATAAAATCAAGAGGGAGGCAGAAGTTTCCTTGAGGAAAAATCCAGCTTGTGATCCAGTTTACAGTGCAGTGATTTCAAACAGCACAATGAAGGGACAGCAAGTGTCACTCAGCAGAAACAAGAAGGACGAACCACTGCCCCTCACATCACCACAGAGGCTGCTTGGTGTGAATCTCTTCTCCCCTTTGCCAGGGCCCAGTTCTAAATGGATCTCTGACTGAAACCAAATGCATTGAGTTTCACAGCACAAAAAGCTGTAAGTTTACAGCACAAAAGCTTCTTTGCTGCACAAAGGCCTCATGGGTTGTGTAGGATAAAATGGCTTTGTTTCTCTCAAAGAGGCAAGGCTACCTTTTGCAGCCTAAACACCACAGACACTGGGGCTGGGCCACGCTCAGTGCCTGGGAATGGAGAACCTGCTGGCTACTCCTCATTTCACTCACACAATACAACTCTGCAATCCCCACTAACAACTCACTACAAATTTCTGGGCTTTCCCTCTTCTCATCATAGCATCCAGACATCACCGTGACCTAGGGCAACAGCTGTATTTATAAAGTTTGGCTCCACAGAGTTTCAAGCTTTTCCAGAGCAGTGCCTTTCTGGAGCACCTTGCTATGGCAGGTACCACCAAGGTTACCTCCATCTGTGCTTAACCACCCGCAGATAGACCAGCCACCTCTCAGGAGAGCATTCCACACTGGTCCAGTCAGGAAGATTAATTAATCTTCAACTCTGTGCTTCACAAACAACTGTTTTTTCATTATTATTATTATTTTTTCCAACATTATTCACCCAAAAACAGGCACCTACTAACCCATGTTTTGAATCAATTTGTCTTTGCTTTTAAGCAGTAAAAGAGCAAAGCGTGATCATAGGAAGAAAGAAAAAACCTCTGCCAATTTGCTTCCAAGGTCTTCTTATCTACCCAGGCAGAAATTGTCACAACCACTTGTTTACATATTTAGACATACTACTCTCACTTTATAAAGGGAGGAAAAAAAAAAAAAAAAGGCATGGAAATACTAAATAAAAGGACATTGTGACAATTAATGCCAGAAACCCAAGCCTCTCAGATACATAATCTACTGCCCTTCTGTTGCTATTTCTGCTAGACATTCCTTTTTCTCTTATGTATTAGTGCATCCAACAGAGATGGATTAATCTTTAGCAAAGGTTTAGAGGAAGGTTAGAGGGATTTCTTCTCCTCAGCTGTCTTGCTGCTCTTTCTACTGTCTTGCCAGCATGCCTAACCTGATTAGCATCACTCTTATTCTCTAACTAATCAAGATTAAATTTAAGTTAGAGAATGGTATCTTTTGTATCTTCTGAACAAACCTTTCTTTGTGCCGTTTTCTGTTGCTTTTTGTTCCTCTGCTGCTGCCTCTGTTTTGACCTTTCTGTAATACTTAGACAGGTGGTGTCTGAACCAGAAGCAGGTTTGTGGTCCAAGTTTTTAATCATTACACTTTGGAAAGAGAGGTTAAGAGATTCTTACGAGAAAGACATGCTCACATTCTGCATTGCTGCTCACACAAAAAGAGATTACATGAGGGATTACAGTCAAGAAAAAAAAAAAGCAATTTAATGGAGCATATTTAAGTACATGGCTTTCAAGGTCTTTTGCAACTGCCTCTAAAAACAGAACAAGACAATTAGAAACAATCATATTTTCAAAAGGCCCTCACAGCATCACTGTATGGTGTGAGAAGTCTGCTTCCTCCATCCTTGTCCTTCAAAACAATCCCTCAGAACTTGCAAATGAAAAGCCCATCCCCTTCTTCCTTTATTAATCCACCCCACCCATGTTATGCACGCAGCAGATTGTGAATGTGTTGTGACAGATAAAAATAAGCTACAGGAAGCATACAAGTAATAAAACACAAAAACACAAGTTTGGATGAGACCGACCACACACAGAGTTCTTCAAACAAAGTAATTGCTGTGACATTTTAGGCTCCTTTTATGAGGAGAAGGCATGGACTGCCTGTTGCTGTTTGGGAAGGGGGAAATTAATGGGCACTCCCTTAAGGAAATGGGGACAGCTGACTAAAGCTGAACTTCAGCTCAGCACTACCACAACACTTGTGGATGTTGACCCTCCCTACTCCTCCCAGGGCTTTGAATCAAATCTCTTCCAATGCAGCAGCTCTAGCATTTATTTTTCATGCAGTCCACATGTAACCAGACAGGTGAGGGCTCCAGCATTTTGCCATCTTCTCTCTCTTAGGGACAGATGACTCCCTGAGTAGCCAAACCCTCTCTGCTACCACATAAGGCTGGCATTGTTTGTTTTTAATTGGTCTTCTCCTCAGATTAACTCAGGAACCATCTAATGTGATGACTCATAATGGTAAGAGAATAAGCAATTCCCAACCTCAAAGATGCTTTTTAGGTTTGCTTTCTTCATTTCTTTATTTCAGCATTCTGGGATGTGATGCCAGCTCCTGAGCCCTGCCTTTCCTTTCTCTCTGAACAAACCTAACATTCCTCTCTGGGAAATACACTTCATGGTTCCGATGTCATGACTTCTTCCCAATTTTACTTTGTGACAACAGTTACCTGTTCAGCGCTGACCTTCCAGAAGGATATGTCAGTGGAGAAACATTGAAACAAGGATTTCATCACCTAGGACATTAAAATCCATTTGTGCAAGAGCCTCCCTGAAGAATGTAAATGAGTGGAAATCCACAGGTCTAATAATACCATCAACTATAGATGTGCAAGACCTCAATGAAGTTCCAGCACATTACAGTAATTCTCACGCCATAGCTACAAACCAGCAGTAGTAATGAAATTTTTACTATAAAACTGCAAAGAGACATAGGTTGCTTAGTATTGGTTTCCTCTTTGTCCCAGTTTCCAAGTGGTAATTAAAATGATGACTGCAAAAAAAATCAGACTTTTTAATTAATATTTATATATATATACCAGTTACTCTGCTTGCCATACAGACCCTTATGATTACTGCAGCTGGCCTCCTGCACAATATAGATTATGAAATTTCACCAAGGGAGACCTGTGCCAAGCCTTTAACACATGACAAGAAGCTATGAGCTTTGGCTGAAAAACAGCAAACTATGGAAAAATGACCACATTTGTAAGTAAGACCTTCCCATGTAAACTACTACTAAATTCACTACTCATTAGGCTTAACTAGTCAAGTCTCATCTCTCATCAATCTACATCTATGTGGGACAGGTTATAAAAGTCCCAGATTCAAATAACCTCTTGAAGCCACAGGTCTGCTATAACATAAAGCACTTAAATCTGATTTCCCTTCCAGTTATATTCCTCGAGGCGGAGTCATTCCTCAAACTTTAACATTGTCATTTCAAAACGAGATGCCACTGAGCTACTTCACTGTATTCTGTGAGGGAGGTTTTCCAGACATCAAATTGTTCCCAGAGCCCTTTTCAGTTTGCCAGCATCCTTTTCATGATAAATCATGGACACCAACCAAAGAATCCACAGAATACATGTGTTTTGTTGTTTATACACCTGACAATCACATTTTCTTCTCTGAGCCACCACTTTGGCAGCTCATGTTTAACTGGCTGTCAACCATGGCAACTTAGTTTGTTTCCAATGTCGTCTACATGGTGATTTCCATACTTGACACTCTAATCATCCGCGAACTTCACATGCTACAGTTTTGTCCTCTTTTAAATTATCTGTGAAGATACTGATTCAAAAATAATCCTTTTTTTCATTTTCTTCAAACAGATTAAGTAGAAAATTATTTATTACATCTGGGTTTTTTTTATATTCCTCTGTATGTTGAATTTCAGCCTGCTGTTATTACACTTGCAAATATTTTAAGTGAGGCATCAGTGCCAAGCCTTAAGCATCTAAGGATGGTATGTCAGCAGTTTGTCAAGTGAAGCTGTAATCTCATAAACAAAACTGAGCTTGACAATTCCCATCTTTCAGTGATGTTACAATCAATACCATGTTTATTAACTTCTCAGGTTGCCTGGGAGAGTAAGGAAATCAATTTTTCTATCCCTCCCCTTTAATCCAACTGAATAAAATATACTTTAAAGGGAAACACCTTCCTCTAGGCACTATCATCACACTTGTGAAGCCATTTGTGTGCTGTGCAGCCAGGAGAACAATTAGAACTTTATCTAAAAAGTCAATTTTTTAGGAGTCAAATTTGCAGCACATACTTGGAGGAATATGAGCAAGGGCACAGTAACCATTTGTTAAATTAATGAAAGGAAAATATTACTGTAAAGCTCAGCGGCAACAAGATGTGAGGAAATCAACTGAATGCAAAAAATTGGCTTGTGCATCATGTGACAGCTAAAACATGTTAGCATTTAACAGAAAATAAATGCACTAGCACCTTAGAAGAAAAAAAACCTAATTAATTAAAACCTCTTTCCTCTGTTTCCTTCCCCCCCCCCCCAAAACCACAATGTTGCCCTTTTCTGTAAAGCTCCGAAACGAAAAATTTCCAGTGAACTTCTCAGCAAGATTCCCAGGCTAACACACTTCTTGGGAAACCAAATAACAGCAGCAGTGACACAATCTGCCTCTAGTCTCTGGCAAGACTGTTGGGGCTTGTCTTAGAGAGAGAATTTTGCACAGAAATTTGAACGTGAAGTTTCTGGCTGCTGCTTCTGTGCCCAAACTTAGGGCACATGCAGAGAGGAGGAGAATTGAAGACATTAAGACAAATGGTAATTATAAAAATAAGTTATTGAATTTGAAATTAGAGGGTCAAAGGAAAGCAAAGCTGGTGTTTAATTTAAAACAAATACAGAAGAGAAACTGAAGAAGAGGAAAGGGGCAAGGAGAAGGGGAGGAAAGGCAAGGAGAAGGGGAGGAAAGGCAAGGAGAAGGGGAGGAAAGGCAAGGAGAAGGGGAGGAAAAGGAAGGGGGGGGAAAAGGAAGGGGGGGGAAAAGGAAGGGGGGGGAAAAAGGAAGGGGGGGGAAAAAGGAAGGGGGGGGAAAAAGGAAGGGGGGGGAAAAAGGAAGGGGGGGGAAAAAGGAAGGGGGGGGAAAAAGGAAGGGGGGGGAAAAAGGAAGGGGGGGGAAAAAGGAAGGGGGGGGAAAAAGGAAGGGGGGGGAAAAAGGAAGGGGGGGGAAAAAGGAAGGGGGGGGAAAAAGGAAGGGGGGGGAAAAAGGAAGGGGGGGGAAAAAGGAAGGGGGGGGGAAAAGGAAGGGGGGGGGAAAAAGGAAGGGGGGGAAAAAGGAAGGGGGGGGAAAAAGGAAGGGGGGGGAAAAAGGAAGGGGGGGGAAAAAGGAAGGGGGGGGAAAAAGGAAGGGGGGGGAAAAAGGAAGGGGGGGGAAAAAGGAAGGGGGGGGAAAAAGGAAGGGGGGGGAAAAAGGAAGGGGGGGGAAAAAGGAAGGGGGGGGAAAAAGGAAGGGGGGGGAAAAAGGAAGGGGGGGGAAAAAGGAAGGGGGGGGAAAAAGGAAGGGGGGGGAAAAAGGAAGGGGGGGGGAAAAAGGAAGGGGGGGGAAAAAGGAAGGGGGGGGAAAAGGAAGGGGGGGGAAAAGGAAGGGGGGGGAAAAAGGAAGGGGGGGGAAAAAGGAAGGGGGGGGAAAAAGGAAGGGGGGGGAAAAAGGAAGGGGGGGGAAAAAGGAAGGGGGGGGAAAAAGGAAGGGGGGGGAAAAAGGAAGGAGGGGAAAAAGGAAGGGGGGGGAAAAAGGAAGGGGGGGGAAAAAGGAAGGGGGGGGAAAAAGGAAAGGGGGAAAAAGGAAAGGGGGAAAAAGGAAAGGGGGAAAAAGGAAAGGGGGAAAAAGGAAAGGGGGAAAAAGGAAAGGGGGAAAGGGAAAAAAGGGAAAAATTGAGCCAGGAGGAAAAAAAGGCGGGAACTTAGGCAGAAGAAGTGTTTAAATTGCTGATTAAAGTGTTGAAACAGCACAAAATGTATTGTATTCAATTAAACTACCCTCATTTTGAAACTGATTTGATTATAGACTGCAATGAGCAATTTAGATTGTTTTAACTGAAACAATTTTTCCTCTCAGACCTGTTTCTGTTGCTGATTTACATACTGTTCTTTGCTTGTGCAGCAAAGTTGGGTCAGCTTCACATTCCGCAGTAGCAGTGCTGTGCTGCATGGCTTGTATCAGCCACACAAACTGTGTGAGTATTAAACGAAGACTAAAACGAGCAACTAAAACTATAATGGAAAATAAATATGTCAGAAAAATCGCAGATAGGCCACATTTTACAGTGAAAGTTTACATGAAAAAATTTGAGAACCAAACCATGTCCTTACACTGAACACGTACCTTTAAGTTTAAAGGCTAGAACTGGGTGAAATAAATACGATGACCCTTGCTAAATAGTCTGTTTTACATGTGAGGGAACTGAACAGCCCTACAAAGGCTGGAGAAAGAAATATAAATGTTTCTGAGCACAGCTTACTCCGATATTGGGCAGTGCGATTATTCCAGATTATATCAAGGTTTTCCTTCTGGCATCTGTCAGGCATAGTAACCAGCAGTGCTGAGGAATCTGCTCCCTATTTTCCAGTCTGATTGGTTAGGCAGTCTCCAGCACTCTTATGCCATAGATATGTTACTGGCCACTAACACAAACACTTGGTACAACATCAGAAACAGATTTACAAACTATTTATTTAAGGTTAAATTTGTCGAATTAATGGGGAATAGAACTGTTTCCAAAGGGCATATTTGCAGTGTGGGGGAATCAAGAGTGGTACTTACAAAATGGCATAAAAATAGGAGATATTAAGAAATAAAAAAGTAATCTAGGGCAGCTTTAAAACAGCAGCAACTGTTGTACTGATAAAACAGAGCATACCAGAATTTCAGAAAGATTCACTAAGAATAAGCACCTCAGAAAAAACATACAAGATAGATTGGTGTCACCAGTAAAATGCAGCGAACTCTTCTGGTCAAGCTGGAGGAGAAAACTTTTGGTAGAGGTAGAGGAGGCTACTATTTCAACCCAAGAAAATACTCTCCAGAACTCTCATCTTTTACTCACAAAATATACACCAGGAATCATCCTACAAACACCAATGTTCCCTCTTTTGTTCTGAAGGCATGCATTTTCCATTCCTACCAAAATAAATTTTATGGCCAAATTTGCAGCTTGTAACTGATTAAAATAAAAGTATGTTATCAGTGCAATTCTTTCTGCTTTTTCTGTTTGTGTGCTCGCAAGAAATAACTTCTTCGTACATTTTTTCCCAACACAACACTTCACTGTAGGTGAAGTGCAGATGTTTACACATCTGCAAGGTGTTTACACACTTAGGCCTCAAGACCTCCAAACTGCTTAAGAGGTTTGCCTTTGGAAAAAATATTTTATCAACTTAAGAAACACAGTGGAACATTCAGAAAAGCAACATTCTCTTTCAAAATAAGGCAAGTCATGAAATCACAAAAACACACCACCATTGGAGACTCTATCATGTGCCTGGAAACTGGCATGAGAAAGTGAAATGAGTAAGGGAGCCAAAATTTCCGACCTTAAGTCTTCAAAAGTGATACTGCAAAGCCAGTTAGAACAGGTAAAAATTATATTAGAAATGAAAATTAATATACCAGAAGAACTGAGTTAAAGCCTGAGCAACCCAGTGCTGTGCTACTGTCTGCAAGTATAATAGTATATACTAACTGAAATTTATAAAATCCAAACACTCCTTAGAAATCAAAAGCAGTAGCTGGGTTTCCACCCTTTTAAGAAGTTACAATAATTAGAAATACAATCCCCACAGCAACATGTTTTGGAATTGTAATTTTTTTTCACCTGGGAGTCTTTTATTCACTAGAGGACAAGAACAAGGAGTTTTCACCTTTGCAAAACTGTTTCTTAAAACCACCGACTTGTAGCTCTTTTGGAAATATTTTTGCATTAACTCTGGCACTTATGCCAATAACTGGAAAAGAAGAGAACGCTGCTCACATTTAAAACAGTGGAAAAAATGTTGCTTTGTTTCTTCCAAGGAGCGCTTCTATTATAATTAAGGCTCTAGTAACATTTCCTTCAGGAAATGTCTCTCACACACATGGCCAGCTGCTGGCCCTGCTCCTCCTGGTCTGAGTCCCACGAGACATCCAAGTATGTGCCTCATTCTGATCAAGCAGGCAGTCCCACTAGAGTGCACAGAATTATTAACATGTTTAATTATTGGCAGTCACTTTGGTGCCCTTCTGAATCAGGCCCTTTCATATCATTTTGAATTATCCTGCAATGGAAGCCATAATAGGATAAAATCTAGGAAGCAAAAAGGAAGAAAGAAGCCCCAAATTTACAAATGTACAGAAAGTTTTCATAATGCACCTTACTTAGGGAAGTCTAATTTGAATTCTTCTATATGGTTGGAGTATTGCCCTTGCTGGTTCCACAAACCACCATCCCGCACGCAGACTCGTAAATAAGCTATATTTTAACAACAACACAAAGACTCTTGCTCTGGCTTTTGAAAGTAAAAGGTTCTTTATTAGAAAGCAGAGATGATTTTTCCAGCTGACAGTGGATTTCTTCAAAGATGCCAACGGTATCTGAATCAAACCCAGCCAGGAGGCAGCAATTTCAGAAGAGCTAGGTCTGAAATTTATTACTCCCTTTTCCATCAATTTCCAGCAGTCCCTCAAATGCACAGTTTTTACAACTACAAAAATACATGCTCTTTGTAAACAGGAACAATGACTGGCAGCCCCAAAGGAAGAAAAAGACTCTCTAATCTCTCCTCGGGCAGAATAAACAAAGTTCTCCATCTCTGAAAGCTCTCAGTAAGATACTAATGGATGAATGGAACAATCTCAGCCTGAAAAAAAAATCCCAACAAACAAATCAGCCCCCCCCAAATCCTTCTAAACCAGATAAATGTTGCTCTTCCCTGTTTGGTGTCTCTGGTATACTTCAGCAATGCAGACAAAATATCCTGACAAACCAAACTTGCACTGGTACTTCTGTGACCAGCCAACAACACTTGGAAGGAAAAAGAGAAATCTGAAATGAACCAGCAGAACGCTGCAAGGAATAACTAATAAAATGCACCCCTAGTTTAAAGGACATTTTGATGGTACCTCAGTAAAAAGTGTCACACCCCCTTGAAAGGTCACATTTATTCACAAAAGAACAATTGCTCAGCCACAGAAGCCACGTATTTCTGAAAGAATCCACAGTGTAGACTTACAGTGTAAAAGCTGTGTCTTCTTCCAAATGGACTAAATTAGTAATTTTACTAATACATGCATTAGTAAAAAAAAAAGAAAATAAAAATTTTGAGACTCCTATTAGAACAGTGAAAATGCAATTGGGTTTTGTCACCCTGGGGATTTAGATTGCTCCAGGACAAACACTGTGGTAACTAATAACCAATTGTGTATTATTGAGAATAGCAAATAGTCCAATACAGCATAATGACTGTCTTTGATGGAAATCAGTGGTAAAGACCTGGGATGAAGAGCACTGAAGCCATTCAAAGCAGTCCCAGCTCAAGAACACTCAGCAGGCAAGCACAGGGTGGGAGACACTTCCCATTTGGATACTTTTTATGTAAAAGCCAAGTGAACTCTTAAGGCGTGTGCTGTGCTTTTTGCTGCCACAAAACTTGCAACTAACCTGCGTAGCTTATTTTTTTCCACAAGCAAGCCTCCAGCATGAGTCTCATGCTCATCAGAGCTACAAATGGCTGTAAGGGCAAGTTATTAACCTAAGCTTTTTGTCAAATGAGGCTCTCAGAAGAGTCAAGGACACTGATTAACAAACTATGTAATTCCCCCCATCCCCTTCCTCCCATTTTAAACCAGGCTCACGGTAGGTTTGGGTTTTGACTCTTGGAGTTTTTACAGGTAAATTTGAACGGGGTCTGGAGCAAGAGAGCAGCTCTGATCACGGGGGAAGGAAAGCTGGCAGCTTCCAGCCACCCACCACTGCCTAATTTGTGGGAGCAGATGGAGAACGACTTTTGGATGGACAGAGGCTCATTTCTGCATGCTTTTAAAACTTGGGAAACCACCATGGCATTCAGCAGAGGCACCAAGTGCGATGCATGTCTCCGGAGGTCAGTGCCGGCACAGAGTATGTGATACACTGCTCTCCCTCCAGCCCCCTTCACTTTGAAGACTTCTACTTTTCTGAAACCCATCCGTAAGTAAAATACCTCCACAGAAAAGTTTATTCCTACGTATATACATACATCTCGAACTTGGTCTGGTTCCAACACCACCGATAAGCCGTGCCTGTGCACACATTTCTCACAGCCCTGGACAAAAGCTGCACTCCACACCTTCGCAGCAAACACCCAGGGCAGCCCTGGTGTCCCCTCCCGGCACTCGGGCTTTGTTCAGAGATCCATTCTGCTGCACGGCCCAGCTCGCTAAACAAACACGAGGAGCAAACCTGCAGCGCTCATCCCGGCCCTGGCTAATGTATGCAATTACGCTAATTTGCGAAGAAGGCTGCCAGTGGAAACCAAATACGAGAACGTCAGCATTCCTGACTAGCGTGCCACGCTGCAGCCCGGCACAACAAGGAAAAGCTCCTTAACATTCCAAATGGGGCTTGGGATGGCCAGGGCTCTGGCTTGCCTCCGCTCCAGGATGGAGACCCTGCAGCGAGCCCCGGGAGGAGTTCAACAGCGAGGCCAAGGGGCCAGAACCCTCTCCTGTCTGCCTGGGCTATCCCAGCTTCCGAATAAATACAAGGCTCTTGGCTGCAGGAAATGAAACTGTGGTTGGGATGGAGATTAGACTGCAGCCCCAAGTGGAGTAGGTCTACCGCGAGTGCTACCTACAGACCGGCCATTTAGCGCACAAACCTCTAAAGAGGCATCGTTCTCCTCACCAAGGTGACCGCCAGGCTTTTTTGCTTATCCCAAACCACAGTGTTGGGAGCTGGCAAGGCGTCATCCGATGAAACCTGTCCTATTGCCCCTCCAGGTCCTCAGCCAGATCCAAACCTTCGCCTTCTCCCGTATCTTAACCACTCCCGCCAGACAAAACAGCCAGGCTATTCCAGCAATTGTAAAGATGTCCTTGATTCAGCAGCCTTGCTCCCAATCTCTTTTTTTCCACTAAATAAAAAAGCAACATTTTCTGCTCAAAAAAGACCAGTGGATCCTTGGTGGTGTACTGGCGTGTCAAACACTTACAGTAAAACAAAACCGCTAAAGTTAAGAATCCTCATGGTGCATTTACAAGATTAAGATGGTCAGTGTAAGAGAGCAAGATGTTCTTCTGTTTTCCATGATTCCTGAGACTGCAATGCACGATGCTAAAGCCTTTCACTGAAAGAACTACTGCGATAGCCCCTGTCTATCTGATTAAACTTCACTTACTGTCTGTCACTTTTAAACACAAACCTATGCCCTATCAAGCATGACTCAGATTGAAACCAACATGTTAAAAGCAAAAAATAAATACTACACCCGAGGAAGCAAAGCCTAAGCAGTTAACACCTTTTCTCCATAAAAATATGCTCATTAACTTGGGCCGACAATGAGTCTACCTGAGAAACTGCAGGAAACTTATCTGTGCTTCTTTCCTACTTACAGACAGAAATCAGCCACCATAGGAAAAAAAGAAAAAAAAAAAGAAAAAAAAAGAAAGAAAAAAAAAGAAAGAAAAAAAAAAAGAAAGAAAAAAAGAAAAAAAAAAAAGGAAGAGGAAGAAGAGGAACAAATACACAAGAAGTTTCCAAGCTTTTTCATCTCGTAAAGTCTCCCTGCACTAAAAAAAAAATATTAATAACCAAGTTTCCATAAACCACAAATTTTGCATTGAGACTTAAACACATCAGTAATATTTATGTTGCATTAACGCCTGATTTACACCACTCCAAAAGAAAACTTTCAGCGTGAAGACTGGGAAGGAAAAACAAACAAACAAAACCCTCGGAGACCTCAGCGCCCTGCCCTGCTTTCAGTCCCCGAGCCGGGCCACACGGTTCTGAGCGCGGCGGAGGAGCAGCCCCGGGGTGCGCTATTCCCAGCAGGCTCCACAGGGGCTCCGCCGAGCCCGGCGGGGCCGGGGGTGCTCGGTGCACCTCCAGAGACCCCCGAATCCCCCCAGCCCCGGCGCCCAGCGGCAGCCGTGCCCGCACCGCAGCGCTGCCCCAGGCCAGCCCGCCCTCCCCACCCTCCCCAGCTGCTGTCAGCCGCGCTCCCCGCCCGCTCCGGAGCTCCCCCGGACACGCCGCCGTCCCCGGAGCCGCCCCGGGGCCCCGGACGCGCGGGCTCCCCGCCGTGAACGCTCGCTTCTTCCCGCTGCCCCGCCACCCTCCGGTGTGGCACCTCGGGCCGGGCCCCGCTCAGCCCGGTGCCCCCCGGTGTCCCCGGGTTCCCGTGAGGTGCCCCGGCCGCGCAGGTGGCACCGCGCCGCCCCCGTGCCCCGCGTACCTGTTCGCCGCCCCCTCGCCGGCTGGGCTCCTGGAGAAGAAGCGAGAGAAAGTGCTGTGCCAGGAGGGGCCGGCCCGCCGCCGGCTGCCCCCGCCAGACATCCCCGGGAAGCTGACGGGACGGGAGACGCCGCCAGCAGCCGCCCGGCACCGAGTCCCCGCGGCGGCGGCAGGCGGGAGGGAGAGAGGGAGGGAGGGAGGCGGTGAACGCGTCCCTCCGCCCCGGGGAGGAGCCGCCGCTCCGCGCCCCCGCCCCTGCCTCGTGTGGGGCGGGCCGGGAGAGCCGCGCTCGGGGGCGGGGGTGGCTGTGGCAGCGGCAGGAGGAGGACAGGGGGGAGTCCCATCCGTGCCCCGGCAGGCGGGGAGGGCCCGGCCCCTGCCCTGCCGAGCTCCCGGGGCCGCGGGAGGGAAGCGATGGCTGCGGAGAGGGAAGGACCGCCGCACACTGCCCGCCGCACCCGGCCGGGAGGGTGGCGCGTTGTGTTTGGTTCGTGGTTCGGTGCCCTTTTTTTTTTTTTTTTTTTGTTAATGGGTGATAATTAGTGGGAACAAAGAGAAAAGATCAGAGGTAAAAAACAAACAAACAAACAAACAAAAAATAAACCTCTGAAGAAAAAGGTTAGGGAGCTTTGAGAATCCACGGTCTCTGACTGACTGCAAACGCCAGCGCCAGCCTACTGCTTTGTAAGGGGCCAGCTTTGAGCTCCTGCACTCGTTTGTCCATGCAAAGTCAGGAACATCTGTGCCTGCTGCCCAGCGCTGTAAACATTGGCATCCAACAAAGGTACACGGCAGCAACGGCTGGGGCTTCACCTCTCTGTCGCTTCAGGTTAAGTTCAGACCACGCTTGCTGACGAAAGGTGGCTTGGAAGAAAGGGATTCTCATGCCTCTTTAGAAGTTTACTTCCTAGAAAGGAGTTTGGTTTCGTTTTTTATTTAGTTTTGGGCTTTTTAATAATGAACGCTTCATTTTTCTCCCTCCGAGATTTGTGGCCACACTTAACATCAAACTATACCTACCGATGACCTTGCCATTCTGAAAGCACAGTGACAAATACTATCTTCATTTTATAGATCGAGATGATGCACAAAACCTTAGTGATTCAATGAGTGTGTTACTGGTAAGATAGACCAACCTTGACACAAGGATTTTAAATTCAGAGCCACATTTTCTCACCTTTGTGAGCATTTCTGCTGTTCTTTGTGACTTACTCCACCTTACACCTTAATATCAGCTCCTTTTTGCTTTGTACCATCTCACAGAACTGCGGAATGGTTGAAGATGGAAGGGACTTTAGGCAGTCACCTGGTCCAATCCCCTGCTCAACCAGGACCACCTGGAGCAGATTGTCCAGGACTGTGTCCTGATGGCTTTGGAATATCTCCAACTTCAAGGTTTCTGGGTAACCTGTGCAAGTGATCACCTCTCTTCTGTAGGTTTTTTCCTAGTTGTTCACCTTGATCCATACCCAAACCTCTTAACCACTGTGTCATTGTGACAGGCAGATATGAAGCTGGTACTCTAGCCCATCTGCAGAACAGCAGCAATAAAACAGCCTGATAAAAAACTTACTGTCTGCTTTTCTGTCCTCTTTTTCCTACCTCATCTGTGAACAAATCTTTAAGAAATGTGCAAACAGCTCTGCTTTGTACAGTCCAAGTCTTATGTAGCTTTGATGTGGAATTTAAAACCACAGACACAGCTGGATATTGGATGTGCACTTCAATTTTTTACCAGTCAGAATTGGGACTAGCTGGTTGGATCACAGGTTACAAATAGTAACCAGTCACAAACCGAATTCAGGGACCAGCACTTAGTACACAAGGTTCTGTCCAGTTTTCAGTGTCCAGACAAGGAGCAGACAATTCTCTCAGTGATGCAGATGCCCCAAGCTTTGCACAAAGCCATGAAATGTTTCATTCCAGAACAGTAGAGAGGAAAACAAGAAAGCACATTTTTAGAGTACCTACACATAGTCACCAATTCTCAGAGAAATGCCAACTGGGGTTAAAACAGCAAAACGTAACAGCAGCTCACACTGGAACATTATAGAGGAGACACTCCTTCTGACATTCAAAATAGAAGTAATTAGGCTCCAAAACCAAATTAGAAAAGTGGCTATTTATTAGGACTGCACGAACAGGCTGCAGGGAGGCTTAGGCTCTCCGTGACTGTTTATTACTTTTAATTCTTCTTTGCCACATACATCTCACAGCTTCCCTACCTATTGCGTAAGTAAGATCTAATCCTTATAGCAAACCTGAATATAATAATTAGCATTTATAAAGCATCCGGTGTCTTCAAAGGATTTAAGCATTAATTAATCCTCGTAATCACCTCAGGATGTAGTTAAGTATAATATGGTGAGTGGTTTGCACACAGAGACAGTCAGAATACCTTGCTGCATCCAAAGGCTGTCCACATGTGCCCAGAGGGGCACCACAGGGCAGCATGAAGCATTACCAGGGCTCTGCTTGTCCAAGAACAAAGAGCCAACCTAATCAGAAATGCTAATCCCTAACAGTAACATTTTGTGCTCAAATCTGTTCCTCCTTTCTTCACTGCATCTAAAAGCAGAAAACACAGGAATGTATCACATGACAGTTCTACTGCAGGCAAATAATGAAAATATTAGAACTATTCAACATACTAAAACTGTATCAATATAAAAGATGAACATGGCACAGGTTAGAGAATCCATTTCTGATTTTTTTTGTACCCTGGAGTAATTGAGTATCCCGTGTCCTAAGAGTAAATAGTTTTGGCACACTTAAAATAATAAATGGGGAACTCAAATGTAGCCACCTACACCTCCAGCAAGGGGAGGAGAGGGGAGCTTTTAGGCAAAGCTGCAGTATCTGCCATGTGGCAGGTGGCCTCACACATTAGCACAGCTGCCAGCATTAACAGCAGCACCAACACGTGCAAGCCAAAACAGATGGGGCAAACAGGTTCCTTTCTGCCTCAGATTAAAGTGCTCACATGTGGCCCACATGAGGTAATAGGGCAACACCAAAGGCAGGGAGAAACCATTAAAACACAGTTGCAGAGGGATAGAGTTGCACAGAAGAGGAAAATGTCAAGCAGGGGCTCCCAATACATTTTTTCATAATTCATCCTGCCCAGAGTGTCACTTGAATGTCAAGTAAGAGTGGGGAGGGTGTGCTGTGCCTCTTCCACATCCACTTAATTTTTCTACTGCAATTCTGATTATAATGCTTGTGCAGCAGGGAAACCTCCCCCTTCTCTTCGCTGCTCTAGAGTGAGCAGATGGTGAAATTTTAATTGTGCTTTTTGTATTTCCTCCTTTTTATGGGTCCTTAAAATCTTGAGTCAAATCTTCTGTTTTGTTTGGATGATGGAAAGAAAATTTTGATGGAAAGCAAATTTCCATCATGCTGCTTTAGGAGGAGCCCTCCATTCACACCCTTCTTTTAAAACTTTCCTGATACATTAAATTAATAACCAGGGGAGAAATGTAGTCCAAAAACCTTCAAATGAAACATTTTGCCTGCAAGCACATTTCATGCAACTATTAAATGAAAACAACATCCTCAAACTGTTTCCATTGTTGGACCACTACAATAAGAAGCGCTCTTATGTGTTGAGGTGCAACTCTCCTATGCAAAAGCAAAGTTCAGTTTTCCATTTCATACACGTTAATGCATTTATCTATCGAAGTATTTTATATAGCTCTGCTACTTTTTAATAAGCACTCCCATTTTCCAGGCTCTTACAGAACATGTCTGCAGGTAGATTTGGCATAAATAGCAACAGTATTTTAATAATGAACAGGCCCTCACCTATCTTTTTCCTTTCCAGTCTATAATCTGTTACAGCAAGGTTTTTAAGAGGTGCCATGAGACCATGAATTAATAAATGCACATAAAGGAGTCATGGTGGGTAATATTTCCTAGCCATTTTTCACTGTGATCGTTGTCCAGATGTTGAAACAAATACAGATGACTTTCAAATCTCTAATCTATACTTTAAAATGAAGGCAACCAACAGAATGGAAGAGTTGGGTCTTGGCTATGTTATTACACAGATGAAGGATGTTAGCAAGGATTTCTAGGATTATTTTCTATCTAGCCATGACCTCCTGCTGTAAAGTATGTGCTGTGCAGCTTCCAGCAATCCTCATCCTTTAACTGTAAACACACAGTTCCTCCATTTGATTTACTGAAAATGGTTTAAAAGACTGCCACATGGTCAGCTGCTATTGTTCAAATGCCTTCATGTCTGGAGAAGACAGCTGGAAATTACTCATGGGGTTAAACAGCAGCTTCTGAGACCCGTAACTGTGTTCTTTATTATTTTGGGTAAGATTTACACATTGTGCTACACATGGCCAAAGTTCAGTCTGGGAATTAAAATCTTTAAATCATCTTTTTGGAAAGCTTCTTCTGTTTGTTTTCCACTCTATTTGTTTTTCCCCTGTAAATTTGTGACATTTACACCTACCCAGTAGAAGAAGTGCTAAAAGGGGAAACTAACGGTGAAGTACAAAATAAGAAACCACCAACCCACCTACAGAATCTTTTTTAAAGCAGACTTTCACTGCACCTGGGCATGTAACAAAAAGCATTCAAAAGCCTCATACTGTGGTGGGATGTATGTACCTAATTCCAAAAGATTTGACAACTGTCATCTAATTAGCACAGCTTGTCTGGGAGGCTCCCATGACATTTTTGACAACACCTCCTATCAATTAAACTTGTGTGAATCCAAAATAAAGATTAGGCTCACTTGTCCTCTTACCAAGTCAATGACTGCAAACCGCCCTACCCTAACTGGAGCTCAGGAAAGTCTGCATTTCATGTAATGAGGGCTCTGTAAAATCATCCTGCCCTGAGTCTGCTCACCTGCTAAGGCAATCTGTCTATTCACCTTCCACAAAAAACTGTGGTTAAACAAACTGCTTCAGTAAGCTGATTTCATCCAAATTCTAACATATATTGTAGATAGTGTAAAGAGCAGCACAGATAATTCAGTATTCATAAGAATGCAAGAGCTTTCAACAAGAGGTGTCTTACATGCAAATAAAAGAAATCCATGAAATACATTACCAGCTACTTATACATTGTAATTAATTTAACTTTTAATTAATGTAACTTTTCCACCTAGAATGTCTTTTGAATATCAGATGTGTGGTTAAAAATTCATATACACCTTTCTGTACAAATCTACCCACTTTCAAATATAAAATCAAATTACTATTCTAATGGGCTTTCTGTATTTCCATGCAAGTACATAAAAGTACATTTTAAATTTGTAGCTTACTAGGCAGTTTTAAATTGTGGTACAAGCCTATATATGGTAAATTTAAGCCTCTGGACAGCAGACTTGCCTTTTTAACTGCCTTTCAAATATTTGTTAAAACAAGTCCCTGGACCCCAAGTCTTCCTAGATCCACTGATTGCAGACACACCAATGCATCCCTTGTCTTTCCTGCTGGATTTCATAACACAATATTTTTTAACCCAATACTATGAATCCTTTGTAAGATATTATTAAAAATGTTGAAAGTTAGAATATATATATATATATCTATGTGTAAAGTAACCCCTTGCCACATTCAGACTGAGCTTGTGTATAAGCATATTCCAAAAGGAATAATCATTTTTAGTGTCTGCAGAAATACACTGCAAAATATTCTGTATATAAAAATGACTCTAAGTAGACCAGTTGCTAACAATTCTTATTCACCAGAATTCTTATGGATTGAGCTAAACAGGATCATAAAAGCTTTTGGCTGCTAATGTTGCGGAATCCCATCTGTTTTGTGGAACAACTTATTTTCCTCTCCATTTAAGCTTCCAGTAAGAAATTAAAAATACAAGAGAGAGAGAGAGAGAGAGGAAACAAAGAGGAGACCTTTTCTTATGTATGCAAATTATATCCATAAGTTATTCCAAATAGGGAGAAAATACTTCAATCTTATTACAGAACAAACAGAAAAACAGAGCCTAATGCTTGGCACACAAGTTCCACACAACAGTAAACAGACCGTGTAACACACAGAAAAAGGGTAAGAAAGAAATCTTAAAGGCCAAGTTTGTAAGAATTCAAGTGACTATTGATCAGACTTTGCCTGGTTAGCTGGGTAAGTAACAGCATTAACTGACCCCTCACACACACACTCATTTGTTTTGCAGGGGTTTTTTTTATTTTTTATTTTTTTATTTTTTATTTTTTTATTTTTAAGCCCAACACAACATAACCTTTAATAGGGGAAAGAGGATTTCTTTTAATACCCCAGAACAAAAATTCTGAGTAATCAATGTTTCTTCACTCAAGCATTCATTGTTAGTAAAGTCAGGGCAGAAAAGCTTTTTCTGCAAAGTAAATGCCATCACAAGGCAACATCTGGCTAATGGGAATAGGAACCTGAAACAGTCTTTTTATCTGATGTTATTCTTTAGAAATAGTTTTTGTATTTAATGCACAGCTCTGGTCCCATAAAATATGACTAAGAAGACTAAAGGGGCTTCTCTACAATGCAAGATGATATTTTATAGAATGCTCTTAGTGTAGTTCAGAAATAGTAGAGATACTCTGTGTTTTCCAATTTTCAGGGTGTGCTGAACTGCTGCTGAAAATAAAGGCTCACATTATCTCTGAGGTAAATCAATTCCCTGGATAAAGCTGTCAATTTTTCTTTATATTAGGAACTGATTGAAGTATTCCTATTTAGTCTGATGCCAGTATCAGATCACCTGTCATTCACTTCACAACGTAGGCATTGCTACAGCCTTTAAGAAATCACACAGATAATTTATATTCTGCATAAATTAAGGACTTACTTAGATGCATTACCTGACATCATGACAGAACACACACCTCAAGGAAAGCATGAGACTTATTACCCACAAAAAGAGGGGGTTTTAATGCTTTTTCTAATCATTGCATGATAGAGTAGACAGAGAACTAAGTAGTACTTTAACAGTTATGGAATGGGTAAAAAGGAAATTTGGTACTTAAAATATTCCTACAACCTGAGCGACATGATTTTGCCTGTATGCTTTTTAATGTTTTTTTTATTGTTTTTTTTGGTTTTTTTTTTTTAAGTTTTTATTTTTATTTCCAGGAACTGTAAAGCTACAGCATAGCTTTATTATATTATTGGTATATGCACCTATAATAACAGTGGTAAATCAGCACTGAAGTGGCTGTTCTGCAATTGTTTTCTAACATAACAGTGATTGATCTTATTTTATAATGGTACCAATGAAAGAAACAGTAAGACTCAAAACTTAATTGCAAATTACAGCAATACTTTCTAACCACTGGGTTGGATTAGTTAATGGATCAATTTAGCCTGCTTTGAAACTGCTGCCAAAAATTTTTTAGACCATTAACTTGCTCTTGATTTAAAACTCAGCAGAGGACTAAGAAAACAATTATGCATAGGTTCTAGGCATCTCAAAACAGAGTAACATCTCCCTGTTGAAAACTACCTAAGGATGTAAAAGATCACCTCAAAAAAGGAGGGTGAAGAGGGAATAAAAACAAGTATTACAAGAGAAAAGCACCACCTTTCCCAGCAGAAACATTCTACCCTTGAAAAGAAACCCTTCACCAGTCCTTACTCCTCTAAAGCAAGAATTAATGACTGGCCAACAACATCACCTCACAGATAAAAATGTTAAATCGGGTCCAAGATGCTTTAATGTAATCAACTGATGATGTAATACATGATGAACAAAATCCTTGGAATATTGCTATCACTGAAAACAATATCCACTTTCTGGTTCATTGGTTCCATTTGTTCCTCATTACACCAATTTTTAGAAACGTTTTTCCTTTTCAGTTTATACTAATAAATGTTGGTGGATAAGGTTAAAACAAAGAGACATTTACTTGCAGAGTGATATTTTAAGAAAAATTGCAAAGTTCTTTTCCTAGTAACACCTTTAAACCTGTGTGATCATAAATACAGATGATGCCAACAACAGCAGTGATGCCTGACAGACAACTCTTTTATTATTGACATAAAGATTTTAAAATTTAGTATTATTTATTCATGGCTGCCTGTTTTTCACAAGTGACATTATGCCATTTCCTTCAAGCTGCAAGTTACCCCTTAATCCCTGTCTAATGGTTATATCCTGTATTTGTGGAATAAACTTTCTCAGTTCCAAGTGAAGCATACTGCAAACTTGTATTTTTCCTAAATATTTTATTGGCATTATTCCTGGGGAACCTTGGCTTGTGGAGACCTCTTGCCAAGTTCTGCTGTTCTTTCACATGGTTCCAACCTCATGGTTTGAAAACTTTGGGATTGTTTCCCTCTTAATGGGCATGCCTCCACTCGTGCATTAATTCAGGTCATGAGGGTATTTTAAAGATAATCCTCACTAACAGCGCTTTTGTTTACATTGCAGAGTTGGCTGGGAGGACACGAACCGAATTCTTTTTGGATGAAACTACACCTCAAAGCTAAGAGTGCACAGCGTGCTCCAAGGACTGAGAAGCCCTTGGAAAGGCTCAGGCTGAAGGAAACTGAGGCCACACAGATTAGGACATCAGGCTCTCAGCACCAGCTCTCCTTGCTCTGTAAAAGCAGTTTGCTGGGGCTGCTCTCATTAGTCTGTACTGCCAAGCATCCACTTTAATCATTTATCATGGTTACCTCACTGAGCCTCATGAGGCTTAGGTTTCTTTAATATTCACTAGCATGACTCCAGCCCAAAGAAATTTCCTCCACACATCCTAATTTCCTTGATTTTTTAAATCTTTCCTTACTGTCTTTTCTTCCCTTTATTAAGAACTGTTAGGCAACTCTTCAGCAAATTAAATTTGGTTCAGTAACTATTTTGCTATAGGCCTTCAATCTACTTACTGATCTTCAAAGACAGCACTGTTTGCCAAAATACTGCCTAGCATGAAGTTGCTAAATTTACACTTCTTTTACTACACAAGTTACCCTGTTCTTCAAAGGTGGTCCCTGAATCCCAGAGAAATTACAAACACCCCCTTTCGAGGTGGTACCTGAGTAACATGATTGTAATACAATTAGGTTCATTTCCTGGTAAAGAGTTTGGAGAATACAAGATCATTTAAAAGTAGACAGACATTAAGAGTCTAGCTTTCATTTCAAGGATTTATTTTGAAAAACAGTAGTGGGAGGGGGTTTCATGCTGTCATTAGAGGAGTGGGAAAAGCAAGCATGGCTGATTTGCATGGTGGGAGCCTGACACCCACTGAAGGAGAACAGTACATTATCACATACATGCTGTACTTGTGAGAGCAAGAATTTCATATGGCCAGGAAAATTCAGCCAATTAAGTAGTAAATCCAACTGACTGAACAGTGGCAAATTAATTACAAAGTGCTGGTTCACACAAACACAGATGCTTCCATGATGTAACTTACTGTGACAGGAGCTACAGAGCCTTGAACTAAAGGATGGTTACAAAATATTACTAAAAACACTTGGCATTTGTTACAAGAGAGCATTTAAAGTTCTGAACTGTGATTAGCTATTACACACAATATTAGTTTTGCATAGTAACAGTGCATTTTTAAATTTAAGTAGTGAAAAATAATAAAAAAGGATCAGGGCATGTCTAATTAACCTTTCAAAGCAAACTTCCCTGACCTTCTGAAAGAGGAGATTTGGGAGACTTCCTTGGTAGTATCCTTTTTTGCTTTTTTAGTGCTGTATACTGTGACTTTCTCTCATTATCTATTTTGTTTCTCAAAAAAAAACTACCCAAAACAAAACAACAGGGAAGGGAGCTGCAGTTTCACTAGCAGAGTACTCAGCAAAAGTTAAAAGAAGCAGACCAAAAAGTTTGGGATCAATATTCGTAAGGATTTCTGTAAAATGGGAATGAGGCAGGCCAGAAAGAATAAAATAAATGGATGACGGGTATTAATCATAAAAAGAGTGATTTTCCAACCAAGTAAAACTTCAAAACCAAATAAAACTTCAACAAACAAAAACTCCCCCCAGCCCCACCCCTTTTGAGATTAAACACCATTTCTTGGCTTAATAAATGTTTGCTTTTAAGGACAAGCATTTTGAATCAGCGTTACTTCAACTTATTATCAACAAAATGATATTTCCTAGTTAAAGCTTAAGAGATAAGCTGCTTTCCAAAACAGTTGCACAGCTGTTTTACAAAAGCTCTGAAATGCAACGTTACCATTCCACATATTACCACATCAGAATGCCTGTCTGCAGACAACTAAGCTGGGCTGTTATGTCTGGTCTTTTACAGCAGCTTATCTCTCATATTAGTAAATAAAACACCCCAAGGAAATTACAGTTAGAGGGCTGAGATTAAAAGGAGGCTCCACCACATTTACCTCCTCACACTTGGAGCTGCACTGGCTTCATGTGAAATTGCCCAGGAGTGTTAAGGCCATGCAGGCTCTCAGCACAGCTGCAAGTGGTAGTTAAACACAAGGCTCCCATGGACTGGTGTTCTCTGTAGTAGAGAGGCACAGCTAGGAAAATTAGGATTTGCACATTTACCTGAAAATCCCCCTGACAGTAAAGAGACCTAGAAGGCAACACTTTGTATGTGAAAACAAGTGCACCGTATTTCAGCTGAAAATGCTAGTCTAAAGCCTGACCAGGCATATTTAAAGGAAATTAATAAATATGTAGGTGGGCAGAGTGCACAGAAGCAACAGCACAAAACACTGAGTTGGTTCTGTCAGAAATACAGATGGATTTTATGGAAGAAGTTACATTTTCTTTGTGAGAAAATAAACTGTTAACTTAAAATTAAATGTTTCATTTAAATAAGACATATAAGTGAACTACAATAATTACAAAATATACACAGCAAAACAGTTTTACAAGTATGATTTCCAAGAGGATAGTTTTCGATTAGATATTAGGAAGGAATTCTTTACTGAGAGCGTGGTGAGGCACTGGCAGTGCTTGCCCAAGGAATTTGTGGTCTCCCCACCCCTGGAATTGTTCAAGGCCAGGCTGGATTTGAGCTCTGAGCAACCTGGGCTGGTGGAAGGTGTCCCTTGTCCAAGGAAGGCGGGGGCTGGAACTCAATGATCTTTAAGGTCCCTTCCAACCCATTATTTTAATTACTGTATTATCCAAAGCAAAGTAAACCAGAAAATTATCTGCCCACAATTCAGAGGAAAACTTCTCTGAATTACATATTACTGTTCTCCTTTGTATTTGATTTTTGTATAGGTACTTAGATTCAGAGTTGACAAAAGGCCAACGCTGTCACAGAAAAAGACATGAACATACTTCCACGACAAACTGAACTGTAAGAACCACAGCATCGTGTAAGAAAGACTTCTTACAGTGAGATTTTCCTCTGGCAAAGCAGGGGAGTTAAATTTAACTATTTAATAAATGAGAGTACATGACACTGTTCTCCCATTTCAGCTCCCTTTGCTCCAAATATTTCCTCTGTGAAGTGAGGCCTAGAAGGCATGCTGACAGAACATTTGTGTGTTTTATATGCTAATGGGTGTGGGGGGAAGCTTTTGCAAGAGCTGCATATTACATGTCCCACAGGGATCAGGTAATCACTGAGTTAAATGGAGTCTTCAGCACTGCCAGGGTCAGTCTGCTCTTTCCTGAATGAGGGCAGAGGGATTGAAAGGGAAGAGAGGGCAGAACAAAAATAGAGTTCTTAATTTGTTACCTATGGTACATCTTTGGAGCCAGAAAGTTTTTTAAATTTATTTTTGAAAGTAAAGCAGTCTTTATAGACAACAGAAGTATATAACACACTTCATAATAATGATCTAGTAAACCAGTGAGCTGTCCCTTGACAGTGTGTTTGAAATACAACTTGCAAGAAACAGATGCACAGGAAATTCTGCCTGGACATGAGGAAGAACTTTACTGTGCAGTGACCAAGCACTGGAACAGATTGTCCAGAGTGGGTGTGGAGTCCCCCTCACTGGGCATATTCCAGAACCACCTGGATGCAATCCTGCTCCATGTGCTCTGGGATGGTCCTATCCTACCTTAGCAGGGAGGTTGGGCCAGATGACCCCAACCTGGTCCCTTCCACTCTGACCCATCCTGTGATTCTTATGCTCCTTAGGTATGTGAAGAGCAGTCTAGTTGCTTAGGTAGTGTAAAAAAAATATCCAATTAATTAAAAAAACCTTGGCAACAGAGATACCATTTTATTACATATACAGTGCTATATCCACTTGAATATGGATAAACAAATTCCAAATGAAACTAATAGAAAACAAAAAATCTCTAGGATGTGAAGACTATTAATGAACATATTAAAGTTAAAAAACCCAATCAGGGCATGTAATATATTTTAAGTTTTATTGATGGGAATGCAAATATAACCATGGCATAATCACAAAAACAAATCATAACATTTCATTAAAAGCAATTTCTTATAAACATCTGCAATCATCTGTACCAAATACACTCAACAACTGAATCCGTGTATCTTTAATCAAAATATTCTTATAGAAGTCTATTAGAGATGGATAATAAAAACCCAATGTCAAACTTTAATATAAAAAAATGGCACTAATGCCTAAGACTGGGCACCTAAAATCAGTAGGTATCTTACATAGCTGGATTTCAGGAAGTGTTGATTATTCTTTCTCTGGAAAATAAATATTCCCATTTGCTCAAAAGGAGTCCCCCCAAAAAACAGAGGGGAATTTCCTAATGGCCAATTATCACCTAAACCTCAAATGAACAAAGATGTTTATTGTTAACACAAATGTTTTTGTTTTTTTATTTTTGTTTACGCTCTCCAGTCACAAGATTTAATTCATTAATGTGCATACCTGAGGTGCTAGGTTGTCTACATTCAGTTTTCATGGAAGAGATACTAAAATGAAACAAGTCAATACAGGATATTTTAGCTGAACTGTTTATCTTCTTCAAATCATTCTTCCTTTCCAAGGAACTTGTTCACCTACTGACAAAGGGTACAAAAGAACCTCATAGATCCTTTATTTATCTCTCATGTCTTCATTGCTTGCATCTGACCTGTGAATAAAAATAAACATTTAGTCTTAGCACAAGATGAATTCTTGCTGCATTTTGCTTTTTGAAATCATAGAATAGATCTAGGTATTTTGGTGTAGTTACAAGAATGGGGGACAACGCAGAGTTGTTTTCAACTTGCTCTCTCACCCACTTCTGAAATTCCTGTACAGCCAAGTTGTTTTCCCCAAATCTTGCAAATTAAGCAGGGAGACTCTTCCACCTAATTAAATTTTTATCATCTCCAGGCTTATAAGATCACTTTGATGACAATAAGACCCGGAAGATTGCTTTATGAAGCGTGCATTTCAATTCCTTGTACACATTTTGGATTCCACTTAACTGAACATGAACTGCCCAACAGCCAAAGATTTAAAGTTTGGTTTTGAATAACTCACATGAAAACTTTGCTCTCAGTAGACACAGTTCTCCATATTGCTGCCTGATTGCCACTTCTCAACTCACTTCAAACATGTTCTTGGTTACCAAAAGCATCCAGCATCCCATTACAAAATGTAAAAACAGGTTTGTTTTGCCCTACGAAGGATATGCAGTTGCAAAAGCAACCCCATTACAAAACAGGAAAATAGCAAACTCAGCCTACACTAGGAAAAAGAAACCAAAAAACTTTCTGTCCCTGCCACCCTAATTGTGAAATGGGTCTGGAAAGGGAAACAAAGGAAAGCTTGGCTGCTGACAAGAACTGTGCACTCATTCACCAGGTGTCATTTCCTCCCCTGAATTTTATGGCATCCCCAGGCTGTGGTTTAGGGACTATCAAAACTACAGAGCTGTTCCAAATATTTCCATCTAGTGCTCTAGGAATGAGGAGAATCAAGAGTAAAAATCTGTCCTTGAAATATTAAAGTATTCAGCCTTTTAAATATATAATTGCCAAACCACGTGTGCTTAGGTAACAGTACAGTTTAAACTCAACCCCTCTTAAGCTTTTGGATTCACTGAACCAGGGAGTTAAAGGAAATTTTCAGATAGAGTCCATCCATGAGGATTTTCAGCTCAGAAAATTAAGAAGTTTAACACCCCATAAGAAGTGAAGAGCTATGAAGAGCTATGTGAGTGACAGCAGAAGCATCTGCTTGCTGTGCTTAAAAAAAATCTACATATATAACTTAAATATTTTGTCAGAAAATATTTGCACAAGTATTTGAGATCCTTTTAAGTAGAATGAATCTATGTACAAACCTAAAATTTAGATTGAAACTCTAAAGGTTCCTCCAAGAGAAGCAGAGACCCTGAACATAGCAAGAAAACATGCACTAAGCCAGAACTATGCCTGAAATTAGGAAAAATTATGATTTGGAATCTGCCTCTATGATGATAGGATACAGGAGAGGAGGAAACCCCATGCCAAGATGCTGGTTCCCACCCTAGAATTATTTTAGCTGGTGGAGGAAACATCACTGGTCCTCTGTAAGGCAATAAATCTTTTTCTGAAGGCTATTTTTGGCAAGCAGCCCTCCCTCTGAAAACATGACCGAATGTTTTTGTACTCTACAATACCTCGGTAAAACAAACCATCTTTTTCTAGTCAGCAGGACGAGTCTAAGCAGAAAGGACAGCCTGGTGTCCCCAGAGCAGTGGGGATGAGATAACCCGGGCCAGGGCTGGCTGTTACCCTTTCGGAAGGAGGCTCTGTCCCCGGGCCAGCGCTGACACCCGGTGGCCAGCGGGGCACAGCACAGGCGGCTGCTGCAGCTCAGCTGAGCCCGCAGCACCCGAAGCACTTCACAGCACCACCAAGGCCAGTCAGGGAGCTAAAACTGGGATATCAGTCTGCCAAAACGATGCCACACTTCACTAATCTAAACATTGAGCAGGAGGACAAGAGACACCAGAGCCTTACCAACACACAACAGGAGGAGACACGACATCTGTACCAAGTTTGTAATTAAAGATGCTGGATGTCAGACATCATCCAAGCTGAATCTGATATTTTCCATGCAGTTATGAGTGTCTGCATGTCCTATAATCGTTATAGTGTAAGAAGTTCTTCTTTTGGCTCTGGATTAAAGAGCTGAAGGTGTATAATTATAACCAGTGTATCTGTCTGCCTACTTGGCTTACTTTCTTTCACCATTTCTTGATACATAACATTAAGTTATGTAAAACAGGGAGAGGACATTAAGAATAAATTAAAGAAGAAACTGAACTACCACAATCAGAAACTGAAGTACGGGAGCTGGTATTGCTTAAATGAAAGTGCTACACTGTTTGCAAGAGTGTGCATTAGGATTTCATAATACACACTTTGGTCAGGGAAGCCCACATGATGTTTTGTGTACTCTAAGGAGGCAAATGAAAGCCAAATACAAGATAGAGCTTTAGTACTCACTGTGTAATTTGATCTGACAGCAGAAATGGACAGAAAGAAAACAAAGGAAATAATAAAGAAAAAAACCTTACAAAATGAAAGCGTTTAACAGAATGAAAATAGAGCAAGAGAATTACATATGATATACCTTGGAGCCAGTCCACACCTTCTTGTAATCCTTCTCCTTTAAGAGCATCACTGGCACTGAAAGAAACAAATCAAATTTCAAAAACATTGTAAAAATACCAGTTTTAGGTGAGTCATCACTAAACTTGTAATTTACATAATTGCAATGTAGCATCAGGTACACTTTCCTTAAGTCTTCCCATGGAGAAGACTGATCCTCAAATTATATATGGTACCTTCCCCATAGGGAAACACCATTTCACAATGTGATCTATTTTAATTCCAATTTCAAGGCACAAGGAATCATTCCTAGAACACAGGGGGCTCTGGGAGAGCTCCCACACGAGGCAGACACATTGTTCTGCAGCACCTCTTTCCTCAGACAATGCTGTGAAAGATGTTTACTCCTTCCAACAGCAGCCATGAATCATGGAATCATTTAGCCTGGAAAAGACCTTCAAGATAATCAAGGCCAAATGTCCTCCATGCAGTTCCTACACACAGTGAGAATGCTGGAGTACTGGAAGGAGGAATTATGTGTGTATGTACACACTTCATTGTAACAGCAACCCCAGGAGTGTCTGTTAATGTATAAAACTATTCTGCTATGCTGAGAGCAGTGTAAATGCACCTTCTGAATCACTGGGGGATAACTGTTTAAATGCTCTTCATTCTTCAATTCATGAAAAGCAGCCCAGCAGTAAATCTGGACTGTAACTGCAGTTCCCTATAAAATGATTTTCCAAGGAACTTGGGAATTCATGAGTATGATTTTTGGACAAAAACTATGTCCAGGTAATCAAGTTTCACATTAAAGGGCCTTAAATGAAAATTGTAGCTTTCAGCAGCATTTAGCTGCTGATTTCACTTTTATTTATAACAGCTGAGGACTTTAATAGGACAAAAAGCCAACTTCTATAAAGCACTTCTGATAAAAGGAGAGTTTTTTCTTTGTGAACACCTGCACTAAGTAAAGCTTAGATCCTTCAGGAAGAAAATACTAGCTTCTACAACTAAAAATCCACTCAAACATGACAGGGTACAGAGTACAGTATCCCTCTGTATTCAGAAGAGAACAGTTTACTACATGGCATTTCAACAACAGTTTACTGAAGCATCTCCAGAGTAGAAAAAACCTTCAAAGGTTTTATTACTGATATTCTCAATCCTGCAAGGTAATCTAACAGAAGCACTCTGATAACAATTCTGCTCCATTTCCCAGCAAAATATAATGGCAACCATTCTTCTCATATCAACTCTGCTTTCTGATTTCACTGGAAATTCTTCATTCCATTACTTGGCTAACAGTTCTGCTGGGAAAACTTTAAAGACACAGTCTAAATGAATGCACTGTACATTTAAAGTAAGTTTCACCGTAAGTATTTTAATATTACTACTGTTTCACAAATGGAATCTGTCTTTTATCTACTCCATTTATTTTATACAGTAGTGAGTGGCACAACAAGGCTAACATAGGAATGCACAAAGTAATGCAAATAAATGGATAGAAAAAGAGAACTTTACCAGATATGCCAGGGCTTGTCTTTGATGTTTTCTAAGGACAGCAACTGAGACACTTTCACAGATGACACTGCATCCCTGAGGTCCATCTTGTTAGCAAAGAAGAGAATAGGCAGTCGACGGTGCTTAATATCTAGGCATGAGCAGAGACAGAACGCTCAAGGACATGAGGCAACACTCATTAATCTCTGCATGTAACAAGGTGCAAACGGCACAGGAAGGTATTTTGCTCACCTGTAGCTGCAAATTCTCTGAAGGTTGCATCCTACCAAGATGCACACACTGTTGGGTCACCTGGCCTCTGCTGCATGCTTCCAGAATGCTCACAAATCTCCTTGCAGGCTTTGGAATCTTCCACCCCCTCTCCCCCTACCTTATACCTACACTTCAACCTGGAGATAGGAATTGCTGGTGAAGCTGAGGAACAAGAGATCAAACCACTGCCTACAAACATTGCACATCTCTGCTTAGTGAGGACTGATGTATAAAATGGATGGAAAAAAATCACTTGTGTTGATTCATAATGTCACAACAACAGTTGAGAAGAGTAGTCTGAATTATCCTTTAGAGTCCTAGAAAGCATCCATTACTTCAAAGAATTTATAAAATTGGAAAAAAAATGCACATAACTGGACATCCTTTGTTCTACCTTCCCTTGCAGGACTTCTCCAGAAGCTCTTGCAGGTAGCAGACAGAACTACAGACCAAAGTATTCTGGTAGTTTCTGGGATACTTACACATAGACGAACTTAAACCTCACAGATTGCCCTAAAAAATTATATGGTGATTGAAAGAAAGCAAAGTATAGTCTTCTCAAAGTTACAGATGTAGCATTGCCAAAAACTTGTCAGCACCAAGACTAACTCTCAGTTTTTAATCTTATTTATACAAAGGATGATATCCAGAATTAGAGAAAATCTAGGTTTTAGTCTATCCATCAGTGCTTGACAGGAAAAGAACTTACATACTACCATCTCAATGAAAATTGCTACACAGGCTCTTTTCAAAACAGCAAAAAGAAAAGGTTATTTCACACAGGGAACTAGGTAACAATTTATTTTAAAATGTCAAACATAAGCCATCTGCCCCTGCCAATGGGCAGAAGGATGACAAATCCCTCCAAATCCCAACAAACTCTCAGTACTGAAATGGTTTGAACTTTCCCAATTATGTTCTTTTCCACCTTCCTATTAAATCTTTCCACAGAATCAGTGGAGATAACACTGCCTGTCCATATTCATTCACAGATGATAAGTGCTGACCAAAACACTGACCATTTTCACAAACTATTTACCCTATTTGGATCTCTTTTGCCCTCTGATATCCATAAACACAAGTCAAAGGCCTCAAAATAAAAGCACAGTATAATTAAATCTGTTTTGATTCCACAGTTGAACAGCTATTGAGTTTCCTGACTGAAACTTCTATATTAATTTACAGTATAACTAAATGAACCCATGTGCCCACAGGTTGCAGGTTATGGGTAAATTAAAACCACATAAATTAGCTGACATCACATATGCAAACAGCCAAGTTAATCAAGGAGTTTCCAGTGTTTTCCTAAACAATTAGAAAAGGGCACAACCTACCCACCCAGACTCATAATGCACACCCAAAGATATTTGCTACATAAAGCCATGGTCACAAAAATCTGTATAATTTCCTAATGTGCACACTTTTCACAGTTACTAGTGGAAAGCAAAACTTTCTAGCTGCAAGTGGCTATGAAGTAACACATTAAAAAATATTCCAGACATTAAATGCGTGATGTGCAATTCTGCACCAAGAATTTCAAGTTTACAAGAATTTCAGTTTAGTTTAGAAGCATGTGCTGGAGGTGAAGTGACCCAAGAGTCATCATCTAATCCAGGTAATCTACAGCTACCATCTTTCAAAGTGCTGAAGAATGAAATTTTAGTAAAAAACCAAAATATGATACAGCTATCATTAAAGCTGTTAATTGAAGAGGGCATTGTCCATTAATATAATTAAAAATAATTTATAGCTCTGATTCACAAAAGTCCCACCTAATAGAACTTCTAACTCCATTAATGCTTCACAGGACACGTTCCCTTCCCCTTCCCTCAGGCAAAGCCTGGCAAAGAGATAGGGAACTGTTTTACTGTGGGGTTGCTAAGATTTTCAGAGACAGGAATTGATTAGATTTCATTTCAAACTTAGGTAAGCATGTACATTTAAACCACTCCAGGAGGATGACACAGACAAGCATAGACTAAGAGAAAGTAGAGCATTCAGCAAGAAAGGCAGACCAGTAATACAAAAAAAATACTGATATAGCAAACCAGTTATATATGGATTCACCTAACAGCGACTTTGATTGAACATTATCCTAGAAGAACTTTTTCAGCTCTTTGGTTCTCTTAGATGTGATATATCAGAACTGATAAATCAGTAACACTGTTGCTGTGTTGAAGCTAAACCACGGCAAGACAGAAATCCACAACTGCTGTCTCCTGGTTGTGCACTGAGTGGCCAGAGCCTGGTCTTTTGAACTTGAAGACACAAATTCATCAAATTCACGAACGACTGAACAGCACTGACCTGCTAGGTCAGCATTAGTGACCTATTAATGCCTAAATGAAAAGCCCCACTTAAGGTTGCTTCTACTCCATCTAAACATTTTCACCCTCCTGCCCTCTAATAAACCAGTAACTTCTTCCAGCAGCTTTGCCTCTAACCCTTGGCTGTGTGTGGTTCCTCTTTACCAACAGAATTGGCTTTTACTGCTGTAGTTAATTCCTGACTTGGTACAAAGTGTCCTGGAGTCTGTGTAATCCACCTGCAGCCTTTGGCTCACCTCACCCTTCCTGTGACTTTTGTAACATTATCTTTTCAGTGTCTGCATTTGAAGTAGCCCATACTTGAATGAGAAATTAGAGAATGAGAGTAACAAGGCCCAGTCAGCTCCAGCATCTTTGTTGATGAATTAAAGTGTTATATACAGTCTTCATGGAAAATAAAGTCATGGGAACATATTTGTCCCTATCACACATTGCTTTTCTTAGAAATGCAAGTCAGCTTTTCCTTTCTTATTTTCAGCATGGGAATCCCACAAGTTAAGGTTCAATCAGTTTAATAAATAATTAAGGAATCACAGGATTATTTCACTTTTAAACTTCCTAGATGTAGTTCTATATTCTGGTTAGGCAGAGAACTACCAAAAGTGCTGAAAGTCAAAACTGCATATTTCTTACAGACACATCCCAATAATGTTGGATATATGGAAAGGCAAAGAATTGACTGATACCAGAACTTAATTAAGGTGCAGTGTCACATAAGAAATCCCAAACCAAACCCCTAAAACCAAGACCCTGATCATGAATCCTCTCATATCCTCTTCCATAGGGAATTGAAACTGACTGGTGCAATTATCCCTCCTTATTTCTGTCTAAAGCATAAAAAATTATAATGATGATGACAAAAAATTTTAAATGTTACATTAAAGGAATTAGCTGTCTTCATGGAAAAAACAGACAGGGAGACACAGTTTTGTCTGGTCAACACAAGAAGCCTCTCCAGCTTCCAACTCAAAGTCTATTCTCCCTCAAAACAATGTAAATTTTGATCTATATTGATTAATAAGAGACCAACCCAACTCAGTGTAGAAATATGAAGCGTGACTGATTTCTAAATGAGAGTAGGTAAAAAAACAAACCCAAGTTTTTGAAGACTATTATTGTTCTAATATTCATGAATTGTTAAAATACTTGCAAAGTACTCAGAATGTGTCAGAAAAGGGCTTTTCTTAAGACAACATAACAAATATGGACACAGAAGGGGAAGAAAGCCTCCTCACCTGGATGATTCAGAAGGGTGTCAAGTTCTTCCTTGGCCACAACCATTCTTAATTTGTCACTGCTATCAATGACAAAAATAATGGCTTGGCCTTCTCTGCATAACATAAAAAGAGCAAAGAGGCAAATTATAGGTTCTCAAACTGTGAATAAGAAAAGGCTTCAGATGAAACACCAAGAAAAGAGTCCAAACAAACCTGATTTTTCCTCTAATTTTTGTCATTGTTATTTACCATTAACATTTCAACCCATTTTTACTTCTGAAATTCAATCTTTTGGTAACATGCAGAATTTTTTTTAGATATGAGGTTGTTACCTGCCCCTACAAGGTTCAATCTCCACACATCTTCTAGAAAAGCTTTATTTTACTACCCTGACAGAAAAATTAATTCAAAATGTAATCAAATGCTATTTTGACATTGTGGTCAAGCACAAAATAATCCCACATAAAGACAGATCTTTATGGAAATTTTGTATTTCCTGTACTAAAGTTTATTTAGAGAAAGGTCAATTATCTTTTTATAAAAAAACTTGTATCCAGAGCTAGGCATACACAGGTAATTTTAATTTTTACATATCCTGCATAAAGAGGCTCTTTCTTTTTTTTCAAATGAAAACTTTCAACTATTTCAAATCATTAGGACATTTTGCTGGCAGTATGATCACAGTGACACCATATATGCAACTACTCAACTCATTATTTCAGAACGTTACTGATATTTTATGACTCGATGTTCCATTGATTGAAACTTGTTTTGAAAACCAAATAAAGTCTCACTAATTCATAATTCACCTGTTACAAACACCTGCAGAAAGTATATTTACTTTATATTTTAATGTGATATTCACATTAATTCACTTTACATTTTTCTAAGAGACCATTATGAGTACATTCTTTAGCCTCCAGCACCATCTATCTTTGTATTTCGATAAGAAACAGTTCTATACCTGCTGCAAACCAGAAATAACCTGAGCAGCCCAAGACTGTATGAGGAGGCCCATTCTTTCGTGGTGTACAGAACCTTTAGTAAATAAAGCTTTTGCATATTAGCTGAAAATGCCTAAGCAATTTTCGTGAGCAGAGAGTGTTTTACCAGAGGAATCAAGAGTACTGGCATGTATTTACCACCAAAAAAATAACTTCACAAAGAAGTAACAGGGATAGGGACACAACATGACTTTGGGATTATTTAAGATAAATGTACTTAGAGGATGACCTAGAAGATAGTTTCAAGCTAAACAGAAGAAAAGCCCAGACTTGAAGGACTCCAAGTCAACTACTTTAACACTTTCCCAGAGTTCATTTCCTACAAAACTAAATATTAGTTAACTTTATAAACTGAACAGCATGTAAGTGTTTTATTAATATTTTTATTTAATTAATACTAATTATTGATTTTCTACTATTCTTAGAAGTTAATCTTAATTATGTCCCTACTGCACTGGATCAGGTCCAGAGGTGGATACAAGTGCATATTTCACTGTCAGCATAACCTAAAAAACTCCCTTACTGTTAGGGAGTTATTGTTAAGATGAAAAAGCCATTTATGCCCCACAAGGGATAAGTTACTGCATTAAATACAGAAATCATAAAAATTATTTGCTTATGAAGCACTCTGCTAGCATTTTGAGAGTAGCCTGAGGGTATCAGTTACTGAAATGCAAATCTAACAGTCTTGAACAATGAAGATCTCCTGGCCAAATGTTTTCAATGCTAACACAATTTGCACAGGAAGGAGAGGAAGCATTAATCTACAATTAAAAAACAATTTAAGCTCTAACACAACTGATATTAATATTTAATCAATATTATAATCTTCAGAATTTCTCCCTTCTATTTCTCCAAGCTACTCCTGCATGGAGTAGTTAGTATTTAGTATTGTTCATGTTATCTAGATCAGGATCAGGCATTACAGAACAGCAATGAGACAATGAAAGTAAAGATTAAGTTTCACTAAAAGCTCCAAAATCAGAGAATGTTGTCCATCTATTACCAAAAGGCAATACCAGAGTGTTATAAAGTACAGAGAGTATCCTGTTTAATAAATAACATTAAGAATGCTCATTCAGGTTCTTAGTTACACATGCCTTATTCTCTAAGGCTCATTTCCCTCACCTCTAAAAATCTTCGCCATCAGCCAATATTTTGCAGGTTTTAAGTTATTGACTCACAGAAGAACGGAAAAACTGGAACCTAACTGATCTTGAGCTTTCTTACAGGATTGTTTTTCAGGTTTCAACATTTAAATCTCACCTCTAGTATGTTCCCCCAAGTTGTCCCCAAAAGCACAGAATAACAGCAAATAAAAACTTTCATTTGTTACAACAGAAAGTTTTATTTATCCAGAATAAACCTCCTGTCAAACATCAGGTATAAGCCTTCTCTGAATCATTTCTAACAAGTAGATATTATCATACTTCTGTCTAAATAACTCACACAACAATGAATAAACAGCAATGCTTTAAAATACATTATAGGCTTACTTGTAGTAATGTTCCCAGAGGTCTCTGTATTTCCCTTGACCTGACATATCAAACACTGTGAAAGACAAACTGCAAAGAAAAGAAGTGCATGAGGCCCAGAAAAAAGAACAAAACCCAAACCACATCCATTTCCTTTGCTACCCTGACAAAAAAAAAAAAAAAAGAAGCCAGATCAATTTGAATTCAAATCAACTGAGAAAAATTCCCAAAGAAACTCTGGTTGCATTATCTGCCTTCCAATTATCCTACTCAGTTTTGCAGTCTTATTATAGAAATATTTAACAATGGAAAATATGTTTATTATAAGAATAAAACAACTAAACCAATTATTTAAAGTTCCATCAATTGCAAAAGAAGGTTCCATTTGGTCTCTCTATCATGCTGGTATCAAATATTGTTTATGAGTAAATGAAGTTCAGATGAACCATGACTTAAAACCCATGGCCTGTGTTAAATTCTATACCCCAGACAGGTATAAATGTATGCAAAATAAAAGGCTTTTTTTAAAAAAAATATAAACTCCACCTTTAGGAAAAAAAAAGAAATCACATTTTGGTAAAAACAGGTGAGTTCAGATGAGCAAGCTACAAAGAGCTGTCTTTGCCACTGTGAGATTTCACCCAAACACTACATACAGCAAGGCAACTTACTGAACACCACAAGAAATTCTCATCTGCTCCTGAAATGTTTACAGAGGCAACACTGACTTCAGAATTAGGCTGTCCTTTTTTGGGTAGCCCTAAGTAGCTCCCCAAGTGGAGGCCACACCAAAATAATCAGGTTGGGAAAAGGAAGCTCTCCAGACATCTTTTCCACTCTATGTCCAGACATAGAGCTGTGGGTTTGTCAGTTTGTAGAGTTTGAGGTTTTGGGTGGGTTTTTTAGGGGTTGTTTTGGGCTTTTCAATCATTCTACACGGTGTACTTACAGGTCATCATCATCAGAAAAAAAAAAGCAATAGAAATTAATTTATACTCTCACATAGAAAGTCCCAAACCTGTCTGATGTACTTCACTGAGACAGAACTCAGTTGTAGAAGCTCTTAGAGAAATACAAAACCTCTCAGTCTCACTACCAGCTCAAGGAACAAACAATTTTCTTGCAGATCTCCCACCCAGTGAGGCCACGCTGCTTGGTTTGAAGACTAACTGCACACACTAAAACACACACTTCACATCCAGTGAAGGCTACAAAATAACAAAATGATGCTACCTACTTGAAATATCCTCTTGTCACCACATTCTTAATCTAAATCTTAACCTTCATTCAACTAATGATTTATTACTCTGTTTCCTGGCCTCTGCTCTTGCCACCTTTGCACTGCTAATGCTGAAGCCATCCTTTTGCATTTAATGAGATTACACTGCAATCTGTTCAGAGTACCTCCAGTGAGAGTGCTTAATTTAGGTTACCAGATTGAGAGTGGAATACAGGCTGCCACCTCAGCAGCTGTCTCTTCTCCACTCTGTAACAGTGCCCTATTCTGAAACTATCAACAGACAGGGATCAGATATTTATACACGCTGCTGCAATAAAACAAACAAACAAACATTTAATTTTTTTAAAAAATAGTTTTATAGCAGCAAAACACACATTATACTGTAACACACTCAGTTCTGGAACATGATCAGGTCTTGTGGTGAAACTACATTTCAACAAACTGCAGTGTCATGTCATTACACCACCACACATGATACTCAGTTACAAACCCACTGAAAGAGATAATTAAGCCCAACTATTGTATAATAACCACTACTGCTAATGAAGACAGAAAGTACTACCTTGAAGTTTTGAATTTCTCTATACTGAATCCTATTGTTGGAACGATGTCCTGAGTTTGAGCCTTTGAAGGAAAGAAAGCACAAATTTTACAATCAAATGAGAAAACGCAAACATGGAAATATATTTGAAACATGAATGTATTACAGATTTATTTTTGCCCCAAACTGTGCAATATTAGTTCCCAGAAAAGTAAAGGAATTCAGAATCAGAGGTTTTGTTTTTTTCTGGAGAATAAAGTCAATACTACTGGAATTGTGAAAACACAAAGCACTGCTAAGAGATCTGTCTGATTTACTACTGAGCTGGTCAAGGAACCTCTCAGCTAAGTTGGTGGAAAAGAATAGCTCCTCTAAGAAGCATCGATATTGAGCAGGAAGAAAGGTCACATCCCATAGATTACAGAGCTGTCTGAGAAAGTGACATGCAATCCTTGCACAGACTCATAGAGCCCCTTATTCCAAACACCATCCATAGGCAGGTCCAGCAGAAACAACTGCAGACAGATGGAAAAACATTTAGATTTTCCAGGCCCTGACATATTTCTCTGGGGGTAAAGCAGCAGTTCTTAAGAAGACTGGGTTGACCCAGACCCCTCAAAATCACCTGTCCATTGAACTTACTAAAAATAAACAGTTTTATTAACTTTGACCTAATGACATTTGTCACATGCTAGACTATTTGGCATGTCTTGCAAGGGTAGGACTTAGACAAGTTGGATGTAAAGTTATCCTCCTATAAATTCTCATTACAAATAAATTCCATTTATTCTACTCATGTAATTCCCCTGAGAGCTTCTCTAATGCCCATTATTGTGATAAATTTTCAAGTCTGCATTCAACTCTATTTAGGAATCCCTTATTGCTTAAGGCATGACATAAAAACCCTCTACAAAAAAGGTCTCAGTAATTACATAAAGATACAATTTGCCTGGTACAAACTGTAGCCTTTCTACCAAACAACTGGAAGCAGATAGCAAGCAGTTTATAGTCTTTGTTTATAAATCTACTCAATGTTCAGCGGAAGAATAATTGCCAGGAATGGAAGAGTAGCAGACTCTTCACTATGTCACACTTTTTAAATGACCAGTGGACTCATCAGGGAAAATTCAATGAAAATTAATAATAATAAAAACACTGTGTCCTGATATAAACAGCAGAAATCAGTTTCCCAGATGCACATAACCAAGATGCACAACTTTTGGCTTTGAACATGCTGACCAAAATTCATCTATTTCTAGCCCATAAAAATATCTAGAAACAAGGTGATCCTACTCTCATTTTTGCTCAGAATATTATGCACTCCTAGTGGCCTTAAACACTTTTCACTGGGTGAATGAACTACAAGTATTAGCAGTACTTATTTTGAAAATTATTCGGCTTTAAAAATAGTGAAGTCACCCTTAAATGTACATCTTCCTTTTTATTTCTTTTTTTTTAATCTCTTATTCACTTATTCTTTTTCAGGAAGAGATTAAAATAAACATGATTAGTTCTTGTACAATTGTATTAATCCTAAACATTCGACATCACTTGTAACTGCAATCCTGTGGCAATTATTTAAGTGATTTAAGTGACTGTTTCAGACCCTGATTTCAGCCATCATAAACCCTTCCTTACTGGGTGATCTTAACAAAATTGTGCCACATTAACAGTGGGGTTTTTTGGAAAATAATGTGCGTGTGAATGCTTACCCTTAGTTTTAGTTAGTTGGAAAGTCTTAAAATATATTTGTTCCACTAAACCACAAGCTCTTCACATCTTTTCCATGGGCATATTCAGTACAATAGCATGCAAAGCCAGACCAAACAAACACCCAGCAGTGAACCAAGCAGGCTACTTACATTTGAAGGTTTAAGTTTATTGATGATCGTTGTTTTGCCGCTGTTGTCCAAGCCAAGGCACAAGACGTGAACCTCCTTTTTCTTCAGCCCAAGCCATCCTGCCAGCTTGTCAAACAATCCCATGGCTCTGGCTGGAAATCACAGGGATCACCTGTTGTTCAGGGAATCAGAGCTGTTGGAAAAGTGCTACATACAGGGCAGCGCTGGCATGGAGGGTGAGCATGGGGCTGAGCAGCCTCACACCTGGGAGGGGATGGTGTGAGCAGGACCTTACACAAATACTGTGCCAGGGGCTGGCTCTGCACATAAGCACATGGAGGGTAAGCTGATTACAGCCAGGAGGCCTCGATACCAAAGTAGACTGGCTGTTTATAGCCCTGTCTGTATCACACAATGCCCTTGATTCACCAGGCAGGAAATGTTGCCATCGTTCTGAGCAGCCCAAACAGGGGCACAACTGCAGCGCCACCAGGGCTCCCACCAAACTGAGCAAAACCAAAAGGAGAGACATGATCTTTACCTCCAGCTGTCAGCAGTCCATCATTCAGACAACAAAACACTATTTCCCTTCTTCAGCACCCGCTACATAATTTACTGAACCCTGGTTTAAATAAAGCACTCCCTGTTGATTCAACTCAAGCTCTAATTCTAACAGGTTTTGCCAATATTGACATGTATAAATTAGGAACTCTTCATTCACCATAAATAGAAACTGATTAAAATAGATCTAACAGGCTCCAAAACATTCACCCACACTGCAGGGAGATGCCAAACCTCTGCTGCTGCCCAGACTGGCTGAAGTTACCTGGCAGTGGCACATTCAAAGGAGCTTACATCACGTGTTGCCCTGCAATACCTGGCTAAACGCACTCTGCAAAGAGGATAACCCTTGTCTGTCCTGAATGAATTCCACTAGAAAGAATTTCAGCAATCAGACAGCTGAAAACCTTCAAGATGCCTTGAATAATAAAGTATTTAATTCATGTCAGAGGATTTCTGGAGTGGTGAAGGCTGTTTTTTTTTCTTAATAAATTAAAAGCACACAGCAGGGGACAATTCAGGTTGCAATGTTAATTACCCCAGGAAATCACAGCAGGAGGGGCAAAAGTTAAAAAAAAACAAACATCAAAAACAAATCTTTGATCACACTTTTTCAGTAATTGATTACAAAATGATGGCTAACTGCTTTTTAATAATTTTAAAACTTTGTGTTGAATAAGGTCACATAAGTAATCATTCTGACTAAAGGATGATTTTTCCTCTTAACATATGGATCTTGTTTAGAGCTTCATCTGGTGCATTTTGATTCAGGACTGGTCATGATCTACATTGTTATTACCAGGTTAAAAAACCCCAACATTAGTTATAGCAAGTCTCTCATTCTAACCTTCTTTGGTTTATGCCTCACTCCTTTTCTAATCCATATATACAACTCAGAGATTAAAGCTTTTGTTATTAATTTATTAAATAACCCTGACAAAACTCTGCTCCAAGACACATTCCTTTCTTATCCAATCAAAAGCTTCATCTATACATTCTAGACAGGGTCAAAAAAGTACATTGTAGGCACTCCTAAAATGAAACGAAGAAATACAAGGCCTTAAAAATACTTCTAGGGCTTCACTTTTAAATCCAAACCCCCAAATACACAAGAGTTCCTAGCAACATTTTAATTAGAGCCATGTTTTTATAGCAAATTTTCCTACCAGCTAGCACAGTCATTATTTAAGAACGCAGTGGGAAAGAAATATGCCCTTGGCTTCTTGCTCTGCCCCTATTTTTATGTTTTTTCTCATCTGTGAAGAGTTACAGTAGTTACAGCTGGCACAGGTGCCCTTTTTTCCCCTCTTTTTTGCCAGCTGATATTTTACCTACAATGCTACACAGCACATATCAAACATCTCTGAAAATTACTTAAGCCAGAGTCTGGTCTGGGATCTTAACAGCAAACTCTGTAAGATTTTTTCCTTAAGAAAGGATGTTCTTTCGTGTCTGATCTTTGTCTATTTTCAAGCCTAATCAACAACAAAGGAGATTTAATCCATGAAACAGAGAACAGCCAACAAAAAAGCTTTAAGTGATGTCCACGTGTTAGAAAGACAATTTTTTTTTTCAGTAGAATTTACTTGTTTTAGGTTTAGGGCCGGATATATTTTAATGGTCTAAGATCCAAAAGAAGGGAAAGACTGAGCATACGGACTAATTAGCATGGGAAACCAGAAAATCATTAGCCAAAAGAAGAGAGGATACTAATTAATATGAGAACCAGGTGACTTGCAGACACTGAACATTAAAGCCTTTGCTCGCTAAAATGTTTAAACAGTGTAAAGCTTTGCTAGTGGTCGTGCTGGCTTGGTGGATTTGCCGCCCTGCGCCCCTTTCTGTGCAGAACCAGATGTAAATCAAATCCCTCGGCTCTGCGCGTGGCTCGGCCTCTGGCACACCGGGTGCAAGCACCTAATTCGGGACAACGCCCGGGCGCTCGGGGTCGCAGCTCCCAGGGCCGGCCTTCCCTCCCTTCCGTCAGCACCACTAGGCCTCGAGCCGCTCCGACAGCGGCCGCGGGTCCCTTCCCCCAGGCCAGGGGCTCCTCTCCCACAGCGGCACCGGGTGGGTTCCCCGGGAAGGCCGGCACCGGGTCCCCCCTCCCCGGGCGCGGCCCTCGCGTCCCCGCGGCCGCAGCACCGACCTGGGCCCGGGAGGCGCCGGCCGGGCCCGCGCGCCGCCGCCGCCGCCGTTGCCGAGGTAACCGAAGCCCCGCCCCCTCCCCGTTCACCAATCCCGTCCCGCCGCCCCTCCCGCCCCGCCTGTTCCGGCCAATCGCGGGGAGGGGTTTGGGGCGGGGCCCGCCCGAAGCCACGCCCCCGGCCGCGGTGGGGCTGAGGGGCCGGGAGGGGGCTGTGGTGCGTTCCCTTCATTCTCCCTGTCCAGCGCCTCTGGAATTGCTTGCTTCCAACCACTGCTCCTCTTCATTGCATAGCAGCAACATGAGTGATTGGATAAATCCTCTTGAGGATTGCGATTAACACAGAAGGAAACCCCTAAGTAGGATCGGCCACCCGAGGTGTTGACAGCAGCTCCCGTTCCGAAGAGGAAGGCAGCCTGTCCAGACCAGGCACAGAGGCTGCAAATACACTTCGGATTTTTTTATCTTTTTTTTAATTTTTTTTTGCTGCGTAGCATAGTCCCGACAGATTGGTTCAAGGTCTGCTGTATTTACTGTATCAGGAAGGTTCCGACTGAAAGATGAGATTCCTTTGCAGTGGCATTATGGGCCACTAAAGGAAAAGGCGGGTGACATTAGTCCCACAGATTTAATTAATTTCATCATCCCACTGATGAAACACTTTCTAAAAGCTAATCAAGCTGTGAGGTATATACATGGTAGAGGAGGGTGTTTCTATTTGAAATCAGTCCGTATCTGAAGAGTAGGTCCGACGAATTTAGTGGAGAACGCAGAATGGCAAAGGCATTTCTGTAACCAGATCTAAAATGAAATATTCACTCCTCATTATGAACACTGTGTTAAACCTGACAGTCCTTGGTGAGAAAGCTCTTCCCATGTAAAATAAGCAGGATGTAATGGACTGTGGGCATCTGACACTCATTTCCTATTACTCTACAGCTACTTCTGTTCAGTCTTGCATTGCATACATGTGATTTTATGCAATGAAAGACTCATTACAACTTTAAGCTTTTTGAGGTAGGGTCTGGTTATTGTATATGGCATTCACTTCTTTGTGAATCCTCGTGTGTTTCCCTGGCATTATTTACATAATATGATCAGTTTTAAAACTGCTTTTGTCAGTGAAAGCTTCGACAAACACTAGAGAGGGAGTTGCATGGCTCAGTGAATCACCATGAGGAGGGCGAACAGTACTGCAGAATCTTAATAGTGCATTAAAAGCCATTTAAAATTCAGATTCACAGTGTTTCCCAAGAAGGAGAGAGCATGGCTGTTTGCAACTCTTAATGTGCACAGTTTTTTTTCCCTGATGCTGTGAACTGTATGTGCTTTTTGAGCATAAATGCTCAGTGGTAAGCACAGAAGAGCATTTGTTAGCTGAAGAAATCAACACCACCCCAAAGCATCTCAAGTGTTGGAGCATATTGCCTGTCCATCTTTATTAGTACACCACCCTGTGTTAAGCAGCTGGGTTTTTTTTTTTTTTTTTTGCATGATCGTGTATGACAGGCTTCACTGTGTTCACTGTTACTAAGTTATATTAGTAACTTAAGGCCAAACAAACACCATTAACTCAAAGATAACCACCAGTACTGTAACTTTTATTTGCTAATAAATATCTTAATAAACAGGCTTACCCCATCTGTAAGACCTGATAATGCCTCTTAGGAAATCATAGAAAAATAAAATACAATAATAATCAATAACTTGTACTTTGTACAAAAATCTCATTATGTTGCTCAGCAGGTAGTTTTGCCAAACCCCATATTCTTTCTGCAAAGAGATGGCATATGTGATGCAATTCACCTTAAAAACACTCTAATGTTGAGAGCTGAGCATTCTATTACACTATTAACTTGTAGGCATGCCAGCACATGAAAATTTACATGAAACATCATAGTATCATAGGAATAGAATCATAATAATAAAGAAAAGAAGATAACACCACTTTTCAGTAAATAATAACAACTTCACGTCTAATGTAAATTCCCTTTGGGACTGCAAATCAGTAGGGTAAGCTTTTTATTCCATGGATATTCCTACAGTACCGTCCTAAACAGGCAAAACCAAAATGCAGTGGGACATGTATGGGAGATATATTAGGTGAAGGAAAGTAATTCTGAGGAGTGAGGCAGTCCCAGGGGGAAGCATCGACACTGGCTGTGCAATGTTCAGTCTCCCAGAATGAGCGGCTCCAGCGCCACATGAGCTCAGACCGATGGAGGTGGAACCCAGAGCCTCTGGTACTGCAGCACCAGGGCAGCTCTGCTGGGAGATCGCTGCTGAAGACTGAGCCACAGGTAGTTGTCATTATTCAAACACGCCTTGGTTAAAGAAGCAATGGCAAAACAAACCTTAGCAGGGGTCTTTAAAGAAAAGGTGTGTTTCAGACTACTGGTAAGGATATGAGATCTGTGTTGAGGCCATGGTTTGATTTTGTAAAATAATTTGCGAGTATTATGATTATACCATTGCTTTTGAAGCCATCTACCTCTGAAGTTTTGACATGGCTGCTTAAATATATAATCTAAAGTGTCTGTCATCAAATATTTATTCATATATACACATACATTGATACATTTTATGGCTATGCTAGAACAGCAAACTATGAAGAGCAGTCATATTTAGTTTTGTACAATCTAATTTCACAGAAGAGACAGAGATTAAAACCCCTTTTAATTCAGATACATTTAAAACCAACACACAGAAATAGATAGAGGCTATCCTGAGAAAACATACCAACCACATTATCTTCCAAAAGTAAATCAAAGCTAATGTTTGGAAGGTAGTAAAATATTGGTTTTATATTTTTTTTCTGAAAGTCGAAGTAGTTTGTTTTTTTAAAAAAAAGTGATGACAAAATTAAAACTGTTAATTCCAACTAGATCAATGAATGTTGCTTTGCTAGAAAATAAGCTATTGCCTTTCAGTAAACTGGGTTTCACATGATATTCTACAGATTTTTTTTTCTTGCTAAACTGCAGGTGCAATCCTGAGAAGTGCAAAGAAGTTCCCAAAGTCAGTAGGATTTATACCACACCAGAGAAGAATGAGCCCTTTTTACGTCTCTGGGTTTTCAGTCACGGCAGCGCTGTATGTGATGTAACTGATACCACCAGAGAGTGTTGATATTGGCCTCAACAGCAGCAGATGGAAGGCTCTAGGTAAGAGCAACAAACACTGAATCCCATCACCAGAGTGAACAAAGAAACAGCTTTTCCTATTTTTAGTGTGAAATAGACCTCTCAACCTTAGAAAAGTTGGGAGAAGAAATTTCTGCAGAAGAAATGGTAGTAAAAATGCTACGCTGCCAATTCAAAGCTCACTGTTTCTTGGGGAGAGGCAGATAGAGAATCATATCCATGAAGCTGTAAAATGCTTACAGGTTTCATTATTAGGAATCTTGGAGTGGGATGGTTTTCTTCAGATAGGGAATTAGTGAAAGAATCAATAAATGGAACCACTAAGAGGGCATTTGTTATTTTGTTTGCTATTGTGCCATTCATTAACTGGCGAATCTGAAAACTTAGACTGCAGTGCACCAGGAGTATGAAGCAGCTTGTTCAAAGAGGCAAATCATCAGCCAGAACTTGTATTATGAAAGGGAAATCATGTTTCATTCTGATTTATGCTTAGGAAAGAAGAAAGATAGAAAAGTCCTATTTGTTTTGGAGGTTCTGTTTGTTTGATGGAGCTGGTGATATCAACCTGAATTTAAATTCAGAAGTTTGGGAAATTATCTGGGGAAAAAAGCCCCACAAACCCAGACCACTTCTGCCAGCTACCCTATGAGATGTGTAGGTCATTTAGGTTACTAATTCCAAAGTCAGAGTTGACCTCCCATTCCAGAGAAAACAACAAACATGGCAGCACCCAACTTTTGTACCTTGCATTTTACCATGTTGAAGGTAACCACAGCCTACTTGATCACATCCCTGAGGTAGCAGCCTTGTCTTTTAGGCTCAGTGCACTCTCCTCTCCCTATCAAATGAGACTATCTGTTTCAGGAAAGTCTGTAGAAACCTTTGATTTAAAATGTGTTTCACTCACTTAACCTCTTCTTACAGATACAACTGACTTTGGATCATGCCCTGAGGGACTAACCTAACATCTCAACCTGAAATGCTTCAACAGAGCAATTAAAACCAGCAAAAACTTTTAGCAATCATTTGAACAACAAGACAACTTGTGTCCCAATAAGTGCTGGTTCTCTAACAACAAATTAACCATAACAGTAGTGGGGTGCAGGAAAGGAAAGTCTGATTGCAGAGCTGGAGCCTACCTGCAGAGTATACAGACATTGGGCTTCATCCCACTGCCATGGGAGTCAGTAACAAATGCTGAGGAACTTAAATCACAGCAAAACTATTGCCTTTTGACACAGAAACTTTTAATTCCTCGCAGTCACGTCACTCTCCCAGGAATTAATCAAGATGTTCATTAAATCATTCAGCAGGATTTGGAAATACTGGGTGTTTTAGGGCAGAACTTGCCTAAGACAAAAATGGAACTTCCCAAATTGACAATTAGTGACTAAAATAATCTACAGATTTGGAACACTGGCTGCACTTTGTCTTTTTCAGCAAATCCTATTGTACACAAAGAGACTGTGATGGTAACTTATCCACCTTAGACCACCCAGCTTCTTAAAGAAAAAAAAAAATCCTATTATGCTTTTCCTTTTTCCTCTCAATAATTTTCAGTTAAAGACCATTCTGAATGAGAGAAAACTGAAAACTCAGTTTCTAAGCCAATATTAACTGGAGGCTTCTACATTTTATTATTTATTTAGGTTCCTCTCAAGAAAGTCAGTATGTAGCTATAAGAACAATTAGTAATTCAGATTTTTTTCTGCTGTACTTTCCAGTATAAATTATGACAACTGTACCTTTTTTTTTGTCTTGCACTGGATCCTGAAAGATCAGAAAATAGATTTTTTAAAAAAAAATCTTCCTATCACTCAGAGCATGATGTGGTGATGATACTATGAAAATAGTCCCAAGACAGTTTCCTTGGGCACTTTTTTCATCATCCACAACCAGAACTGAGTACTTGGGTTCCAAAGCAGGTTTCTCCCAAACCTGATTTTCCAGATTCTAGATTCAAGGTTACTTTCTCCAGAGTCCCTTGACATCCCATAGTTCAGAATGCAGAGATCTGGATTTCTCTTTGTGGATTTTCATTCTCAGGGTTTTGGCTTACCTACCACTCAACATACATGCTGCTGCTGACCAGCTCTTTACTGAAGTGTCAGAAATGAAGACAATAAGGCAATAATAAAGCAAAATATGTTATCTCATGCTGTATTACAGATATTTTATAGGAATTTTGATTTTTGATTATGCCTAACTGTAGTCTTGTATAAAGTCCCATTTCAAATCAGCCTTTTTATATGAATTAAGCTGCACAGACTCAGAACTGTTTACAGATTCAGGAGTTTCTGAGGTGTCACTGAGATGTGTGCAGAACTAGTTAAAGTTCTCAGATAGACACAGGTAAAAATTTTGGGCAGGAAAAAAGTAGAACAGATGTGAAAACTTTAATTACTATGAGACTGATCTTTTTAATTCTATTGTTTCCCCATATCTTCACTTCACTTCACTGTCAGAACTTGCATTTTTTATTGCAGTTTAATTATTCAAGTAGGAAAATATCAGATAATATGCTAAACCTTTCTGGAAGAGATAGGTACTTGGGAAATCTCTTTCAGGAAAGGAAAGTAAGATACACTCCTGCAGGATATTTAAAGAAATATACACACAAAATAGATTTCACTGAACTCTTGTTACATTATTTCACATATAAAATATGTAAAATATAGTTTACTCCATTTTTTAATCTTACGTTTTTCATCAACCATTGTTGTTAGTCTTCCCTTCTAAAATTCAGCATTTTTTTTTCTACTATATGTTGGCATATCCTTACCCATATTCCATTGAAAATTTCCCTCATTTTAACCTCCTAGTTGTCTATAAATGGCCATTTAAAAGAAAAGAATTTATATATTGTCAACATCTTTGGTGATTTCAGCAGAGGAACTAAAAACTCTTTATAGCATGGATTCCATCTTCCTAGTTCTGCTGGCTCATGGGCACCTTGCTTCCTTGTTGGGATCACTAATTTCTACACTAACTAGATGAATGCAAGAGAATTAGCAGGAAGGGGTTGGGTGAGGCAGCAGCAGAGGGGTGAGCAGGCAGTTTTCTCTGAGCCAGTTTGAAATTTTTTTTTTTTTTACCAGTGCAGGAAAAGAGAGGCTGTCCATTTCCAGCTAACAAGCCAAGGAATTTTGGGAAGAATTATACACACACAGTACATGCCACTAAGAATTTTAAAAGCCTATGGAGCAAATAAACCCCATTGGTAGTTGGTAATAGGTAATCGATTCTGTAGGTTTGAAAAATCTGATATTATGATATACATTCTATTTACAATTCTTTATGTACATATAGACATAAATTTGATAACCACCACATGTTCACCATATCCTGGTCCATAATCTGAGGAATTGTATACGACACTCATGAACAGTGTGCACTGCTAAATGCAGGATGTGATGGGGGAAAATTTTGTCAGCTGTAAGTACCTGGCACTGTCTTATGCAACTCGGGTTTTTGTCAGAGCTCCTTGGCACACTATGGACAGTTCTTCCCTTTTTACATTATTGTAGGTTTTAGAGAGGTTTTTTTTTCCTTTTCAGAGCTGATTCATTTGTCTCCCCAGGAGATTTCAAGATCATTGTCCTACTAAGAGTTAGCCCAGCCCAACACATCTTTCCCTCACTCTGAAAAAATAATTATAGTACTATTATATAAAAAAAAATTATCTTTGTCATTTATTCAGGAAAGATTCATTACAATTGGTGAACAAGAGTATTCTGGAAGAAAACTAACAAAATATAGAGTTCTTCAACCATGTGCAAATGCCACAAGAGTCTCTACCTTTAGCACTTTTCCTGGAAGATGCAATGGACGACAGACTTTTTAAAATTATTTTAACTCAAGAAATGTTGGACTGGATTAGAGGCAAGTCCTGCTTTCCACTCTCTGAATGAATATTTCAAGACAGAGTAAGCCCATGGCAGGGTAGTTACAGGTGCCCTTGTTCCTAAGAGAATTCTGAGCTGCCAGAATGTGTCCCATAGAACCATTCCATCAGCTGAGGTAAAACAGTTCAATAAATTCTGCAATTTTTAACAGGGCCAGCTGGAAATGAGGGACTGCTCTTCAATACAAGGTCAAGAATGTTCTGTGCTGCTTTACCTTGGTAGCTGATGTGGTCCCATGGGGTCATTCTGACATGGAAATTGCTCTGGGTAATGCAGTCTCACTAGGTACCTCCATAGTCCCAGCTATTTCTCATGGTAAATCTCATCTGATTCTAGATAAAGGGGTTCTGTTTGTTACTTATGACCCAACTTTGGACCCTGTAGGAAGATGCACTGAAAAATAAATTAATGAAGCCCTGTGTTAGGCTCATGATATAAAAAATGGCAAATGGATAGTCAGTCTTAAGTGATGTAAAAATCAAAGTACTGCAGCTTATGAGTTCTGTGTCAGGATAATACAAGTAATGCCTAATACAATACTGGACACAGAATGTTTGTCCAGAACAACTAATTTATTTGAAGTTATTGTTGAGTGCACTATTTGCAAGTAAAGGATTGCTTTTTGCTGTCTGATGTCCTGAAGCATGGCATGTTTCTAAGCTTTTATTGGACAGACACTGGCTTTAAGTACATGAGAAACAAAAAGGGTAAATTTTGTTCAAGAAAAATTTAAATGACATGGCTCAATTCTTTTCACCTCATGGCATCTCATTGTTTCTCAGTAATTCCAATGTGCAAACACCTCATGAGTAAATTCTGCTAAACCTCCTGCTGTGCCTTGTTCAGTTTTAACACCATGAACATCATGAACAAGACCCTCTCTGTTTCACAGGTTCAGCAAAATGACTGGATACAATTAAGGCATGAGATTCATCTGCCCAAGCACAGATGCCTGAATGGATGAGCTATCACTGAATGCAGAGAAACAGGTAAGAATTATTTCTTTATAACATTCACATTATAACACCTTTTTTTGGTTGTTGCTTGCATATCGCACACACTTTATTTTGTGAACTTTCAATGGGTACTTTTAATCATAATTCACTCTGTAATGTGGGCCAGATTCTCAAAAATAGCCTATTAGATTTGCTTAAATTTGTCAAACTCCAGCAGCACACTGTAATATGCAGGATAATTAGAGCTGATTTTCTCCTGAAGAAAGAATTTCCTGTAACAAAGAAAGTTACTCCAATTTCACAAATACATTTGTGGCCTGTACAGAAGTAAGCTCACATTTGAAAAATAACACCTGTTAGGATTGGTTTTTGGTTTGTTTTTAAATTAAAAATATGAAAAAATCCCCAAACTAAAGCAAGAATAGACTAGGAATCACCACAAGAGCAAATAAAACATTTCAAAAAATGGAGGAAATGTAAATTTCATCAAGATAACTACTAAGTGTCATACTGCACCACAACAACAGAAAAACAAGCTGTATAAACCCACAAAATCCTGGATTTACAATGTTATTAACAAATGTGCTCAAAGAATCCCTTGTTCTTTCCTTTCTGGTTACCAACACTCTTGTTTATATAAAAAATATATCTGATTAATAAATGTTTTACTTCTGCTATACTTTTTTCTATTGAAAAAATATTTTCAGTAGTGTGATAAATTTAGAAATTAATTTTCATGAAATATATCCAGGTTGTGTGCATGTAACAATGTCAATTCTGCATCTTCACTACCAGGAACGAAAAAACTGGCAAAAGACAATCTAAAAGTGCACATACATGGTTTGGGTCAGCTATGAATTATTTTGAAATCCCATTAACAAATAACAGACTCATACCTCCTCAGTAATGGATTTAATTGTGAGAAAGGCTCATTCTGCAGAAGTCCTGCTGTTGGCCATGGAAGCAACCATAGGCAAAACAGATAATAAAATGATGAAGCAAAATCCACTTTTAAATTACTCTGTGTTGTGTTAGTAATTTTAGGAAAGGCTTCAGGTAAGTATGGTTTTCTTTCTGTAAAAGCACCTCTACCAAAAAAATTATTCAGATGTGGAATTCAGGCAGAATTTTTCAAGTGACAGTCACAGAAAAGAACAAATGTTTTTTTCCTCACTGAAGGACTGTGATCTTGTAAAACTCAAGTCTTTACTAGACTTATAGACTGATGAGTTCATTGGGAATGGTCCTGCTGACAAAATTACCTTTGGAGCTACAATAGGACTGAAGCTGCCCTTCTTCAAACAAGCTCATCAAATTGGCATTGTAGAACACCAGTGACTCCTGATCTTTAGATAACTTGCTCCTCAGTTACATCTGCCCTTTTTTTTTTTAAGGAAAGAAAGAAAGATTTACTTAGTGTGTTACTGTTATCTCACCAAAATTAATGCAGTTATTCCAACATAAATTGACAACAGTGAATCAGGCCTCGTGTGTCTTACTCTGTGATCTGGTTGGAAGCATAATCTTTTCTGAGTTGCTTTCTGATTTTCATTCTTTGTCACTGATATGCAATGGCAGCCTTTTCCAAGACTTAGGAAATACCTTGTGATTTACAAACTGTAAATGAAGCAGTAAATACCATTATGATTACACGGAGCAGTTAGTTCTTTTTGATATACACATAGATTATACTTATTACCCAAATGCAAGTTTTAACAGAAGAGCTGTAATGCTTGAGCATATTGGAATGCCACAGAACTCAAAAATACCCTCCAAGCGACACAGGAATGAAGAGAAGCGTCTGCACAGGGTTACGTGTGACATGCGCTGTAGATCTGCGTGGGGTTCCCACCGCACGCGGCCATGCGGTCCTGCCTCTGCTCCCAGGAGTGCATATCCCATGCAAAAGTTTGGAAAAGTAGCCCAGCATGTCTGTGTCAGTTGTCTGAACAAAACATGGAAGCTGGAAGTCTTAGAGAGGTACAAATATTATGTTAGGCCTTTGCTGACGTTTTCTTGCATGTAAATATGGCTATTGAAGGGTTCTAAAGGTAATACCTCGGGTGTCCTTTAGAGATCTGTGCTAAATGAAGATCTGGCCTGGAATGACCAGAGCTCCATTTCAGCAGAGTTTGCATTTTAATTTCTAAAAGCAGTTAGAAGTAGACTCAAGGCAACATGTTACCACACTGCTGTCCTGCATCTCCTTTTCTGCCCTTGTGCAAGGTCACTGCATCCTGCAGCCCGTAACTTCCAGCAGCAGTGGGGCTGTACCGCTGCCCTCGGCTGGAGGAGGATATGGCCAGCCTGCTCCCACGGGAATGATCCCAACACCCCACCCGTGGCTGGCCCTCTGAGCTCTGCTGCTGCTGCTGCTGGAGATGATTCCCTATCCAACAGCAGAGACCTGCATGTTTGAAACAGAAAGCTTTTCTGAAATCTGTGTGTCCACAACAGAGCTGACAACTGTGTTTTACATGTGGTCATGGGAATGATACAACCACTTTTCCAGTAGTAGAAGCAAATGCTGAGTATTACATTAAAAAAAAAAAAGAAAGGTTGTAGGGTGGTGAGGAATCCCAAGGATAAACAAGTTTTCCAACCTAATCTAAAATTTAAAGCATAAAAAGTGTCGAGTGCTAAAGTAATTGAAAATCATGAACCTTCCTCAAGATTTCAAACAGATTACTCTCACTATGCTTCCAATTATCCACACAATGAAAACTCTCTACGTAAAATCATTAGTAATTTCTGCAAACAATACTAATGTTTTGAGGCACCAGCTTACCAGCATTCAGACTATTAGAAAGTAATATAATGATAGGACACATACATTTGGATTTAATTAAGAGATAAAATAAATATTTATGTTAAACTTTTTTTTGATTGCACATTTGGTGTTGGAAGTTACATGGTCACAGAACATGAAAGAAGTCAAATACTTTTTGATCTACCAGCAAATTCTAAATACATCGATAAAGAAGCCACACCAGGCCAAATAGATTACTGCTTTCAAGTCAGTCTATGAAAGTTTCCCAAATACTGTTATACAAAGTTACACATCCATGCTGAGTAATTCATCAATGTGTAGCAAGAGTCTTGCAGTAGGCCAGGATTTTATTGGCAGAGAACTGGCGAAGGAGCTGTGCAGTGTGATTAAAAATTCCGGTTTGGAAGCATTAACATAGAAGTACTTGTATAGTCTGAACTGGAGACTGCAGTTCTTGAAGTTGGGAAGAGCAGGAGGGAAGAATGAGAATATTTTTCCATTTTAGAAATGCTGAGGCACAAAACACAGTTGTTCTATTACTTTCATACATGAAATCCTTTCTCTTGTATGTGCATCATGTGTAACCGCAAAGTCTGTAAACTGCTGACTATTCGTCTCTGGTGTCCAATGAGTGCAACTCCAATTCTTCTAATGTCACTGCAAGATAAAAAATTTCATCTTGGGTGCAAATATAATAAAGCCTCTGGTGCACAAAAGAATATAATTATATGATGGCTTCTTCTCCAGGACAGTTTACCTTCCTGGCCACAGCATACAAGAAAGCTGAAAATTCGATTTTTCTGCATCTGTCAATTTCAATTTTTTAAAAAGCAGTAATTTAAGAAAAACAATATAATAAAAAATGTATTTAGAACACTGGGGCTTTTGATACTAATCAATTAGTATTAATCTTCAATTAATCTTTCCAAATCTCAAGGACTAATCAGAGAGGTGAGTTCTAATAGTCTGTTTTTAGTAATGTGATTGTAGCAACTGTTTCCCACTCATACTTGAAAAGAACTGGGGCTTATACACTCAGTATTGCAGTTCTGAGGTAGAAATAGAGGTTGTGCTTGTGATGATTTGCAGAATGGTAGTGAGGTATCGAGAGATGGTCTAAAGATCAAATTAGCAGTGATTGTTCCAGACTGAGCCTGATTTCCCTCTCAGTTCCCCTTCATCTCATCTAGCCCTGCACCCCCAGAGTGGGCAGCTCTTGTCAGTCACTGGGCTCGACTCTTTGGCAGGAATGAAGTCAACAGCCACCACAGTTCAGCACAATTCACCAGCTTAGTTTTCCTATAAACATGCTCAGCTGCAAGATCTGAGGAAGATCACAGAGGTGCTGAGGACAGGAAACTTCAGATATGCCAGGTTTGTCAATTATGCAAACCCCACACTGGGATATACACAGATATTGCCTGTTTATCCTCAAAAACTGTGATGATACAGACAGTAAAGGAGCTCATGGGATAAGCAATGGCCTTCATGCGTTTCAGATGTGCATTTCCAGATGTCTGCCTCTGGATCCTCCAGCTGAGGAACCACTGGAGAGCTTGCAACTATTACGTGCTTAGGCTTAACATTCTCACAGGACATGACACACAGCACTTGAGGTCAACAAAAATATTGAGCATCTGAGAAGCTAAAAGGAGTCAGTGTAAAGAATAAAGCTTTACAGTGGAGAGTGTTCTTAGAAATGCAAGACTGATGCTTAGCATTTATCAAGGAAGGCCTGATAAAGCACAGAAAGAAGCCATCAGGTCTTGTGCAACACAAATTATTTGAAGTGAGAGGGAATCTTTCAAAAAGTTGAAATGGTATCTAAACAAAGTAGAAAGGATAATAATCTTAGATTAGCTGCAAAAGCACAGTAAGGCAGACTAAAAAGGAACTTGAGGAACAAACAGAAAAAAAAACCCTCCAACAAATAAAAAAAATTGTAACTTATAATAAATCTTTATGCAAACTCACTGGGTACAAGAAGCCTGCCATAAAATGTATAGAGTCTAATGATGATTTGGGCATAAAAAAGCACTGAAAGAGTGGCCATTGTTGGAAGACTTAACCATTTGAGTTGACATCCACTGTGGAAGAAACTGAAATGACTCCCATGCCAGATTCTTTCTGGGGGACTTGCCAGAGTATCTGTCTGAAGTGACTGCATGAGAGGTTATAGGACAAACTGAAAAACAAGCAACAACCCATGTCCAGACAAGATTATATTTAGGCAAAAGTTTCAAAAGAAAGTGAAGATGGAATAATGGATTTACTATCAGGGTTGTGAGAGGGGGAGTTACCAGTTGCGCTCTACATGTTAAAAAAATTCTTGGTGCCTGTAGTATGGAGCCAGACAAAATGTTTCCAGGAAAGATCTGGGGAACCACAGACCCGTGAGTCTGTGACCATTACAGGGCATAAGAGAAACTACAGGAAAGTACAAAATTACTGGATGCTTGGATAAATTAGTTACTTGAGTCACCATGGCTTTTGCAAATAAAAGTTCTGCTTTATAAAATTGTTTCCAATGGATGGAGATGATCCATTTAATACACCTCACTTGGGTTTCCAAAAGCTTTAGAGAAGATTCCTCACAAAAGCTTTATAAAGTAAATGAGGAGCAACTTCTGTGTAATACAGGGTATAACATAATACGCAGCATAATGTGGTCTTTGCATGACTAAATAACTGGTTTAAAGACAGGAGTTTGCAGTAAATTGTCAGTTTTTTTTTTTTTTTGCATTTACATTTACAGTGTAGTTATTGATATAAATCCGCAGGGACCTCTGCTGGGATAATGTTGAACATTATTGTTCAACAAATCAGTAACAGGTCTGGGAGAACAGATGAGCAAGAGGTGAAAAACTCAGCTGGTGAGGCTGAACTGTTCAAGGTAGGAAGAGAAAGGGGCAGCTGTGCAGAGTTTTGGAAGGATCTCTCAAGACTAAGTGACTGTGCCATAATGCAGCAGATGGAATTCATTGTAGATGAATATGAAGTGATGCACGTGGGAGAAAATCAGTCCTAATTTTACATGTAAAATTCCTCAATCTTAACTGACAGCTACCATTAATACAGGCAGTCCTAGTGTCAAATAAAAGACTGGGAATTCATGGGAAGGCAATAGAGAACAAAACAGAACCCATCCTCATGCTACCATATGAATCCATAGTTTGCCCAAACACTTCTATACTGAGTGCAGGGTTTGCATTAAAAAAACCCAACAGGGTGGTGTCAGAGATGGTTGGAACAACTTCCTTATCAGGACTGATAAGGACTTGATGATATTCATAGCAAACTAAGAAAATATTTTTGCCAGTGATTTCAGTGGTCCAGATCAAAACTGATTCCCCCAGAAACACGCTCATCCCTGGCCTTTTGTTGTTTGGTATTCTCTCAGAGTGGATCAGTTCTGGGTCTCTCCATCATACATTTCTCTTGTGTTGTTCTGGTAAATATCTGTATTTGTCCTTTGTTAGCTGAGGGAGGAAAGGAAATGAAAGCACTGTTCCATACTCCACAATATTTGTGTGTCTGCAGCCTCCAAATTCAGATTAATTAGTCACTGTAGGGGTAATAGATTATGTACTTACTCAATATTCATTCTTGAAACCATATCCAAAGTTGTGAAACCTGCTGCCATGAAGTTATTTTTATACTGACCCATTTTTATGGAATCCAGCCAGTCACTGACTGAAACAAACAAAGGATATTCTGGAACTTCACCAGGTGAATCTGGCATTCTGTAAACAAAAAAATAAATAAATTAAAAAAAAATAAAATAGCAAAGGTTACCAAGCAATAGAAAATATAACACCAAATTTACCCTGGTAGTCATAGCTTTTACTAAAAGGCAGAAGGAATGAGAGAGGAGTCAGAGCTGTAAAGGTCAGACCTTAATTGAGGATCTCTTTAACCTGTTGTCTAAAACTTATAAATCACATCAGTCTGCCAAGTTGCACTACTTAAACAATACATTTTATTAAAGAACTGCAGCTCAGTAACACACTGAGGAAAAGGCCTCTCCCAGTGCTCTTATTTTTATTCCACAGAATGTTTTCCAGCAGATTGATGTGTTCAGGATTATAATAATTTGTTGATATGGTAGTCAATGTAGAGGACAACAAAAATTTAGCATCAGATGCAATTAAAAAAATTAAACCACCATGAGATGATTTTTACATTTATCTACAACCACCCCCACCCCAGATTGCTCCTCATTGTGATACTGTTATGCTACAGGAACACTTTGATTACAGTACTCAAAAGCTAAAACTCACCCTAAAAGAGGCAAAAAGAATAAAATATGATATTTTTGCTTTTACATAGAATTACACAGAGTAGCAAACAAAACTGAAGGAGCTAATTTAGTCACGTATCTTTTTGAGCTCTTTCCCCTAATATTATCACAATTGAAACAGAAGGATGGGCAGAAAAAAAAAAAAAAAAATTGCAATTTTGGGGCATTGATTTCCAGTCTTCTGTTGTGTGCCACACTTGGGAGGGCTCACAACTTCCACTGGCTTTATGCATTTTGTGTAGAGAAACTGTATGAAGAAAATGCAGAAAATGCACACTGCTGTTTGTAAAAGCTTTATGGCAGTCTTTAGGAGAAAGACACAATTCATTGAAAATGAAAATTTAGACAGCAAAAGCCAACCAACATCTACTGATGGAACATGACCTAATGTGTAATGTAGAAAGCCACACAGCCTCATGTCTTAATGTACAAGTTTCACCCACACATATTCAAATGCAGTAAGAACAGTGATTTTAATTCATATTATCAAAATGATAGAGGGAGAAGCTGAAGGACAGGAGAATACTGATAAGTACAAACTGTAATTAAAGACCTACCATGGTCCTTTCCCATCTGAACTACCCTATGATTTTATAGAAGAAGGTTACCCAACAACTGCATTAAGCATTCTCAAATGAATGGAAAAGCCTTTCCCAAGCAGGTGAAGTCAATCATAGTTCAAACAACCCTAAGTTTTTCAGACCCTAAGTTAAGCTTAAAATTAAAAGAGAGAAAAAAACCCATTACTCTGATGCTAAATAAAATGATCCAGGTACAAATAGCAAGTCATATATATATTTATATGCATAAACACATAGAGGACACTAACTCTAGGGGATTGATATTTAATCCCACAAGTCTGCCTAGTCTGTGTTGATGAAATGGCTGTAGCCCTCACTCCAGGTTTTCCTACCAACTTCTCCATTCAGCCTTTCCCACAGCAAGGTACCAGCTCAATTTTGCCTCGTTGCTCAGCCCTTCTCAAAAACATTTAAAGGTTCTCAGCAAGCCCCACTAAGGGCTTGAGAACCCCTTACAAGCCCAGGGGGTCTCCATGAAAACTCCTTTATCTTAAGGTGACTCTCAGTGGCTGAAGGGAGTGAGGCCACCTGGACCTTTGCAGATTCCAGCTGATATGCAGGGATGGCTTGGATCAACAAGCCTACAAACACTGATAAATTCTTCCACCACAGCCTTGCTTATCCTATGGCTGCGTTCATTTCTGAAATATTATTAATGAAAAAAAAAAGTATACAACCTGGGCAACACTATCAAGAATTTGTTGTGGGATGGTAACAGCAAAATCTCGTATTTTGTCACTGCTGCCATTCTGCTGCAGACAAATAAAGATTTAGCAAGCTAAGACACAGCTACTTTCTGCAGGATATTACTCCAAGGCAGTTCAGAAATTGTTTGAACACTGTCAGATGGAGAGACAGGCTGTTGAATGGAGAAAAAAATTACAAAGAGAAAACAAGCACATAGGAAAAACACACACACACACACAAAAAGTGATTCACAAAGATTAAGGATAGATAGGGCACAAACAGAACACAGAGAAAAATAATAATAAAAAAGCCTAATATAATCTGCATGGTTTGAGGGAAAAACCTCCTTGTACAACAGTGTATTGACAAGTAAATGTAAAAGAGGCTCAAAATTATTTGAACCTGCATGACATTATGAACTCAGAACTTTATGTGGTTTAGGGCATTAAGTAGGGGTGAGAGAACCACAATGATAGCCACTCTGTGTTATGAAAAAAATAAAGTACCAAAAGGAGTCTTACACAAGTACATCCTCCACTAGGGTGTGAAGGGTGCTGGGGTTGCGGATCAGCTTGTCCAGGAAGCTGACAATGTCACTGAACTTGGGACGGTGGTTCCTCTCCTTCTGCCAGCAGTGAAGCATGAGCTGGTGAAGGGAAGCTGGGCAGCCCATGGGAGCTGGAAGCCTGTAGCCCTCTTCAATGGACAGTATAACCTACAGATACACAATGGGTACAGTTACCAGGCATTAAATGCTGAAAGGATGGTGTCAGACCAGGGATGAGTAATTATCAGTAGCACAGCCACCCTCACTTTATGCATTGCTGGGGCTTCACTCGGGGAATCAGGACTGGCAGGGGGCGTGACCAGTGGAGACAGGAAATATTTTGTAGGCATATGAAACACAGTAGGAACTTTTTTAGGGTCACTGGTCATCCTCTTCAAACAGCTAAGAAAACAGGAGGGGAATAAAACTCACTAATACCACCATCATTTTCATCCACTTCAGGGGGCCACAACTCACCTGGTGTGGCCACAGCATCCCACCATGCTCTAATATTTGCATTCACAGTGTTTGTGTGCAGCAGAACCCCAATGCAGCCAAGAACCACAAATACACATTGTGGCACTTGACAAATGTACTTGGTATTCACATGTTTCTGCTGATAATTAGAGTATGATTAATTCTGGCAATGTCCCCCACACCAAGTTACAGCAATGTTGTTTTGCAAGTCTCCCTTGGAAACCTGGATGTCTGAGATGTTTATAACTAAACAAAAGTTAATAAAATTATGGTATTACCCTAAAGTGAGTGAGACCTTCAGATTCAGCAGATACCCAAAAGGTGTTTGGTAAAGATTCAGAAAGAAACAAGTCTGCTGCCACAGATTAATTACATGTATGAAAAATTAGTTGATCAGAGTTGAAGGAAAGCTTATTTTCAGTAACATGGGTAGCAAGAAACATTGTTTGAAAAGAAGAGTAGCAGCCTGGCTTGATAGGAAGCAAAAGTAAGTAAGGTCCATGGAAAGCTTCATGGATTCATAACAGCTTACATGGATTCATCCTATGTAGGATTTAAAAAAGACAAGGAAAGGTCAGGAGGTTCTGCAGTGAGTGGTGGTGGCAGTGGGGATGATGTTACAAATTACACAGTCAGGATTTTTTTTTGTTTAAAAAGGAATGCAAAACTAATCAGTGTCTGATCAAAAATGAAACTAGAAAAAAGAGCAGCCTTACCACACATGCATAACCCTCCCCCATAAAAATCCAGCCAATGCTGGATTTCTAATGTTTTCTAATGTACAAAGGATTGCACACAATATTTACAGCCACACCATGCACTTAGGAGGAACACACCTGCTGCATTGATACCCTCTGTGCTTCAAGGAGACATTTGTCATTTTCACACAGATGTATGGACATGCTGCCGACATATTAATGCAGCTGGAAGGGGTTACATTAAACTCTTTACAGCAAATCACTGTTTTACAGCACCAGCTCTGGCTTCAATATATTCAATCTTTTTATCCTGGAATACATCCCTGTTCTCTATTTGAATTCTGAATTAATGCTGGCTCTGCTCAGCAATGCCTAATGCTTATGCTGCAAGCATTATGTAAATAAAATAAGAGTAATGAAGCTGTGTTAGGACCTGAGCTCCCCTTGATGGCATGGCAGGAACTGGAACAAGGCTTCTGTAGCTGCACACAGCTGCTTGTCTGTTCCAGAAACACAGGTGACCTGGGCCTGTAATGTACCTGCTGCTGTTACAGGAGAAAGTGCCACTACCACATTGCCAAGGAAATATTTCCCTCAGAACCTTGACTCCCAGTGACAGAAATGCCCCTGTGGACTCAGGATGGGCAAAACTCAACCACGTGCATGGAATTTTATTCACATTTGTTTTTACATTTATTATTAATGTATCTCAAGCAGTTTGTCAGAAGTGGGTTCAGTAAACACTCATGACAGAGAGGGGCAGAGCTTAGTTGGTGCTGACCACTGAAGGGGCCATCCTCAGCAGCCCAGAAACGCAGATACCGAAACTTTTACATTTAACTGTGCATGTTACAAACATGGAATTTATGAAATGTATTTTGTTTTTAAGGCAACAGTAAAGCTGCTTGGCTTTTCAGAGACATATAGCAGTTGCTCAACACAACAATAGAGGGCTGATGAGGTTTTGCTGAATTAATTTATTCAGGAAAAGCCCAAAAGCAACCATAATTTTCCAGATGTATTTTCTCTGCCACACTTTATTTTAACATACCTCTGAAAATGAAGTCACAGTGCATTTTGTTTCTTCTCTTGTTCAAAAGGAACATTTCAGTATGAAGAGAAATGCCAGCTGGTACTGGGATAATTATAATTTCTCATTAATACCAGCACATTTTAAAAATAAACTGGAAATATTGCCTCATTAGTATCCCTTGTGAGGCAAGTATTATTTTTAGCGTCTAAGAAGCAAGAGTAAAGATCTGATAAGTGTCTAATACTGCAATGGGAATCAAGTCTCAAAGGAAGAATTAGAGCATTTTAGTTCCTTATTTATTTATATATTTATTTTAGCTCTTGCTCTGCCACGTGCATAGGACCCATCTCTCTCTGTTCAGAGAAATCAGATATCTATGTACCTAAAAGGGAAGAAGTATTAAGTTTTTCTTAGTAATATAAAATTCTATATTATAAAACATGTAAAGATTTTGCATGTAAACTCCTCTCAAATGCCTTTTCCCCTTGTCAGTTTAAGGCTGACAAAGCACCACATCAGTCATGAAATCTGCATTTACAGGAAGGATACAGCAACACCTTGTTTGATATTAGACATTGCTGTGAAGTTTGAATATTAACAGAGTTAATATTAAATATTGGTTATGATTGTCTGAACAGTATTTTATGGACTTCTACACAAAATTTATACATGTTCGATTTCAAAATAATTGGCAGTTGGCAAAAATGCCATCTGAAAATGAAGCTGTAATCTTCCTGATCATTTCATTATTAACAGTAACAGAGATTCTTGCTTTCAAAAGTTAACTGACAGCTTTTTTAATGAGACTGAGACAGAAGAGAATCCAGAGGGACATTGTCCCTGTGTCCTCCTGACATCTGAAAAATCTACCAGGAGGGAGAGGCAGCTGCTCCTGCCTCATGGTACAGAGCCAATCCCAGGCACCTGCCAAGTGTTTTGATATCTGTGAGTTGAAAGAACTATATTAGGATAAGTAGGGATTTTTTCAGTATTACAAAAAACTTTCAGGAGTGTAAGGAGTTTTATTCTGTTTGCTACAGTAGTTTCCCTGCATACCAATTAAAACCCATTAAATTTTCTTTTCATTATTTTTTTCCTTCTATTTGAATACTGCAGCTCTGCAACATGCATTAATTTATATGGTGGCCTCTAACAGGTGTCCCAGTAGACTTCACTCACAGCTGTTCTACAAACCAAATGCATGGAATATAAATCTTCCTTCCCTCACATGAGCATTAGCAAGCCAGACTCTTCGCACAATCTGTTCATCAGTACACTAGTTTCCTTGGAAAGTTCAATATCTTGGCTAATGTTTATTAATTAAGCAATAAGACACGACAGACTGTGCAGCAGCCCTAATTAATGGACACCTCTGGTGCCTGCCACACATCTAAGAAGTGCATTAATCAGCACCAGCACAGTTTGGAAATGACTTACCACAATAATAAAATGGTTATTTACTTAAACAAGAGCATTTCTCAGACTTAGCAACATTTTTAAGCCTCTGCATTATGCCATGTACGGTATTCATTTTATGAGAAGCATTTTGCAATTCGGTTTCCTTAAGTTCAGCTTCCAAATCCTTGCTGGGGAATATAAATAGAGGATGCTGGATTTGCAGAGGTGTTGAGTCATTCTGGATACCTGTGAGCAGCTGTAGGTCTCTGAACACCAGACTGGGTTCATTTAGGTGGCAGGTAACAGATTAAAACTTCTCACATCAGCTGCCTTCATCACTTACTTAGCCATGGTCTAAAAAAGCATGTCTGTTTCCCACAGTTGTATAATTAGAAAAGCAATTGGTAAGATGGAATGGGAAAAAAACCCCCAAACCCACAAACCAGACCTGGCTCTGCAGAGTTTATACTTGGAAAACTTTTGGTGACCTACCAAAACCCACCCAATTCAACAAGTATGTAAATTGCTGTCTAGAGAAGAGTTTTATTACGATCCAAACTCAGTAGATGTTTTAATGGTAATATTAGCAGACATTTTGATGTAGCAGAACCTCTGACTATACCCATGGAAGACCTTATTACGTCTTGTTTGCAACCTGTGTCTTTTATGAATCTGTTTAGTGTACATCACTCTCTCTTGCTTTCCCTTCCATCTGTACAGTACCACTGGCTTTTGAAAATCCGATTATTTCTGCAAAATAAGCTCATGTGAATTCAGGAAAATTTACTGTAGTAAAAGAACTGTCCCAATATCCTGTAAAATAGGATTTACATTATGTGTAATAACTTGAAATTTCCCAATGACACTTGAAGTCACTAAACATGCGTAAGAAGGTCACAGGTGCTCACAGCTCACATGCTGCCACTGAAATCCTGTGGGTAGGAGAAAAGGAGTCCTTTGTGCTGGGAACTGCTGAGCTGCAGGAAAAGCCCCCAGCAATTGGCATCATTAGGGCCTGCAGCATCATTTTGTATTAACAGACACTTTTATTTTGGATGTAGGTGTAATTGAATATTGCTATCTACATGCTGTAGTTGATTATTTAATATATTCTAAATGGAGAGGTTTGTGGCAGTCTTTTTTAGTTTCTAAAGGGTTTGGTTGATATTTTCCTTTTCTTCCTGAAACAGTGAAATTATTTTTTTAAATTAAAATCTCTCAGATCCTTATCCCCAAATGACCGATCAGCCTTAACAAGCAACCAGACTTGAAGAGCTGAATAACTTAGCAACAGTGTGAAAAAAGCCATCTGGGAAAGTCTTGTCAATTCTTCAGAACCAATGCAGGAATATTCTAGGCACATATATGACAGAGGTTAAGGTGGCTTGGCTGATATTCCACATTTTGACATAGAGCTTGATGGCTGGTATGGAGACTGAGTGTACCAGTTTGAGCTGTCACAGGGATCCATCAAACAAAAGAATTTGTGAAAATTTAAATTGTGGTAGAGATAAAAACCCTTACCATTTCCCCTTTTCCATATTTATTTTTCTAGAACAAGCTTTCAATTCTAGTAGAAGAAAATTTGTTGTTTGTTTTTTTTTTTTTAAATTGATATTCCAGCCTAGAAAGGGAATGAGACAGCAAAGCAGGGCAGAAAGTGGCATTAACTTTTAAAGCACATTTGAAAAAGTTGTGGATTAATCCTGGGCAGTACTCACATCCTGGTTGGACATCTCCCAGTAGGGCCTCTCTCCGTAGGACATCACCTCCCACATGACAATTCCGTAGCTCCACGCATCGCTGGCTGAGGAGAACTTGCGGTAAGCGATGGCTTCGGGAGCAGTCCACCTGATGGGGATCTTCCCACCCTGGAAACAGGTTGAAAACTTGTCAAGATGATTAGAGTACAGAATAACACATGTTTTAAAAGAAAAGGAAAAAAAAAAACCCCAAACCAGCCTGGATTCTGAGATTCTACGTTCTGACTTCCATCAACTTGCCTTTTCAATTTGCTGCAAGTGGGAAGGGAGAAATATGCCTTTTTTATTTGATTTCATATGTAGTCTAATTCACCAATACCTGCAGTCTGTGAAAACAAGCCAGTTCAAAGAGCAGAAAACATTTGAGATGATTAATGTTTATTCAGTCATATAAATAATCAGAACATGCATTTTGATTGAAAACATCCCAAAACTTAAATTTCTAGTTCATTGAAATTTAAGCTTTTTCCCTAAATGAAATAGAAACATCTATTGTAAAATGGAACACTAAAAGCTCTTAATAAAATTGTATAATCAGGAAAGAAACTATAGGTATTCTATGCATTTTCAAAGCATTGCATTTGATGATATCTTTTAATTTTTGTTGTACCCTTTAAATATCCAAGTAGAAAACAAATCAAGTGTGCTTCTAAATAGGCATTTCCTTAGGATATTAGACAGTGTCATTCTGCAGCCCACAACCTAAAATCCAAGCTTTGCCACCAAAAAAAAAGTAAGAAATCAATCAACAAACCAAACTTACTGTTTACAAGACCACAGGGTGCAGAATTTTTCTCTGACATTACTACTTTATACCACTAGAATCCCTTCTATTCTCTCATAAATAGCTTCTATATGAAAACTACTTTTCCATCTCAGGGAAAAAAAAAAAAAAAAAAAGGAAAAGGTATTTCCTCTCCAGGTACACTGCTCATTTCAGAAGTTTTTGGGGTTTTTTTCCTTTTCAAGAGTGTACATTTATTATCATTCTCACTGATGAGAATGATCATTTCTTTGGAGAGAGAAAAGCAGTATATTGAATGTGCCACTAGATGGTAGAAGGAGGCAGTCAGTAGAGCTGAGCCTACTCAGCAGTAGCTGCTTTCAACAAGCAGTAATAGATTCTGCTCAGTGTTATAATTGTATTTCTGACTGAAACAAAAGAGGAAATGAACTAGAACATCCATTTGGCAATGAAGAGAGGCCACAGTTAAAAACAAGTATGTAAATCTCCGTTAATTTGCTTTGAATGCATAAAATATTGTCTGAGAGTTGTTGAGGCCTGACTTTGGCTGGTTGAGAAGCTGTTCTACCAATAAATTGTTCAAAATCCAGGCTCTGTGTCTGTGGGGCTGTGCCACTCAGCCAAGTTCTCCTTGCTGATGGAAAATATATGGTTAACATTTGTGTTATATGACAGTGGCCAAGATATTCTTTGGACATTTTTACATTTTTTGCAGCTGCATTTTCAAAGCCTTTCCTTCCTCACATGTGATAAATCACTTACTGACTTAAGCACTAATAAGGTATTTTTTGTAATTTTGCCCAAGTACCTCCACTATCTGCCCTTTATTTATCCATTATCCTGGTGGTCAAATCACTCATCTGGCACATCAGAGATGCAAAAGACTGTGCCTCATCTGCTGCCACCTGCCCTCACCAGCACTGCAGTGTGTGATGCTCTTGGTCCCCCTCCCAGTCCAGCTATTCCACTTAAGAAGCAATTGGAAATGCTTTTTGGGTATGGGAGTGAAGAAACAGGGGGACGAAAGAGTTGTAACAGGGTATTTTCCTCAAAAAGGTGAGGCTGATTTCTGTTCTCCAAGAAATCTTTATTTATACCTCCTAAAGAAACTGGGTAAAGAGCACTTGGTGTTTGATCTCACAGTCTGGTTTCAGTGGTCTCTTCATGGAATATGCAAGGCCTGGTTTCCTGAGGTGTTGGAAAAATCAGCTATTCAATGCCACAAATGTGCACTTTACACTGGGATGTCTACCTAAAAGCATTTCTGAGAAATAGAAATTTTAGCATCTAACTGCAGAGAATATTTCAGAAGTATCTCTTCACACCACAGAGTTATGGGTCTTGTCCTTTCTACTGGATCAGGTTTGGTTCTCTATTTCTAAACATTTAATCACTAAACTTGGGTAATTCCATCCTCAGTTAGATTCCTGTTTTGGAGAGTTTAATGAATAATTTGTTATTTTTTTTAATTTTAAGGAAATTCTTATGTAATTAATTAAATATCTACTTGAAAGTAAAACAAATCTATACATGTGAATCAAAGGCATTTGGTATTTGTAGTTTTTCCTTTTAATGTATATATTAACATAGTATGGATAACATAACAGGAAAACTATCTTTACACTGTATGCTTTTCTTAAATCTGATTTTGTATTCTCAAATTATACTCAAAAGAGGACACATCTTGAGCAGCATTTGCAGCTAGATTTGTGACTCCTGGTTAAATAAAAATGAGTTTTAAAGGATCTGATCAGACTCTATATCTACTTTCATGACACAGCTTCACTGACTGATCCCTTTTGGACTGAAACAGTAGCGGCTCATTGAGTGTGAAAATGAGACTGAAGAGCAGAATCTTAACAAAATTCAAGGCAGTTCACGTTCAAGGGCATAAGATGTGTTCAGAGTTGTAAAATAAAACACTTTTATGCTGGCTCTAAAAACTTCTAAAATTTTTACAATGGATTCATCTCATGTATGAAGTTGTTACATTCATGAAAATGTGAATTTCAATACTTAATTATGGTTGAAGAATATATTTTTATACAAAAAAGTTGTTTTATTTATTTGAAAGCCACTCAAAAGGTGGAGATTGCAATTTGAGTACCTTAAGGACATGTATGAATGAACAGTAGTAATAGCTGCTCATGCATAATAAAAGAACACATAAGGTTTAGAGTGGCTGAAAATGTATTTCCCGTTTCTGATTAGAGAAATAAACAGTGTTACTCATATTGGATATGCCTTTTTATATTTTAATCTAACTGGGGAAATAATAAATGTAATACTTACTGCTTACACAACGCTTCACCTTCAAATTAAGATAATTTATAAATCATCTACATTTTGCTGCTATAGCAATGAGATCTCTCAGAGCTGCCTGCATTAGAGAGCCCTTTTTGCTTTTAGGTTATTCTCTCCTTTTTTTGGGGGGGGAGAGGGGGGAGGTTGGGGAGGAGGGGCAGAATGGGTGTTGGGAAACAAATTGTTTTTCTGCTTCATCTCATACATTAATAATGATATCAGTGATAACCTAATTTTATTTTCACACAGTGAAATAACACTAACTCCACTGTTCAAATAATTAGAATTCAGCCTCTTTTTCCTGTATGCTGCCAGCTGAACAGTGCCTATCTCCTGATTTTTTTGTGATTGTAATTTAATAAGCAATTTTACCACACAGCATAAGAGTCCCCTTGGAATTACAATATTAGGTTCACATTGCTTAGCTTGTAGAACTGTTCAGAGATGAGCCCTTGAAATGAAATTTACCCCCTCAGCCACACCTACACACACGCTGGCTTTCCCTGCAGGACTGGCAACAGCACAGTTTGCCACACATTTAAAGGCAGGACTGGAACTCGGTGGTGCAGAACACCTCATTCTTTACCTCAGGCCATGCATGAAAGACAGACAGTTTTCACAAAGTGCCATCTCTGAGCTCACACCACCAAAAGTGCTTTTGATGTCTTGTGTGGTCACAGCTGTGGTTTTGCTTTCTCCAGTTCGATTTTTTTTCTATTCTACATGTTGGATGTCTCTTTAAAACCAGGAGGCATTAACATTTCCTTTAATTAAAATCTAACCAGATCTCCAAACTCCAGCAGAACAATGTAGCTGGCAGCTACAGCCCATTATTCTACCACAAAAAACAGTCAGGATGCGTCAGAAAGCTCAAAATGTGTGATGTGAAGAAACAAAGGAGGAAACCTTTTAGATGCCCAGAACTTGTGGCATGCACCGGTAGCTGATTGAAGTGAGGAGTGGAAGGACAGAGAGCCTGAGGTACAAAACTGAAGGCAAGGTGTGCGTGAGCTCCTACAGCAGCAAACCCCGCAGTGCATCAGGCTCAGCGTGCCCCAGGGGTGTGAAAAATGCCTGTTTCTGTGGAAAAGCCCATTCTGTGTTTTCCTGGAATGACAGACACTTCAGAAAGACTGTCACAGTGCTGGCTGCAGTTCTCCTAAATGCCGAGGTGCAAACCCATCAGATCCAGACGCACAGGTATCTAGAACTGTCTGATTCTGGGAGAAAAGTGCTGAACTGTGTGCACCATTAGTCTGATCTGGCACAGGCATTGCTGTGCATCTGTCAGATACTGCTCCTGCATGTGCGGTGTCACTGAATCGTGCAATCACTTTCCAAAACACAACTAGAGTACCTGTTTTACCTGTTTTTTTCCTTTACCCCACTGACAGAAACAGGGGGAAAAAAAGGACTTCAGAGTGAAGGCACAAGACACAAGTAATGAAAGAGATTAGTATTAAATATTGGACATAATTCATCATTCTGTACAAAAACCTCCTGCCACTTTACTAGAGTGATGCTTTTATTTGATGCTAAAATTTTTCATGTGCAATGCCACAAGTAGTCAGAATTTAACATCCTCAAATCATAATTTAGAACTATTCAGTACTATCAACAGTCTTCTCTTGTGCCTGTTGAAAAGTTTCTATTGAAATATGAGAGAGACTACATGGCAAGATAACAAAACTGCTCTGCAAAAGCATTTCAGAATTTGTGCTCATTATGCCCAATTCCAGTTAGTTCTACCACTCTCATTTCCCTCAGAATTGAAATGAATAAACCCCCCTGATTTTCAAAAAGACTGAATTTGCTTTTAATCTCTGGGAAAATATTAATTTTCTTTCAAATGTCCTGATTAACAATGCTGAAGTTAAATATGTGGGACTTGATTTCCCCCCTTAAGTTAGCTATTCAAATTTTCAGAACAAGTTATTTACGGCTTTGAGAATATGTTAATTTTAGTGGTTGTTAACCCCTACAATACACATCTATTTGTGTCTTCCAAAAGAGGAAAAGCTCTTGATGGATGGAAGGAATCAGCACTGAAGATATTTGTGGAATTAAAGGAGACAAGATAGAATGCCTGTTCACAGATAATCAGAAACACTTCACATTAACCAGTAGAGGTGTATCAGGGTGTTTCGCCAAAATACTCCACACCATCCTGTCATTTTGTCTTCCAAAAAGCCATGAGATAGATGAATTGAGTAGTGCTGCACATGCAAACCTCCAGCAAGGCAGATATGTCCTACCCTGTCACCTTTGAGCTCAAAAATAAAATAATTAAAATATTAAATGACTTTGCTAAAATTTAAAGAATTATGAAATCAGAAACACTCTCTAATAGAGTGGAGATTCTTATTAGGAGTGGCAGCAGCATTCATTTCCTTTGAAACAAAGCCCTTCAGCAGCCCCTTGCCTGCTCTGAAGCACTGATCCTGCCTTGGGCTGAGAATTAATAAGAAGGCTGACCCTCAAAATCCACATAAGTGAAATAGCAGTGATTATTTTTGACCATTTGCATCTATCCTTTGTATTTGTATCCTATATATTTGTATATATATATATAATCATTTGTATGTTCTTGACAGGGCAATTTAAGAAACTTTATACAGTGACAGAGAACTCCCAAGTACAAGTGGTTGATACCACTCCTCTTGTTTGTGTAGCTAACTGGATTATACAATTTGTTAGACAGGATGCCTTTATCTACAAGGTGCTCATTGAAAATAGATTGGGTTTGTTTTTTTTTTCCAGAAATATTAGTTTTAAAATATTTGTTTAGTTTTTAAATGAATTAAACCAGGCAGGTTAGTGAGGACTGGTGGTGTCCTCAGAGCCCTGGTGAGAACCAGTCAAGCGTACAAGGACAGATTTTATAATATAATACACAAGTATTTTGTAAAACCTCTTTGAGACTGGTCTTTTGAAAGGTAATGATGAGACTGGAGGGGCCAAGGAGTCTCCTACTGTTTTAGCAAGTGGGACTTCACATTTCTTTAGGATTAAGAATGAATTTTACGGTATTGTGTGCTTGGCTTTCGATCACAGAGAAACCCTTTCCTCTTCTGAATTAAATATCGGGAGCATGCATCTCTACCAAATCCAGCTTAGAAACTACAGCACTATTTGACAGTAATGATAGGAAAAAATGTCATTTTTCTTTGAAACTAATATTTCTGGCAAAGATCTATCTCTTTTCAAGAGCATCAATTTGAAGCTATCTGCCAGCTGTGTCAGCACAGCTCACATTACAGCCATAACCAATTTCTTGAGAGTTACTCCTCCAGAGTCCTTCAATCTGCACATCCAGCCCATCCACTTTGCTTACACAAGGAGTCCTACCAAAGTCAATGGATAAGGTGAAAAGGATTTTTTTTTTTTGTTCTGAGATGCTTATTTGAAGGATACCTTACGCTGCACAACTCTGCAACAAAGGAATTTGCTACGTGGTCCATTCTTCCAGCAGAACTGAGTTACCAAACACAAATATTTCTCTAAACTCAAGTAATTTAAGTTGAACACAAAAAAGAACTTACCAAGCACTATCTTTTCTTAAAAGCATCAAGGAAGGCTCATCTCTGAAATTATGCCCCTGCCTTGGCCAGGGCTTCATGAAGTATTTATTATTGGATCAAAAAGAAACTGTTACCATGCACTGCTTGAACACTGGATGTTATTATCCATCATTAACAATTTCACAGCTAGTGATTTCCACACTCGTATCTAGCTGACATGCACAGCAAACACTTCCCAAGTTTCAGGAATCAAGTAGCCTCTCTCTGCACTGCCATAATGCTCAGATAATTCATTCCTTTGCCCTGCCCCTGAACCCTGCCATAATTCCTTCTCTACCACACAATTTGAAGTGGCCAATAAAAAACTCAGAAGCATCTGGGAACTTGGAAAGCAAGAACAAACTGAAATGGATCTAAATGTAAAATTAACACTATACAGGCTATAGTATTGTCTCCAGTAAACATTTTCACATTCTATTCTTTGGGATGCTGTTCTAGAGAGAATGTAGGAACCTAGATACTGAATTAACAGACAGCTTGCTCTGGGTTACATGGGATTTTATTTACCTGGGGCTTCTTCAAAATTTTTTCCAGAAAAAAGTTGGAAGCACCACAAAAATTGCTTTTCTTCTGAGAGTTGCAATGCCACACATTGATGATGAGCAGAATTATTATGAAGCTGAGCTACTCACTAAGTATCACTGCTTTAGCTTTCATGCCAGCTGCATCAAGAAGTGCAGAGGAGAATTAATATCTTAGTAACTGATGGATACATTTTCTGTTCACATTTTTGTGAGGTCACTTCTCATTTTATCCTGAAAGAGCTTGCTGGTTATTTAAGTTTCAGTCAATTTGTGGATAAGTAGCTGGTCAAAAGACAGGAAACAGTCAGAAAGAAAAGGTCAGTTTTTAGAGTGGCATCCCCCAGAGATCAATGCTCATGTCCTGCTGGCAGTGTATGTAGAATCTATAATACAAGCTGAACTGGGAACATATAAAATTGCACAGTCAATAGGTATTCATGGTAGTAAAGATGATGAGGATTTACGACTAAAATTTTCCAAAGACCCTTATGATACCGAATTGCAAAATGATAAAACATCACAAAATTCAGTGTTATAGTAAGGCACACAGAATAAAATGATCCTAACTTTACATAATGAATAACACGACTGTACTAAGCTGTCACAAGACTTATCTTGCAGTTACAGCACAGAGTTGGCTCTATAACGGTATCAACTCCCTGCTCAAAAGCAGAGTAAAGGGAAAAATGGAATGAAATTGTAAAAATAATCAGGAAAAGGAGAAAGCACAGCACCACTGAAGCCTAGGATATTCCTGCATATTGCTTGATCAGAGTCTTGATCCCTCATTCCAAAAGGACACATTGAAACTAACAGAAAGAATAGGTGGTCAAAGGCACAGAATAAAAGAAAGTAAAAATGGTCTAAAAACCCTGAATATAATGGATCAGATAATAGATGGAGAGAATAGATCCAAGGTACTTCAAACATAAGTGGTAAGTAGCAGATTAAAAAAAACCATGAACAAAACCAATTTTTTTTTTTAAGACACATTGCTTAATGTGCAAGAATGTCACAGACTCTAAAAATTCAAACCTTTTCAAAAGTAGCTAGGTAAACCTACAGGAGAAATATTTGTGGAGGGTATTACACACAAAAACATGCCTCTGATTCAAAGGAGTCTTGGAGCCACAGACTGCTGAAAGCCCAATAACCTGAACTGACAATGCATCATGTGCACAGCGAGTGCACTTTCTTATTACAGGGAATCTGGAATTCCTCCTTGGAATCTCCTGCTTGTTTGGCTTTTGGATTCATGCTTGGGAGCTCACAAGCATTGAAGCTGTCTCAGTTAGGCCATTACCCTCTTCCCATCACCTTGGTTTGTTTGCAGATGAATTATAAACACGTGGTTAACAGTCACTGGGTAAAAGTCAATGATGCCCATGTCAACAGCATTTTGGGGGAAAAGAAAGTTTAAAAAATTAAGAAGGTAATTTAAAAGGAAGTAATCTGAAGTGAGGTGTTCTTTGATGTGAAAGAATATAACTGTAGGGTTACTGTATGGGTGTCTGAAGCACCACAAGTCATTTTTTGTTGTTGATTGTGTGACTACATCCCTATGTCTCTACCATGTTTATGGATATCTTTTGTGACCAAAGCTTTTGACAGAAGGAAACAAACAATTCTACTCTTAGTAAGTTTTAGCAAAGGAGAAAGGCACTGAGTACAAAGGAGAAGAATCTGTAAAAGTATTGCCCTGAGAGAGTGGAGGTCTTATGTTTGCTCCATAGAGACACAACGCTACCTCATAAAGATTTTAGTATCATATCTTTCATCGGCAATAAATAATTCCTCTTAGGAGAAAAAAAAAGGAATAAAAGTATTCCCAGACTGCTGGGAATCATGCAAGTTTCATGTCTAACTCATGACTGCCATGCACCTGCCATGCAGCCCATGCTGCATAAAGATATGGTTTATATATTGAAAGGGAGAGGGGAGAACAGCTGCTGATGAAGGTGAAGCAGCTGAGGCCAGGGCCATGGATCAAGAAGCATGACAGGGAGCAGGGATGTGTCAAACACTGAGCACTGTGTCCTGCCTTCCCATCTGGGGACAGAGGGACAAAGACAAGAAAGGCTTGCCAAGGGCAGGGTGGGCAGTGAGGCTCAGCAGAGGAGAGGATGGTAACAGCCATTTCTTCCACAGGAGGCCAAAATGCCCCCAGTGCCACCCTGAAAAGAAAAAGAAAAGAAAAGAAGTACACGAGCCACAGCTGCACCCCAGCACATCTGTCTGCCAGGCAAGCCCAGGCTGGGGGCTCGGAACCACTGGGAATTTATAAAGCATGGATGGTGGGAAGGCAGGATGGGAAAGACATCCAAGGTTAGATCCAATCACCTCAACATGGTCTCTAGTGTCCCTTCTGGCACTGTCACCTGGGGGCCTCTACAGATATGCAGCTGCTCCCTTGCCTATTTCCCATGTGTTTAATGAAAACCAGTACCAAGCAAAGCAGAGAGATTCCAGGATTTCTCCTGATGGAAGAGCTCAAGATGCTGCTGTACTTCTGGGCCAGGCAGCAGCTCAGTGGCCCATCAGGCTGCACAACTTCAGGCACAACACAAGTTGTCCAGCTGGCAAATATTTGGGCTATTGGGGAGACTGATGTAGGGATGTGGAAGGCTTATGAATAATCTGATATTGCATGAGGCCACAGGAGCATGGGAGGGATCTAAACTTTACCAGGGAAGTAGAAGAGCACAGCAAGAAGCTGCAGGTGTTGTGAAGGTGCCTGGGGAGATTCTCTAAAGATCAGAAGCTGTGCTATACAGGTTGCAGAAGGCAGCCAGAGAACCAGGATAACCAGACAAGAAAATGAAGCTGCTGTCTGGATGGAGCATCAGGACACAGGCCTTCATTAAAATAAATACATGAAATAATTTTTTCCCTCTCCTCTGGCCCTGGAAGGTATCCCAGAGATTCCCAGAGATTTTTTTCAGTAGCAAGAGACACACAAGGATCATGGAGTCCAACAGAAGGGGCAATACAGTGTTGTCAGACTTTAACTGCACAAACACAGATGCATTGTATCACCAAAAAAAATGCCAAAGAAATGAAGATACAAGAGTAGTTTTCAGTCCAAGCAAGGGCTGCTTCTCAACAAACTTCTCTGATGTCTCTATTTGGTGTAGTGACACAGTGGCAGCATCCATAGATCACTGCAGTGTGGCAGTATGGAAATTGTTGAATAATAGGATAACCATCTGTTGGATGATGAATAGTCTGGCACAGGAATGTGGTCAAGCCTTCCTGCAGATACCCACATTCACCCAGATCTCTGCCAGCTGCCTGAGTAAAGGGCACTGAACATCAAGCTGGTTTCTATGTCACGCTCATCTGCAACTCAGCAGAGCAAAGCCCTGACTGATGAGCCTGATGGCAGCTCCAGTCACACCAATTTCATGAACTGGTCTTTATACTGGTGTAATGTTGGCTTAGAGACACTGCAGATCTGCTTCTGGACTTTACAACGGTGACATTCCTTAGTACTGCAATCCCCAGACTTTCTCCTATATCTTGACATTAATTTAGGCACTTTGTGAATTGTGGCACTGGAATACCTTTGAATTGAATACAAGTTGAACTTACACCTTGTAATCCCCAGATGGCATAGCACTGAGTTCTTCTGATGGTGCATCATACTAAATCATCATCTGACTGATGATAATATAATGGGAATAACATATTAACGTAATTTATCATTCTGTACCTTGCTCAGGGGATATTTTACTTTATCATATAATTATATACTTTATCATATAATTTTACTTTATCATATAATATATTAGTTGTCACTTCCATGACATATTACAGTAAGACATCATCAGAAGGAAACATTTTGATGAAGTAGTACTTGGATATCAGGGCCAGGTTGGATGGGGGCTTGGAACAACCAGGGATAGTGTAAGGTGTCCCTGCCCATGCCAGGGGAGATTGAAACTGCAAGATCTTTAAGATCCCTTCCAACCCAAACCATTCTGTGATTCCATCACTTATTCTCTGACATCAAACTTAGCACTGGTGCTAGATCAGCTGTGGTTCATCTTATAATGACACCCTCTAAGCAACTGGAGCTCTTGCATTACTTTTATCACTTCACCACAAAACTTCATCAAAGGAGCTGAAAATGGACCTTTTAGAGAGTTTCTACCAAAAAATTCAGTATGTTTATTTCACTTAAAAAAAAAAATCGACCTAGCTCAGAATCTTGGAAAACAAGGAGGGTTTTAAAAAAATTACAATTTTTAATTTAGAAATGTTAATTTAGCAGAGGTAGGTTGTCAAATGATAAAGCTTCTTAAACCCCAAATTTGCTGAGAGACAGCCGTTTTAATAATTTTTAGCATTGAGGCACAGGTGCATGTCATGCTTACATGGAAACTTGCATAATATATGGGTGCAACTTCTGCAGGAAGTGTCTTTGTGCTAAAACATCATGTGTACTGACAGTTTCTTCTTTTTTAATCATCAAAATTACATTTATATACTGAAAAAAGAACATATGCATATATGAATATACAGATAGGAAATGGATTTCCAAATCTCTGGTGGACAAAGAAAGAAATGCATTGCAACAGGCAGCTCTAGCACAGCTGTGCCTTCAGCATCTGAAGGCAAACTCATTCAGGTAATAGCATTGGGGAAGGCAGAATAAATCAAAAACATTCAGCAGAACTTAATAACATTTTAGGAAAATGCATTTTTCTACTCAGTTTCTGGATAGTTACCAACTACTGTTCTGCTCCCTCTTATTTCTGGGTTATGACCTTGTATACTTTAGGAAATTAAAGCCAAACGGTTTTGACACCAACAAAGTTATGGAATACTAATGCATGGTTTTGATTTCTTGTTGTTAAGGTCTTTTGTGTAAAGTGCTAAAGTTCAAGCTTATCTTCAAAATCCGTATCACTTGAAAAGAAACCAACCCTGAGGGCTAATCAAGACAATACTTATTTTCACACTCACAGCAAAGTAAGGGTGTACTTTATAACAAATATGTTCCTCAGTTGCTTGTTTTTGGTGTAGACTGGAAATTCCTGGAGAAGCCTGGTCATTCTCAGGAATTCCCAACAACCAGTGAAAATCCAGTGAAAGATCTGAAGGAAGAACTTGAATCTTTCAGAGGATGAGGATCATACTTTCACCCAGTAAAGCAGCTGTATCAGGATCTTCAGGTAAACTCAGTGTCCAGTGATTTAACACCACCAAAAACAACACTGAAAAGAAGCCACCATCCCTTATCAGCATCTTCCAGAACAGTACTTGATTATTCCAGGTACCAGAGAGCTGACTAATTACAGCCTTAAGAATGTGCTCTGGGAAATTGATACAGATCAGTCCTCTAGCCTTAAACTTTCACACCTTCTGGAAAACTCTCTGAGATTCTCCCCATGCCTACAGGATCAATATCTGTGGGGGATGTATTCTTCTAACCAATGAAATGTAGATTATGCTGCACTTTTGGCATAACTCAGCCTAATTAAAAAAAAAAAAACAAAAACAGAACCAGAAAAACAAAGTCATGCCCTCTGTCCCCAATCACAAAAGAGTTAATGGAAGCAATGGACAAATTTTTTTCATGTGTATTGCTTTTTGCAATATACACAGTGTTTCCATGGACTAATGCCATGGCATTTTATTGCACATTTGATCTTTTTTACTGCTTCAAAATCTTTCAGTTGTATAAGATTTTCAGCAGTGGAATACAGGCAATTGCTGCTTCATTAAAAATGTATAGCAAAAATAAGCATGAGTACACTTAAATAATTTTGTTTATTTTGGCATTTGAGGGCTGAAATGCTCAGTGTTGAAACTGCCTTCTTTAGATTCATGATAATCACAGCAAATGCACCATACAAAAACCTCGAGTCAGATAAACAATCTTGTTTTTGTATTGTTGCTCAATTGTATTCACAATTCCCTAAAAGCCTATAAATGTTTTTTTGGAGGTATGCTGACCAATAATGATTTTTCCAAGCACTGTACCAAACCTGCAGAGTTGTTTTTCACGCTCCATGTTTTATATGTATTTCCAAAAACAAGAGGTGATTTTGCAGAAATGATTAAACATGAAAATGGTGCAGTAACACTGCTCAGATATTTTGTTCCTCAGCATCTTTTACAGCTCCCAACTAACTACTCTCATGGCAACCCTCTGAAGAAGCTGCTGTCTCCATTTCACAGTGGAAAAACAGAGACACAAGTTGAGGACCATCAACTATTCTGAATACCTGCAAATCCCACTGGCAATAACTGGATTTCTGGATGCTCATTGTTACTGAAACCAGGCTGTAAATGATTTATATGGGTAAAACTGCAAGGCAGAAGAGCAAGAATCTCTGAAATAAAGTTCCAGCTTATGGAGTTGCTGGGTTCCTGGGCTGTACCTTCATCTCACATGTGACTTATGATAGATTTTGTACTTATAAAAATGGAACAAAATAATGGTGAACTGCTATTCATGCTTATGTGGACACCTTTCTCCTTTGCAGTGTGTTCACTTCAGTAAAAAAATCCACATACAGATTTTAAAGAATGAAATGGTTATAGGCAAAGCAGAACCAGTTCTAATCTGGTATGGAAAAATCACAATTATTTTCATTATGCACCTAACTATGTGACTCCAAAAAAGGTATTACCTCTAACAGTTCCACCTTGGAGCAATCTTTATAATGGTTACCAGTCCTGCATTATATTCCACACGCAACAGAGAAATGTTGCTGAAGTTATTAAGCCACAGAAACACATATAAATCTCTAGGCTGTTAAATAATGAATCAAATTCACTATAATAAATCAAACCTTTTCCTCAGTGCAACGTTGTGTTGCATGTCTCAAAGTACAGCAGTGTTGATCTCCTACCTCTGATTTTGTAAACACTACAAAACCAGCAGAATGCTATTCAAGCTCTGAGATCACAGAATCTATTCTATTTTCTTTACTCAGTTTAGCCCAAAAGATCAGAAATCAAGCTGATAATTTCTCTTCATCTGTTATTCAACTTGCATGCTAACTTTCATAATGGAAATTCAGTTTCATATATTAGGCTTAGATTTATTTTGAGTTTTTTTTTTTTTTTTAATTTCCTATTAAGTCTTATTCCTCTTACCATTAATTTCATTAAAAACACACCAGCACTATTAAGCTGCAGGAGCAAAATGTTGGTTTTCCTGTCTTGCTCTGGGATTTGTCATCAAGCCAAACTCACAGATGTTCCAATGAACACGCAGCATTTGGTCCATTTCTAGGATAAACATTGTAGTTTGCTTTATCTACACTGTCATGACCCCAGATAAGTGAGTAGCAAGATCAGCTAAGTCCCCTCACCTACTCTGTACTTTTGATAAGCTGACACAAAGCAGGAAGCAAAAGGGAAAGAAGCAAAATTAGGGAAAAGGTAAAAAAATTCTATGTGATTTTCATGATTTTCATGCCTCATCGCAGAAGATTTTCTTCTTTGAAGATTTATTGTTTTCCCTGTTGTGACAAGATGCATATTTTCTTACAAACAACAAGGCAGGTAGAAGTACTTAGAAGCAGGAAAAACTGTGAAATTATATTTACTAGCTGGGTAGAAATGAGATGATTGTGATGGCTCATAAGTGTGTGAAAAACCCTCCCAGAATCCTCACAGGGTCTCACCAACTTCTGCTGTGCTCCTGAAAGATACTGGCCTATAAAAACTTAATAAGACAGAAAATTGGGAATTGGTATTTTGAAGGACTCTGACATAAAGAAAACAATACATGTGCCTACATGAAGGAATCGCTCAGGAGCAATGAAGAGCCTGGTCCACAGAGATGTCAGCAACACAGCAACTGCACATGAAAGTGAACAGCTGGGAGGTACCGATCACATGGGCTGTAAAACATGAGTTGTGTGTATATTAACTATGAAAAATAACTTTTACCCCCCCAAAATCAATCAAAATATACATCTCTCTAACGCTAGGGTAAGATCTTGGGTGTAGAGAGGTAGGTTCCTCATAAATGCCTGTCCCAGCCTAATTTCCCATGAAAGAAATTATGGCCCAACTGGCAGAAGTTCACTGTATTTTGAATGAGTACTTTGAGGGGGAATTTTTAAGAGACATGTTTTTAAGGATTTTTTGTGAAAAGCATCAGTGTTTCAGTGCCATGATCACTCCAGCAGCTGATGCTTCCCAAACAAAGATAACTCAGAGTAAAATCACCCGTTCTGACAAGTGAGATGCCAGCAGTGTGTAGGGCCCAGCCTGTGCGTCTGCTGTAATTAAATTTGCACACAAATTGAAGCATGCAATGTTGCTATTTCTCTTAATGGAACAGACCTTCTGGACAGAACTTTCAGAGCCTGAGGTAGTCATCTCTGTTTTGATGAGTCTGTGGCATGCCACATCAATCTTTACTTAAAATTTTGTATAAGCTTCAGATATTTCTGTTTTATGGCACAGATTAGCAAAGAACATCCCATCATGTACAGCTGACTAATACAAATACCTTTTGCTACTTGTTATGTCAGTCATCCAGTCAGGTTATGAAGCAATAATAGGTCTTTTTAGAACAGGAAAAAGGCAGGAATCCTGTAAGATGATTATTTTCATTTTTCTTTGGGATTTTAGGTGAAAGCCCTGAGAGAGGTTTCCTCCAGGTTTCCTCCAGGTTTACTTCTGAGGCTCCTTTGCTTGGGCTGCCACTGTCTCTGCTCAGGGAGAGACACACAGGAGAAGGGAAGATGTGGCAGGCAAGAGACAGCTTTGAGAAATTTGTGATGATCTGGCAGCCAAACCTCAGAGAGGAGAGGAGGAACTTCCTAGAGATGAGAAGGGGCTGGTACAATTCATAAAGTCCCTGACTAAGGCTAACCTTCAAGCAAGATCTGCATTTTTTTTGCCCGAAGTTCTGGCTGACTCAGGGTCTTGTCACAAGCCTTTTCTCCTCACTTTCCAAGAGGGACCTGCTGAAATGAAAATTTAACCATGAAACCTGGTATCTTCTGCATGTCAAAATGACCCTTTAGATGATTCTGTCACCCACACATGCCAATGGGATATTGCTATTCTGTGGAGTTAATTGTTGCCAAAAACATACACAAGCCCCCTCACCGTTCTCACCTAATTAAGAAGCAGATGTTACTTATGGTTCTATTTCTGACAGAGGCCAAATGTTCTATATGCAACTGGAAAGAAAAAAAACCATATTAAAACCTCAACAAATTACTGAAGCTATGGATCCCAGCTTATTTCTTTCAAGAAGAGTGTAGCAGATCTGCTAAACAATTTATGAGCATGACAGTTTCATGAACTTTTGGCAGCTCCCATTTAGAAAAGACTGAAAAGAAAGTCTGCACACACAGTGTGCATTCATTTCACTGAATAATTTACAGTGTCTTGTGGTGTGGGTTTTTCCCCTGTTTATTCTATAAACTGAGCAAATTTCAGAAGAAATACTATGCAATGAAATATATTCCTTTTGATAGTTACAGCTGTTAGGTGTATCTTTCTATTTGCTCTCTTTTTTCTATACCTGCTTTTATTGTAACATTGCTGTACCATGAAAAAAAACCCAGAATTTGATCAAGAGACTAAAGGAATCCCAGAAAGTTTTTTCAGTCTTGTTGATTTAAAAAAAAAAAAAAAAGAGAAAAGAAGTCTAGTCCAGGAAAATTATTACTCACAAGAAATAACCCATTCATAAGCTATAAAGCATGCCTTCCTGTTTGAGTGGAAATACCCAGCATCAGCCTGTCTCCAGCACAAAGGAAGAAGGTGCAGAGATGAAATCTTGAGAAGCAGACAGGCAAATGCACAAGGCCAGACTGACTACAAAAACACGGGCAGAAATGCTGTTGCCTTAATCTAGTGCAAGTACAAGAAAAAGCCAAGAATTATTCCAATTAGCACATGGAATAAAGCCCCAGTTTAACTGGGTAATTCAATGCCTATCTCTGATCCTAAAGCCAAGGGACACTGTGCCACTCCTGCTTCCATTCATATCCAGAACAGTTAGGAATATAGGAATATTTTTTACATGGCACATTAAACTGAAAATTCTGCAAAACAAAATTTTAAGGCTACATGGTTGAGCACACAAAATGAATAAAAGACAGAATTAAATGTGTGTGATTACACAGTGTTAATTAGAGATGCTGGAATAGGGATCCTTGACTTCCCTGGATGATTTGTAGGGTGCTCTATTGACTTCCTCCCCTTTTTACAACTCCAAATGCTTACTGAGTAAATCTAGACCAGTATATGATATTTTCTTTCAATTTAGAACAATACAACTGAACCATTTTTACTCAAGACAGATACATACAAGCTCTCTCAACCTCTGGGAATAGATTTTCATCCCTAATCAGCATCTGCACATTTGAGAAGTATCCTGAGTAAACCACAGCCCCAGCATAGGAATTGTTTACTTTTAAAACATTTGAATTACTTCACTCCTGTAATGAACTATACTAAACTTATTAGGAAAAGATTAGTCAGAGAGCTGTTTCTGAAAAAATTATATCAAAAATCAGGCCAAGGGAACAAAGACCAAATTAAACTTTATATCAAGAACATTTACTTAAAGATGTTGTTGAATATATTATTTGGCAACTTGAATTAATTATTCTAGCTCGTTAGAGAAAAGGCTGAAGAGAGTCTCTTCACGTTAGATACTTTCACCAAGCCAACAACTTCATTAACAATTTGCTGAAAAATTCAGCAATCAATTCAGAGAAATGGGTTTAAGTACGTTAAGCATAATACAAAAGTGACACTGCAATGATTGTGCAAGACTTATTCACAGATACAGAATCAAACCAGGGCCAGGATGATGGACATTCTATGCTGCTCCAGGAAAAAAATTACTATGAACAGAGTGTCTGCCTACATGTTTAATCAATAGTACTGCTGCTGTAATTCTGGGAGTGTATCAGCACTGAAAAGCCTCTCTGTGTTTAAAAATAAAATAAATTAATCTGCAATCATGACATTGCTAAAGAGGCTGAAATAAAAGGAATGGCTAAGTGTGGTGGCTTACTTGCAGGATTTAGGCATGAAATTAATATTTTCTTGGAGTTCACTGTGTGTATTATAATGATGAATTTAAGGAGGCTGTGTAAAGAGAGGCATAGATTGTATGATTGTTCCTCATTTTGAGAAATGGTTCTAGAATGTTTTTCCTAGGCTACAACTGATTGTTTACCAAGTGTTCTTTTGTACAGGCTGTGACAGCTACAGTGGGAGAAACAGCTGATGCTCTCAAGGTAATTGTTCATGCTGGATAACACCTTATCCACGTCTAGGAGTATTTATTTCAGGAGAAGCTCTGAAGATTTGGGAGTTATTCAGCCTGAGTAAGGATAAGCAAGCTTCTAAGGAGATGTGCAAAACATTTATGATGAGATTTACCCTAGAGCTTTTTTTTAAAAAATAAAGAGTAGGGTGACTGCATTTTTATTCAAAAGGGTTTGTAGTAAACCCTAAGATATGTATCTCCAAGAGGGAATTTAAATGAAAAGCAGAGTGCCTGATGGAAAAAACACGATAGTTGCAGTTCCAGAGGGTCTGATATAAAACAAGATACAATGAAAGGAGGAAACAGAGGAAGCACTAATAGGTAATGCACTGAGAGTGAAGACAGAGGCAGATAGAGGAGAAATGAAAGCACAGTCGTGGTGTTATGGGGGAGGATGACAAATCTCATCTCAAAATGCACTTCAGCTAATTTTAGAAAAACAATGAAAAATCATAATGTTAAGCATGGTCACAATACTGAGAAGAAAACTCATGGATCTACCATGAGGGTTCAAGTCTTTATATATCCTTCTTTATATCCAAATACCACACATGCAGTTAAGCATGTTCATCTAATGCCTTGCAAAGAAAATTATTTTGAGGTAGCAGCAAATTTGAATTTATTAATGACTCAGTTTTCCTTATCTATTACTCCACAAAACTGACCCTGGTCCTCACTGAATGAATTTCTGACATTTAAACTGTGCACCAAAAGTTTCGATGGGACAGGCAGCAATATGAACCTGTGAAATATTTTATTGGAGACAACACAAAAACATGAGATTTCTTAAGAATAAAGATTCCTTTTTTTCCCCTGCCAAGCCCTCACAACTGAAAACAAAATTCTGCATCTCTAGAGCAGAGAAAAATGGAACAAGGAGTCCAGAATACAAAAAATATAATTTCCTTTTCATGCACTAATACACACATTTACCACACATAGATTTTGGAATTACTTTAAATATAATAAATATGCAATTGTGCAGTTTTTTTTTGTTTTTTAAAAAAATATTCTGTCAATGAAGAGACGCTTAATATTAGGAAGCACATTAATCTGTGAGCCTTTAGGCTGATGAGGATACAGCCACAGTGGGGCAGTCAAGGACAAGATACAGGATTTGCCTCTAGAGCACTTCCAAAAGCACGAGGAAAAGATCAAATATTTTAGATACTAAGGGCAAAATCCCACAGCGCTTAGTCAGGCAAAACTCCCATTGGCCTCAACAGGAGTTTTGCCTGAGTAAGTACTGAGCAAAGGCTGTGATGTCTGACCTAGATTTATCAGAGTCACACCAATCTAACATGCTTTTCAGACAGACGGGCACCGTGCCGCAATATTCCTGCGACATTCTGCTTCAAGGGAAACACAGAAACTGCAAACTGTGAATCGTCCTCCCCTGCCAATCCCCCCTTATAATGAAGGGAAGAACTCACAGCTGGACAAGAAGCTGCTCTCCTGAAAATCTGCCGAAGAGCATGACTTAAAAAGAATGGAAGGAACTAAAAGTTTGCCATTGCAAAGTTTTGAAAATCTGATAGGTAAGGAAAGTGCACAAGAGAGATTCCCGAGGGCTTGTGTACGACTGAAGATAATCTAGCTTTCATTCTTGTAAGCAAGCAGGCAACAGTGAAAAACTTCTCACTGTGGTTATCCTTTTGATTTAGGGGATCACAATTCCCACATGGTCAGTGGAAATTCCTCCGGTTCACCAAGGATTAATTTAGGTGAATAACTAGGTCAGTCTTGTTCCCCAGTTAATATTTCTGTTACAGAAATATGAAAGTAGATTAAGTTTAACACGTGTGTCTACCTTGCTTCAGAAACTTCCTTATGTAATTACAGAATCCCATTTACAACAACTTTGATATCATGTACAGGAGAAATATTAGAATTAGTATCAAAGTGAGCAGAAAAATTCATCAGCATGTGAGACCTGCTTTTTTTTTTTTTTTTTACTTCCTCCTAGCTGAAGTAGATACCAAAAGCTTGGTACAACAGCAATCAGGGCAGAGGTTCCCTCATGAGAGCAAAGGAGAGATGATGAAACATCAGTACTGCACATCTAAAGACAAAAGCACAAATAATACTAGGCTAGAACTCCCCCCTTTCATATTTCACTGGATCTACCCTTTGCCAGATTCTTTACATAAAGAGTAGTTGAGCAATATGGAAAGATATTCCTTTTTTGTCTGTGAACTCTTCCATCATTAATGTATCCTAAACCCTCCCAGATGTGCAATATTACCCAGAGAAGCAGGCAGAATCATAGAATCATTTAGTTTGGAAAATACCTCTAAGTTCATCAAGTCCACTCATCACTGTGTTCATCACTAAAACACATCCCAAAGTACCACATCCACAGATCTTTTAAACACCTGCAGGGATGGTGACTCAACATATCCATAATGCTGATATTTGCCCACTTGCTCTCTTCACATGACTAAAAGAAAAAAAAAAGAAATCCTGACTTGCTCTCTTCACTTAACTAAAAGAAGAAAAGGAACCTTGGTTTTCCCCAGACTTGTGTTTTGAAGACTGGATATCAGAATTCCAGGCTAAATCAATTAGGATCAAGTCCTTGCTAAATCAACAGAATTTGCTTGCTTTGTTACCATTTGTTTTCATGGATCATGAACATAAATAGCATCTCTGCAATTATAATGCCTCTTTCTCATTTGATAAATTTCAAATTGACGACAGTCATAAAGAAACACAAGCCTAGCCAGTCACATGCAAATACAATGTAGGGTAATTCTCCAGGAACCAGTCAGAAAACTCTCCACCTCTTAAAGACAGTGCAACTATATATCAGATCTTTAGCACACAGGAATTCCCAATTCTGAAAAATAAACAGGATTTCATCACAATCTAGCAGTGCTGCTGAGACTTTTCCATCTCTTCCAGGGTCATAACTCTTTGCTCTCCAGTTGACACAGCCAGTTCAGTGCAACCCACACCACAGCAGGGGAAATGAGACAGAAACATAAATGATCTACAGCAGCTGAAGACACAGGATGAGTCTCCTCCTCTCCAAGCTCCTTGCATGTGAGCTTTGAAATATGCACCTGAACTGTGCCTGACCAACTGACTGCTTTTAAATAACCAAGTCCAACAGGTGGTTGGTTTTGTTGTTTTTTTTTTTTTTTCACTAGAGTCAAGAATTCATTTAATTATACTCATGGACATAATGCATCCCACTGTGTAATGTGTCAGGATTTAATTATGAAGCTTTACAAAAGCCTGGTGAAGCCAAGTGTTTCAAATTTTCAACCCAGAAGTTTTATATGCCTGTATGCAGAGTAGTTACTTTTTACAGTGGTATTTAATGTGGCTCATAAATTCCCACTGAGAGTGGTACAAGAAATGAAAACAAAAAATCATCCAGATATTATTTCCTTTCCCCTACCAATAACTAAATAAAGGAGTTAGAGCTGAGTTGTTTGGCTCACTGGAGCTGAATGGTTTTCTTTTCCCAGAGAATTACTTACCTCTTGTAAGCACACAGTAAACAAATTTTATAATAGTTTCTTAACTCATCTTTGAAAGGTGCCAGTAGTTTTTATTGAGAGAGAAATAAATAACACTTACATGAATAAGCTACATTCTTTTTCAAGGCTTTCAAGAGATTGTCCTGCTTGTTCTATATATCAAAATACCATAACCTATGGGAATTACTGTCAGCTGACATGCTACTGAAAGCAACTGCTTTGACCTTAATGGAGTGCCTTGAAGCTCACTAAACAGTGTATAGGAGCTGTGCATAGTGCAGGTGTGTTCCAGCACAGGAAAGGTACTTTATGATTTACTGCACCTTGGTTGATACATCGAATACTAAAATCCTAAGTGAACTGTGATCCTTCATCTGCAATAAACAAAACAGACATTCAAGATTACATTCATTCACAGAATTAGAAACAGAGCAATAACTTTGGTTTTGTGCCAGTAGACCTACTGTTTTACTCTTAAGCGTGGATAGTATTGCTCTGAGTGAACAAAGATCTCACTAAAAATGTGCAAGCATGTTCTGCATGTTTACAATAACTTCTTCAATTGCACTTTGAAAATGGCAATTCTCATTAAAAATTATAACTGCATGCAATCAAATCCATACGGGGATAAAACCCCAGATGTGTCTGAAATTAGATTAATATTCTGAAAATTGTTAGCTTAAAAAAGTGATCTATCAACAGTATGAGGGATCAAAACCAAAATGAATGCTCACAGTATGCAGTGCATGTATACACATACATGTAAGAGTACTGCTTACATTTACTGGGCTGGTTTCCAAGGAGAAGAGAGTGCACAGACCATTTTTCAAGGTTTCCATGCCCAGCTGACAGGTCAGTAACTTTGGTGCCTTGGCCAGCCCTACGTCTTTTCAAAAACACCACCTGTAGCTTTCTGAGATTCATAATCCTCTTTTAACTCTTCAGGAATTAGTTGCCAATGCCTTGACTTTTTCCACCTCCTCTGTCCTTGCACAGCTATTAAGATTTGCTCAGAGATGCAATGTTGCCTCTTTGTATGGATTGAATACAGGCAAGTTTTGAATCTTACACCAAAGACACACTTCACACTTGTGACTCTCTTTGAGGGGAAAAAATGCAACCATTTCCAGGGTTAAATGTCACAAACAGATTCATCAATAATTAAGATACAAAAATCTCCAAGAGCACCAGCACTACAGATCTGTAAGTAGTTCATTCTCAATCCTATGAAACATTTGTCAATAAAACCACTGAGAAATGTTCAGAGGGTCAGCCTGAGAAATAGCAAAAGCACATACATGTAGAGCTCAAAACTCAAATTTGTTCATATGAAAATGGGAGGAGCCAGAGAGACAAAAAGCTGAAATCCAAGCCAAAAGAAAGGCAGAGCTTGGAAATTGTTGAAGGCAGCATCCTTTAGATTGATTACACTACAATGTATTTTGTATTTTGAAATGAAATTGGATTACAATGAATGATGGATGTTGCTTTGAAAGCCACACTAGGTATGAAGTACAAAATACCACCTTCTTTACAGCCAAAATCTTTGGACAAACTTGTGTTGAATTCATCAACATCATAATTTTGGGAATGAAAAAGTGAAACACAAATTTCCAACTGCATTTCTCTGCCAAACCCATATCTGGAGTTCCTACTTGCAGTGGTGTGGAAGATAAAAGCAGGGATGAGATTAAGTTTTATAATTAAATTCAACCATTAAGATTCTTTTTAATTTCTGCACATCTAAATGCAAATTTGAATGCTTTTTTGTATGCATTCTCAGAACTCAAATGACTGTGAAAGTGAGTACCCACAGAAGTACAAGGTTTGACAAAACATGGAGAGAGTTTAATTTTATATTTATGTTTCATTCCTGTCCTGGGACATTCCTCCTATGGGTCTGCCTTTGTTGTGGTCTTTTATAGCCTGTTTATTTCTATTACTAAATTTAAGGAGGGCTAAATAAACCAGAGAACCTCTTAGATGAACTTGGGATCACAGCTGGATAAAAGCTGAAGAGAGAAGTTGAAAATGAATGTTTCCAAATGTTTAAATTTTGTCACAGACATATTTTCATCTTCAGGGGTCGCTACAAACAACCCAAGTAAATGGCAAGCACCACACCCTGCACTGAATTGTTCAGTTTTAAACTACATTTAAAACTTACTTTGAAACACACAGCAGGTAATTAAAAGTCATCACACCTCACACTGGTACAGCTCAAATATGCAATTTTTTCCAGGACATTCCTTCACCTGTTGGCTACTTGTCCTTGAGTATGGGCACATGCAGAGTCTCCAAAGCCAGGCATCCTCTGAGAGCAGGGAATGGATCCAGCTGGAGCTGGCACTCAGGGGAAGGTGGCTCATCTCACCACCAGAGGACAGGAATCCCATCACACACTTTAAAACCAGTTACTGCAATTCTCACACCAGGCACAGGCTGGGCACCTCAGCACAGCTCTTGTTAACTTGCTTCCCGCCCACATTCTGAGATAATAACTCGCTACTTCAAAATACTGATGTGTGTGCCAGAGTCCCACCAGAGTAACTCCTACTGCTACACTGCAGCTGAAAGCAAACCTTTGCCCTCGCAGGGTGGTGCCCAGCAAAGAGCAGGGACCTGCAGTGTCTGGGGACTGGCAGCAGCAGCCAGCAGCTGGATTCCTGCACAAGAACACAATAATCCTGATGGTACCAAGTGACCTATCCAAAGCCAGCCCCTTGGGGATCCCACTGAGGTCTGTAGCTCTTGTCTGGCAAATAATATTATTGTCTCACACAGTAGCCTTGGAAGGATACTTTATTTTTCTAATATCCAGTCTAAACCTCTCCTGGAGCAACTTTTCTCTCATTCTGTCACTCATTACCGGGAGCAGAGGCTGAACCCCACCTAGCTCCTTTCAGGGAGCAATAAGGTTCCTCCTGAGCCTCCTTTTCTCCAGGCTAAGCCCCCCGGCTCCCTCAGCCCCTCCTCATCAGACTGGTGCTCCAGACCCTTCATGTCATGTCACACACAAAGAGCTGACCCCATTTATGCTCAACCTTAGGTCACCAATGAGTTTTCAAGAAAACAGGTTAATGCAGACCTTTGCAGCTTCTTTTTTTTTCAATGGTTGCCAATAACCAATTTACGGTCCATGATTAACCTTAAAGTAAAAATCTAGGCAATATGCTTGCAATAGCACAGACATTGTTCAGAAACTATTGCTGAACATCACAAATTAATTGGAAAATCATTTGCATCTTGTTTTACTTTTCAGCAAATTAAACCTTCTCTCCCCAAACCTGTTACTTGGGAACCACTCAGGGAAATCTGGAGGTGTCTTGCAATGTAAAGTGTATATAACAAAGTCAAAAAATATGAACGCCTCATCCTGATCCCCCCCCAAAGTTTTGTTACTTGCTAATATTTATAAAGGTTACTGGCATCAGTCTTTGCTCCTCTGATGAATCTAATCAGTCTGAGATCTTCCTGGATTGGGGTATTTCACCCAACTGGCTTGAGAAGAATCAGAATGATAAAGTTTACAAAGTGATTCAGGAAATACAATGCAATAAATCAATTCTCTAACTACTATTATGGGAAAAGAAAATATTTCATGTAGTAAGGCCGAATGAATGAATTCAGAATGGATTCAGAAATAAAGCTGATAAAAGAAATCTACAATACATTTCTTTATCATATAATTCCATTTGTAACAGCTTTTTGTCTTGATAAAAAATAAGATTTAATGCAGACTATTAAGTTGTCACCTGTAAGAGAAATACCAGTTTAGTCCTTTCTGCAATAGTGCCACAAATTTTGTTCTGATTATAAATATTTTGCTGCCTGTAAAGAGTTGTTCTGGAGCCACGTGGCTCCTTTTGAAACACATGTGAACCCTGACTATGTTTTAAATGAAATGAATCTACAGCATCCAACACAGTCTATCTAAAAGCAGGGATGCAAGAGCCTAGATGTCCTCTGTATTGACAGAAATGCTTGTTTATATAACAGAAGTGTCTTTTTATGACTAACTGTTGCCTTGGAAACCACTACTAAAAATGAAAGTTTTGTCTCCAAAGGCAAAACCCACATAGTACTCAATTATCCCAAAGTTTGCCTTATCTTTTCCTGATCAATCTGGAACACAAAGATTTGCGTCAAACGTTCCTGGCTTTTAATTCCTCCTTCCTATTCTAAAATGAAAGCTTGCTGTAAATATTTTGATTCCAGGTAACAAACAGGAATTAATATTTTATTTACTAAAAACCCTCTCATCAAAGACATATTTACATCCTTTGTCTCAATAGGCTGGAAGACAAAAAAACACCACATTCACACAATAATTGACCACTGCATCACAGATCTACAGGTCTATTTTTGGTTTACAGTGTATTGTAGATAATTTCCAAAGAAAACAACAAATTGTACCATTCAGTTTTTGACACCAGGACTAAGACAAAAAGGGGAAGACAAAAGAATCAGTTTCCTCTGAGCACTGACAGTGCTGTGCTGGGAGATGTGAGGCTAAAAATACCACTATTCAATATGCAGACCCACTCCATGGGTTTCTTGCAGTTACAGGTACTGTTATCAATAAAAATCTCTGTGGAGAGGAAACATGAATTCTAAAAGCACCAGAATCTTTGAGAGAAGAGAGGGTTTAACCTTCACATGTTGAAAACACGGTATGGAACTAAAGAGATGCTGTAAAATCCTCTGGTAATGCACATGGCCTGCTGTTGGGAAGATGTTCATGAGGGGTAAAAAGGTCAGAGCCAAAATGATGGGCAGTGAGAGCTCCAAGAGGATTTGGCACCCAATGTGAGCTTCTAATCCACGTTTCTGTTACCATGAAAGCCTTCCCTGAGTCCTCCACAGCCATTGTGACAAATCTTTCCTTCTTTGTGTCCCCACCCAACTTTGGTCAGAGCTGTGCTGAGTCCTTTTGAAAACTGGCAGGGCTTTTGACCTCCTGCTGAGTGTTCCTACAGAGAAATCTGCTGGACTTGCTGGAGGGGAACAAGACCCTGAGGATGGAGCCCATGGAAGGCAAGAGCATCCCAGAGAAAGCTGGCTATCCCCAGCTCATGCAGAGTGAGTGTAACACAGAACATGGAACATGCAGCTGTCAGTCTGCCCTCAGAACTCCCCAGGGACCAGAGGTGACAGAAAGAACTGGGCAGGCTCTGCCACAGTGACTGAAACAGTCAGTGTGTGTGAGGAGCCACTTGCAAGGACAGGAAAGCTGCAGTTGAAGGAATAAATGATTTGAAATGCTTTTCGTTTCCCTTATACCTGTCTCTGTCGCTTTGAATTCTTCCCATTTACAAATTTTTAGTTCATGTCATAATGGTACACACCATTTTCCCACCTAAGTTTCAATGCTTTTTCATCTTCTTTGGGGGGGTTCAGGGTTGAAACAGACTCACCTTGGAGGCCTGGCTGGCACAGGGATCTGCCACTGGCCATCAGCATCTGTGAAACCCCTCCTGTGGATGCTCTAGGTACCTGCTCAGCAGCATTTGGTAGTGCAGCACCTGGCTGCAGCCTTGGCAGGTTGGAGCAGTGGCTCTGAGCACTTCTGAGTTCTGCACCTACAACAGCCTCATGTTACACAGCTGGGTGTGTGAACTGACAGGAAAACAGGGAGCATTTCAACACAGCCTGTTCTATGTTTCAAGGAAGTCCTTCAGCACAGATAAGGAAGAAAGGAATATGTCTTGTTTTTTTCCACAACGTAGGACCTCCTAAAAGCAGCTCTAGCCATGATGAAGAGGCGAGGCACTAACTACTCTGTAAAACTAATTGTTCTGTGGCAGTATCCAGCAGAAAATTAGAGGATAAATAATAGCTGAAAGCCTCTGATTATAATTTGGTGTCTTTCCTGAGCCTCCCTGGGAGAGGAGGGGCTGCCTGGCCATTCCCAGTGCCTGTCCCCAGCTGAGCCCATGAGCCTGGGCTCAGAGCTGAGACTGTCACTGGACTCCTGTCACTGGGGCACTTGGTGCCAGCTCAGCTCCCCACATGGGCAATCAGTGAGGATCAGCCCTCATGTTAAGCTGCAGCAGTGTTTCTTTTCCCTTTCAAGCCTCATACAAGCAAAACAGGTTTTGAGAACCAAATGAAGGAAATCTCTGGTATAAAATAAAATCTGGGGTCTTTTTTTTCCCCAGCTTGCATATTAAAACCAATAGAAAACTTTGCAAACTGACTTGTTTTCCTCTAAGTCAGCTTGCAGTTCTGCATAGAACTTCTATGAAATGGAAGTTGCAGCAAAATTATCAGAGCACCTCTATTTAGGCCTAAATGAAAAGTAAATATCTATTCTACATATATAAATATATAAGATCTATAATCCCATTACAATATCTGCATTGAATTCAGTAGATGCACACCAATACTTCCTGCAGTACAGAGAAATTAGATGAGTTCCTTATTTTGGCCATACATCACTTTTAAAGTGAAACAGAAAAAAAAAAGGCTGAAATAAATTATTTAATGTTCATTTATCTTCTCTATTACAATTCTGTCACTGTGCCCTATCATGGGAATAAACAAATTCTGCACATTTTGTGAGAGTAGTAATGAGAAAGCGCTCTGCCTCCAAAACAGTTTTAGTTTAAATGATAGATATGAAAGTTACTAAAAAACCAGCTTGTAATTAGCTGTTGTGATAATAATTGGAACTGAAATGTAATTTGGTATCAGGAAAAAATGGTGTATTGGGACTTGTCATTTGAACAAACTTCTTCATGTTCAAAAATTTTTCACTTCACTGGAACCCCCTTACAGCACCACAAACCAAAAACCCCACCACAACTCCCCTCACCCAAATCCCATTTGCCATTGTAACAGTTTATTTTCATTACATAAGGAATTAAGTATTAATAAACTGAGACCAAAACCATGCAAGGAAGGTCCTACATGCTCTGCTAGAAAGTAAACTTCAGTGAAATAAAATTAAAATTCTAATTTATGAATGCAAGGCTTGACAGCATGCTTCCAACAGTGAAGCTGGTAAGATTCTCTCCTCTCCCATCTCTCTCTTTTACAAATATATCCTTATAAATGAACACAAATTGGCAGAAGAGGAAACAACATGGGAAAAGACCCTCCACAGCCAACAAAACCTCAAAGAAGAATGAGAAAGGTCTCCCACTTATACTTGCACATTTTCTTAAAACAAACTTTTGCCAAAATTTATTACACATCCCTTAGCCAAAAATCAAAACAACTTCCCTTAGCACTGCCAGTGTGTTTACTGAATCACATGGCTGAGAAGGGAACAAAGCCAATTCCAACTGCTCTTCCTATGGCACACACAAATCTGAAACTGGAATAAAAGATGCACCAGGCAATCAGCTGTTCAAATTAGATAAGAGAACTCACACTTGTGGTGTAGGCGGCTTCGGGGTCATCCTCCAGCACCCGTGACAAGCCAAAATCTGAGACTTTGCACATGAGGTTGCTGTTGACCAGGATGTTCCGCGCTGCCAGGTCCCGGTGCACGTAGCCCATGTCCGACAGGTACTTCATGCCAGAGGCAATCCCCCGCAGCATTCCAACCAGCTGGATCACTGTGAAGTGCCCATCGTGCTTCTGCAAGGCAAGAAACAACACAGCTAGTTCCCATTTATTTCATTCCAGTGATATCAACCACAGCTCTTATTTAAAATACTTCTGTCACCCATCCAGCAAAGCTGCCCACTTACAAGATTGTTTTTCCAAGGACTTAAGTTGCTTGGCAGTGTATCCCATCATATCTCTCATTGTGCAGCTTATCCCCCCTTCCTCCACATTTTCACACATTTCACAATCTTCCTACTGACAAGATTTAATTGCTTTCATACTTGGTTACCATGAAGATATTCCCCCAACAATATTTTTAGTACAAGAACAAGAAAGGACACAAGACTCTTCACTGATTATTCCATGGCCTCAGGAAACAAAGAAGCCTCTTTTTATTGTCTCAGCTTTGATTGTATGCATTGAGGTACTGCTGTTAATGTTAAGAATAATTCGAATATTGTTACCATATTACTGTTTGTAAACCCCTTACTTACCTTGTACCCCTGTCCCAGGTTTACTTACCTTGTACCCCTGTCCCAGGTTTACTTACCTTGTACCCCTGTCCCAGGTTTACTTACCTTGTACCCCTGTCCCAGGTTTACTTACCTTGTACCCCTGTCCCAGGTTTACTTACCTTGTACCCCTGTCCCAGGTTTACTTACCTTGTACCCCTGTCCCAAGTTGCTGTACCCTGTGTTTCTTGTTCCGTGTTCAGCCAGGCCCTGCCCCCTCTCCCAAGTTGCTGTACCCTGTGTTTCTTGTTCCGTGTTCAGCCAGGCCCTGCCCCCACTGCTCCTAGACTCCCACATGGCAACATTGTACCCCTGCCCCAAGTTGCTGTACATTGTTCAGTTGGGCCCTGAGGAGGAGGATGACATAAGGACTTTCATGTAAACGAGAGAGAGACCAGAGACTCATGGGACGCACCCAGACTGGAAAAAACCCCGAGACAACGAGCCACACAAAAGGGAAGGAATAAAACCAGTACCATCTAACAAGGAAGACCCAGAGGAGTCCCCTGACTTCCCTCCAGAGGCCGACATAACCACGAGGGGACTCGACTGGGATGACACCCTAGGCTACGAGGCCAAGAGAACGAGTCTTCCCGGGGACTCCCGTGAGGAAGGAAGGCCCAGCTCTGCCCTAGTGACAAAGCTGCACGGATCCTCCTCTTCTGCGGTGTCCAAGTGGGAGCAGTGGCGGTGTGCGCGACCCCTCGGGCCCCCACCCCAGAGCTGTCCTGTTTAATAAAGGCCTTTTTAAAAGGAGCTGGTCTCCTGGCCCGTTTATCACAGTTAACTCACTTTTATGGTATTTTTTGGAAAAGAGTTTGTTTGTTAAAAAAAAAAAAATCCCAAAATAACCTGTCAAAAGTTTGGGGCTTTAGTTCATACTGCTCGTGCACCTAACACCTACTTTCTGAACACTAGATTAAGAAGAAGATTTGGGGTGGAATTCAGGGGTCATGTAGCTTTGCAAAAATCTTCCTGGCTGATTAAGGTTAAGCTCAGACCCACGAATGCATTAAACTGCTCAACACCTTCTGAAATCTATTGGAGTTGAACATGTAAATAAGAGTTATGCCATTAAATGTACCTTCCCATCTGGGCAGCCTTGTTGGGCCTCAGTTTCTCCATCTGCAGCATCCAAGTTCACACTTCTTTATGTCCTGCATCAAACAGCTCCTGAATTATGGCAGTGGGGAGCTGCACAGGAATGTGATTGCAGGCTCTTTGCCTTATTCAGGCCTGCCCTATCTACCATTCACAGCAGACTGCTTGCAGGAGTATTTTTGTGACCTCAACTGGCAGACATTTAGCTTCTCATGGATTATTCAGTGACCCAGGATTTTTATGTTAGCAGGAACAGCCAAACAAAAACAACTCCTGCAAACAAGTTAACTTTTCATTTTCTCTTTCAACACTTTTAGCACTGGGTTAGAGACAAGTTCTGATCAGCATTCAGGACACTTCTATTGCTTAGCTCATGCATTTAAGCAAGATGATTTTTGCAGGGGAGAAGCTTACAGGAAGTTCAGCAAACGCATTAGATTCAGCAAAGCAACAGGCTGAACTATGTTTAGCTTTATCCCTGGTCAGTATTTCAGCATTCCCATAATGATTCAATGATTTGGGGCCTATATCCAGCTAGTCAGGATATGAACATTTAAAGACTATGACAAAAATCAGAAAGAAAATGGTAAAAGGAAGATACCAACACACCTTGTCAGCTAGACTACCTCACTGTCTTACTCTACTTCTCAGCAACACTTGTATTTAAGAGGCCAAGCACCACAGCCACCTCCCAAGAAAGCACATTTAATGAGGCTTCTTTGAAAACAGCTATTTACAACTGATTTAGAACAATTTCTTCCCCTTGAATGTGTCAGTGCCTTATGTCAGGACAATAAAGCTTTTCTGTCTCTAAAATCTCCACACCCAAGTGGAGGCAGCTCTGCCCAAGCCACACTCTGCTTGTCACCATCAAGGCCACCTATGAGCAGCTGGCTCTGAAGGGGACACTCAGGTGAGGACCAAGACACGACTTTAATGAGTCCCAAACCACCAGTCAGAGAGGTTTTAAATAAACTCATTCCATCCAGCAGTTAAGCAAAGACAGACAAAAGATTATATTCTTAACTACTTGAAGCTGCTTCCTGTAAAGGAGGGACAGGAATTCTGGCCAATATTTTTGTATTGAGGCCACATAGGATTTCTGGGTTTGCCTTTATTTACTAATTCTAATTGTTCAATTGATTAAAAAATTACGAAGCTGGCTGCCAACAGTTAATATTCTTCACACTTACCATGTACGGATTACATTTTTCAGCTATTCAGCTAAATTCAGTAGAATTAAGATTTGGAACAAAGTGCCAGCACCTGATTTATTGCAAAATGACCATTCAAGCCCTTCTCTACCCCCACAAAAAAGCACCAAAATTACCAACCCCTCAAACCTCTAGATTTTACCTCTTCCTAATCCGCCTTAACAGCTCAATTTTTTCAACAAACCTCAGAGTCATCTGTAGCACCTCCCTTAACCTTTTCTCGTCTTGGATTGCAAGCATTCATTCCTTCCTTTTTTAATTTCTGCTCTTTCAAATCTAGACCATGCTTGGCTGGTTTTTCATAAAACATAACCTTTTGTCTGCTCTTTCCAAGTCTCAATACTTGCCTTACCAGGACAGCTGTAATGCCTGAGTTTAAAACAATCTCATGCTTTTGCCATTCTCTCTGTCCTTCTTTCAAGTTTTTTTTTTGGGCTTCTGCCTCGACATAAGAATTTAAAGCTTCTTATCTTCACTATTAAAGAAATGACAGACCTGCTAATGTACCAGCTGCAATTTTATTCCACTCTCCTTCTCCCTCTGTATATTTCTCAGAATCTTCTACAGCATCTGTTCTGCTCTCTCTTTTCTCATGTTTGGTTTTATATTTTTTCACTGCCAGCCTTGCAGTTGGACCAACTACATTTTTACTGTCAGCAGAACAGTTTTTCTCAATCAAGTCTCTTTGTAATCATTTCTGCATCATTTTCCATGCCAGCTGTATCCCCTTACAATCTATAAATTGTTATTTTTCAATACATCAATTTTTTTTTTTTGATCTAAGCTGATCAGGATACGGACTGTGAGCTATATTTAACCTTTGGAAAGTTCAGCTAGGTTGATGAAATTTTAGCAGGTAGAATCTGGCCTCATATTTTCAGCATTTTTTTAGCCCCCAGGTACAATCCTTTGGCAACTTTCCACTCCCTTGTTTCATTCACTTGGCATACAGGGAAATAAAACACTTATCTGACTGATAGGATGGTTGTTACCCAGGGCTTTATTCTGATTCCTATAGCTTGGATTTGAAATATGTTTTTGATAGGATTCCCACTGGGCTGTTAAGGGTGTTAATCAATACTGGCAGCAATTCAGACCTCAGTGGACTCACCACATTTACCCTATCATTCCATTAAATTTTAATCAAGCCTTGATGGCTTTGCTAAATAAACTTTTCTCAACAGCTGGGTATAGAGGCAGTATCTGAGTAGTTGTTCTTGCATTTATGCAGCCTGTACAGATGCCCTGAACAATGATTTTTATTCAGCTACAGTTTACTTTTGAGAACCTTATGTAAGTGAAATATTCTCCTTGTGTTACAGACTTTTCATGAACACTAACACATAATGAGCTGCTGAAGAGGTTCAGTAACTCTAGAGGATGAAGGAGGATATCCAGAGTTTCTCTCATTGCCTTTTGCCCTCCAGTTTTCAGCTCCAGTGCCCAGTTCAGTGCTTTTCAACAAGCCCATGGAATTTTTGTTCTTCAGAAGGTTTTTTCCATTTCACTCCCCAGTAACCTTTTGGAGGCATGGCCATTGGATTTTTCTGTATTTCTTCTGGAGTTCCATTTATTCCAAAACCCACTTATTTATTTGCCAGGTGATTCAGAACACTTCTAGGCCTTTATCTTCTGTGCAGGTCTCAAAATTTTCCTGCAGATTATTTAGATCTCATTTTAGATGGATAACAGAACTAAAAATGGTGTGTTTGTGTCTAACTTAGATCATATTCACCACTGACAGTTCCTAATGGTCACTGGGTGAAAGATGCAGGTTTTGCTATGCATTTATTGTCACAGCTTTACTGTGCAAAGTAAATGGTAGAACTTTGTCAAGTTAAATCTCCCAAAATTCAAGTTGAAGCTTGGTATTTCTTGGAAGTGTAACTCATGCTTCAAACTAGCACGTGAATCACACTGACGTTTATATTTTTGCTACTAAATGGGGTCAGCTGATAACTTCTTCTTCATTCAACTGTTGACAGAGTTCCATGCAGTCTTGATTATTATTAATAGATTCCATTTAATTCAATTTAATATAATTACTTTAATTTATTTTGTATGCTAATGAGTGATCCTACTCAGAGTGCAGAACAGCCCTACCCCATACTTCTTCCCATCCAAATTCCATTCCCTCCACACAGGATGTAGCCAATGCAGCAGAAATTTCATGAAGACCGTATTTTTCTGGCTGCTCACCAGGATCTCATGTGAGAGAGTTTTAAAGCCTTCCTGAAGCTAAAGTTTACAAGATCAGCTGCTTCTCCCACAGCCACAAGGCCTGAGCCCTGCTACAAAAGGAAACCAGATCTGTTTGACGGACTTAGTTCTTGACAAATCCGTGTTGGCTCGCACTTATCTCACAGTTATCTTTAAGATGCTTACACTTGGTTTGATAATTTGTTTCAGAAATCTTACAGCAGTTGACATTAAGCTGATTGGCCTGTAATTTCTTGGCTTCTTTTTTCCTCTCTTTCAAAAGACATTCAAAATACCTTCACTTAAAAGACACTGGCTCTGTTCTGATCTTCTGATTTCTCATTCTCGACAAATTCACAAAGAGCACACTGAGAGAGTCCACATTACCTTTCAAATTCTTTTTGCCTTCAAATACAAGACAGTTTGTAAACAATTTCTTGCTGCTTGCTACTAAGAATATCTATGGTATTAAATGTCTAAGCAACAATATCTACATTATTAAAAATGCCCGGCATTTCTAAATGAACTTCTCACAGCAGCATTTACATGATCTTTACAGCATCATGTAAAAATGATGTTTTACACATCATTTAGGAGGATAAAACATTGCTTGAGAACAAATGCTGGCTCTGTAGCATCAGTGACAGATTCTCAGTGAAATCTTGGATCACTTAAATACGTGCTGCTTACAATTTCATTGTTAAGGGAATGCATTCTTTCAAATTCACTTTCTAATTGCACAATCTGATTTTGATTTAAAAAAAAAAATAAATTGGTATCAGCAGTTTCCAGGTTTCCAGTGCATGTTTGCTTTTTTACAGACTGATTTTTGAAAGCAAAATCCCACCTTTATCCTGCCAGGAAAGGAACATGCCTCTAATAAATTGAAGTGCACATGAATGCTGCATGGGAAAGCAAAAGAGGGAATATTAGTTATGAGCTCCAAAGATGCTGCTTCTCTGAATGCAGATAAATAATAGCAGGAACCATTAAACTTAGAAAAGGCCACCTGGATTCTCTTCTCCACAGCTTAGTCTGTCTAGTGAGGCCATGTTAGATGGATCTACAACACACATTTTACAACACTGTGCTGCAGAATCTGCTGCAAGTGTTCATTTTTGTCTTCTCTCCTTTTCCCCCAAACTTGCTAAATGTGTCTGCCTCAGCATCTAAACTGTAGCTGAAAAATGGATGAGTGTGATGGCAAAACTGCTCTGAGAATAACTTCATAACGATTACTCCAAGAAAGAGGAATATATCACAATATTTTCTCCATCTAGTAACACTTATCTTAGCCTCTGCTAGGCCAGCCTGGAGGGATTAAAACTTGAAGCTGAATTCCAGGGTTTCATTTGCTGTACAATCTGCTGCAGTTGGTGCTGTAAGGCAATTAAGTATATTTCTTATAGACCCTTTGAAAGAAAAAAAGTATGTGTGGCAGCCTTTTCACTTACTATGCTTGCCTGTATATAAATCTAACGTTTTTCCACAAGTATTTTAATTTTCTGAAGTGAATGGAAATACATCAACGCCAGCTTTTGGGTAGGAAGAGGAGAATTACAACAGCAAATAACAATAAAGAAAGCAAGGTGATGCAGCGATTACCCCAGGTAAATGCATCCCTCCCTTTTACAGCTCTGAGATTTGCAAAACTGGGGAAGACTGGAGCATCTTCCAAACCTAAATATCTCTGCCTATTCAGCACACCTTGGACACTGAGCTGGAACAAACCTCTGGTAGCCTGAAGCTGCAGAATAGTACTGAAAGAAGTTCAGTATATAAGAAGTTCAGTTTATTTTTCAGGTGATTTAATGTTGATTTCAGTTGATTTTGGTTGATTTAATGTGATTCTGTGTAGCCAAACACAGACCTCCTCCAAAAGGCAGCTTCCAGACCTGTTCTTTTCCTGTGTTTAAATCCTGATGCACGAGGAGGTGAGCACAGACCACAGCCAGCACAGAGCTCTCCAGGGATCATTCTTCCAAAGAAGCCACCTCACCTCCTAATCACCCTGTTCCTCTCAATGTGATGCTAAATCCAATTATTTTAGCCAAGAATGACCCCTTGGATGGAGCTGTGAAAACAAAATGGAGCAGATGAGATTTTAATCTGAACAGCCCCATCTGTGAATCTGTGGGCTGAGTGGGGGACAGTGTGTTGGGGTAAAAGATCCAGCCTCGGGAAAAGGACTTTTATAGGAATAATTGCAATCATCTCATAGACTTGGGTCCAACAGACATCTCCAACCCACAGCAGGGCAAACCACCAAACAGCTTGCTGAAAAGGCTTTCTTGGTTTTCAGCTGTTTTTCTCTAGCTTGTGGTTGTTATGCATCTCTCCCCGGTGTCTTTTTTTTGTTGTCTCTTGTGCAGCCTGCATCCACAAGCCCAATCAAACACATCTGATTGCAGCTACCCTGTTTAATCACTAACATCTTTCTATCAATACAGAGAGCTGCCCTTTCAACCCTTCTTGCCTTTATTGTTTGCCTCATATGCCTGCAGAATAAGTGATTGCTGAGATCTCCATGACACGGGCAGGTGACTAAAATGTAACAACAATGTGTCCCATCCAAAGTCTGTGTGAAGCTGCTAACAGGAAATTTTACCTGGGTCTCCTCAATTCCCAAGGGCTAGCCACTTTCTTTCCAAGCACAGACTTCCTCTGCCTGGAATCTGTTGGTGTAATACTGGAAGAGTCTTCTAGCCCCTGAGGAAGTACTTAGCTAGAAACCCACATCCTTTTTCAGAGAAATCTCTCCAAGTCTTACCAGAAATGAAGCCACAAGAACTTCATTTCTGGTCAGACAACTGCCTCATTAATGGAGAATTTCAGGTATATTTTTGTGGGGTGATTAACCTACATGTCTCAATCTTATACGATAAAAAACTCCCAAACAATACTACAAAAAACCAAGTTTCATCTTTTCTAAATGAGTTTTATATAATTGCAGAAATAATGCAGTATTTCTGAGGAAAATTCAGTGTCAAATGTATCCAGCAATTTAGGATGTCTGATGATGCACAATCACTGAAATTAATTACCATCATCTTACAAAATTGGTTCTAATTAGCTGATGCCTTCCCACTAGAGTATCTCTGAAGCAGTTTCGTATTGCAAGTCCGTGCCAATGTTTTTTACCCAAAACCTCAAAGTTAGCAGCCGGCATACAGGATACTCTGTGGGGTGGGGAAGACATAATTCAGCTGAGCTTGCTGTTAAATCCATACAAATAACAGAAAGTGGACACTGCTGTCTGTAAAGTGAGGAAGTGAAGGCTATTTAGATTTTAGAGGTGAGAGTTTAGAGGGTGGGGGGGAGGGTTCTGATTCAGGTGGCACAACCTGGATGAAAGCAAATATCCCACCAGGGATCTGAGGAGGGAGATGACAAATGGAATTCTTCCTCTGGAATACCCTCACATGGTTCACCACAGAATCTCCCTTTGAATTTTTAAGACTGACCCATTTTTGCAGGTTTTTGGAGAAAGACAGATGGAGGGATGTGCTGGGGAATTTTTGCTGGTTGTGGTACATGGGGAAATATTTCTTATGGTGAGAAATGGACTTTTTTCTCCTCTGTGTGAAAACACTTTGCACTGGAACAATTGATTCCTTTAAATAATAAGAAAGACAGACTATGTGATAAGCCCTTCCAAATCCCACAACATTTGTTATAGTCACTGAACGCCTTTCATTAGGATTGCTGAAGATAAAGCCTCTCTGCTTCTTTGTATCTTCACAAAAGCTTTTAAAAATGTGGACTTATATCTGCAGGAAACAACTATTATTAATGAAGCAGCTGGATTTCTTTTAAAGTAGGTTACTTTGCAGCCATTTGCTCTGCTAATTATAAACAGAAATGCTGACATATATCTACAGTGCTTTGGGATGTTGAATATTATCTAAAGTACATTTAAAAAGCATTTTAGAAGAATAACCCATATCTGATGTGTGAATTAAAATAATATACATGAAAAACAGCTGCAGAAATTATTAGCTCACATTTCCCCCCAGCAGTTCTGCTTCCAAATATATCCAATGCAATGTGAGAAGCGTTGCTCCACAGTAACATCATAATTCTGCTGATGCCAGTTTCTATTAAAGTATCCTAATAAATAGTAACGGCTCTGATACATGAATGCATGTGAAATAAACCTGGAATATAGATACCAGAGCAGTTCAGAGAAAGGTAATTCTCTCTCAATTATTTCAGGACTTGGTTCTGTTCTCTTCTATGAAATTACACACACACACATGCACAGAACAATGTTTCGGACCCAGACAAATCTTCCTGAGGCACTACTGAAAAATTACAGAGCAGGGCAGCTGCAGGTACTCAGAACAGGAGCAATTCCTGTGCTGCAGATGGAGAGAGAGAAGAGCCAGAAAGGAAAGGGGAATAATTTGTAAAAACTAAACATCCAAGACATGGATGAGATCGAATGCTGCATAAAAATAACTTGATTTTGAGAAATCAGCAAATTCTCATGGGAAACTGCTGGTATGTTTCTGACAACATGACAGATGTCTGTCATGTGTCTTGACAATGGAAAATAAAAAAATTATTTGGGAGAGTTGATGAGGACAACAAAGAAATGTTGGAGAAAAATTACTATGGAATAATCAAAACCAAAAGGTAAAGAGAATCAGGGTCTAGAGGTATCTGTGACAATGGCTCTGCTGTCCTCTCAGGGCTGTATCCCTTGCTCCAAATGCTCTTCTCTTGTGGGTCCCCTCTTCTCAAAAATACTGCCTGCATGACTTTCTCCCCTCTCATGTAAATCTTTCTGAAGTGTTGGCTGCTTTCCCCTCCTGCTTATTCACTTTTTTTATCCAACCAGTTCCTTCTTCCTGCTACCAAAGAAGAGCCTTCAGTCACCATCACCACATTTTCACACCAGTATTTCCACAGCTCCCTGTAGAATGTCTCTCCTTTGGGATACCCTTTCTAACAAGTTCCCAAACCCACAGCCCCTGACTTCCCACAAGCCCAGATTTACCATTCTGCAGGATGGGAACGGGAAGGCAGTGGGGCTACTAAGGGCTGGTGTTTATTTTTAAAGACAAATCTGAAATACTTGACATTAAGAATATTCACAGAGGGTCTTAGGTCAGTGGGTTTCTGGAGCATTTCCAGGGGTTCTGTTAAAAAAAGAGACTATTTTAGGATAAGTTTAGCTCACAGAGGGGGATCAACCTTTCATATTTGCTTTTCTAAAAAGAATGGAATACAATTTTGCCAGCATGTTACTCAAATTTTCTGTAGCCCTTCTTTAATGTTTGCTAAGGACCTTTGGGGGTTAATTAATGCCAGGACATTTCACCCGTGAACTGTTTTCTAATTCAATTTGTTAAATGCAAGTAGCCATAAATATTATAAATCAATTACGGGGTATATTCTACGCTTCACCAACCAAAAAAATCATAACAGAGTATTTTTGAAGGTGATTGAGAAAAATGAACCACTTCCATAAGGCCAGGCATTTATGCTTCAATTTATCTTTTCTTTCACAAAAACACAATTTGAAATACATTTTGCTAAATACAGGAACTACTTTTGTAGAAGAAATCAATTATATTCTGAAGTTTAAATCTTCCTTTTTTTCTAGCCGTGCTCTAATGTATTACTGTACGTCAGAAATGTACCCCGGGGAACAGGCTTCTATTCTTCACTAAAAATCCATGAATAACATTATGTAGAAATTAATTCGTGATAAATGATTTAAAATCTTAACCTAGAATGGTTTCTGATTCAAATGTCATCAGAAAATGGCACCTCACCCGCAGGAAGGAGTCAAGGGATCCGTTCTCCATGTATTCAACTACAATCATTACTGGTCTGCCTGCAAAACAGCAAAAAGACACATTAGGATTATGGACATATTATGGGGCTTTTACAATTCTAGCTGTTCTGCAGAGGTTATTCACAGGAGCTGAATATAAAAAATATTTCCAAATTTCTCACTTATATCACAAACACAATTCCCTGTGTTACTCCCTAAGAATTATTTTCTGTACCTTTTTTTTAATTTTTTTTTTTTTAATGTTTTTGGGTTCTTACTGGTCTTACTGGTTTAGCTGAAGGCACATCATTCACTTTGGTGTATTCTCCTTTAAAAATGATCAAAGAAGAGCCTGCTATCTCCACATAGCACAACTTGCCATGTAATATTTTGGAATGTTATCTGAATTAAGGCAAAATCCAAATATTCATGAGCCATGTCCAAGGAATTACAAACTGAGAGTCATAATTTTCCTCTCAAAGAAAAATATCTCAGTTACTTAGGAGCACAGGACACAGATAGAATGGGGTCTCACAAAAAAAGCTCTCCTAGACCTAGATGTGTGCACTGGGTGTGCATAATCCAGCAAAACTCTGAATTCATATGTTTGTAAATACCTAAACACAGTGTTACCCAAATCAAGGTTCTGCTCAACCAGCACAGTCCCAGGGTGGTACCATATCCAAACTGAAGCAGAACAAGACACTGTATTTATTTCTTGAAAGGGTATCCAAATCAGAAGATACACTTTTGAAGCATATATTTAACTTAAACACCACCTCACTGCTGGTAACCTTTAAAAAACACCCCTGTACAAGTGCTTGATAGGAGAGGGGCAATCAGGCTGCACAGCAATTCTTATGATTACTAATATCACAGAGCAGCTATTCTATACAAAAAAAATGAATGAAGAAGAATCTTAGTAAGATTAGGAAAGTGAAAAGTCTTAAAATGGCACTTTTCTTTTCCTGGGAATGCTCATCTCTTTTGGGGTTTGTGGGAAACCAGAGCTATGCCAAGTGCTGACACTGTGAGTCCCCCATTTCACTTCCCCAGTTCCACACTAGCTGGGACAGTATTTTTCAAGCCCAAAAGAAGACTCTTTCATCACTTTTTTTTTTCATCTCCTGCTCAAATTATGTTTGTGATTTTTTTGGATGAGGGGATGGGGAAACAAGCACAGTGCTCGGGCTGATAAAGCATAGAAGGACATTTTGATCCAGCACAATTGTGCATTTCTGTTCAGTTTGTTTAATAGTGGAAGTGTTTATTTAACTGTCCACAAGGTACAACAGGCCACAGACTGGTATTTCTCCTGAGCTGTTACAGTTAACCTTCAATCTAAAAAAAGTGAATGATTCATTTCTGTGTTTGCCAGACAAATGCAGAGTTTTGGCTTCCTGGTGGTGCCCATTCTGCTTAGTCTGGTCTTTCTGCAGGTCCTATCATATTGCTCATTTCCTCTAATAATATTTGTGGTTTTTTCTGTATTGACTCTCATGTTCACATCTTCAATGAATAAAATATTTCATAGTGTTGTCACAATACTACATTTTTTATTTTTTTTTTTTGTGTGTGAAAATTCCCAGATGCCTTGATAGTCTTTTTGGACAGCCCTTGGAAGTGTGAAGAATAACCAGTTTCTTTCTTTTTAACTGAATATTTAGACTCAGCTGCTGATGGGCATCTGCCACCAAATCAATTATATTCATCTGCACCCATTCTTTATACCTTAGTTTTGCATTATAACCTGAAAAGATACATCACTTTTAAGCTCTTAGAGATCAGAGCATATTAAAAATTTGTGTTTCCTTTAGTTCAGTTTGCTCATGATGACTGGTTGTACAGCCCACTCTCTTTAGGGTTCCTTCTTTAGTCCCAAGCACATGAATGCCCCAGATTTCCTTACCTTTATCATTTCCTTACTGTCACAGGGCTGACACCTCCACATGAAAGGGAAATCCTATAATCTAGGAAATTAAACCAGCTGCAGCCTGGTGCTAGAAAATCTTACACTCTACAAAACCCTCTCGAGCAAGTAGTAATTTCTGAATTGATGCAGACAATAGCATTTCTCAATAAATAGGGGTGTGAAGCTGGCTTTCAGATGGCATATTTGGTCAGGTAGAAGTTACCCAGAAATTTCTCATTCTGGGTAAATCAACAACTAAAACACCTGTATGGAAAATCTGCATTTCAAAGGAAGGACAAATAGAGCTTTAAAACAGCACCCCTGATTTCCTGAGGGTAATCCTTTGGCACTCTACACTTTCCAGAAGCTGTAAGATTCTCTAGAGGCTCACAGACTCACATTACAGCTTTTATGCTCCTTAGATTCATATCCTTCAAACAAATTATTTTCATACTTGTTAAACAGAACTATTAATTCTTCTACATTCTCTCACAAAATATTCCTCCCTCCAAAAATAAACAAACCCACCTGTACTTCCTTTTGCTCAGACCCTATGCTCCTAGATTAAAGTAACTATGAAATACACTTAATATATAATTTCATCACATAATGTAAATTATAAAATATAATTCTATAATATAAAATAGGTTTCAATAATATTTATATATTAAATTATATAAACATATTCATATTTATTTAATTTGGATTACAATTATATTAATCTATATTTATTATATAAAATATACATTATAAAATATAAGATAGATTATAAAAATATACATATAGTTATATTTATTAAATTATTAATATAATTTAATTAATATATTATATTTATTATTATTTATAGGCACGTGTATGCTTTAACATAATTTTATATATATAAATTTTATATGCCTTAATCTGTATATTTTTGTAAAGAATCTTTCTGTAAAAAAGAGATTTTGATTTTTTTTTTCACTGGACAAGGAGGTTTTAAACCACTCAACTTGAATGACTTGAAATGACATGCCTTAACACAAAACCAGCTCTTCCAAGTGACAGCACAGGAATGGCATTAAATACACCAAAAAAAGCAGCATTTTCCTTCTAACAGGTTGCTGTATATCAGAAAATCAGCATATCATCAATAAATGTAGCCACTTATGCTGATAGCTTCCCACTGACTTAGTCTGTATCGCTTGCCACGCTACCTAAATTTCAAATGAAATTGAGGTGAGATTGTGTCAAGACACCACAATGTGTCATGACACCATGAAAATAAACCTGGATCCATCACTTGATTATCTGAAGCACAAATCTTTAATCTGGACACAAACCTAAATTCTCAAATAATCCGGTCTTTAGTGGCAGCACTTGATAAAAGCCACCTGATTTTGGCTGCAAGTTTAATTTATCCCTGGAGCTATTTAAGTATTCCAAGCCAGGCTGTGGCAGTAATTTTTAGCCAGCACAGTATTTGTCTTTGGAGCACCTGTGGATTAAAAATGTCCCAGCTGTTGTTAGGGTGGCCTGAAGATACAGTAAAAAACTCTGGTACACAGTTGAATCCAGTGGGAATGTTATTCTTTATGTTATCCTTTGTAAAGTAGTGCAATTTGAGTTCAGAAATGTATGTCTAGACCCCTGTACAAACACAAAACATTGCTTTAGTTTTAAAGAGGACTACAAAACTGACTTTAAAAATAATACTGGGAGATTTCTAAACTACTGTAGTGTCTGCATCTAAATAATTTTTTTAAAAAAAGCCCCATTACTTAGATTACAAAAATTCACATTGTTCTCATTGTACTTAAGAATTCTTCATCCTCAAAACAAGAACAGGAATGAATAAATGGGAGTGGAGCAGAGAAGTCTCCGAGACAGAGAAGCAATATTTGAAGATTTTATCAAGGGGTAGGCTAATGCAAAGCTGGAAGGCATTGAGTTATTCTCCTAGGATTGCTTACAGCACAAAGGATGGAGAATAAATAGGTTTAAGGACAAAGAGCAGGGGGATACAGATGGCAGTGAAGGCATTCCTGGGAGTGATAGTGACCTCCACAAATTTGGCTGCACCTCCTGGCATGGGAACACACCCAATATCCAGCCCAAAGAATTGCCCAGTTCAGGGGAGAGTTTCCACATGGATACAGGAACAGGTACAGGAAAAGGATCTGAAGAACCAAGTTAGTTTGACAGTCAAGAGCCACACAAGGAATGGGAAAAGGACACTGAAAAGGGCTGAGGGCTTGGAACAAAGGAGATGAAAACTGCGGGCATTGCTGGAGGAGAGCACACAGCTTCTTGTTTGAATTGGGGGAGGATGAAATAAAAATGTTTGAGATGGATTCAGTGATCAAATCAGTCAAACAAATCAGACTTTCAGCAGTTTTAGATGCTTAGCACTGCTGGAGTGGGGAGTACTGTGAGAAGACAGACTTTTTAAAGCAGAGGAATTTATAGAGTGCCCTGAGGCAATAGGTTTGAACCCCAAATACAGATTTTACACACTACACATATCACATTTATAATTTGCAGCACCTTATAACAGATGTATCATTCTACTACATAGCCAATGTAACAACATGAAATAATAACTGTATTTATACACAACACACACACTGGTATCATCCCCATATTCTCTGTTCTCAGATTTTTTGTGAAACCATAAATATTCCTGCCCAGACACATGTGGGATATTGTCTAAAGCATTTTTCCCTCCTTGCAGGTGGAGTAACTGTGTCTCTGGGAGATCCATTTCAGAGTTCCAGCACCTCAGAAAGCCACACTGAACACACAAGAGCAGTACTGGGCCTTGGCATGGGGCAGGGAAAGGACAGGAATTCAATTTATCACAACTGAGATGAATCCATAGAAGGTGCAGGGGCTGTTCACTGTTTTGAGACAACTCCCACCTCGTGCCAAGAGGCTGACTGCTTTTGACAACTTTCCCTAAGAAAATTCCTCACTGGAGTTTTCCCACTCAGCTGTACTTCAGTGCTACTCAAATAAAACCAGTGAAAATGACAAACAAACTGTATTGATGTCATGCTGCCTCAGAATATGCTGCAATTTTGTATTTTCCATTGATCAATCTGCTTGACATCTTTTTAATAAGCAGGAATGAAAAAAAAAAACCAAAGCAAAAAAAGCCATACATTGCAGAATAATGTAAAACACCGATTAAATCTGAAATTCACATTGTATATATTTTTAGTTCTGTATTTTTTTTTCACAACACAAGGTTTTGATAGCATGCAATTTAATTGAGTGCCAGAGTGATGAATAAGAAGGAGAATCTGAAATGTCATATCAATGACAAAATATTCAGCTTGTTGTCTCCTGTTGTCATTTTAAATAATGCAGCAAAGACTCCTTTAATGAATGTTTTATGTAAGATTAATCCTCCAAAAAGAACAGTTAGCACACGTTCTTTTTCTACAGACTTATAATAAAATCTCTAATACCAATTATGGGGATAGATTTGTTAACACAAACACATGATACCCATTCTTTCACTTAAATCAGCACAGGTTGGCACCTGTTCCCTGGTTCAATTTAGAAAATATCGCTCCACCACTTCTGCAGATCAGAATCCACGTGGCTCAGGAAATCACCTCCCTGTCAGGCATCTTTTCACTCCAGAGCCATGTCCTGCTGTTGGCTGCCCAGGGATTTATCTCCTGCTAAAGCCAGAGGGATCAGCCAGCCCCAAACACAGGGCTGAGCCTCCCCCAGCACCCAGAGCACTCCCAGGGAAAGGCAGGGAATGCCCTGGGAGCCACTCCTGGAGCTGACACCTGCTCCATGCACTGCCAAACCAGAGAGCCATGGCACTGCAGCTGCTTCTCTGCTGTCACAACTGAAAATGCCTTTTTCAGTGTGAAAGAATTAATTTCACTTAATAAAAAAACATTTTCCCGTAATACAAAACGGGTGAAAGAAAAAAGAAATGAAACTAAAGATTATGAACAAAAAAAAAAATTGACTAGAAATAATTCTGCCTCTTCTCATTTTTAGCTTTGCATTGTTAGCCCACATCAATTCACATGAAGCCAGTGTGAATTCTACTGCAAACCACCACACTTGAATTATTGACTCACATGACAGAAGGCCCCTGATGAAGACCTGCATCCAAGCAGCTTCAAAAAGAAGTCACAGTTCCAAACTCCTTTTTGAGAGTTTAGAAGCCAGAGTTTGCAAACTGGATGGGGTAACATATTTACATCTGGCTGCCACAGGAAATCACCTATTTATTTTGCTGCTAGAGCACTTTGGATTTTCTCATGCCTATATACCAAATATCATTAATCAAGTTAATATCATTAATAAACAAGTTAATAAACAAGTTAATGTCATTAAGTTAGTTTAGTCAGGGGAAGATACTTCTGCAAAATGAAATAATAACAATTCAAAACACAGGAATGACCATAAGATACTGTTTAAATGTTAGTAAGGTATGGCCACACAGCTATAACTGCTACCTGAGGCTTTACTGTATCCACACAATCTGAATCTGGATCCATAATCTGAAAATATTTCATAATATAAACCCATTCTCTGAGCTGTTTTTGTGTAATTATACATTAAATGCTTTTCCACTTACTACCCTGTGACCCACTGGCAAGAATTTGTGCCTGTGGGTGTGTTTTGGAAGGGAGGAAAAGTCTGTATGTATATTTATGAAATACCTTCTCAAACCTTCTGGCCCTCCCCTCGTGTTGCAGGCTGCAAGCGGCTCTCCTGGTTCCTCACAAAGGGAGAATGTGCTTTGGACAACAGAAATTTGAGCAGTCCTGCTGCTCCTGCAAACCCTAATCCACATCAATCCTCCAGTGTGCCTCCAGAAGATATTCTGGAAGATTTAGAGGGAAGGAAAGTGGAATTGTAAAGAGAAAGCAGCTATGTTGTTTCCATGATTCATTTTCTGATCCTTATCTTTCCATGAGAAAAGCAAGTGGAATGCAGGAGAGGGTAAAACCAGAAGAAATAGGTGTTTTTTGTCACTACTTGGGGGATGGGTAGGTGAGAGAGAAATAATGACTAAAATAATATTATAGAAATAGAAAAACTGGCACTTCTGCTTTAACACTGAAGCAAAGAGGAAAAAAAAATCACAACAGATAACACAATCTGTTCAGATTCATTGTAAGAGAGAGACTTTTGCCCAGTTGGATTAACCAAAACAATTCACCTCAGTTATTTTATAACTGAAATTCAGCATATTTCACTTAATCTAATGACATCTCACCCTGAAGCTCCTCAGAGCTCATACCAATCCACATCCTCCTGTGCAAAGAGCAAGGGATGCTCTCTGGTTCAGAATTAAACCACAGAGTCCAACTGCATCCATGATCCCTTGCCCTGCTGACCCCAGAGCACGTAAAGGAATTTAAACAATGTGAAATCTGTGCACTGGGGGCTTCTGCACTTCATACTCAGTCTGCCATGATTCATAACAAGTTCTTAGGGAACACAAGAAGCAAATCCTACTTAATCTCTGTTGTGAATTTACTTATTATCATAGGGGCATTATATTTAGAAGCTGTAGGCTACAATGTAAATTTGAAAAGGAGCAAAATAAAAAATAAAAAATTTAAAAAAATTTTAAAAAGCATACCTAAGGTTACAATGAAACAGGTTTTTGTGCTTTCATAAGGTATTATTTTGGTCCTATTCTTTTATTGTTTATTCAATATTATGCCTAATTGAGAAGTTTATAGGATTCTGACATGACTTTAGGATATCCTTTATGTATTTTTCCATTTACTATTTGAGCTGTTTTGCCTCATTTCCCTTTAGTCTACATAAAGATTAAACATCTGAGATACCACTGAGCTATAAGAAACTCATGATCCACCACTCTTCCTTTATGAGCAAGGCATCATTTCTCATGTGCTGATGTAGTGGAGGTTGCACATCAACACAAAAAAAAACCCACAAAGGAACCTTTGGTTGTAACGTGTGGACTGCAAAATCCAAAATTAAGAAAATAAAACATCACAAGTCAGGGCTCCCAGAAATACATGATGCCCTGGACCAAACATAGTGATATTTTTGTGATTTCCTAGGGTTTTTCATCATTTCTCTTTGAGAGTTTTTACCTTCAGAACATGAAGGCACACATTATCACGCTTCTCCCTCCAACTCTGACTCTGCCTGTGTGTCACAGACAGGTGATACGAGTCTGTACAGGATTGTCTAATCTTCACCAACTGCACAAGCCACCTAAAAAGGCTGTTCAGGCCTAAATACCACTGTGTAAAATTCAGATTTAGGAAGATTATTTCCCATACTCAGTATTTGGGCCTGGGAATGCTTACTCCAGCAAGTTGAATTTGGTAAAGGCACACTGGCTTCCTACCTAAAACAGACCAAAATTCTTTAAACATTGTTCAAGTTAGCTGTTTCTCCTGCCTCCCATCTCACAAAAATGAACTGGTTCTGATTATGCTTTTACATCCTGTGTTTTACCACTGGCAAAAAAGGGAATTTAGTTTTCCCTTACTCTTGAGACGAATAAAATCTGTGTGCATCTCATTTACAAATATACTTCTGTGTACATGTCAGGCTCCTCCTGCTCTCCTCTTCAGATCTTTCTGCTTCTGTTAGTAAGGAACAGCAATTTTCTTCAACTAACATTCTTCTAACAATAAATTCCACATTTTCTGTAGGCAGATTTAAAAAAATATGCAATAGTAGTGTATATTATGTAAAAATTACTACATATGTGAATACATTTTCCTGGGCTTCTAGGACTTAAATGTTTGGAATTGTTTACCAAGACCAACTGAGCATGAAATGAGACATTAATCAAGGGTGAAGAATGAAAACCTTCTTTTACCACATCCTACATCAGAGCTTAATCCCAGTTCCTGGTCGACCAGCACAAAATATGTTTCTTTCAGTATAAATGCTACTTGCTGCTCATCCTTATTTTGGTTCAGAAGTACTCTCTGCCTGCCTAATGGGAATGTCCATCTACATTTGAACTTCTGTTCTCAGAAAATACATGCCATTATGTATTAGTTGTAGGGTTTATAAACTAAACATTCCAGCACTGAGGCTGGAAAGAATAAACTGGACGAGCCATTGGGCTCAGGTATCCCAGGACATTCATATGAAACAGAAGAATCAATTTGTTAGTCACTGGGAAAGAATTAGCAATTTTCATTTAACAGCAAATATAGAAGTGTAGGTGCTGGAATTCAGAGTAAAGAAAAATACATTGACTTGGGGGGGTGGAAAAAGAAGTTACTTTTCTCATTATTGGAGTACTATAATCATAGTTGAATTCACAATGTACAATTGCTCCTTGATGGTTCTTGTTGAGTAATTTTGTTCAATAAAGGTCTGTCAATACAATTTGCTTTCAAGTGTCAGTTTATACAATATCAAGAATAATGGGCTCGCTCAGGTGCACTTGGAAATTGTAATAAAATATTAATTTTGGGCAAAAGAAAACTGATAGTCATCTAGTTTAGTACTGTACAATTATGCCTGAGTTTTTTTGAGGAGCTCTGTGGAATAAATGTGAACATTGTAATGTGTGTCAGACAAAGAGCCCTAAATAACTAAGCAGTAAAACACTGAAGAGGGGATAGCCTCTGCCATCAAGCCAAATGTCTTTGCTTCTGTTTTCCCTACAATGTGAAGGAGCTGGATAGTTAGGGCTCACAAATTAAGTGTCAGGAAATACCTGATGGTCATACTCCATTAAAAAATAACATCAGGATACTTTCACAGAAGCTTCAGAGAGGGGCTCTGTGAGTGGAACAGGGGCAAAGGTCCAGCTGCTGACCACATGGGGAGATGATATTCACAGAGAGGAGTTTATGGCAAGAATAATTTTGATTGCTCTCCCACCTCTCCTGCTAATGCAGATGAACAGTCTGATGGAGAGGTTTGACAAACAGAACCTTTCCATGGGAGCTCATAGCCTGGCACCCATCTCTAGCTCTTGTTGACAGAAAAACTCAGTGAAGGAGTTCAGCCTGAGAGGAACAATAGGAGAGGTATTTGCTTTCCCTCTTTTCCTTTCCAGCTCATCAAGCTGAGCAATCTCTGGCTTTTCAAAGGCAGTGGTGCACAGTGAAGCTTCCTGCCTGTAACTTCTGCCAGGAGGGCATTTACACAACAAACCCTTCACATGTCACTTCCATCAGGAGCTGCAAGAGGATCGAGCTGAGAGCTTCCCCCAGGTGCAGCAAAGAGCAGGGTGCTTAGTTTGGAGGAGCTGGAATGTGAAGAGAGAGATGCAGCTCTGGCCATTTAGAATCTGGCTTTTCATGTCTCATGAAGGAAGCTTCCACAGCTTGAGCCAGCATCAGTATGATGAGGAGTGTAAATGCTAAGTGGTTTAAGAATTCTATTTAATACATGCAAGGCTATCACTTGAGAAAAAGTACTTACTGCTCATGTGAATCCATCTGTCATTGCAGACCTTCTGCTAACAGGTGGAATAACAAGGACTTAAGTAATTTGTGACATAAATGATAGCTAAATAAAATGGAAGCTATTGTCTGCAAATGGGCTTGTTTTTGCAAGAATCTAGGATAAATTTTGCTTGCCTGCTTAAAGTTTTGCTTCTGGTGAAACTCCTGTACAGCAGTGACAGGCTTTTGATGTAACTATCAAATATAAGCACTATTGCATTAGAAGTAATGTCTAGACTTAAAAAAAACTACATTTGAGACAATCTATTTATGCAGAAAGATGTAATTCCTCATCCCAACAGCATAAATTAATCTTTAAGTTGGCTAAATGAGGATACCTTTTACATAAGAGAATCTCTGCACAGCATAAAAACTGAATGACACAAAACTGAACATCAGCTGTCAATGCAATAGTAGAAGAAATACACTCCTCTCAACTACTGAGATTAAAGTAGAAAGGGAAAAAAGGAAACCGACAGCTGCATGGCCCTGCCAAGCTGCTTTCCAGACACTTATTTATAGCAGGCTTTCTAGTTTAGTTCTGTATTTCATTAAAACATCTGTGGTGAATTTTGTAGAAAAAAGATCTAAAAGCATTTTGTCTTTAGTAAGGAATACATTTTCTGAGTATTTGGAAGGGAATCTGCCACTTAGCTTGAGTTAAAGGTTTTGGTAAATAAAAAGCATCTCATTATCTCTGTTCCCAGTGACCCTAATAGCAGAATAATGCTGGCATTTTAAGTCTCCCATGTAGTTAAATTAACTGAAATCTTACCCATAACCAGTATATGAAACAATTAGGTTATAATTCTGCAGTTATTAAATGTTAAGTACCTCAGTTAGGGTTATGAGAGCTACTGTCCAACACAAGCCCAAACATTTCCACTGAATCCTGCACAGCAAGAGTCAGTTCTGAGTTTCTTACATCCCAGATCAGCACTACCTTGCCAAGATTTGTTTTCATGGAGTTTTTTTCTTGTTTTTTTTTTTTTTTTGTTTTCAAAAACGTGTGGGATTTTTTTTCTTGTTTACATGTAAAGCAAAGCTGCTTTTAGCAATTGAGAATTGGAAAGGGCATCCCCATGTCATCTCTGATACAAAAAGAGGCAGTTCAGAATTTGCACCATGCTTAATACAAATGTAAATATGATAAAGTGAAAAAGGAAGAGTTAAATAGAAGCACTACAGGTAAGATTGTTGAGATTCAACTGTTGGCAGCAATTTCTGACTTGCACTGCAGGGCTTCATGCCCCCTGACCCCCCCATGCATTCCTTCTCAAAGGAACTTATCTCATCCATATCACAGCTCTTCATTGACTTTCAGCTACTGAAAATCTTCCCTTTCTCTGGGGTTGCTGCTTTGCTCTATTTTTTGTTGCTTTTGACATGATCAACAACAACATTTATCTCCATTAACTGTTACACATCATGCAGTTGCATTCCTATTTTCTTCCCATTTTCAATGTTTCATCAGATTGAATCAATTATTAGTAAAATACATTTAATAGCAAGGCAATATGAATGAGTTTCATTAAACAAACTGTGTTTAAGAGTTTTCAGTCCATAAGATCAAAAGGTTTACAAGCACTCAAAAACAACAGTTCTGAGGATTTTACAAAATTAACTTGTAAGTGGAGGGAGGTAGTTGAGAAGGCTTTTCATGAATTTGAGGCCATTTGTAATTTAACAGAATCAGTGGGATGCTCTACATAACACTGTGTTGAAAACAGAGAATTTTTATGGGAAATTTTATTTCCTCTTCAATAGTTGTTTAGTTACAGGTACCACTTCATTGTGATGCTGACTGCCACAACACCTAAAGGCTATTAAACACTCTGGATATCCCATGGAGAAAAGAATATGGAAAGCATTTCACAAACTGTCGACAAAAGAAACCCAAACATAAGTCATAAGAAAAGACATCAAAACTGCTGAGATGCTTCTATTCAAAGAAAGCAAAGAAAGAAAAATAGCACTTGAAATAAAAAGAAAAGTGAGAATCATCTTATGATTAGAATTACTGCAGTAGAGAAAATGGGGCACAAAGAAGTACAATAGTTTCCTTTGTATAGCAAGTCAATAACATTATGTAATTTTCCAATTTTCTCCCTCTTTTTGCCAGAAAAGATTTTTTTTTAATTCAAGAAAAACTTTTAAGTAACACTACAGATAATGCAGGATGTCCAGAAAAGATATCAGACTGACATTAGCCCATGCACAGATCCATTTTTACACAGAAATATGTAGTTTGGAAAGGAACTTTGATTTGGTTTTAATTGTAGTTATATATATTTACTTTTCATTTATTACTTTTGATGGAAGATGGTGTTTAATGGCTCCAGAAGAGAATGAACAGCACAAGTAGCCTGTCTTGGAAAGGATGACTCTAACCTGTCCTCACTCATTTAAACAGGATTACAGGAGTTCAAATCACAGTAAAAGTTATTTAAAAAAAAAGAAAAAAAAGGTGGTTTTCATGAGATATAACTTGCAGCTACCAAAGCCCACAAAGGTATCAAACACAAAATTAATACATAATTAAGTTTTCCCTTTCCAAATTTGTTTTGCTTCCATGTTTTAGCAAGGCTATATGAATTTTTAGGGAAGAGTCACAGAATCCCACAAATTCTGAGATTTGACAGAGGCATGTGTAAAGTTCTCCTTCTTTGGAGCACAGAAACGCTTCATGAAATGGATGACTAGAGGATACCAGGCTTTCTCTTCCAATATTTAGGTTGGCCACTTAACTGCAGACCACTTTCCCTCACAATTTCTCCTATACATTAATTGAGGAAAATGGCTCGTTCCCAAGAAGTTATTGTCTTTGCCATTTCCTTTTGGCTTGGCTCTTTATTGGAAAGGACATCTGATCTCCCTTTCCGACCCATACCAAATTTTATTTCCCTGAGATGTGTGGAGAGATGGGGCAGAGAGTGAAGGAGAAAAACTGATGTGTGGGAACAGGCTGGAATACCTACCAGAGGAAATGCTGGGGGGTAAAGATCCACCCCCTGCCACTGGATGTGAGGCCAGGATGCTATTTAAAAATCCCGCCCTCAGGAATCTCGAAAGAGACTTCACACCAATGGTCGGAAAGGATCCTTTCAAAGAAATAAAAATGATCATTAATCAAATGACTTGTTCTCTGTCTAACAAAAGAAGTTGACTGTTTAAAGAAAGAACAACCAAATCTCTGCAGAGTTAACAGTGGTTTCACAGGAACAGATCTCATGAAAAGCAGTTAAAAGCCTTTGTTTGCTTTTTAACCAAGTCATACAATACACAGCTTTAACAAGAAAAAGGTTTTTTGCATAGTTTGCAAATGGAGAATTCCAGAACTTCTAGGAGCAATAGAAAAATCTGTGTTTCAACAGCAAATGGCACCTGTGGGATACTCATAATGCATTCCAAATGACTCCACCATAGAGACATGTTACAATTTTGTGTTCAAATCAAAGACAGACCAGTAGAGGTGAGGCTATATCAGCAAAGCTGTTTTACACCAGTGTTTTAAAGCCACCTGACAAAAGTCATGTCAGGCAAGAGGCAAAGGAGAACCAGAATTTTCAGCTAAAATACTGAATTCTGTGTCAAGAATCAGTCATCATCAGTCACCATCAGTCAGAGCTTCTTGTCAAACCTCCCAACGCCTGTCAATATACTGATACAGGCAAAAAACAGGAGTATAGATGATGTCTAAAGATTTTTAGCTTTTTAATATACTTTTCATGTAATTGTAACTTTTTAATTTTAGGCAATATGGACATGGCCCCTTTTCTGCTTTGCTCTCACCAGAAACTCAACACATTTTATGCTTTCAGTATAATAAACTCTATATTCTTCTCATTGCCTACAGGTACAGTTTTATTCCTGGAAACAATGATTGTCTCTTCCACCTCTTTTAAAATAAATATGTGTGACATATCTACAGCAGTGGTGAGAAATGAAGATGCCTGAGCATTTGATCTGCTGTTTCAGCTTTCAGCATTTGTAGAGATCTGCAGACATCATTTCAACTTCCTCATGTTAGTGCTCAGTGAGTGACAGCATCAAAGATGGATCTGAAATGACAGCTCTGCACATCTCACTTGAAAGCACAGGGTCAAGATTCTCCCACCTGGCAATAAATCTAAACTGACAATCAGAATAATTTGGGTATTTTTGCAAGTGCATCAAGTAAGCATCCATCCAAAAAGTTAGGCAATGGCAAGTTTGTTTTCCTCACCTTGCAGGTACTTCACATTTGTTCCTTTAAGAGACAGAAAGCATCTTGATCTTTATATACAACAAGGAAAATAAATAGCCCTCAACAGTTGGGATTTTTTTTTTCCCCACTAATAAAAATACATTGAGGAAAATTTACCCTCAAAACACACGTGCACTTGCTGAATTTAAAGGAGCCTAAGAGAGCTTTGAGTTTTATACTTTTATTTTCAAGCAGGAGTTCTAGTTTTCCCCTCAATCCATATGTCCTTTAAATTTGTTGATTAGACATGCTGCTGTCTGTGGAAAAATAACTAATTTAATTGGTGATCTAGATGCAGTACTTTTATATCTGATGGCTAAAGGTAAGTTTTGTCTCTGGGCACTCAAGAGAAGTCTTTAGCATTCCTATAAAATTGGAACTTGTTTCCAAGTTCCATGGCTTTCACTTTAAAATATTTGCAGAAGTGATCCTGGACAGACACTACAGAATGCAGTACACAGAAATTCAAATTTAAAATGGAAATTGTTCCATTAACTCCAAGATGTTTAGTACTAAACAGCATCTTAAAACATAAAGGCCAAATAATGAACATATGAAGACTTCCCAAACAGAACATTGCTCCTCTGTTTCAAAATATGAATTATAGCAACCATAAAGCACAGCCACTGAGTCACACACCATATGTACAGACCTTCAGAGAAGCCAAACAGCTTCAGCTTCACCATTGACATTTTCCTCTATTTAAATGATGTTAAATGGCAAATAACTCATTTCCTAACAGTGTTACAGTAAGTTACTTTGTTATAGAAATTAATGAAGACAACCCCAACTTTATTTCACTTATTGTACATATTCAGAAATAAAAAAAAACAAGACGAGCAGTGAATTTTAGAGCAAGTAAATCTATGAATACTAAGGAGAGAACTAAAATTATTGAGGTTTGATAAGAAGCAAATAACTAAAAGAATACATATAAATAACACTTTTCTCTCACACTCAAAAGCTTGGATTCAGTTGCTTAGGCATAAATGGTCTGTGTCATTTGAGATGCTCTAAAAAATCAGAGACATTCCCAGCTGAGTGGCAGACACGACATGATCAGCAGGATATTTACACTCTCTAAGTGGCACTAAGAGGCAAAGCAGCAGTTGGATATTTCAGAGCAGGCAATGAGTGTCATTTCAGGCAACTGAATCCCATCCAGTCTCCTGTCACCTCAGAAATGTCTCTGACTAAGCAGAACTCAGAGATACAAGACCAAGACCTCATTTAGTCTTGTCTAGAAGTCCACAAACAACTTCTGAAAAGGACAATGTTGGTAACATTCAGCCCTGACCAGTATCCATCCACAAAAAAATGCAGACAAATGAGAGATTAAAAGTTCATTCATCTTAAAACATCCATGGCTCGAAATTAAAATACAGCCCCAGGATGAACTTTTTTACAGCCCCAGGTGTGCTTTTTTTCATCATGTACACAATGAAAAGGGTTTGAGACTTGATTATGTGATTTTATATTGGGAAGGTGACAATCATTGCAGATACAGCAAATTAATTCTTGTTAAGCCACATCAATCACCACCAGATGGACAGAGCTTTGCTAGGAGCTTTGGGCATTTATAGTAGTTTAGAAATTACTAAAATATTTACTTCTTTGCATAACACTCATGAAATATTTGAATGAATTACACAGACTCATAGAATGTGTAAGGTTGGAAGGGACCCCTGGAGTCAGCTTGTTAACCAGATTTATTGAGAAATTATGCCATTGTGACAGTCCACATCACACAGAGACTCATGCTTCCCACCTCTTCTGCTTTCTGCAAAAATTAACACTCATTTTTGCAGTGGGTGCACTCACACTAATGGAAAGATCTTTCAGTACAAGATTCTAAACTGGGAAAAGGAGACAAGAATACTAAGCCATGATTCCTCAGTGCCCTCAACTGCAGTTGTTATTTAGCAGCTTACAGTCATGGATTTATTGAGGAGAAAACCCCAACCTCTCCCTGCTCCCCAGTTACACACTATGAACATTGTGTCATCCTAACATGGGCAACCACATTAGTTACAATATTAGTTGGAAAAATGTGTTGAAACTGTAGAAATGCATGGCAATACTCAGAATAGCTGACAGTTCATGAAAGTCATCCACCACTTTCTGAGCCCTGTGATACCAATTTATAACTCAGTGTAAATTCTTCTGTTTCACAATAATTACAGCTAAGTGCCTGGGCTCAGAGGCAGTAGGGGAGTGCTGAAGCAATTAGCCTGCCTTCCACCTTCACTGCTGTTCCTGGGGGAATATCTTCCCACAAATGGTGGAATTTGATAGGGAAGTCACTGGTACAGCATCCTAAACTGGCATGGGGTTAGTAGGATATTATCCCACTGAGCAGAAGGGCAGGAGAAGGTGGCTGGGCAAAGGAAATCCATATGCTTAGTTCAGCTCCAGAGCACAGACATTAATTCACACCCATTTATTGGCTCTGCATGTCACAGCATGGCCAGCCAGGAGGAACAGCCACGGATCCCAGCCCATATCCCATGGCCTTGCACCAGTGACAAAACTGTGCCCTGTTCTTTGTCACTGCTGGTTTTCCTGATTTATTACACTTCAATACTTTCTGCAGGTGGAATTGACCATTTCATGTGCTGTGTGCTTCTGAGCATCTAACAGCTACAAATTCAAAAGCAGCTCTTTGGCTGCTTAATTTAACAAAGTGGATCGAGAAGTTCTAGAGAGGTCACAAGTGCCTTCTATTTGTTTTCACAAGAACCACCTCTTTACTGGCAGCATCAAAAGAAGACTTTAGTCTGTTGTTCCTTTCCCACAGATTTGGTTTGGAAAAAAAAAAGGAAAAATGCATGGGTTATTTAATGTAAAAACCCCCACTGCTGATTGTTTCTGTATTTTCAGTTCTCTTGATGCTTTCCATGCAGGGATTGTTAAAACCCAGCTAAGAGAAAGTTCTTAGGAACTCTGCAGATGGAGGTTTTGGGGAAGTGAGGGCTGTAAGGAGCTTTTGCATTCAGTGTGGCAGGAAGCCACTGAAAACTGGCTGCTTTCACTCCAAACTGCATTTTCATGCAGGGTGGGCCGAACATTTAGTTAAGAAATACTGGAGGACAGAATGCAGAAAGTTTTCCTGATTCTGAATAGAGATTTATCCAATTTTATCATTTAATGTCTGGGAGAAGACTGACTTCTGTTATGAGCACTTCCCATTCTAAAATAAAACCTGCTTTTTATTGTTACTGGTGTTTCCTTGCTAAGTCAGAAGGGTTAGAGCATTTTTCCCCAAAGTTATTTGAAATATATCCATTATGGAAACTACTGAAAACCAGTTGACTTTTCTCTCACATGATTTTATTGATTTATCCTTCCTAGACCATCAGGAATAGCACATTACTTCATAATCTTTTATGAGGGAACATATGGAAGGTTTTTATAAGGAATGGCTTTATAAAACTTTGAAATTATGATGTCAGATTACAATTTTTAGAGCACTCAAAAGGATTGACTTGCAATGGAAAATAAAATCACAAGCAGGGAAAAAACGTATTCCTGATGAATTTGTTGGATTGTATTTTCAGTATATTCAGAAAACATAAACTTTTTTTAATGTGATAATCTGGAGATTTAGAATATGCTCTTAATTTACTTTAGAGCTTTTTTCCATGAAAGTAAAGGCTAATAGAGTGGTATGCCTAAATTCTTACCTGAATAATTCATATGTCTTAGAAAAATCTAATTTTCAAGATCACTAAATAGTATTTTGCAATAGACATCACAGAATGTTAGAGCATAACAAGAACTGACAAAAATTACTGTGCTTAACCCCTGCTGAAATCACAGAACACAGAATGGTTGAGGTGGGAAAGGATCCCTGGAGGCCACCAAGTCCAAGTGAATCATGTGAGGATTTCCATTGCCTTGCAAATAACACAGTGAAACTCCTGAAGGCCGAATTCTGCTCTAGGGTATCTAAACCCATAAAACCAAACCTGCATTGTGCTGTGCAGAGGCAAATTTATGCTCTCATGTTCAGCAGCAATTTTCAAAAGGGTGGTTCCATTTTGCTTCCACAGATTCCACCAGAGTAGTTGACATCGTACACACAAATAATTATGTCACCTCTCGGTGAATTTTCAAGATCTCATAGAGTCCTGTGACTGCCTTTTCCTGGTGTCTGGATTTTTTATTTCCCCCCTTTTTGGGCCTACTTTTCAGTCAGATTTTAACTCTGAATTTCCTTCAGTTTACTGGTTTGGAAATAATGAAGCATTCCTATGTTTTTGCTTCATTTCTGAGGAATAGACCCTTCTAGCCCAGCTCTTGGGGGACATATTTTCAAAGTCCTGCTTTTCTATATCAAGTTCCCTAATTTCTGCTCCAGATTTAAATGTACAGGGTCTTCCTGGAAACGTGAAGAAGACAAACACTGGGCAGGGCAAAGCTGCTGTTCAGATCTCCATCCCTGATGGGTTTAACCTTGAGATCCTTGTGAAAGACAATGCTTCCCTACAAACCTGCACTCTCATTCCTTGACTGGCAGATGGGAATGAATCCAGAGGTACAATTATTTACACAGAATGAGACTATTTTAGAAAACCCCAATTGTAACAACTTCTGGCTTTACTTATTACTTCTCTGGGACAAAAAGCAAATGCTGAAAGAAGCTTGTGGTTCCTAAGGAGGAACTGATGTAAGTTACAGAATATTTGGGGAGAGTATTAACATCTAATTTAATTTCCCTTGCTGCTTCTTGACAAACAGGTGATTTGGGGGGTGGGAAATGAGGGAATTGCTTGAAAAGAGTTCTACAAACACTACAGGCATTTATTTTGCAATGTGTTAAATGTCAATGCACACTGAAGTTCTGGTTGCTGGGAAGATTGGTGTGACAACATTAATATGATTAAGGCTTTTGACAGCAATAACAACTGCTGTGTTGAATCATCTTTGTAGTCTTAATGGAATAGAAATGGAAATGCTGAGCTTCTATGGGATAAAACTACCTGTGTATGCTTAAGCTGTCTACTAAATATGTATTTTTCAGTCCCTGCTAAACTGAAAATTGCTTTAGCACAATGCTAAATAAAAAACTGAAATCTTTATGTGTTTATAGGGATGATGTTACCCAGGACACTGTACAAGCACTGTATGCTGTACATTTGGATTTCATTATCACACACTCATTATTGGATGAAAACAAAATACTTTAAAATTATGGTTTTCATGATAGAAGAAAACAAAGCCTGCAGTATCAGCCAAAACCTTTGTGGTTCATTTTGTATACTTCACTATTTCAGGGAATTATGAATCCATTAAAAATTAGCTGAATTATCTTTTCATCATCCACTTTTTGTTATTTTGGAAGGAAAAATCTAAGAATTCCTATCCATTTGGAATTCTTTGTCCTTTAAGTCAGGAAATTCCCATGTGAAATGTTGATGGGGTAAATGGGTAAAAAAGTTCCAGGGGCTTTTAAATTTTCAGTTTCCCATTTTCGTGGTATTTCCATAAAAACAGAGATTTGCTTTTAATTTTGTACTTTGTGTTTAGAAATGGCAATAAGTTTTAATTAATGAGTGAGATAGCTTTTCAGGGGTGACATCTGAAGATGAATGTGTTCATGCAGCCTGCTGTGCATTCTGCAGTTCTGCAGCTAAAGCTCTGATTTTCTCCTCTTCTAGTCTTGTTACCCTGTTACAGTATGAACCAAGGGTAGGAGACAAAGACTTCCCACTTTTAGATGATAATCTAAAAATCTGAAAAAGCCTCGCTGTGTTCAGCTGAAAAAAAACCCTTGGGGCTGAGTGATTTTCTGTTGAACTAATGTACAACATAAATTGAGGATTTCTTTCGGTATTTCACATTCATACCATTCACAACTCCCTGTGCGGTAATATCAATGAAATTAAGCCCACAGGTTTGATTTCCCTCCTTGTAACAAACACCAAGTGACTTCCTCGAATAACAGATGCCAGGATTAGAAGTGGAAAGATCACTGTCATTACTGGAATTGTGGCTTGGAATGAACTCTTTGATTAGAAGAGGATTAAATGCTGGTTTAGATTTACACATCTTTAAGTTAGACAGAAAATCCTCTTTGCTCAATGAAGGTGTCCCAGCCCACACCTGGTAAACCAAAACAGGTTTTGGGCAGATCTCTGATGGGCTGAGGCACATGGACAGGAATTCTGCTTTCTTTTTTGAAAAATGCTGCTGACCAAAGAGAATTAGCTGTGCCTGTTAATTATCTCCTTGCTGATACCCTTGCATTCAGAGGATTTTCCCTGCAGCTCAAAGACCTCTTGGTGTTCAGTGAATGCCATGTGGTAAAACCTCTCTCATCCCATATTCCTTGTGCTGGTTTTGGCAACAGCGACTCTGCCAGGATGGATGTTGGGCAGTATTTGTTTACTTAGGCCACAAAGTCACATCCTTCAGTGCTTATAAAGGCATTAATTGAAAATTGGAAGTAAATTGCCAGTCTTACCTGAAACACTTGCATGCTGAAGAATGTGCTCAACTACAGCTGAGAGGAAAAAAACTGAGAAAGGAAACTCTTTCCAAAGTGGGTAAATTAATAATTGTCAGTCTAGGGAGATACTAACAAATTTCTGTCGTTTCAGGAAGAAAGGTAATCAATTCTGTGAATTCTACCAACAGTACAAATTCTAGCAAACAGCAGCTTGTTTCAGATTTTTACTATGATAAAAATTCTGTACTATGCTTCTCTAGATAAAATATTGAAATGAAGTCATTATCAGCTAAACTTATTTGCTTTCAGATTTTATTCAGCAGAAATTACCTTGTTAAAGTTTAGTTGAAAAGTGACAATATTTACAGATGGATGTTGTTATGAATCTATTTGAGAATGTCTGACTGAATACATTTGCTTCTGAAAATGTGTTTACAGGATTGTCATTAATGTTTTGTGCTTATATTTAGAACATACTTAAACTGAATACTCTGTAACTTCACACCATCTATTATGATGTTTTAAAATCATATTCTTTTCTTTTCCACATTGCTTCTCTCTTTCAATTGTGTCTCCCTTAACAGCTTCATCATCCTCTCCTGATTTAAAAGCACTATGTTTATCTGGGAAGAAATGTAACATTTATGAAGGAGTATTTTTTGCAAACTGATTTTCCAACCAGGAGTTTGGAAAGGATCCCAAACAGTTTGCATCCAAGTTATTTATTCTTCTGAAACCTGAACTATGCATATATTAAAAATCAGAAAGATAATTGTAGTCAGAGAAATCGTTTCTTTTGCTCACATCTAACTTCCATGTTTCATAAAATACAAAATCAGATATTTATCTGAGAAAATTACCAGTCCATTTTTCAATTCTTCTTCACTATATGAATCTGCTGCTAAAGATATCTTAAGCTTGTTGCTTTACATTAGAAATTTGGGTGTGAGCCTTAAAGCTGTAGGAAATATCCCAATGCAAACTTTTGCAGCAGAGGCTTGTATGGAGAGACTAGACCTGGAGGGTCTACAGGTAATGATAAACAAAAATATTAATAAATAATACTAAAGCCCAATAATGGTTGCTGCTGAAAAACCACACATATTTGAAGATGAGTAACATGGTTTCCATTTAAAACATATTTCCTCTTTGCCAGTGGAAGGTGTATCAGGATGCTCTGCCTGGAATGGGGTAAAACAACTTGAATTATGCCCTGTTATCCAGAGTTATCCCCAATCTTTTCCCATGCTCAATCACATGTACATTTACTAGTGTGTTTTTGCCTCTATACAGAAGAACAAATGAATGTACACTTATCAAAATAAATCAACCAAATACAGCTTGTGAATTGGGATTATTGATTGCTTTCTATACACTCTTTAACCCCCTCACTCCTTTGGCTGTCAGCTGCAATTGCCATTGTCATTTATAATTGCTCTCGTCGTTGCTTTTATGGTTTTCCTGCACAGGCAACAGATCAGCCATGTTGTGCAGCAAATCTGTCAGCACAGTGCAATCTTGTCTCCCCCTGATATCCATTGATCTTCTGGTTGCAGCTGTTAAAAAAGCCCCAACCCTTCATACATCTCCTGCACGGCCCTTTAACTTATTGTACCATATTCTTCTTTACTTTCATGGCAGAGGAAGAAATTGCATATTGTATTCAGATATTTCAGATGGAAAAGCAATCATTTATGACTAATAACTATGCTAATTATGAAAAATTATGACCATTCATTCCCTTCAAAAGAAAAGGATAAATAAATAGTCTGGCCATATCTTATCTACAGGACTTTATCTTTTTACGGCTGTTAGTAGGAAGCATTTTTGTCACCTATTTTTCTAGAACTTCATCTCATGTCAAAGCATCTGAATATCTTTGAAAGTCAGGTCCTGTGTGTCTGAACACAGACATCTGAAGGCAAAGGATCCTGAAGAAAGTGAAATCCTGTTTCTCAGATGTAACCTATGAAAGCAGAATTATGGAATTTAGTTATGTTAGATAGTGCACTCTGGTCAGATTAAGCTGCTGTTAACAGGGTGTTACTGCTTGACTGTTTGACAATGTGCTTTTTCTTCACTGCTTATCGTCCTGTGAAAGATGCAGCAGTAGAATTGACAGTCATAATGTATGGCTTGCTCACTGCAAAAAGGGAAAAGCAGAATACAGAAATAAATGTGCCTGATTTGAACCACAGGAAACCAAAATGGACCCTTGATTTTTAGAACTCAATTCTCAGAATGTAATGCATGAAAGACAAATGTAAATTTTTCCAGGGGGTTAAAAGCTAATTTCTTCCAAGTATATATCATTCAGAAGAAGGGAGTTTTGTGGACTCAACTTTTGGCAGTAGCCTTCAACATGTGGGTGCATGATGGTTTGCGTGAGTAATTTGAAATGTCCACATTTCAAATGCATGCATGTGTAAAAACAGCTCAGGACTATCAACATTAATTACATTTCTTCCAGTACCAGCCAGGAGGGGTATCCTATTTTGCAAGACTAAGCACACTACAGATACTTCGTATTGTTTGTGTTATGTGCACAGCTCTAACCTTCAGCTCTGTATTTTGGATGATACTTGAATAAACTGAGCTCATGAATTTGGCTAACAAGGCAGGTGGTGGCTGTGGGTTTTGTGTTACTTTGATGGTCATGCCAGGCCTGGCCTCAGTAATGTGTTGCAATATTTATCTATGAATAAGGATACGAAGGAAAATAAAGGGAGTGAGCCAAATTTAAATTTACAGCTCCACTTACTAAACAATTTATAACACAGCTGAGATCCTGCTGTCATTATGTGAACAACAACAATAATATTTTATCAGAAAAATTCAGCTTTATGCTCAATGCCATGTAAAGTCCACTGGCTAATAGGACACTCACATTGTCTCACCACTGCAGTGGATTGTCCATAAACCACATTTAAACTTTGCAGACTCATGATTCCTGGGAGTACAATTGCACCATCCATGACCAAGGGAAGAATATTGTCAATATTGCCAGAAAAGTGACTCAATCTTTTTGTGTAGCAGCAAAATATACAATATTATGTGTACAGTAAACACAAGTACTACAAAATATGTCACCTTCTGAAAGGGATTCTGGACGTCATTTAACAAGTGGGTGAAAGGGGCAACATTAAATCCATTGCAATAAAGGCTCAAAGGCCTAGAGCACAATGTCTTGGCTGAAAAAAGAGGAATTCATTATGTCCTAAATTTTTTTTGGGGGGAAAAAAAAGTCAGATATTAAGAGCTTCATGCAGTAAATTCCAGTGAAAGAGGATCATGCTTCTGCTTTGCCTCCCTCATGGATAAGGTAAGGTGCACTGATTTTAGGGCTTTTGTTGCACTGAATGGGTTATATACAATAATTTGAAAAGAAACTCAACGATTCAAGCTTTAAATTTGATCTGCAAATGAGTGCCTGAAGATTTCAGAACTGCAGTACTCTTCACAATTTGAAAGCCATTAAATCAGTGAGGAGACAATAAGGGAGTCATAAGTGTCATTCCAAATCCAGGCTCGATGTCTCAGTTTACACAGAACCAGAGGTTTAGGTGTTGCCTTCATTTATCCTCCTTTTGTGAAGGGACTATTTTGACAATCCTTCTGGAGAATACAAATGTACATAATGCTGTCAAAGAAAATGAATGCCTTAAAAAGATTCCTCTTGTACATGTGACAGGTATATACCCTTCAGCAGTCAAAATTTGGAAACAGACACAATTCCTTAGAAATGATTTCTAAGAATTGGAAGCTGTTCAGGGTAAAGCGTGTGGAGCAAGGGAACAAACAGATTATGAATGTAATAAAATCCTTGCATAAATTGATATTTTTTATTGAACCAGTAGATTTTGCTTTAAACTATTGTGTAAGATACCGTCAAGCAAAACTAATTAAAGATTCCAGTCTGGACTTCTTCCAGTACAGTTACAATAGTCAGGGATCCTTTTTCATGCCTTTTGTAGATATAGTTATGCAGTCTGATTTTTATTTTTTTTCTGGTAGGTATAGCTTTAATTTAATTGATAGACTTTTCATGGAAAGTCTTCAGCTTGATGTAGAATTGAGGATGCTTCTCTAGAGCCCGGCTTTCACTGCTGGTCACATGTGTTTGCACTGGAGAAGGAAGTTATTTTTCTTATACCTGTTTATGAAGTAGCAGCAGCTTGGCCAAAGACATAAAACTCACCTGAGCATGGCCTGGCACACCCAAAAGAGCTCCCAGAATTATCACTGTGCTAAAATGTCTCAACAGGAAGCATGGATGTTCTCATGAAGTGCCCAAGCATCTATGATAAATTTGTGAGGCAATCAAGCAGTCTTTTATGGCAAACCATGCAAGGAATGGTGTTGCTATAACAAAACCAAACAGGAATAAAGTTTCCCTTGTGAGTTCTGGTTAGCAATATGAGTGGATCCAGATTCTGTGCCACGGTGTGTTTGCCTTGGCCCAGCAAATTGCCCTTGAAATGAACTCCCTGCTACAGGAACTGTTCTGCCTACTGCTCTCTGTGATTAGGAACTGCAGCTAGGACAAATGAGAAATGAAGCAATAAGAAAAGGGAATTAAAACTCTGTTTCAGATCTACCTTTGAGCAGGCTCAGTTTAGCATTTCTTTCCTCCTGTACAGTACATATTCCACAGCAATTTTGAAAACAGTATAATTTAAAAGTTAACATTTGCTTAGCTGGTAGCACCAGATAAAAGCCCTCATTTGCAGTGAGCAGGCAAATTTGTTATTGCCCTAGTCAATAGCTATTGACCTGGTACAGTACTTCAGCTTATTACAACCAAATCCTTTTTCTTTTTTGTTCAATAGGCAATGACACTGTAATGGAAGACAGTGCTTACAAACTGATGCAATATCTATCAGCAACAGCTAGAAGTTAATGACTAACGGTTACACAGAGGAAAGCATGTGCTAAGAGCAGCAGTACACTTCTATTAATCAAATTTACTGCATCTGATGTGCCTTTACAGCTTAGTAGAACTGTAATGCACATCAGATAAATAGTTCCTGTTGTTATTAATCTAGGTTTTAGCACAAAACACCTTTTTTTATGCTATCAATAAGTAAATAATTTGGCTAGGACAAACTTCTTTCTCACTTTTAGAGCACACCTTTCAGTTATATGAAATTTGGATTCTGCAATCCCAGACTTTGTACTTCGGCAAGGCAAGTGCTCTCCTCCAAGCTGAGGTCATGATATTCTCGAAATACCCCAGATGGGGCAGCATAAACGCACACAACACCCTAAAGACAGAATGGGAAGAGCAGAGTGCGTGTGTCCATGGCTCAGCCTGCCTTCAGGCTCCTTCCCTGCAGCAGAGCATTGCTGCACAACCCTGTCCTTTACAGTTTATGTAACTTGCACTTTCTGTGCCTGGGGGTGAGCTTTGCTCATAACACACATAGCCTATTTTCATTCTAAAATCATGGTTGTATAATTGTTTTATATTTTTTTAAATTCTGCCTGACACCAAAATATTTTCTTTCAAAGTTCCACTATTTATTTTATATCTGAGAGATACATATTTTTGGACAACAGTGTGACTATAATAGTAACACCTGCAATTTTTATACTACTTTCAAACAAACATCACAAAATATTAATGAAGTTTGTTGACTCCTTGGTGAAAAGCAGAACTGCTAATGTTTTTGGCTCACAGTTCTCTATAATCTTTCCTGTAGAACACCAGCAAATACTGAAGCACTGATTTATCTGTTTGTTTCTCTTCTTTGAATGCCACCTTGATTTCTCTTTAGACTGATGATGAGGCATTATGGAAAGAAAACTTACCGATTTGGTAAAAATTAAACAATCATGCCATTGCCAAGGACATATTATATTGTAATCCCATTGCACAATTTAATTGGATTTAAACAATGCTCCTAAACCTCAATGTTTTGCCTTTTTCAGACGAGTGCTGAAACCCTACAAGATCCACTATGTGGATCCTAATCAGACCTGTGATACTGATCCATAAACCAACCCTGTTGGTGAAGACTGGTGGAATTTAATTGCTGATATGCTCAGTGTGAAGCCAGGAGCTAAATTCACTTTATTTGCATCTCTTGACAAGATTTCCAGGGCTGCTCAGGCAGCATTAACTTGTGTTCCTTTTTGTTGTCACAGAGCAGGAGAGCAGTGGAGAGACTAAGCTGTGTCCTTCCTGCAATGCAATGGGTTTTGTTGGTCTACTAACCAAACATACCTAAAAACCAATAAATTTATCCTTGCAATACTGTGTGAGGAAAGAAGATCATCTTAATTAGAACCATGGAATGACAGATTTGAACATGGTCAGGTCATTCCACAAATCTACTGAAATTCCATTCTAACAACAGGAGTTCAGGAGCTAAACCTTCCTCTTTGTTCTTAGTGTGTTTTCCAAACATAGCTTTGGATGTTGTAATGAGGTGAAAACAGGAAATATTCATAACATATTTATTGTGTTTACTGTGATGGCAAGAGGACACTGCATTTTACACACAACACTTCCCTTTAAAAGAAAAATGTAAGTTCTGCAAATTAACAAACAACATGGATTGGTTGAGACAATGATTAATTTTGAAAAGAATATACCATGAGCTTTTTAATTCATTACTTAAAAAAGTTGTCATTGAGGAAATTACATGCATATTAATTAGACTTCTTAATAGTTAAGTGGTAACTAGATATTTCAGCCTTTCAGAAAAGTCCATAAACTGGTAGATTTCAGAGGCAAGGGATCTCTTGACAGCTGCAACAGTTATAAGGAGTAAAACATTTCAAAGATTATTCTGGAATTTTAGTCAATCATTTGCAGAATATGACAAGCTACAAAGAGTTTACTTATTATTTCTTCAAAATAGGAAATTCATCACTTCTGGTCCCCAAATCAGTCAATCTCTATCAAATAAATAATGAGCACTTTTGCAAAAATAAGGTATTTTACAAGATGATTTGACTTCATTATCAGCTCAGTTACATTTATGGTTTTCTCCACTTGCCCATAAGTAAACTCTCCATTCTATTTCATAAGAACCTGTAAAGACTTCTCTTGAATGAAGGTAATTGTTATTAAAAAATAAAAAATGAAACATTTCAAATTGAGAACAGACAGACTATGCATTTCCTGTTATGGTCCCAAACTTCGTAGTATTGACTGTCAGTGATTTGGAAGATTCCTGAGAACTGTAACCCATACTGAGTGAGGAAATAGTGCTTAATTTCAATACTAAATGATACAGAATGGGAAAGCCAGCAGGTAACTATTAAGGCAAGGTATTAGTGACTTACTCTTTGTAACAACTCCTTCAAGGCGAATGATATTTGGGTGATCAAACTGTCCCATGATACTCGCCTCCCTCAGGAAATCTCTCCTCTGCCTGTCCATATAGCCACCCTTCAGAGTTTTAATGGCAACAGGGATCTCTCTTTTTCCTGGTGTCTTCAGACGTCCACTGCACACTTCTCCAAACTCCCCTGAAACAGATAAAATATCTGCTGAGTAACTCACAATGCCTGTACAGAAAAATATTCAAGGAACTCACACAGCCCATAGGGATGGACAGAGAAATAACTCATTGAATATTCAAATTTATGAGTGTCATCCCATCCCAGAAAATCAAAATATTCAGCAGCATTTCACAAGAAATTATCACCTTTCCTTTGTGGCACAGCAGAAGTCATGGCACCCTGTACTGTGCCTGCAAAATCCAAACCCCACTTCCCCACTGTGGCTCATCTTGCTTTCCCTTGGGACTGAAAATTGGTATTCCCAATATGTTTGGGACATATAACTGAGGAAGGAATGTAATGACACTTGGATTTTTATTCCACTGATGACAAAATATTTATGTCAAATATCTATTGATAGAAATATTCTTCTCTAGGGGTGAAATGCACTATGACCTATATGTTAAGAAAAGCCCTGAGACTATCAGAACACTTTATTATCCTTCAGCTACAGAAAGCATTAAAAAGTACTTTATGCTGTTATGACCTAGAAAAGCACTTGGACATGATTTATTTAAATGGACTTCCACACCTACTTGAAATTAATTACGTATTTCCCTGTTCAGACAGCCAAAGGCCATCAGCCCCACAAAATCTGGAGTTCTGCAGTGAGAGGCATCTCAAAACTTGTTTCCCCTGATGTTTCCCTGTGTATGTAGGGCCTGTAAAGAATGTGTGCCTCTCTGTATTCTCCTTACACATTTACTAATTCAGTTTGTATAGAAATCACAACTTTCCTTTGATCTTGAAGTCACCCACAAGTTATTTAGAGCCCCTACCAAACATAGTCTTGGATGACTGCAGGTCAGTTTTCAATGGTCATAATCCAGTAAATGAAAAACAATGTTCACAGAAATATTTCAAAGCGTTTTTCAGTGAAGTTTGCTTTCACAGCAAATCTAAATTTTTCACCCCAGTCATTCTGGAATCAGAATTACTGAAAACCAAAAAGCAAGTAATGAACAGATATATATTTAACTGGGGATTTAACACTCCATTGAGTGCTGTCTGTATTAGTTTTCCCTAAACTTTAAGGACGGAAGTAAACAAAATGAAGGAGTTCTCTTCTGTAATAGTGCATATTCAGATATGAAGCAAATATAGAAGAGAGGTATCTTAAAGGCACAACCTTCACTTCAAAAAATTGTAACTCTGATTTTACAGGATTAGAATGGATATTGTCAGAAGACTTTTATTTTATTAGTTTCTGTTGCTTCCACTAAAACAAAGCAAAGTTTTATTAGTCAGTGAGATCCATGAAGAATGAGATTAAGAGAAGTATTTCATAGCTTGTGTTTCATTTCAATGACAGAGGCATCATCAAGTGCAGGAGTACAATTAATACATGCTGAACATAACCTCTGAATAAATTAGCAGCTTCCTAAACAGCTAGAAAAAGTCAAGTGGTCCCAAGTCTTCTTTGTACAGTTCCTCCCACCAATTTATTTCTACTTAATTAAAAAAAAAAAATTAAAGATGTGTGAAAATGTAAGGTATGTGAAAATATATGTCATTAGAGTAATGCTCTGGGAATCTTTTGACAAAAGGGGAAGTTGTGTGAGGATTTTCATGTATGACTTTGCCCTTTTCACCTTTAGAAGGCTCTCCTTAAAAGTTTTCTTGCCTGATCACTTGCACTGAAAAAGCAGTAGATAATTTTGACTTGTAAAGCTCTCCCATAAAAGAAAGTCATGAATGTTTTGCAGGAGATGTGGTCTATTAATCTTCTATTTTGTGACATGTTCAGCAGGACCAGAACACTTCTCTCAAGCCATGACCTTATTGCATCTTGCTGGTTTTTCAAGCTTAAATGCCTAAAATGAGAAAAAAATTCCAATTTCTTTCTCTTGATGAAGCAGTGAAAAGCACAAAATACTAGAGCCTTAATATCCAGATTTTTAAAGATATTTTGTGGTCAATAAATCAGCAGAATTGCAAAATCTCATTTTAAGACTAATTTGGAAATCATAGGTCACAGAATAAGCCATTTTGCTACTGCAAGATTATACAAGAACACTACAGTTTCAGAATTTCATAAATAATGGCATTCATCCCTCAGTAAAAGGCTGTTACCATGTGCTTTAAAATGAGTTAAACTGAAGGAGGCAGCTGAAAAACATGTGATTCCAAGATTTATTATCTGTACAACATCCAAAGCAGGGGAAGGAACCCCTGTTTCTTTCACCTGCATTTGGATGCATGATTTGGAAAGTTAGAAAGAAATTTCCCTCCCCTTGGATACTGGGATTGATAAACTGGTGAACGTAAAGACTACCAGCAGTTTTTTTGTGACATGATGTCAAACTTGAGATCATCAGCTTACAGAACAGACAGTTCCTACATTTAGAAACCTAAGGTGTATAACTTCTGTTTTAGACTAGATGGAGATCAATGGTATAATTTAAAGCTTTGAATTATTTACACTGATAGTTTGACAAGATTTCATCCCAGAGTAGCTGCTTTTCTACACTTCTGTTCAGATAAAGAATTGTCAATGTTTTTAAAGTCGAAGGGGAATGGGTTCAACCAAAGGGGTTTTAAAAATCAAAGAATCTCATTCTCACTGCTCAAGTTTGAAGATAAACAGGATAAATGTTGACCCTGCAGCAGCTGAGGTTCATGACTGCATGTGTAATAAGTTGAAGCTAAGAGCCAGATGTCAATGAAGTAAACATTTTTCCTTGCTCCAGGGAAAAGGCTGATCACAACTAGAGAAAAAGATAGAGTCCACTGCCCATGTGGTTTTAATAAAATGTAAATAATCTCTGGTTTAATAACAGAAACCTCACCCATCTTACTGTATATTATGCAAAAAGGAACTAATTGAGCAGTCTAGAAATTTAATCTGTGCAAACCACACATCCTTTTTTTTTGCATTCAGCAGTGCATATGTGATATTGAAAGTGAAACAGGAGTAGTCACTTAAAAGTCTGATCTGCAGCCTGGTATTACTGCATGGGATCAGAACAAATGTCCTACAGCACAGACAGTGGCTGCTGATAGAACTGAAAGGTCACAGCACCAAAGACAGCTCCACTCACTTCCCCATTTCAGCCTTTACACTTGTGGGAGAACTTGCAGGAGATTTAGATCATGCAGAGAATATTGTCTGCTCTGGGAGAAACTGGAGAGTCGGTCTCTTCCTTGAATTTCAACATTTTAACAAAGAAAATAGGAGGATAATTGTAAATTTTAAGACAGACTTGACAAAATGCCTCTGAGTATTCATTCCTTGAAGAGGTGGTGAATCTTTAAACCCTTAAATAGCAAGAAGAGATGGGGCAGAAAAAGGTGAATTGGTGAGATACAATTACCAAATGCTTTAAAGTATAACTTGGGTGCAGAGTTAGGTTAGAATTCAGCTGAAAAAAGAAACTAACTAAAAATACCTGCCTGGAGTGTCACAGCCATTGGAACTTCAAGTAGTGAATTATCAAGAACTTTGGGACACGACTTTTTCCATTGAAAAAACAATCTGGAAACTGCTTTCAGGAGAAGAACAATTTAAAAAATGTCATGACCAGAAATGCTAGAAATATATTTTTTCAAGTGTCTGTGGTTTTCCACTTTGGAAGTTTCAAAATGAAATATTTTGATTCTTGAATGGAAATAATTTTTGTTTGAAAAATTAAAGTTACAGAAATTAAAAATCAGAATTATTGGCCAAAATAAAATGTTGAAACAGAACAAATTTAGGAATGCATCTATTAATTGAATTCTTTAAAGATATTAATAGTTCATTTTGGAGAAGATGTTGATTTTTGGCTTAACTTAGGTGAAAATTGTAAACAACTTTTAAAAATAATTCTCTTGTGATGAGAAATGCATTTTATATCCAATTGAAATATGTAATACAGAATTAGAGAGAATGCACAGAAATCTTTAGGACAGCTGAGAATTATCCTGATGTTATGTCCCTGAGCAGCTACTGAAGAACTCTGTGGGAATTTGTACTCTCCCTGCCTCAGCCATGGTATTTAACCTATATTTTGTATGTCTGGAAATGGGTTTAAATTTCATTGCAACCTGTTTGCAAGTCCTCTTGGGTGAGTATTTTTGAAGCTGAAAAATCACCCATGTAATTTTAGAAAATGAAAACCACAAAAGTAAACTCCATAAAAATAAAATATGTCAAAGCATACACCTCCATGCATACAAGAAAATAGCGAGAGAGAGAGGCTGAGAGAAGAGTTTTCATAAATGAATTAAACTGAGATTGAGGACACAATTTTAATCTGAACTAACACAAATAATCCTTGTCTGTTGTATTCAGCTGAAATCAGCAGTTACACAGGTGTGGAATGTTGCTCAATCTGCTTTATAATCTACGCCATCAATATCTACAGTGTGTCTGAAGAAAAGGAAGAAACAGAAGAAAGCAAACTGAATGTTTTCTACAGAGGTCAGCCCTCTGGGGGCTCTCCCAGGGTCATAATTCCATAGGTGCACAGCTTCAGCTACAGATGATGTGGCCTAAGCAATCAGGTAAACTGGAGTACTCCAGCACTCTGGTCTGCAATGTGAAAACAGAATTTTCTCTTTTACTTTCAGGTCGATACTTTCTCTCCCCTGTCTCCTACCAGACCTGGTTTTATTTCTGTAGGATTATTGCACAACATTTTCTAGTGTACAAAACACTTCTTAGCAACACTGGGGCTATTTCCATGGCTATGAGTGTAGTAACATATCATTAAATTAGGGTTTTAAACTGAAAAATACCCTTCCTTTCTCGAGTGACAAAGATACATGAAGTAAATATAAAAAACAAGGATTACAGGGCATCATCTTTCATACTGTCTACATCTTATCAACAGGTTTTCCTCTTTTCCCTCTCTGTCAGTGATCCTTCTCCAGACAGAAAAGCTTATCCCAACCCAGCCTCTCCTTTTCTTCCCTCATACTCCTCTAGTTTTGTTCTTGAGAATAACTTTTCCTCAGTCTTCTATATTCAGAACTTATATCCCCATAGAATGAGATTCTGATCCAATTTCACCCTCAGTGACTGTGAATACATGACAATAACTATGGCACATGCTGAGTGACACTGTGCTCTGAATACATCTGGAAAAAAAATCCCAAAACAAAACAAAACAAAACCAAACAGCCAACAAACCAGACAAAAAATCAATCCTATGCAAAAAACTAATAATGGATTTATTTCCTAATGCTTATGAAAAACAGTATTGCCATGCCTAGAGATTTTTTCACAGTAGGTTTAGTTTTACCTGCCCCAATGACTCTTTCAATACGAATTCTTGAAGGATCAATCTCCTTGGCAAACTCATGGACAGCAAGAGATGGGTCTTCATACGTGTCTGGATCTATGTATGTTTTGAGTCCTGGGAAATGTACTGCAAGAAAGAGAGAATAATAGGAATCAAGAACTCCTTGACATTCATACATTGCAACAATAGTTTTTGTTTTGTTTTTTTTTGACTAGGCAATTGAGAGGACTGAAAATAATATATTACATCTTCCAGGTTTAAAATTTCTGAACCAAACAGAAGAGTTGGTCACTTGAAAAAGGGACTGCAGAGACACCAGGTGAGGGCTCAATGATATGGGGCAAAACACAGCCTCAAAACAACAGTGATTATTGCCAAAACAGTTTATCTTCCCCTTTGCTGCTCCTAGGGAAATTGAGGCAATCTGTCCTTTACTTTGTTTCTGGTTCACTCCTTGCATTTAGGAGTGGATGGCTGAACATCCTGTTTTGCCAAACAGGTCAAATCTTTGAGTTCCTTTTCTCTCAGGATGAGTCCTGGAGGGTTGTGCTGCTTTGTTCTCTTCTGATCAGCTGGAACAGCCAGAGAGCCAGGTGCAAGATGACAACAAAAATATCCAAATCCATTTTCAAGATAATTTCTGTCTGTTTCCTTGGAGATGGCCATGGCAGTAGTGGGTTGGTGCCAGATTGCTTTGGCAGGCTCCAACAAGCTGTCATTTTCTGGCATGGCTGATATCCCTTGTGTTCCTGAGTAGAGCATGTTCAAGAACTTGTGTTGTTTCTTCTGGATTGATGCTAATAATCCATCAATTTATCAGGACAAAAAGAGGCATCTGCAGCAGGGTCCAGAGAATCCCTTTAAAAACAATGAAGCATTTCTCAGCCTTCTTTCTCAGGTCAGTTAATGGCTAAGTCTAAAACAGTAATTCCTCTTTATTCTTGGTTCTCTGGAGCACATTTATGAGTAGAGACTTGCCCCCTCCAGTGTGATGCTGAGATCACTGCAAATGAATGGGAAGGCTCTGAGATGAAGCTTCGTGTCAACATGAAATACAGTCATCATTTACCCTGGCCTGAAAGACACTGAGTTTGGCTTTTTCAAATTCAGTCACGGTTTCAGAAGCATATATCAAACTCTCCAGAAGGAGGGTTTTTTGTCTTCTTTTATTTCTGGCCATGTTTGAAAACAAATGACAAAAACATCTTTCTAGGCAGTATACTTTATGGGAAAGTGTGCCCTTTTCCTTGACAGAAAGAGACACTTGGCTCGACAGAGCGGTGTCACCTGAAAAAATATTTTACTTCTGGCAACTTCTGTGTTGATCATAGCATTTCCTGAGATGTTATCAAAATGATGAAAGAATAAAATCTGATATCATTTGTGCAATAGCCTTGGAATAAAAAAATAAATTGCTACTCTAACAGAAAACAGGCAACTAATTTAAAGTAGGTAGCTAAACTAAGCTATATAAACTAATTACTGCCCATGAGAGATCACCAGGATTTTCTCTCACTGTACTGATCAGTGAGCAGGAACATGAAGAAGACAACCCATTCCACTTCTTATTTCTTGGGTGGCTGGAATCCTAAATCCGAAGAGAACTAGGTACAAATAAGTCATACAGTCACCAAGGAAGGAATTTTGAGGCAGAAATTCAGTACCCAGAAAACAGAATTCAAAGAGATACACCTGAAACCTGCTAAATATTAACTGAATAGCAAAAAACCCTTTAATAACTACAATAGATTTAGTGAAATTTCAAATAAAAATAAAGACCATTGATGATGCAGACAATAAGGAACTACTCAAATAACCAGATTAAAACATCAAGGGCAAAAGTTATTCAGGAAATAGTGGACTTTCTTTATTTAAAACATGACATAGATATTGTATAGTGTTGAACTACTTACAGTGTCCATTTTGCAAATGAGCCCTTCTTTTCTCCTCAGATTTCATTTTGGCCTTTATGTACCACTGGCATCTTTCAAGAAAAACAAGTGAGGTTTTAAATACAATACTTGCCATGAATAAAACAGATGTCCACCAAGTTTTATCTGCAATTTTATGAAAGCCAAATTTTTGCATTTGGAATATATTTATACTGATGAATCTAAAGAGGGAAATATATATGTATGAACTATAAACAGATTATTTACAAAGAAAAACAGATCATGGTTGAATGATTAGCATGACAATCACTATCTGAGTTTAAGTTTGATGTAATGCTTTTTTTTTGACTCCTCCAAAGAATTCTGATACTTCAATAAATTATTGCTTTCCTGCATTCCTGTTTGCCTACATAGGCCTGTAGTAATTAAACCTTATCCCATTAACTTTCCTATAGAGTGGGTAAAATACCTTCTCATTTTCTTCATAACAGAATTATAAGGATTTCACCATATTTCATGAAAAAAGAAAATATTTTTTCACATCAAGACCCCTTTTTTCTCTTTTGCTGAGTGGCTCTGTGCAGTCTGAGCTGCCAAACACTGCCTACCTGCAGATCTGATAATGCTGATTTAGGGGGTGACATGGCAGGACCAACTGTTTCAGTCAAGAAAAAACAAAATATTTGCACTTGGTCTTAAAGCTCTTTCTCACCAACTGAGCAGCCTAAAAATTACTATTTAGAGGGAAATCTTTTCGTTTAAGGGATAGGAAAGGCTGCTGAGGCTCTGATGCCAGTGGAGAACAGCAGTGCCTGTGGATGTGTGCTCTGGAGTGCAGAGATGCAGTTTCAAGGCCAGCTTGAAAAAAAAATTACTGTCCTCTGTGTGACTATTAACAGCACTGTAAAATTACTAAAAATAATTATAGTCAGTATTTCCATACTAACAGTGGAGATCTATGAGGAATAGGTGAACACACCCACCTCACTTCAATGGTGTGTTTAAACTGCTGAAACACAGTAGGAACAGTCACAAGTTCATTCACTGCTACACAAGTGATGATGAGGAAATTAAGAAAGTCCTGAAGCTGATGTACCCTTGAGGAGGGACTGCAAACCAGTGGATTCTCAGACTCTGTGGAAACCCTGAGATTGAACACCAGCTGCTGGGACTCCCTAAGGATGCCAATGCCATTTTTAGAACCTGAACAAGTGGTCTGTAGGGTGCCACCTTGTCCAGAGCCCTAAAGTTCTTACACTCCAAGTGCTTGCCTGTCGTTGTTGGACACGATGTAGAAGTGTGGATTCGCAGCACACACTAGAATGAGTTCTTACGAAAAGGGTTTTTATTTTTTGAACTTTTTAGTTTTTATAGGGTCTTATGCTACAGGTTTAACATGATTGGCCAAGGGAACACCACCTCTTGTCCCATTGGTGGGACAAGAGAAAAACACACTATCTACAGTTGTACAGAACTGTTTGGAGAGAGTAAAATTGTTTACAAAGATCATCCTTGAGCGAGAGAGCTCCCAAGAAACTTTCCCTTGGGAACAGATCAGCCACTGACAGGCTGTAATTTTCTCAGGCTCAGAGAAAATCGGGTCCACACTTGCCCAAGTGAACAGTCAAAGAAACAAAACTTTAATCTCACCCAACCCTCCTAAACATCCACGTGGCCCCAAAGTTTGACCACAGAAGTCAGTGATTAATCACCAGTGGAGCAGTCTCCTCGTTCTCTGCTCATGCTGGCTGCAGAACAATCGGACATAAATCAGACTGAGCTTTAACATCCCATTTCCTGAAGCTGAGCCAAGACCCCAGTCCTGTGTCTTGAAGTCTCTTTTGCTGTCATATTCCTATCTGCAGTTGACAGCCGTGCTTCCTGCTTGCTCCTGGTGGATAATCACCCAGCAAAGTGCAGAGGCAGGTGCTCGTTTAACCCAGCCTCTCCACTCTGAATAGGCTCATCAGCAGCCCTGAGACTCGACAGCTCATCAAATTGTTAATTCTAAACACTGAAGCAGAGCACATCTGTAGGGTACCAGTCTCATTCTTCATGCTGAAATTTGCCTCCAGTCCTAGCGTAAATTGAGTATTTATTCAAAATTTTCTTGCTCTGTCTTCTGTGGAACATGCTCTTATCATTGAATTTAAGCAGCACTTCAAAATGAATTCCTATCTTACATAATTGAAATGGTCCCATTGAGTAAGGCAGTAAAAATCTAAGAGAACCTTTGATACTCTTAACAGTAGAAAACAGGAGGAAGAAACACAGAAAGAAACTGATCTCTGTATATTTTTTCATTCCCAAATTTAGTGATTTTTTCTAAAGGAAATGTTTGAGTTGTTTCAGGATTTCACATACAGATTCCACACAATCATTTTCTCTAGAAATTTGTCTCTGTCTAAGTAATTCCTCTCTTTTCTGAAAGATACTATTGTTTGTCACCTTCTGTAGTAATTGCAGGAATATTTACTTAGCCTCTAAGATTAAGGCCACAATATGTTCCAAAGTTAACTACTCTCATTACCTTCACCAGAACATTAGATTTAACATTAATTTTTATTATTTAGCAGAGAGAACATTAATTTACATAATAGCAGCTACTGCAGTGCCATATTTAGTTGCTGGGGTATTGCAAATAAAACCTCTGGCCTGCACTGAGAGAACTTCAATTTCTGTTCAAATTAAGAGGTAATGCAATGCCAACAAAACAGATGTGTAATTACAAATCTAGAAATGCAGCACCCTCTGTTGATATCTGAGCAGTGCACTCTCTCAAGTTTTGCAATTGACAGTTATGAGATTTTGTAAAATACACTGTGGGGATTTTTTGCTCTTTTTTTTTTTCCTTGTCATGTCAGAACCTTGAGGGTGAAGCAGGTATACTGTATTTTTAAATTATCACTCTGTGGGCAAGAGATCCAGAAACTAACTTTTAAAATATCCAAACTATTTCCTGATTTCACATAATTTCTTGTCTCTCCAAACTGTGTCTTTATGGAAAACAACATCTACAAAAGAACTGTAAGACCAGTGCTGAACAAAGAGGATATTCCACTGTGTCTAACCCTAATTTTAGCTCTGAAAACGTGCTTTAATGACTTAAGCATTATTCTTGAATTCTTAATTTTAGATGGGACTATACAAGAACAGTGTTTTAATTACCTGCCAGTGATGAGGAAGAACAAAGTGAGGATGACCAGGAGAGTGAATCCACCAACAGCAGCAGTGGCAATCACAAGAATCTGTCCCTGCTCTGCAGCCATATCAGAAGCTGAAAGAGAAGCACAGAGAAAAGAGGTTGATGCTCCATCTACCACCCAAGAGATTTTGCAGAATGGCTGAAATCATTTCAGTGGTCAAATGAAGTGAAATTTGATTTTTAGTGGTTTCCACAGTGCTTAGCAAGGACATGGGATGCAAACTTGTCTGTGAAGTGAGAAACCAGAATCCATGTCCCAACTAGGATGGAGGGGAGAAGATGTTTGCAGGTTTACAAAAGGAGGATTTGTCACTATCAGACACTTGCAATTTACTAAAGTTTGAATATGACAAGATTTTGGACACAAAACTGTATTTTCTTAGTTAGCTTTATTTATCTTAATCCTGCACTTAATTGAGAAGTTCTCTCCATCCCCTGATCCCAGTGAAGTCAGCAGCAGTGCTGGGTATGTGAAGATACTAAACCAGATTCAGGAGGAAGCAAAGCAAAAACCCCAAACCTAATGTGCAGCCTCACACATTCCTCAGCATGTCTGGTGTTTAGCCTCGTCACAAAGTACACAGAATTTATCATAACATGCTTTAGTGATGGGAAACCCTGTAGTTGATTAAAAAACCCCCTTATGCTTCTTGTTTTTCTTTCTGGTTTTTCTAGGATGTTTAGGAGTTATAAAAGATCACCTGAAATTATCCAATCACTGGACACTTCCTAATTTTGTTAATTTATTTGGTATAATATTAAATCTTTTCACTGAGAATTTACCTACTAACAGTCCAGGTGGTCCACACTGTCTAAATGCTACATGAGAAGAAAAATAATTAGAATAATTTTTTTTCTCTGACTCCCAAGGTTTATTTGTTAAACTCTGTTCCACTTGAATGTCTACACCACACATTTATGCAATTCTTACTATTTCCCTGGGAAATAAAACATTTTTTTGAAAGAAAAATAAATAATTCTATTCAATGACTTCTGAAAACAGGAGTAAATACAGAAAAGGGAATAATTTTTACATCAGGGAAGTAACTTTGATTTGGTAAACTTGTAAACTGTTCAATAAGCAAAATCTTCAGCTTTTTTTAGGCTTCAGATGGGAAATCACCTAGGTTGCTGTCTAGTAGGCTCAGCAGGCAGTATTCTCTCACTTTGCAGCTCATGAAGCTCAATGCAATGCACACATTGTTATCCAGAGCCTCAGAAAATGCTGTTTCCTAGAAAAGCATTTGGCTTCTGAGCAATATTTGTGTGTGGCTTAAAAACTCACAGTTTTTAAGTTTTTAAGTGTAAACCAGCTTTGTAAGAGCAGCAAAGCAAATAAAAACAGTAGCAGCTTAGGTCAAATTGTCAGCACAACCAACTTTTTAAATTTCTGCCATTAGATTTCTGTCCATATAATTTGATGGAAGCATGCACAGGCAGTAAATTACAAGGAATTCAGTACCTGTGGTCAGACAAGTTAAATATACACATCTCCCAATAAATGATGGAGTGAATATTGACTGAATAATTAGTTAAATGATATCTAATGATGTTATGAGAGTGAATTCCAGCTCTGTGTTACCTTCCACAGGCTCAGGTTTGGTTGGAAAAATGCAGCATAACAAACAGCATGCCACACAAGTAACAATGCAAATGCTGAATACCATTTTCTGGCTATTGGGAGTTGTGCTATATGTGGCAAAGATTATTAAACTCAGGCAGGGTTTGAGGTTGTACATGGAGAAGGTTTCAGAGGAGTCTTTCCTGCCCATCTCTGCAGTGGAATGGAGAGGACAAACTGCAGGTCTCCTTTTGTTTTTGAGAGGAAAAAAATATGTGCAAAAAGAGTGAATTTGGCTTTGAATTTCAAGCAAACCATGAGCTCAAATGAATTAGCTGTGATTTTCTTCAACAGATATTCACTGCCAAGGCCAAGAGCCCAGGAATTTTTGATGCAAATGTAGGGACTGACTCCATGATCCAAAGAAGCACCTGCAGTCACATCAATAAAGGGGAAAAAATTGAAACTGACTTAAGTTCTTTCTGCCTGTAAGCAGTACGATTTTTAGCTGAAACTGTACCTACTTGAAAAGTGATAATTTTGTTTCTCTTGTTTGTATTTTAGAGGCCAGAGTTGAATAAATTAGGATTGTTTTTTCATATAATCACAAAGAGCTTTCAAGCCTGAAACTTCCAGATGACCTTAATTTACCTGTCAGATAAAAATGTCAAATGACAGACAAGAATAACTGGAAAAACTGTTTTATATTTGTTAAAAACTGGCAGAGAGGCAGGGAAGGCAAAATGATGGAAATACTTATTTTTGCTTGAAGTGATCCCTCAATAAAATCAATAAAGGCACAGCACAGTGAACAACACATATTTGAGCACACGAGTATCCACATACACAGACTCATCACATGCAGATAAAAGGTTCCACAAAAAACTATTTAGGCAGTGAGAAGGCAGTAATCAGGGACTCTCAATACCTAGAACTTCTACAGCATTTTGCCATTCTAAATTAAATTATATGTGTCTCTCAACCTCTCTGCTATTTTCTCATTTCTCCAGCTTTCTCTTAAGATCAACTTGTAAATACTAAGAGCTTTAATTGTTTCTGATGTACATGTTCTTGAATATTTTTTGTCACTTCCTGGTTTTCTTTCCTTATTTTTCCTGTGTATATTGGCCTATGACTCTGTGTTTCTCCTCAGAACTTCTTGATTATGCAAGATAGAAAAATTCAGTTTAAAAACAACTATGGCAGGTTGTAAAGTCAAGCAAGTTCCTGCAACCTCATTTCATCTCTTTGTGTGGACATATGAGAGTGCTTCATTTAATCACAGAAGTGCACAGCATTTTTTATCCAGAATCTCATTTGTTGGACAACATGGCCAGCATTCCTATAGCTAAAATCAATATTTTGTTATCTCTACACTGTCCAGGGCACCTCAACTTTATCATAAACCATGAGCAGAGCTAAGGGAGCTTAGCACCCCTCTAACTGGGCTGACTGCTTAATCTGGTATTATGTCTCATTCTCTCTACCTGTCTGCTCAATAAGTTCATTTGGACACTTAAAGAAAACTTTAAAAAATGAGTAGCTAAATAAAGGAAAAGGGAGAATTTTTAACTTATCCGTGATGTTTCAGTAGTATACTGCAATGTTTGGGTGGCAAAACTCTTCAAGCACATTTGTGCTGCAACTGATGTGATTAGTCAAAGTGGTTTTAAAACTTCAGCATGGATTATATATGCACCCAGGAGCTTATTATCCAGATAAACTCCTCACTGCCATTGCTCTTCTTATCTCTTAACTCATGTTATATGCCTGAAATGATGCTTGAAGTTTCTAATTGCATCATTCCATCTTCCTTAACACCATGCCCAGAAATCCTTTCCGCATCCAGCCTGGTGTCAGTTCTGCCCCTACAATCCACTCCTGTCTCATCTTCTCTCTAGGTTCTTCATCCAAATGTATGGAGGAGGAGCTTCACTTCCCAACCCCTTTGGGCTGAAGGGGAATTTCCTGAAATTATCCTGAGGCTTCCTCATTTCCTCACTGGCCACACTGGCAGGAATGGTGCAGATGTTTTAGTCACAGTGCAAGAGGCTGAAAACCAGAGAGAATCTTTCAGTTCTGCTCCTTCTTTGAACAAATTTCTCCAAAAGATTTTACAAGTTTGGGTTTTTGGTATAGAAGAGCTGGAAGCCCTAATGACAGCTCTCTTCTGTCTCTCAGCTACATCCCTTCATTACTTCAATTTGACATCTATCAGGCAGCAGACCCTCCAGCAGACTGAAAGATAAAAAAGTGACAGAAAGACAGCCATACTGATAACAGTGAGCAGCTGTAGGACAGATAAGTGTGGACAGTGAGCACTGGGGCTCTAACAGACAGGAACAGGCTGTCAGGGCATTGCAAACAACACTGCTTAAGAACAATAGGTAAGGAAAACACAAAGTCTCATTAGGGCAACCTTTACATTTTCACAAATGAAAATGCAGTTCCAGTGATACAATGAGCTGATGGGCTCCAGTCAAAGGCAAAATGAGAAGGCAAAGGATAGGTGATCTTAAAAGGGACTGTCACTAGCATAAGAATGTAAAACTTTTTGGTGTCTATTCACTTGAAAAGCTTTCTTCCAAGTGCCTTCCCTTAACATCCACTTCCTGGCCAGTGGATAAATGGAAATCCTGGCAGGCACTTCGAGATCTGAACAACGATGTTGCTCTTGTTTAGGAAATGCAAAGGAAAAGTGAAGTCTCTGGGTTTTCTGGACACATACAGCAGTGCAATCAAATAGACAAAAATCAAATGTGAAGAACAAATGGCTGAAAGTATTAAACACAGTAATGAAATACTTAAAGATTAAAATGAGACATTTGTTGGTATCCAGTGCTGACTAATACTGAATAAACAGTAAGACGAGGCAGAGGTGGGGAGAGACCCAACAAAAAGTTTCTAAATATGAAATACATGTCACCTGATTTGTTTTGTTTAGGAATAAAACTAGGAATACAGTTTCCTATTGTCAAAACATAAAACATTGTAAAAAAAACCCCAAAAATTTCCATTTTGCATTGGTAATGCAAATATATTTTCTAAAAATCCGTGGGATGGCTTCCCTGTCATGGCCTGAACCAGGGCATGTGCTTAAACCATTAGTGGACCTGCACTGGAATCAGTGCTCTTTTCTTGAGCTTTGGAGTTCTAGAAAGAATGGAGTCACATCTGGTGGCAAATCCAAAATAGCCTGGTTTGAGGATGAACAGTTAAAGACAAATTTTGTGGATGTGGGAAGAGGAAAAGGAATGTGAAAATTCAGCAGAATTTTCTGGCAATACACAAAAATCACCATCTGAGACTGTGGTAAAGAAATTAAAGTTATTGATCCATCAAGACTGGAGTTTCAGCCAATTATTTTTTCATAGTCTTCAACTTTATAAAACACCTAATGAAATATTCCATTAGCATTTCTGAAATGTTTAGGATTTTGCTGTTAATAATTTGAAGTATACAAAGTCTGCATTGCTTTTGGATTAAATACCATCATGTACTCACATTTATCACTCTGCTCAGCCCAAGCACAAGTCCACACTGCATAAATGCTACTTTGTCCCTTAGGTCCCTTCCAGAACAAGCCAATCATTCCACTTTCAGATTATTTTTTCCTAATGATGGGAAGGCTGAGAAGGAAAATACCCTTGGTTTTAGAATAAACCTAGCTTTGGCATGAAAACTGCCTAAAAAGCTGTAAATTATTTAGCATTTTACAAATTCCTCTGGGCAGAAGGACCTCTGAGGCAATGTAAAAAAACACTTCTCTAGAAAAAAAAAGAAAAAGGTTTGAATCATTAATTAAAAAAAAAAAAACAACAACAAAACCAGCCAACCAACAAAAATATCCCATAAACAGCTGGTTAGAAGAGAGGGGGGGAAAAAAACAGAGAGGGTAACAGTCAGAGATTAAAGCATCTCTGCCCTAGGACAAATGTTTTCTTATTGTCAGAACACATTTTATTCTCTGTTAGGAAGGACCAGAGTGTTTTTGTGGTGACTCAGATAGTTGGTAATTCTGACAGATAAAAGCAGGAACTGCAAGTGAGGTTTATGCTCCAATTTAAAGCCCCAGCAGTGGCAGCTGTGTGTGTGCTGGAGTGTATGAAAACCTGCCAGCTTTGCTACAAGTGTTTTGCCTGTAAGGTGCTGAAACAGAGACTGAATAAAATGGCAACAAGAAACACAGTCACAAGTGGTGGTTGCTGTGCTTTGGAAAGGTTTCACATTTCCCAGGTGCTGCCTCTGAGCTTTAAAAGGAAGAGAAATGCCTGTCAGCATCCATTCATCCATCCCTGCTTCCTTGAAGAGAATTTTTCTGACTACCCTAGGTAACTCCATTTCCTATCACAAAGAAAATACAAATTTCACTCTTTTGGATGCTCCACTTGTTTGTCTTTGCAGCACGGAGAAGAGTTCAACAACAGAGCTCCCCAAGCTGTGCCTGCCTCAGTCTGTGGGTCAGTAAGAGAGGGTGCTTCCCAAAAACCACATCAGCACTAATAACTAACTTCTTCCACCGCTACTGCAGATTTGGTCTTCTCTCTCCCTCATGCACCACCTTTAGCAATCACACCAAAATGTTTTCGTGCTCCTGGTAATGATGTATCTATTTTATCCTTTATAACTTTATAACTGAAGGGACACAGGTAGTGTTTCACCCAGTACATCAGAGAAGGCAGGATACTGTCCTGCCAAAGAACAGTAAGTTTTAGGGCATTTGATATACACATCTCACAGCTAACCAATTATTAATTTTCTATAATTAGTCTATTCAAGAAAAACCCTAATTTTTGATGGCTTGCTTTACCACTGTCTGTTAACAAATTCTGTCAACATTCAAGCAGGGTAAATGGAGTAACCTTGGACGTTTACCTGTAACTGGTCTGGGAATTCTTCTCCACTGTAACATGTTCAATTGGCAGAGAGCAGAAGGATGTTACAAGCTAAGGCAAATTAAGGAGGATTTTTATCGAACACATGACTTACAATATTTTTTTGTTATTTTCATGAGAATGTTGGTTGATAAATTTTCTGTTCACAACACAGACTTTTAAAACACTCTATTCTTCCCAGCCTTCTCATGAAAATGCTGAGTTAATTAAAATCTAATTGAAAGTCCACAAAAAGTAATTGCAAAAGTGGAATTTTCACTAAGTAACCTGTTTCTAGTGAGCAAGAATGGAGGGAGCTGCAATAGTCTGCCTTTGCTATCTTTCAGAAAAATTGAGAAAAATGTACATTAAAAAAAGTCAGAATATTTTCAGCTGAGATGCACACTGCCAGAATAGTAAATGATGAAGAGAGATTCCTACACAGCTGGACTAGGACTGGTTAGTAAGACAGATGCAGGCCAGCGAGGGCAAATTAACATTTACAGGTACTGACAGAACCAAGCAGCCCAAATCTCAACACAAGTCCCCCAGATCTCTCTGTGTAAATGTTAGTCAGCATCTTGAAATACTGACAAAACCATTGTTGTATTCTATTTATTTAGCTATGTGAAACCATTTACAAGTTTAGGCAGCAAGTGCTTAGAATTAGAAGTAAAAGAAATCAGAATCAGTGGGAGATAAGCTGTGTTAGGTCTGCTTATGGCATCATAAACAGATTTATTTTTCCAGTTTATTTCAGTATCAGGTTCAGCTTTGATGCTATACTTCAACAAGGATGTTAAAATTAAGCTCACCATGCAGCCCAAGGGCCAGCTGCATCAGTGCACTGAGAAAGTGAGATGGGGCTAGGATGGAGTAAGGGGAATGTCACTCCCAGGAGATGCCCTCAATACCAATGAGGAAAATGTCACTGGAGCCACAGTCTTCCTGATTTAGGTGGGCAAGTGACATTTTCACAATGTGAAACCTCATAGAGGTTTAAATACTATTTCATTCTCTACATGAATTAAGCCTTGTATTTATTGCACCAGAAGATACAGACAAGATCTACTGAAATTCTTGAAAGCACCCAAGTGCTCAACTCCTATTCAAACCAATTGGCTTAAGTACCCAGAAAATTTTAAAAAGTCCAATTAGGCATTAAGCACTTGGAAATCTATCCCTGATTGATTTTTGAAATAGAAGTTAAGAAGCAATAAAAATGGAACACAAATCCCAGGGTGCTCTTGGAAGTACTTACATAGTTTTGAGTCTGTACATTAGCTTAAACAACCTGAATTCTAAAACACTAATGAAAAACATGGTATACATAACAGGCTAATTAAAGCAATTTAATTAATTAGTGTTTTAGTGTTGTATCTACTACACTAATTTTCTCTCAAATACATGTAAATACCTTCTTCTATGTTTCTTTGAACATGGAGGACAACACATGACAAATATAAAATCGTTCAGAGCATCAACATCACACATGAAGCCTCTTTGCATATTTTGCAGAAATAGGAAAGGTCCTTGCTTTTTAGTGCCAAATTTAGTAGTTTTACTGGTTGATGGAAATGCATATAAAAGTTTCAAGTTTTTAGTTTGTGGAGTCTGGGAGCAGTGACAACTACAGAGCGAAGAGTCCATCACTGGGAGCTTGCGTGAAGCTCCTGGACTTAGGGAAAGCCTGGCTAAGGGTGTTTCCAGATGTCAAGAGGCAGAACTACCATAAGGAAAGAAAGGATCAGAGAATCCGAGAGAATCTTAGCTTGGAAGGGTCCCATAAGGACATTTTATGGAAGAGAACATTCCTTCAGCTGCAGCATTGGGCTAACATTTCTATGTGTTGTTGTAAATCCAGAACTGTGAGTCTGAGGCTTGTTTTTAATCACATAGCACTGGTCATTTTGTGATAAACAAATGGTATGGGTTCAGCCATTCAAACTCCCAATCTCTCACTGGCTTAGAATTAGATGCTACTTCTGTGGTATTTTTTTTTTTTTTTCCCTTCAGTGAAACTTACTTTCATCTCCAGTTTCAAATTCAAACTTCTGGCTATAGCCGCTGTATCCTGCTGCCGTCCTGACTCTGATATGAAATATGTACTTGGTGGCTGGCTTGAGACCTGTGATGATAACACTTGGAGCCTTGGACCTTGTGGAGGAATAGCTGAGCTGCTCATGCTCCTGAGGGACAAAAGAGGGAAGAAATGATATCAAGTTGAGTTGAACAATCTTTGCAAAAATGATATAACAGAACTGAAGCTCCATATTCTTCTCGCGAATGTAAAATGTGTTTATAAAAGGAGGTGCACATATGGATTTCTGTACTTTGGTTCTGTGCTACAGTCAGAATGTATGATATGGCCTTGACTTTCAGGTTTCAGGCTTTTTGTCTTTAACCTTGCATACAGACATGTTTTTGTGACTTGGGTTAGCAACCAACCCAACAGTAGTCAAACCAACATGAATCAGTACAAGACTACATTCACAGAAGAATGGCAACTAGAATGGAAACTCATTATTTTTGCACAATGGACAAACTAGGAGGTCAGTAAACACTACCAAGCTGTAAAATAAAGATGTGGGAGTATTCAAATACCCGCTACTCACTTCTACCCGCAGGTAGTGCCAAAATGCCGGCGCTATCCGTGGGTAGACCTGTGGGTAAAAGAAAATAGGAATTAACCTTTACTTTAAAGCCTGCCAACTTCATGGTTCAGCTGCTTCGCTGCTGCTGAGCTCAATGTCTCTTTCCAGGTAGGTGTAATGTAGTCATACATGAAATTCACTTTGAAACTCCGTAAGGAGAAATACTCTGGGCAAAAGTCCCCTGTTAATCTCCTGGCAGTTGATCCCAGGCAGCAGCTGAGAATTCCTGAATCTCACAGAGATCCCTGAGAATTATGATCTCTGGGAATTACCACTGCAGACCAGCTGCTCTAGTATGGAGACCAGAAATATCAATCTCTGTGCTTTAACTGAGGGCTGCTTTGCTAGACAGGTCTTGGATGATGTCTTTACATGAGAGGATGACTTGGAAGAAGAACATTTATTCCCTGTCATTAGTTACTTGATAAACCAGTAATCTGTAATATTTTATGTGCTGCCTTAAGGCTAGGTTTGCTCCCTTGGAGCAGGATTTGTCTCCAAACTGAGCAGGAATGTCCTTGGCATGTGCTTAACAGTCCAACTGTGACATCCACAGGGCACCATATACATTTATTATACCACACAGTTATATTAGAGCAGGTGTAAGTTATTCAAAGGGTGCTTCCAGCCTGCTTAGAAGGAAATCTAGTTCACAGAAGAGATATAACCAGGAGAAGATTAGGTTTCAGTCAGATTCTGTTGGACTTTTAACCTCTTCTCAGCAATATGCATGCACTTTTTATACAAAACAGTTTTTATAAAACACGCTGAGTTAACTCCAGCCATGTGTAAAAGATCACATTAGCACAGGGCAACAGGTCGATCACTATTCCCCCAGTAGGAATACAGGGAGATGGCTGAGAAAACCAGATTAAAAAACAAATACACAGAAGCAACCTAATGATTCTGTTGGGGGAAGGAGCAGAAGGAAGGCAACAATGATCAATATTAAAAATAACTACATTTAACTTGAGCTTCAAACAGTGGGAAAATCAGAGAAACTATAGTAAGAGGAAGAATTGATTTTTTCCTACAGTCTGCTACCAAAATTTGAAGCCATAAGGAGGATGCATTTAAAATGAAATAGTAGGATAAAATGTACATGTAATCTTATGGATAGAGACTATTATTAATACACCATCTAATTACTTCTTTAAATATAAGACTTCTCCCATTACTTGAAATGTTGTAACTTCACTTTGAACAGGTTAGTGGATTTTAGACATACATTACTGCATTTCAGAAAACACCTGTTTTCTTCTGACAGAAAGCCTACTTGTTTGAGTGATAAGTGTTTCTCTTTTTCTGATTTCATGACTTCCTGTGAAGGAAAGATCTTAGAAATCTTCAGATTATGTAAACAGCAAATGCTTGTTTTATACAGGTATTAGCATGATTCAAAATGCTCTGTCATGGCCCATAGATGGGCAGTGAGTGACTTTATACTCTGGAATGCTCTGGAAATTTTTATTTAGACTCTGTAAGCTAAGGAAGAGGCCAGCACCTAAGGGATTTCACTTTACAATGTAATCGTTGCAAGCCTTTTATTTTCCCTAGACCACCTTACTGCTTGAAATCAAGTCTTAGCATTTAACAATGTACTGCTTCTTTGACCTGCTGGAGAGATTGCAGAAAAAACTGATGGAATTGTAAAAAGAAATAAGGTCTTTAAGAGGAAGATGGAAATGGAAATTTTGTCCAAAAATCCCCCAAGATCCAGTGACAAGATTTAATCCCTGATGACTGCAGAACAAGGCCAGCGGCAGCAAGAAGTGGGAATGACTTTTGGAAAAAGAAACAGTCTGAGCTCTAGCTATTATATCTATTATATGTTATTACAAGCTAACACTGCTTGTGCAAAACATACACTTGGGATACACTGGCTCCATAGCCAGGGGTGTGAACAGGAAGGCAGAAAATACAATTCTTTATTTGTAGTTGGTCAAAGATGCTGAGTGTGATAAGGGCTGTGATGGTAACATTTAATCAACAAAATGGGTCCCTCTGGGGGGAACAGCAACCTCCTGAGGGGCAGCCATTGCTATCTGTCCTTTCTGGAAGGCATTTTGGCCACCTCCAGTGGTTGTCTGGCTTGTTGCTTCCTCACCACCTGCCTGGGGTTGCCTGAAGGAGGCATTGAAGGGTGCGGTCCCTCTCCATGCCCTGCTGTCTCCTTTCTTTCTGCAGCCTGTCATTCCATCCATCCCACAGACTGAAAAATGATGTCTGGGAGCACACGAGCTTAAAAGTAATAGTGCTGTCAGATGGGGAAGGGTCAAGATTTGTTACTGCACGTGAAAGAGCGAAAAGGGATCCTGCCACCTTGGCTTGAGAACAAGCTTCAGGAGCTTGAGGAAAAAGTTGCTCAAATTCAAGAGAAAATGATTCATAGCCAGAAACTTCTCAGAGCTGGAATGTTTTGCACAAAGAATTCAGCCTTTTAGGACTGGATTCACACATAAGAGAATTATCCAAAGAGGGGATGCTTTGCCCTTATTCCCTTCTCTTGACAACTGATCTGCAGCCAACCTGGAAAGCCAGAGCTTTCCACAGAGATGCATGGAGGTGGCTCTCAAGGCTGGCCACTCCTGCTGCCATGATCTTTCCCAGGAAGGCTGAAGATGGACTCAGAACAAAAAAATACAATTCTAGACTGCACAGACATATGGGATGCTTTGAATTATTCTTGCTATAGACCATATGCACTCACTTCTGCAGGGATTATGTGTTCAAAAAGTCAATTTTAAACTGAAGAACTTAAGTTTACTTCCTGGATGTTAGTGCATGCTTTTCCCAGATCCTGCTTTCATGTTGTGGCAAAATATAGATATATATCAAGCCACTTATCATACACACTATTTTCCATCACAAGGAAGCATGATTTTGTGTGCTAGAAGGATCTATCTCATGTGATAGATTTCTGACCTAGACAGTGACAGGAATCAATGGGAAAGGCCAAGGACTGCATTTATTCTGTACTTGATAACAGAAGGCTACTACAAAATCTGCCAAATGAAACATAAGTTTAACTGACATGGCTGTACCTCCCACGGCACATAAGAAGTAAGATAATATATAGTTGGCCACTATATGGTTCAGTGTTCATAAAAAGAAAAGGGACACAAGAAACACTCTGGTCATTTACATCCTTTACAGCATTTGTGACCTTAGAGATGGCGAAGGGCTCACAAGAAGCAGTTCTGAGAACCCAGGGGCTGAGGGGTTAAACATGAGTTAAAGGAGTCTATCTAATATAATATACTCATATAACTATGAGACACAATCTGATATGAGGAAATTCATAAGATCTCTTTCATAGCCTACTGTAAATTTATCTTCGTGAAAATCTGTAATTAAAACATAAATATAACCCAAATGCAAGCTATGCCAATGTTATTACACAATGTAATACTAAGTCTATGACTACCTATCCAAGTTAAACAGAATTATATTATAAACTTTGAAAATGCTATCTCTGTTTCTAAGGAAATTGTTCTTTTCTTATTGTTTGTGTGATTCCTCTTGTAAATGGATTCGGTTCTGATTATGAGGAACAGTGTTCACAAATCCATGACAGTTTATTCTGTGCATGAGCAGAAAAGCCTTTCAGAATAAAATTCTTTTTTGCAGCCACCTCTGCCTATCTGAATCTCTATCTATCCTAATTTTATACTTGGCTTTATAGATAAGGCATTTTTCATATCTAAAGAAACAGACTGAGTGGAAGGCACAATGCTGCTAATGGTGTAAGACTAGACAACCTAATTTAATTGAGTAGCACCATCAGAGGATAATTTTAATGAAATATTTCCTGCTTTTGCAGTAGCAGTCACTATCCAGATGTTCTGTTATTGTGATGGTCAGTACCATCTTTCTCATATACTTAAAAGAAAGGGGATTCCCCCACTAACATTAAAGATTCTAAATAAACAGGTAAATTTTCACATGCTACACCTGTGTGAATGAATAGCTCCCTAATTTTATCCTCACCTTAGTAGAGAGCAAAGGAGCACAGAAATTAAGACTTTGTGGATACATATAAGAAAAATATTGATAAAGACTAACCAAATGTGATGATCTTTAATCAGTTTATACTCTTAAGGCAATCAGAGTTTACATTCTGATGTTATAGGTGATAAAAAGATCACGTCTCAAAACTTTTACTAAAAAAACCAAAAAAATCAATAGAAATTAAAGCTGAAATGCAGAATTTTGCCTGTAGGGCTGAAATAACCTTAAAAAGATTAACTCAACCAGTAAAGCACTGAAAAAATCCTGGCACTTTTAGGCATATGAGATTTGTCATCATTAATCTTTGAGTGTCAAAAAGAGACATAGTTCTAATACAAATAGTATCAGTCCTTAGTTTAGTAATTTAAAAAGATAACCAAATATAATTTTCTATGATTTAGAATATATAACATGATCTATATACTCTTAGTCAAGTTTATTTTATGAATGACAATGGAGGTATTCAGTTCATCCAGCGCCACGAGTAACAAAAGTCTTCTTAAACTGACCCTAGGGAAAGGATTTCCAAACCTTCTGCCAGCTAAAAGAGACTTACTGTACCCACAGCTTTCAAGTGTGTGTGTGCAGAAAGAATCCAGGGGGAGGAACTGAATTTACTATCAGCTGTTTGCAAACACATTTTCTAGTTTATATCTATTGTCCTGCAACATGAAAATTCTGTATTAAGCCACATAATCCTGCCTGGCCTTTTCAAAGCACTGTTATTTAACTGAAAGAAGAGCTAAGAGAGATTAAATCTATCTACCACAGGGACCAGGTCTTTATCCTGTACACTGAAGCACAATGTCAAAGCTGAATAAGTACCACATTAAAGTAAAGAAGATTTGGAGTTTCATGACTCAGGTACTATAAATGTTTAAATAAAATCACCAATAATAAAAAAGAATTTTTTATGAGACCATTTGGTCACATTTTTCCTAGATACATCAGTCTGAGGAACACACACAATGTGACCTACAGAGGAAGCATCATTATTGTAAAGGAATGACCACAATTCTGGAAGACAGCAATTTTTACTGATCTAGTCCACTGTGCAATGAAATCTCCAAATTCTTCCTTACCTTTTCCTTGGGATCAGCTATGCTGGCACTCCATAGTCATCTGAAATTTAATGCTGTGCAACCCATTAGGATAACACAGTAGGTAATTATTAGGTATAGTAATTAATTGATTAGTCAGTTCAAATAGAATCTATTAAAGACAACATCAAACTCTGGAGTTTGTACTTACTCTCTGTGATCAATAAAAACAGAGTCTCCACAGCTCTAATTTATGGAAACTGCCTCTGATTTATAGAGCCTATATTCCTCTCACAACTAGTTTTCCTCCAATAATTCTCAAAAAGTATTTTCTAACATTACAATAAAATATTCTCATAATACAATTTCTGAATGCCTGTTGCCTCTAGTCATAGCACCTTTGTCACCTTACACAGATTGTTGTAGATAAGGACTAATTACACTGGAATCAATAAACTACATCTGTGGAACTCAGTGTCTGCCTTTGAAAGCTTCTTTAATTTTGGGTGTGATTTTCTCCTAGAAAACTATTTTAACCTATAGTACATCAATTAACAGGAATGCTGGCAGAAGATTTTAGAGAAGACTTAAAGGTTCAAAAACGTGCTTCTAACATTAATTACTGATTACAATCTGATCAACAGGATTAGGTACATTTTTACTGTAACATAGAGTGGGGTAAGAAAAATTACAGTAAGAGAACTAGAAGTAAAAGATACCCTTCAGATTCTTTAAAAAAAATGTTCTTCCTAAAAACTCTTGTATCTCTGGTTTTCAGCTGAACCACAAACCTGAAGTAAATTTAGAAAAGTGATTGCAAAGATCTGAGGACCAATCTAAACTAAGTAGAAAACTGTGGCAGCAAAAAATCAGGGCCAGAGAGAAAATTGCCAATGGCTCTAGTGTTTTCTTAGAGGAGAAATCTGCAACACTTAAAGGCATCAGCCCCTTCAGGTTGTAACCCTGTCCCTTTGCTCCTTGGCCTCCCTCCTGATTAATCTGAGATGTAACAGTTTGGGGAGCTGCAACACTCAGGTGTCCTTTACCTGCTTGGCCATTCAATATTTTATATTTTGATTGCCTGTCAGTCTGCTCATCACTTTCTCCATATATAAAGTGAAGCTGTCAACGTGAAAAGGGGAAGAAGAGATAACCAATAATAAAGAAAATATAGAAAGGTCAAACCCCAGACAAATTTCATTTTAATTGGATTATATAGTTGGAAAGGCAGAAATGAGTTGATGTGAGGTGAACCATGAAAAGCAGAATATTAAATGAGGAGAGAGATGAGCACAGGGAGGCTCTAAAACAGTGTTAAAATTCTCAGCAGCACAGGGAGGTGAGGGGTGGGCAGAGCAAAAGCCGTGTGGTTCACCGTGTGGGCCAAGTGGGACTGCCAGGTGTGAAGGCAGCAGTCAGGACAGAGCTTATTGTCCTGACAAGGAGATTAAAATAAAATAAAAACAGTCCTGTGCCTTAAGTTAGGGATGGAACAGGGTGCAATCCAGCATACAACAAAGGCAGCTGGAGAACATGGCCTGAGTTTTCTGATGAGCACAGATATGAAATGCCATCTTTCTGGCAGTAATGAGCTACTCGGATAACAGTTGTTTGCCAATTAAAAATATTTACCAGTGAAAACTTCTGCACCAGATCTCCAGAAGTCTCTCTAACTTCTGCATATAAAAGTGCCAGCCTCTTCAGCTGCCTCAAGGATTTTTCTTATTTTTTCACTCATATTAATTTTCTTTTCCAGTTGGAAAGAAGCAGGAAGTTACTGCAAGCACAAACTAAATTTCTAATGTTAAAATTAAACTCAAGTAGCACTCAAAATTCACCTTAGGACAGGGTTTCTCCTGGGATATCTAATGCTAAAGAATGATGTAATAAAACTGCTGACAAATACAGTGCAACAGGAAACAGAAGCAATCCTGAAAATGTTAAGATTGGAAGGCTTCTGTGACTTTGCTGTGAAACAAGCCCAGAGAATTATGGATATACAGCCAATGTCCTGATTCCCAAGCCATTCCTTCGGTGCATGAGGTTCATAGTTCACAATTCTGAACGAGGTCCTGATGCCACTGCAGGTTCCTTGTCCCCATGCTTACCCTCAACACTCCCCCAGAGCCCAGCAATCTGCAGATTAGTGGCTTTCTGAATTAACTAAATTTGCTTTGTTGTGTTTTACAGCTCATGGACTTTTTCTCCATGAATTTCCTTAATTATTCCTTGAACCAATTTTGCGTGTGGCCTCCAAAACATCCCTAGGCAACAAATTTAATTACAAACCGTGTTTAAAAAATACTGTGGGGATTTTTTTTTTTTTAAATCCACTTCCTATTTTATATTCAGTTTATTCCTATTTTATTTCAGTTTCTTGTCTATAAGAAATAGTGAATAATAATATCAGTAATATGCTCAGTCAATTTCAAAATATCTGTGTATATCCTAAAAACAGTACTTCCAGTCACAGATGGGAAGTAGGTCACTGGATAATGAAATATTTAAATTGAAAATTAAAGACCCTGGAAGAAAGATAACAAAAAGGGACAACTGTTGTGATGTGAAAAAAGCCACAGTCCAAACACCTGAAGGTCTTCAAGTTGCTGAGATGTGGGACAGGCAATCCTCTCACACCCAGCATTACCAGCAGGGGTAACATCACAGCTGTACACACAGAACAGCTGTCCCCCTTCATGGCAGAACTGAAAATTGTGGTGATCCTATTTCCAGCTGAAGTGTGAGGGTAACTTAAATGCAAAGAAGCATCTAACAAGGGAAGTGGAATTTCAACACAAGAGCAATCCAATTCTTCAGAAGACTTCTACAGTGAGGTGACTTGCTACAGTACAGAGTAGCCAGTGCTCTGCCTTGACAACCTCCCCCTCCACACAAAAAACCCTACAAAATGAACAAAAAGCCCCAAACAACCCTTCCTCCTCCCCCCCAAAACATCACAACCACCCACAACATATGCTCAAAGCTGTGAAAATCATGTGATTCTACCAATCCAAAAATACAGTATGGCACAGAGTCAGCTACACAGAACTCAGCGCTAATAGTGCTGATGACAAATGGGCCTAATTCACCTAATTTCAGGATCCCTACAATGTTCACAGGCAGATAGGACCAGGATTTGGATTAGGGTTCCCTTTCAGTGCTGAATATTTTGCCAGGTTTGCAACATCTTGCTGGGAAATTTTATCTGCTGTGGGATGTTTGCAGCTCTACAAACACCCTCGTAAAAACCACATTCTGTACTAAAACCACATTCTGTACTAAAAACCTCTTGTGGAATCATGCCTTTCCAACTCCTTTCTAAGATGTGTTTCAGCCTTTCAGGATGTTAGGACAGGTAGATTCAGTGGGCTTATTTTAAGATTGTTTTAAGCTTAGTTTGTATTTTCTACATAAATAACTTTTAATATTAGAAGAGCAGACTAATGCAGAATTTTCTCTTTTCATTTGTTACTGAATGGTTCCTGCCTGGCAAATCCAGAAAGGATCCTTATTGATATACAACAGCTTGAAAAAAAAAAATTCAGTGGTATTAATAAAGCTATCACTTTTATGTAAGTAAGCAAAATATCTACTTTTATAGATTGAATTGAGTCAGATTGCTATTCAGATTTGCTTTTTCTGGAAGGAAATGACTGAAGTCATTAAGATTCATTTCAGACCATATGAATGTTAAATTGTAACCAGTCTTTCATATACTAACTGTGAATACACTTCTTTGGGAGACATACTTCCCTTTTCAAAGAAAATTTGATTTATAAGCATACAATAATGTTGACAATATTAAGATAGATTTCAACCATCCAACAAAAATCAATTTTGGAGGAAGAATTTTGGCTCTAAAACACAAAGTCTGACACTAACTAATGTTTGACTTTAATCACTGCAATACAAATAATAAATCAGAGGCAAGAGGGAACCTGCTGATCTCTATATAGAGACTGTATTGTTTTTCATTAAGCTCTTCAGATATAAACATATAATAGCTACTGAAAAGTCACTGAAATATCACATTATTTGGCGTATTTGTGAGCACGTGCATACACTTTTTTGTGTCTCAGTGCAGGCAAACAGCAAACATCTGTCTTGCAATGCTAACTCAGAAGGGCTGAATTCACCTCTGGTGTCAGGACTGTGCAGAACCTGGCAATACATCAACAATAAATACAGCATATTCCTTAAGTTTATGTTTTCTTCAAACACCTCGGTAGTTAATGGGGTGTAAAGCAAAAACAGCAATCTTTTTTCCAATTAATTGAACATGAATTTCAAGGGCAAAGGAAACAAACTAGCGAGTAAACAAAAAGCTGATTTTGCACTTTCAAAACTGACAAAGCAAGTTTTTGCTCAATTTTTTTGGGAAGTGCACATTTCTGATGTAGCTAAGTTCAGCAGAAATATCACTTCTGGTGGTGGCTGAAACAACAACAAGGAAAAAACATTAACAAAATTCACAGATATGTATCAATACCTTTTTAAAAAGAGCTGCTCTGGCCATTAAAGAATTTTGTTAATATGATATGAGTACTTGTATATGCATGAAAGTAGTATATGCACATGGTAGTTTGTGCAAGGTCATTGCAAATACAAGATGCACCAACCTGGTGAAGCTCCTACAGCAACATAAATGTGTTTATGAGCAGCAGGTGAATTCCTGCAAAAGACTCTAAAGCTATTAACAGCTCGGTAAGGAGTACATAATAATAGGTTGTTAACTCAGCCATCCCAACAAGCACATCAAGAAAGGGCACTTTGAAACTATTAATGCAAATACATTAAAAAACTCAAAAGAAAAAGAGAGAATTGTAATATTTTGCTTCTTTCAATTAATCAAATAAACATCTGTATGTTTATTCAGGTACAAACAAACCTAACAAAACTACATGGGAGTTAATTAATAAGGTACAATTTCAGTGAATTCAAGTTGGCTAACAAAATTATTAATTTAAATTAAAAGCTCCTCTAATGTTCATTTTGATTCCAACAACCACATTCCCACACCAAACCCACAGCTTTTGTTTAATACCTAGTAAAGTGATTATACTGATACTAAAGAGGAAAGTAGTGGTTTAGTGCATTAAATGGAGGGGCTCTCCCTAAATGAGTTTCCTCTTTCCCTCTGGATATTTCTCCCTTCTCCCAGAATGACTGCTTTGGGGACACTGATACTTAATAAAAAAGAGATTGCTAATATTACTCAGTCAGTGGCTTCATCTTCATTTAATGTGAAAAAAAGACCATTCAAAGAGGAAAACTAATATCCTGTCCCTTTCTGTGGTCAAAGCACAACTGCAATGCAGTCACAGAAAAAAGAGAGAAAAAAAGGAACTTTTTCTGGTTTTGTACTCCAAAATGATGCATACCTTTGTACCTCCCCAGGTATCTCTTGAATGCATTGAATAGTGCAGGAAGAAACTGTAAATTAAATTATATTTGAACACTCCTTCATTTAGAGAAAGACATAAACTCATGTCTCAAGATAGGTATCTTGATTTAATCTGTGAATTCACCTTTATGGCTGCAAATCAACAATTTATGAACAGTAAGTCCCTTGTGTATTATGAAGAACACTGTGCTAGATTCAGTTTTTAAAAGAGTTTGGGCTCATACATGATTTGTGGGAACTTTTAAGCTACTTTGTATTTTATGAGGGTCTAAAGGGAACATTCTGACTGATTTTAGAGAAATGGAGACCTAGACATTGTTTTTAATTATAAATAAGGAAATCACTTTCATTTTGATGACTGTCTTTTGGCAGGTATGCTTGCTATATTTAGGCCATTGTTCACAAAGCTTACCTTTTTTTTTGTAAAAATCTGTCAAACTTTCAAACCCAAAGTTTGACTCCTGAATTTGTCTTAAGGTATCTGAGGGAACTCCAACTCCATTATGATACACAACTAAAACTTACTGCACCTAAACTCAAAGGTGAACACACTGCAAGCAGTTAATAATAACAGAAACAGCAAAAATAAAATGCTTTGGGAGTACATTCTCTATTTTGTTAATTCTGGATTATACAAATTAAACTCCTTACCACTTCCTTTCGTGCAACTGATACATTATTTCTGATGAGAAAACATTTCTTTTTTACATCATGTTCATCAAAATCATCTAAATGTTGCCCTTAGCTGAAACTTTCCGCTCTATAAAGTAGCTGCTTATGATTTTTGACCCCACCAAATACCTACTTAGGATTAACACTGATTCCTGAGGTTAACATTATTATTATTATTCTTGCTGTGTCAGTGCACAATTTTGAAAACTATTTTTCCTGAGGTTCAAACGCTGTAATGGATAGAAAAAAAATTAATAATTTCTTTTATTAGCAACCACTCTTTCTCATCAATGGATTTAGCTTTCTTAGCTTCATTTGAGGTATGAAACTTACTGTTTGTGGTCTTGTAATAGTTTGCATACATCCTATGCTTATTCCTATGCCCTTGAAAGCATTTGAAAACCACTTATACAAAACCATTAATACACTTTTTCTCCATTTGTGCAGCTCTTCTAGCAGTTACTGGAATAAGCACTGTACATCTAATTTTCCTTGGAGAAAATGGTATTGGCTGCAGGCAAGAACACAGATCAGCAGAGACTTAAGTATGGGGTTTGTTTTAATATCAAATCCACCAAGCTTGCTTAAACAGCATTATACTTCTCAATGAGAATTTTTGGTTCAGCAGGAACAACAGCAATACCTCTGTAGGCTACTTTATTATTAAATACAAAAGTTCAGAAGGTGTTTCTAAATAATTGACAACAATGATTAGTAGACAAGCTTAGACCTTCTCTGATAAACCCTTTGCTGCATGTAATTGATATTTAGACGCCAGATTTCTTTTTCTACTAATAGTAATTACATCGGTATCATTAATAATGGCTGCTGCAAGGTCCTTAGGTTCTTTCCTGCAAGCAAAAATGATATCTGGTCAGAGAGTCTGGTAATTAGTCACTCTCATTTTCAATGGTTCTGAGACCTATTTTTTTTTTTTCTCTTTTTAGAATCTGAGGCTTTTACATTTTTTCCCTTGGGAAACTGGGTTAATAACAGTGGAACAGAAAAACTGAGAAGCTTGTTTAACACCACTTACTATGCTAAAATAAGCTAGGAGATTTCATTTTCATGATTATATCCCAAAGCACATTTGTAGTGATTATTTTTTAAAAACATTCAGCAGACATGGTTCATTTCCCAGGAGCTGTGAAGGGCCAAGAATGCCTGAGGCACTGCTCAGAGCCCTGTGACATGTTATGAACAAACACTAAGGGCTGCCTAAAACTACTGTCCAAAAGCTCTTGTACATCCCAAATACTCAGCAATCTTTTCCTGATGAGAATTTCTGAAAATGTAATGAAAATGTATTATTGCGTGAGTCCTACGTTTCTTGATTCCAGTCATATCAGAAACATTTTACTTGCAGGCAGCAGATTGCTATTTATGACTTAAATGATTTGAACAATTTAAAAAAAATATTACAGAAGAAATCTGTCCATTAAAAAAAAATAAAAATTAATAGCATGAAGTTAAAAATTGCCCAGCTGCTAATTTGAAAAAAGCAGGTTTATACTCAATAGATGGCCAGACACCTGAAGTGCTCAGATGCTCATCCCTACTGCTGGCAGTTTGTACCTGTTCCCCAATCCCATCACTGATGTTGACTTTAAAATTTAGTGAGGTTGTCAAAGATGCTACAGTAGGGATAGCAACAATAAAGTAAAAAGCCCAAAGAAAGAACCAGCACATGCCAAGAACACAGCCACACCAGCACCAAACAAACCATCACTGCCCATGGATAATGTCACACAGCTCCAGGCTCCCTTCAGCCTTGTGCCAGTGAGAGCTGCTGCATAGATTGCTCTTCATGATATAAAAATCTACCACAAAAGAAAAACCTGAACCAAAAAAAGTGACAGCTTGTGCTTAAAGGAAATTAACTTCTAACTTAGTTAAACATTGTGCAAAATGGTGACTAAAGAGACGGAGAGACTGGAGAGGTTTGGCTGTTTAAGTAGTGGAGAGGCTGAGGGTCAATGAACTTCACACATGCCATGCAGACCTCACAGAAAGGCAGATTTACAGTCATTTACAAGAGAAATTACTGATTTTACTGCATGTTTCCAAAATTCCACCCAGAATTTCTGAGGACTGAATCTGATCTACATGAGGTGGCTTCTTATGAGAAATGTCCTTATTTTATCTGATGAGAATATGTGTGGCTCCTGTTCACTGAGGCTGATTCCAGCCCATACTGAGGCAGGGTCAGGTTGATTAATGGGAGAAGATCATAATGCAGGATATCCTTAGCCAGAGAAGACACAGAAGAACATCTGGTGTCTTCTAAACTGGGACGAGTCACATGACGTTCATAATTTGCCATATTAATTCTTATAAAAATAATTCTGTCATTTAGAACATTATGCACTGAGAGTCTTAAAACTTCTCATTATTCCTATCATGTAATTTACCTAAAGGTCTGTCACTCAGATTCAGGATGGCTCATTTTAATTCATATTAATGATTTCTCAAAGAAATAGCAGGCTTTGGTTTAATATTAGATTTAAAGACTGAGCATCACTTCTTGTATGAGTTAAGTGAAGACAGCTGTAGACTGATAGAAAAATTAACAAGGTCATGCTGCTTTCTAATTCTTTAACTCTGGTACTTTTCCCCTATCTCTCTGCCTCATCAGCTCTTCATCTCTTTTTCAAATCTCATTGGAAAACTAATTTCCCCCTTGCCTCTACTGCTCAGTTATTTTCTCTCTTCTGTTTATTAATTCAACTCTAAATAATCCTGGGATAAAGGAAAAGTAATATTTGACATCCTACATATCCTGTCCACTCACTGTCCTGTGGAGGTGGGTTAATTTTTTTTATGTGAAATTACGTAAGTAATTTCAACAAAATGAAGCATTTCGGCAAAGGGACTTGGCTTTAAATTTCATCAAAAGACAAGAAAGCGAAGAAATATCAGCCCTCTCCTCCAAATCCTGATTCTAAAGATATTCTCTGGTTTCTCTGTTTAGAGATTTCACTGCAATGCCTTGGGTTACTGCTTGGGTACATTCCATTAAAATCCCTTCTCTACAGACAGGCTTCCTTAGCTAATTATATGTTATCTTGTGTGTAACAGGAAATGTAATCCAGCTGGTGTGCTTGGGCCACGTGGGAGAACAGACTTCATGCAGTTACTGATACGTGCACAGCTTGATGTGCCTAATACAGGTCTTAGGGAGCATTAATTTTTGATGGTTAACTTTATGGGTTTGGATGGAAAGGGGAGGAATAAGCGTTTTCCAGTTCAGCTGCACAACCTGGTGTGCATCTGGTGAGGGTTATATCCACTGTGTGCCCAGTTCCCTTTCCCATGAGGGAATTCCTACAGAAGGACTCAGTGTCATTACAAGGCTCTAACAAAGCCTCAGTCCCCCATCTGCCTCAAACATGAAATCTTTTGATGAGAGGTAAAGAGATGATGATGTCCTGGAATCTTGCAAGAAGTGCAAGCTTTGGTTAGTGTCTGAGTTATAGTTTAAAGTGTAAAAGAAAAATTAATTGTAATTAGCAATGACACTGGGATTATGTTAATGAGTGATTTTTAAAGGGAAAGACAATACTGCCCATGAGAGATTTTTCTTCTTTTAGCAATAGTGTTTGTGGATGATATCAAGGGATCATAAAATATAATGGACAAAGTGCAGAATAGGGCAGGCACCCTGTATCAACAGAGATTATTTGCAATGTTTAGTATCTCAAGACCCCAGAGGAAGTCTATGAAGAAATGCTTTTATGAGCAATTTTAGATCTCAAACAGCAAACATTTAACTGATCTTCTGTGCTGTAAAGACTCACTTATTATCCACGGTATAGTTTACAAAATTATTCACAATCTACCTGAAATCAGGTATTTCAACTACCAGCCCTCAACAATGCAATTATTTCAGGATCATGATATTCTCTCCCTGGTTATATCACACAACTATTCAAACAATGGAAACCCTTTCTCTTTACTGTGACAGAACTCAGAGAATCTTGGACTGAATGTCGAGGAATTTTTGTTCTCCAGGCCAAATCAGCTCTCTAATTATGTTCTAGGTCAGATTTTGTTCACTGCATTTTTGACTGAAAGGCTGCAGAACAAAATGACCTCTTGTCAGACAACCACATAAAAATGAACCAGTGCACTCCTAAATAAGAAACTACAAATCTGTACAACTGGCTCACAATGAAATTTTGCTACTGCCACAAGATTTTCATTTTTAGAGACAATATTTCGTGAAGTTCTGAGTGTTTTACAGCGATTCCCAGAGAAATGAAGGTCATATAGGAAAAGGTGCTTTATAGTAAAAAATTTACTGAACTGCTTTACTGTACTTTGAAATGAATGTATGATTCCATACGTGTAACTTATTGAGACTCCTGGATAACTCTTTCTCTATTTTATTTCATTATAACTTGGTAGTCTTTCTCAGAAGAATATTTTTCACAGAGAGGACTTGATTTTTTGATAGTTCTCTGTGTGTAATTTGTATTTTACAAGAGTATAAATATAAGTTTCTTGCATCATTAGCACAGTGTAGCCTCCTTCCCTTCTTGCACTTGTTCTGGAAATGCATGGAAAGATGCATATTTATGTTCTATGCTCATCATCATTAAGAAAGTCCTTAAGTCATTAAGTCTTTCTTAAGAAATCGTTGGGAATTGCCCCATTTTGTAGAGTGCTTACAGTTTATTGGCCAGCTATTTGATTTCTGAAGTTTACATATCTTCCAGGAAACTTTGGTAGCCCATGACAAGATACAACTCCCATTTGTGAGCCACACAATAATAACGGTAATAATTAAAAGCAGGCTGCTCCCCTCATGTGCTCACCAGTGATGTACTGAATTTTTCAAATGTCAACAAGGAACCTTAAAAGAAATAGCAGTAAATATTTGTAAAACTTTGGAACATTGCATAATTCTTCAGAGCTTCAAGAATTTAAGAAACTGATATAATCAGCTGAATTTGAGGGATTGAGTGGTTGTATTTGATGGAGAAATTCCATTTCTTATATTGTTTATCAGAACAAACCCACCTTTATTAAATGCAAATGACAGGGAGAAAGAGATAAAGACAGACTGCAAAAGTTGTCCCATTTTTCTACCTAGTATGCTTTATTAGTAGCTAAAACCACTCTTTTCTGCCTTTTTCTTGACTCCCTAAGACATTAATAAAATTTCTGACCTTTTCATATTTAACACGTTCTCCCACTTTACCTGCATTTTTTGCTCTCTGTTAGAGGGATGTCTTTGTGATAAATTCATACTGGAGCCAGTAGAAAATTATTTTACTCTTATCATATTTCCTGTGAGCATGTAACAACATCCCTATTTTGTCACTTCTGCTGAGAACAGGAATGGTGATATTCCCCTGTTTCAGAGTTCCTGGGAAGGCTGAGAGATTACAGTGTCACTGGCTACATCTACCCCTGTCATAACACAAACTATGCTTTCTAATATACAGAGCTCCACAGTGAAGAATAAAAAAATTAATTGAAACTTAATCAAAATAAAATAATTGTACATATTAATATTTTCTGGCTTTGAGGTAGGAAGCATACCTTTTTCTTTCTCAATATAAAATTTCATTTGCATTTGGCCACTGCACTTAGCCAGCATTTTAATGCATGCTTCTTGATTTGAGTATTATTAAAGCAAGATTTAAATATTATTACAGTGGTGTAAAATAACATCTTCCAATTTAATGCTGTAAATAAGCAGACTGACTTGCAGTACTGGATTATTCACCTCTCAGATCTAGAACCTGGTCTCCAAGAGAGGTCTTGCAAATTACACCTGTGCCACAGCACTGAAAGATGCCAGCAGTGCATTTATGTCCCCTGACCTCAGAGGAAAGAGTTTACAGATAGAGGAAACTCCTTATATATTTTAAGAGGTGGACACATAAAATTCTTCTCTTTTCTTTTCATAAAAACAGATAAGGGTGTTTTAAACTGTGTCTAGCAAAGGGTCATAAAGCCTGTGCATGTAGTCCTGCTGCTCAATGGTCAAAGTTAAAGGAATAAGTAGATCTCTAAGAAAAATTATTTGCCTTGTCACTCAGCACTGACTGGCATTGGCACATCATCCATTGAGAAAGGATTTTATTAAATACAAATATAAGATTTATAATTTACTATCCATACGAATGGCTACAGAACTTTGGAATCACTCCTACTCAACTGAATAAAATCTCACAATTTGTCGTGTTTAATTCACCTCTTTAATATCAGTGCAGAAAAAAAGTTCAAGTCATAATGGGGCTTACTAAGATAATGGATTCTGAAGGAATAACCTGAAGGACTTCCATTAGTGTAGAAAATAGGGTTCCTTGCTTTGGCTTACCAAATATTCTAAGCAATCTGTCTTCTCCCTCTAGCCGTCCTATTAAAATAGTTTGGATTTTTTCCCCAGTTTACCCTTTCTTCTGCATCATTAAAGCTGCATAATCTCAGTAGAGAAGTGCAGTCAAGGAATAAAATTCTCAGATATTTACAGAGCCTAATATCCCTCATACTTTCTTTCATGACTTGTTTTGTATTCCTGTTCTTTCTGATCTTCGTACATTCACATCAGTTCCACTGTGACTTCATATGGAGGCAGAGAAAGAGCAAGAACCGACTTAGCAGGGACCTGTTTAAAGTACAGACACCAAAAATTTCCTATCTATGTCTTCAGGACTGAAGGCACTTGGCCAGCACAAAATTTTTTTACTGGTATGAGGCCCTGTAGCAACTGGAAATGACCAAATATATTTTGTGCTTATGGAGAAGGAGGCTTCAAATTATGCTTTCCCAAGACATGCTGTGTGTGCACCTTGTAATGCATGTTGTAGCTCTACTCTGTGTGAAATTGCCAAATTTTAACAAAGTGCCAGAAATTTGATAGTTTCTCTCTCTTGTAACCTTTTGTAACCCTGTAAACAAGGCTGGTACACTCTATCCTTTAAGCACATATTATTGCTTTATTCAGCAATAATAAATAAATACATCTCTTGCCTCAAAATGATATCACATTCCCATTCACCTTAATTCTGTTCAGTATCACTCTAATGTGAAGTTTTTACAGTCCATAAATCAAAATACATTCAAGCATGTGATCCATTAATCCATGTTTGTAAATGCAGTTACTATGAGACAAGTAAATGTACGATCTGTTTGCTGCTCCACTCAATTCTGATGTGAAACAAGACAGTCATTAACAAGTTAGAAGCAAAACAACAAAAAAATCAGCACAAAATAAAACGTCTGGCATACACAGCATTGTATGTGGGGTCAAGTGAAAAGGTTTTAAAAAATACTATTAAAGATATGAAACACATTGCTCTTTAGGATCTGGGTGATGCTGTAAGTGAGACCTACTTTCTCATAGTACTTGATCTCGTAGTCCAGAACTGCTCCATGGGGAAAGTCCGGCTCTTGCCAGGAGAGGGCAATGCTGTTTTGGGAAGCCCAGTCCTTCCTTACCATCCCTATCAAGGTGGGTGCTGAAAGGGAAAAGGATAACTAAGGGTTAAAGACGAAGCACAAGTTTATCCTTCCAACCTCCTGTCTGAGAATACCAACCCGAGGCAACTTGGAGTGACCTCCAGACAGAAAAGCATGACAGATGGCAATTCTCAGGGAAACCATATAACCTGGAATTAATGTCTCAAGTACACGCTGGTAACTCCTCTGCTGAAGTGCAGAGCAGCTTCTGAAAAATGGCTGTGTGCAAAAACACAAAAAAAAGGAATGTTTGGTCTGCCTCCTGCCCCAGCCGGGCCGCGCTGCTGGCTCCGAGAACACCGTGTCCGGAGCAGAACCGCACTCCAGAGGCAGCACATTCTGCACGCAGGCAAATCTTCATTAAATGTTATACCTCAGCTGTTTAGGATGTACATTCAGTTTACTCTTTGGGGTAAAATAAAGCGACACAGCTTAAAACAGAGGCGATTAATCCCTTTTTGGGTGCTTTGGCCCTTTGTGAGGTGTCTGTGTGCACCAAGCTCCTTCAGGAGGCCCCTGGAAGGGATTGGAGTATGGGCAAAGTGGGGGCAAAAGCAGCTTCTGGAAGGGGCCCAACATCCATGGATGCAGCCAGGATCCAAATTATCTCCCTGTGGGGTTAACCAATTTTAAGAACCAGTTTTTCTGCCTTTTTGGAAGAGAAGGTACACGGTTATCTCTGCAATGATTTCAAGTGGTGCAAAGATTGCGTTCTAGAAAATGATCTTTGCTTATTTTATTAATCTGGTCAAGCATGTAAAAATATTCTCCAGGCACTAACGTGGTTTTAATAGTATTGATGTGCAGCTTTTCCAAATGTTACAGCAAACCCAGTCATATTATTCAACAGTCTCGAACACACCTAAGATCAACACTCCTGCTACCATAAGTGGTTCACAGGTTTCACAGTATGTCTTTCCCCTAAAAAGTATCAGTTTATTACACACCTTCCCCCATTCATCTCTCCTCTGAATCTTACTTAACTTCCAAGTTTCCATGGAGTTGTCTCCTAAAAATAACACATTTTTATGACTTCTGGTTTTATCTTTTGAATGAAAGACTCTCCCCAGGAAAATGAAAAGAGAATCTGCTTCTAGTCACAAAATTTCACGCCTTAGTTTTCTTTCCTGTAAACATTTCAGGATGTTTAAGAAATGAAAACAATAAATAAATTCTAGAATGCAAGCAAACACCAAAGAAAACAAACCCATGTGTTTGTCTTTGAAAAAAGAGAAACTCTACACGGAGACATGCACGTTTTTCTCTGTGATAATGCATTTATCTGAGAAAGAAAATTAACTTCTATCCCCTGTCGATCTTCCCTTTGGGTAATGATTCTGTGGGATAATAGTTTTGTCCTCTCTGATGTGAAGAAAAAACAAAACCAAAAAGCAAAAACTCAACATATAAAACCAGAAAAAAGCCCTACTAAAGTGTAAGAGTTTACACAGGAAACTTCTACACTTTTGCCACTTTAACCACAGGTCTGATGCATCGGTATCAGAGGAAAAAATAAATAAAAAAAGATTTCCTGCCAAGCAGAGTAAAGGATTCACCTGGTTATCAGGAAGTCCTTAAACAGCATAATGTAAGTAACTGAACACAATGAAACACAAACTAATAAATAAAAAGTATTCACAGGATTTGAACCAAAATGTTATCCCTGGGTCGGTATAACTACTCCCTCAACTAAAATGAAATTTTTACTCTTGAAGCTGAGGGTGAAGTTGAGCTCTCATAATATTTCTCTGGGGTACAATCAACTTCTCCAAGCAAGATACAAAGTCAGGCCTGTTTAAAGGAAAGCAGGAGCTAGCAAATATTGGATTTGTAATTGCTAAACACTGATCAAGGGCCTAGGAAGGCACTGCTCACATAAATTGGTTTACTATATGTTATTTTGAATCATTCACTGGCATTGAGCTGTGATTTACAGGTGGGTCTGAGGGAGTGATAAAAACCTGTCAGATACATCTTGTACCCCCTGTGTGCCTGCTTAGAGGTGATGGGCATCAGCTGGGCATCCTTGCAAAATTATTAATATTGGTGACAGAAAACACGAGGTTAAGCTGTAGATAAAATTATATTCTTGGCTCTTCTAGGCTTTTAAAATATAGACTGCAGATACAACATTATATTCAAATTATAGCCTAAGCTTTACAAGCTTTTCATAGGTACTGCATGGCAGGGATTTTCCTTTGTGTTCTAACTTCCAAATTTATACAGCAATTCATGCATGTTTTCAGCCTGAGCTCAACACAGTAGTTCTTCCATTTGACAAAGTGCATTTCAAAAGCACAGTCATGGTGCACTGGAAGAGCCTCTCAGAACTTCAGTATATGAAATAATCCCAGTTATCTTCCTGGGAAACAGCTCAGTAGGAAATTAGCAGAACAAAATTATTTTAGATCTCCCCTAAAAGCATCTGTGCTTGACCTGCACATGAAACCAACAAGCACAATCAGCAAGGCTCACACCTGTAGCACTGTGCCAGCACTGAATTTTCTAAACCCAAGTGCAGAGATGTGCACATAAAGCTGTGAACATGAGAAGTGTATTTGTGTTTGTTTCAAGTAAAAAAAAACAACCAACCAAACAACCAACCAAAAAAAAGTGTTCTTTTTAACAAAAAGGCTCAGAAGAATCACCATTGATCATTTCCTGTATGTGGAGAAGGATAATCCTGTTTTTGCCAGTTATGATTGCAGTCAGAAATTTATTGTAGGAAGGAACAGAAAAATAAAGCCAAGCAATTAAAAGCACAGCTAGCCGAGTTTCTGTTTCTTTTGTTGTGAAGTGCTACTAAAGAGCACTCATTTCTGTGGAGAAATTTCAGCTCCTTATAACTGTTGCTCACCAGAGCAGAAGTCAATTAGACCTTAGAGATCCTATCTACTTATTGTTACAGCTCCTTTTAACCAGCAGATTGTAAGATAGGTAAATCCTATTTTCCCATTCCTAAAGATGCTCTAATGTCCCTATGATGAATCAATGGGAAATTCTTTTAATTAGTTGTTTCAAATCCAGTAGCTGCAGGAGAACTCTAATATGGTTACCCAGTGAAACCATTTGAAAAAATAAATGCTTTGAAGAGCAGCGTGGGTTTTAATCACTTTAAGGGCAGCATTTCCTTGCCATTGGTCCTAGGCTGAAGGGTGGTTTCTGGCTCTTGAGCTCAGCACTGATCTGTGTTTTTTTTATGGAGGAGTCTTGTACCATCTGTTTTCTTCTGCACTGTTATAAATTTCTTGAATCACAATGAGTCATCTACAATGTGGTGAGCTCCTCATTTAATTTAGTCTGATAAGCTTCTCAGTCTTTTCAATGTTTTATTGAATAATGGAAGTTCATTCTTTAATTCAGAGTGAGCTGTTTTTATTCTAAATTCCTTTGGCTTCTCTTTTTCAGAATCTTTTTTTTTTTTTCTCATGTGCTACATACAGGAGAGAGTAATGTGTATTTTAAACAACGACTGGCTCCAAGTATCTTTTCCCTAGAAATGTTCTCTTTTTCTGAGGCTGACTTCCATTATCTATAACTGTCTGATTTCAAAATAGGTGATCTGTAGTGTTGCTGAAGCTTTTTTCCTTTAGTGCATTTTCTAATTGTGTTATTTCTTGTTTCACACGCCTGAAAGTAGACAAAGAAATGCCTCCTGTTTCCAGGACTGAACAGCTTTTATAGGATGTCCATTCATGGTGAGGAAGCTTCAGACCCTATGGCAGCTGATGACCAAAGCTCACCTGATACCTGTTCATACATGGAATCATTCAACCCTTCATATCTCATTTCAAATCTTGTTTTCTTGGTGAAGAGAAATCATGACAGCTCAAAGACCTCTCCCTTCAGTCATTTTTTTGTTAAAAAAATCTACCATCAAACAAGATCAGGTTTTCCAGTAGTTTTGTCCTCTTCCTTCCTTTCCCCTGAATTGTATCTGTTTTGCCCAAAACCAAGGAAGAGCCAGCAGATACAAATTCAGAGAGGAGAGAGCGGAAGTGGGATTGGAACTGTACAGATGCTGTGGAGAGGACTGCAGCTTTATTCCTTTGGACACCATCCTCATGAGAAGGCTGTGGGTCTCAGTATGTAGAATATTGGGAGTCTCAATATGTAAAATAATGCCATTTGGGATTGCATGTTTAATTTAGTTTGTTGTTTCTATACCTCTGCCATTACCAATGATAACACAAATTGCATAACTCAATGTTATTCTTTCCTTGAGACCTCTGCCTGCTTCAAGGTTCAGGAGAGATCACACCCACCAAAATATAGGGCTTTATCACCTGTTTTCTGAGTGGCGTTGCCCTTCAGAGGAGGGAATCCACCCCTCTCCCTGCCTCTTCCTCCTCTCCTATCTCAGTCACTTTTCAACTGCAGTTATGGGAAAATAGTGACTAAACTCTACTCAATCCCCTTGCTTCTCTTTCAAAACTCATTAATCCCTGCTAGGTTCACCCTCCAGAGGAGGAAACCTGCTTTAACATCCTGCAGGAAGGCAACATTCCTCCTGTTGGGGAACAAATTCTTCCAGTAAGAGAAGAACAGTTGAGAGTGGAAGAGATATCAGTGCTGTAATGAGTAGTTTACATTGATTATGTTGGGTCAGAAAACAAAAGAAAAATGTTTTATTGGTCATGACAAGGAAAGGGCTTCTTCAAGCTTCAATCACAGGTTAACGGCACAAATTAAACCAACAAACTATGCTTAACACTATAGAAGTTATAGTTATCTAATAATCTGTCGTGGTTTTGAACCAGTAATTAACAAAAAGGGGAAAAAAGAATTATTTATTTCTTGCTGTGAGATATGGATTAAAATAAGAACAAACCAGGTATAAAACTTAAAAGGAATAAAGAAAAGTTTATTGACAAACTACAAGAATAAGAACACCAGAATAAACTTTTAGAAAAACTTTTTCATTTCTCACTGCTCACTATTCTTTCGTTCACATGACAACAGAGACAAAAACTTTATAATTTTGATGGTTTAAACAGTTCTAATTTTCTTATAGTCTTTTTCTCAGTTTCTGTAGGGAAACAGAAGTTCTTTATTGTTAATTTATGGAGCTGGTCACAAGAAAACTATTTTTGTTATAGTTTCTCGTTTCTCTGATATCAGCTGCTCAGAGCTACTGTTATTAAAGCCCACCCCTCCCATTCCACATCACTCTGAAATGTGTTATGGGTCATGAGTTTGAAGATAGCATTTTTAAGGATAAGTTAGTTAAAGGCAAAAAAGTATTCTTCATCTGCTTCTGTGAGCTTCACTAAGAAACAGTTTTCTCATTGCCTCTCAAGGCTTCAAATCTCCCAGCACTTCACTATACCACAATTACTCTACTTTTTACTCAAATTTACACTTTGAACACCTTATTCCTCCCCATACTCTATTATGAATTAAAGGAGTTTTTTTCAGGACTTCATTGTCCATCTCCATAGTTTTAACAGAAAGATATTTCAGCTTAATTAAAGCATCTCCTTAATTCTCTACCTTTCTTGAAGTCTCTTTTCTTTCTTGCCACTAGTAGTTTATAAAGTCTCTTTTCATGTTGATTACTCTCCTTTTCTCTCTCTGGATGAAAAGATTAATCCGCAAGTTTTATCTGGATAAGAAAGAGTTAAAATCTTGCCCAAGCTTTTGTAGATGGTTTGGTGATCTCTGCTGAACAGGAGCTGGAGCCGTCTGCGATGGAAAGTTCTTCATAGCTGCTTTAGAGCGTGGTCTCCGTCTCTGCTTGCAGCAGGCTTCGAGCTCTTTTCCTTCTTCACTCGGCAGTTTTCTAGTGAATGTAGTTACAGCAAAACCTTGCAGCTGAACCAGAGATCGGGCCGGGCCCGGCCCAGCCCGACCTGGCCCGGGGCAAGCCTCATCTCCCGGCCGGGAGACGAGAGACGCGGCGGGCCCAGCCCGGCCCCCGCCCAGCCGCATGGCCTGGGCAGGGAACTGAAAACCAGCCGGAGCTCTGCCACCCTTCACAGTCAGGAAAACAAAGAACCACCACAAACTTCTGGGTGTACACTTTAAGGTGGGGTTCACAAGTTGATTCTACTTTTCAATGGCTAAAACTGCTGTCAATTCTCAGCAATGACCGATAATTGGTCAAGAGAAAAGACTCCCAGGAGACTCCAGCAACTTTAACTTTCTTAAAGGTAAAGGAAGTCCATGACATAATCTCAAGTCCATTAAAAAAAAAAGTTAGGAAATCAATGAATCAGAATAGAGATGTATCAGGGTCCAAATCTGAAGTGTTCTTCCAGATGGTAAAAACACTCTTTGCACTTTTTCTATACCAGAAAAGGCTACTATAATTTTACAGTTTCACCAGCCTACGTGCTGTAACTATATTACAATTCCTATACTGTTGGACACTGAGTATGATTTTATATTATAAATAACAACAAAAAGAGCACTGAGATTTAATTCACAATGCCACATTTAAAAAAAAAAACAAAACAAACAACAGACTTTATTTCTGGGCACAGTAAGAAAAATACTACTTTCACTTCTGATTCTAGAAAGACTATTAGAAAGGTAATAAACAGTAAAAAGGTCCTCTCTTAGAGAAGACATTTTACTCCAGTAACAGAACTGGAAGCAATGAAACAATCATCTCCTGATCCATGATACTGCCTCCAGGATTTTACCCATTTGAGCTACTTCCCAAGGATTTTCCAGGGAAGTTAAGAGGCCTGAAGCCTTTATCCTGCATTACATACATTACATGTATGGAGCCTATGATCAGTCATCTGAAGGATGTAGTTGTGCTGTCATCCAGAGGAGTCCTCATTCCTGCAATATGATTATTAATCCTCCAGCAGAGATGCAGTTCATCCTTTCTTTCTTTTGTGTTTGTTTGCTCATCCTTCTGTTGCTATCTTTGTAGGATAAGGGAAGAAAGAGTATCTTATGAACAAGGGATGTGATAGGGATCCAGGAGACTTCTGTTTATATTCTTTTCTTGTTGTGCTCCAGAGATTTTCTTTAATCTTTTGACTGAGCTATCTTAACGTACAATGTGAATGCCAATAAGTTCCATTATTTGCAATACGTGAGCTCTTTCTTGTTAGATGTGTAAGCGTGTGAATATAAAAGACTAAAAACTAAGCACAAGTTGACATGGGAAAAAAAACCCACAGAAATATGAACAGAAATTAAACTTTTATAAACAACCCCCCCAGTTCATAACCTATCTCTTTATATTAAAGATGTTTCATCAGGTTTATACTAAATTCAGCAAGAATTTGTTTTCTTACCACACAAGCTTGCTTTCAATTAGTACAGTGACTAGATAAGATATTTGATTCTTCCCATAATAGAGTCTCTTATCTTCCTAATAATTTCTGTAGTAATTCACAGTTGAAATGCTTGGAGGGGATACTATTAGTGGCACTAACCTTGGAGTTCAAAGTTGAGTATGGTGTTTCCCTGACAAAGCATTACAGCCAGCAAATTAACAAGTTTGAGGTAAAAAAAAGTATTTTTTACTTCATTTTCTTACACTAGTTCCCTGAAGGTTTGCACTCAAAAGAGCAGTGTGCTTCTTTTGAAGCACTTCATTTACTGAAAATAGGCCTCCAGCAAGTTATAATTATCATCTCTCCCTCCATCTTAAAGTCTTTCCCCTTGCAGATCTCCTTTGCTTGCTCAGAAATGGTGGATGGAAGCCAAGTGAACCCAATACCCTTGTCAAAATCGGGATTCTGCTGCAGTGTGGTGGGCTAAAGGTCATGATAGACACAACCCCCAGATTTCCTCCAGGGTAAATGTAGATTCAACATGGCTTTTGTGCTCCATAATGCAATTCTTCCTTGCTGCCTAATTTCGCTTTCATCTATTGTTGATCTCATGTAAGGAGACAGTAATTATTCATCCACATGATTTTGCAACACTACAGATTTCCTTTCACTTACAGAATGTGCTGCCATTCTCCATTTTTCAAGCTTCAGACAGAAGCACTCCTAAATCTTTACTCCTTACAGGACCTACTCACCTTCTGGTACTTCAAAGTGGATTTTAGTAGAAGATACTTAAAACAAAAGTTTAAAATAAAGCCTCAGCTGTCAGTCAGACTGTGTGGCTGTTCTGCTCTCTCTGATGGCGTGTATGTGCAAAACCTCAAAGGTAAAAAGTATTGTGAGATATTTTACACAAGTTATAACACAATGAATGGTTAAAAATATCTTAGTTACAAATTTGTTTGTTTTTTTAGAAATAGTATCCCTTAAAAAATCACACAAATGCTTTACCTAAATTTATGTTTTAAGGAGTTACTTTCAATGCTCTGTATGTCTGAAGCAAGAAGAATAAATTCAATTTAAAAAAATCATAGAGAGGGGGTGTGAGTCCAGGAATCAGATGCAAACGAAACAAAAATATGCAAAACTAAACCAGGATGCCTGTCACATAAACAGAAATAATGTCAAATCAACAGGCCTCTGGCAACCAAAGGGATTTGCATCAGAATAAGCAGACTCTTGGCTCCTTTCTACTGCCTTTCAGGGCTGCAGCAGCAGGAGGCAATGAGAGACTTAAAGACCCAGTGGGTCACTGGGGTTCCTGAGGGAACAGTTCTCTGAAAACCAGAGCTGCCCTCTCCTTGTTTGGCAAAACTGAGGTTGTGTGGGACTGGTGTATCAGCTCACTACAGGTGGCAACAACTTCTTTGGCTGAATGGCACAGCAGAAATGTGGTAACTGGGGAAAAAAGGCCCTTCTCTTCACTGGCTTTTTCAGGGCATGTTGTTCTGGATCAAAAACAGGGCAAGGGTGCAAGAGGCCACTCCAGGCAAGTCCATTCCCTTCCTGTCACTCCTTATGGCGTTTATAAACCCTGTTGTGGCACCTACAGGAGAAGTAACAGAACATTACGTCCTTAAGCAGCAGATTTTCTGCTTTCACAACCTCAAATGTTCTGTGTTGTGCTGCTCACTGTTCCTTCTGACTCAAACATTGTGGCGAGCCACTGACTCTTGGCTGGTGGTATGTTTGAAATTGGTGCGTGTGCTTTCCTGGGGTACTATGCCTGACATGCAGGATTCCTCTAAAAAAGATGACAGAGTGGCTTATGGGGTTTCCTTTTTAAGGAAAACTGTGGTAAAAGAGAAGGAGGCAGGAGAAATTGGTTTCTCAACAGACTCAGATTGCTACCATAATGATGTTAATCAGCGTGAAGAAAGATGTGTTCCAGCCCGTGTGTTTTACAAGTTAAAAATACCATTCCAGCACTGCTAGGTGCCCTGTGATGTGGGAACAACCTGTGGTGACACATTTCTTCAGAGAACTTTGTTTTCAGCCTCCTGGTGTAACTTGGGCATTGCCATAAATTGATTGGAAATACAACTTGAGGTTAAGAAGGTGTCATTTATTGCAGCGAGGTGTCATTATGGAAACAGAGCTGTAACTAAGTCTCATTCAGCAACAACCCCTCCAGGGTCAACTGCAACCAAATTGCTCTGCAGAACTTCCTGCTGCTAAATTGATCTCAGAAGTTTGAAAATGAAATAAGCAGGTTAAAAAGCACTAGGAAATCTGCCATGTCTTCACTCCATTAATTGCTACTCGTCCTGCGACATAACAAAGGCAAACATAAAATGTACACTCATTTCGGCAAATCTATCCTGGTCTTGTTTATATCCAAATACAAGGCTAGATCAGATTGTAAGTAATTTTCTGTCAAACAGTACTTTACAGGTCTGAAAGAGGTTTTTCTTTTAGTAAGAATATCATGAATATTTTATGTGAACATCTTCTGTGAACCTTCTGTAAAAGCTGTGTTTGTTGGCATGTGCAGAGAATGTCAGAGCTACTGTACTTCAACATTTTGAGTAAATGTGTGTAAGTGCATGGAGACACATCCAATACCAACTTCAAATAAAAATATTCAAATAATGTTCCTCAAAATGTTGATTTTGACAAAGCATTCTATAAATCACAGCAATGCCAAATAAATATACCCTCATAAATTAATTCCCAGAGTGATTTTACAAACAAAATTGTGTAACTTATTATAAGCTTAATACATGCTAAAAATATTCCAAAGGTTTAATCTAGGTCTGTTTTATTGAGGGTCAAGTATCTTTTAAATCTTTAATGTGGAAACCTATGCACAGAAAAGCAGACCCTTTTAAACTCTGGCATACAGACAAGAAACAATTCTAGGAGGCCAGGAAGTCAATGGTTTGTACTTGATGCACAGGAATCACTGAAAAGCACTGCTGCTGTCAAATGGAGGTTAGCTGTTCAATTTCTACTCAAATAGTGTAGAATCTGGCTTGATTCAAACAAGTTAAAAAAATGGGGATTATTTTGGCAAGTTCTCTTAAATCCCTTTGTAGTTAGGAGATGAGATGCTGCACCTGCTTTGGGTGCTTGTAGATCAAATGTATGCCCTGGTTTTAGCCACAGTATTCAATACATTCATCACTACCATCAGCACAGAAGCTCATTGCAAAACAAGCCATGCATCTTTAAAGGTGACCTCCAGAGCAATGCAGGATTTTAGATATGTCAAAATCCTAAATAAATTTTTTCTTTTATTTATTTATTTTTTCTTAGTTGGGTGTATCTATACAATACTTCTGCATGAAATAGCATGTTTAAGTTACCAAAAAAAAAACCCCATGGACAAAAAATCGTGGCACATGCTCTATAGTGAAAGATCATTTATGTTTTCTTTTAGTTTGCTCATTGGGGATGTTTACACACCTCTGAGTCTGAGGGCAGGTTCTCAGGGTGATGGATAGAAGCAATGACAGCTGAAGGCATCAGGGCAAATCAACTCTAAAAGCAAAGAGCCGCTGGCCTTTAACTTCTGTTATATGTAAAACCTGAGGTTCAGAAGAGGCCAGTGGCTTTTTCTGGACTACTGTGCTCATATTCTGAAAACATGCCACACTAATATTAAATGCATTTGAAAAATAAATGTCTTTTTTTGTGGGTTTTTCTCTTTCAAGAAGATTGAGTTGCTTTTATTCACAAAGACAAAACGCTGCAGAGTTGAAAAACCATTGGGATCTAAAGAGTTTTCATATTTCTGACTTGTACAAAAATTTAAACACCAAGAAAGAAGTGTAGAAATTAGATTAGATGATAGGCAGTAAAATATATTTCAAAGTGAGGTTTGTGGAAGCCTGGGTAATTATGGAATAACCTTTCAAAAGAGAAGCCTCTTCAACTATTTGCTGCTAGTTAGCTCATGCCCTGCAGCTTGTGGATTAATACTTGCTCATGGAGTGGCAATCTCCTGACAGAGATTCATGTGAGAAGGAAACCTGAGCATCCACACTTTCAGGTCAGTACATCACTTAGCTTCAGAAGCCTGCCTTTTCTTTCCAAGAAATTAATTATCCAATGAATGCCCTCTTGGCAAGAGCCTCTGAATTGTCAGAACTCCTCCATTATGCCCCTTTGGTATTTCTGTTCTTTTTCTTGACACTTAATGAGTTTTTGTGTTCTTCAACATTCTGTGTGCTGAGCTCTGCCCTTGGAGACTTTTTCCCAGGTCTATTTTTCATCTCCTATCTCTAGCAGCACAACAAATGTGCTTCCTACAGAAAAAAAGAAAAGCAGGAAGGCTTGAGGAGAAAAGCTGAGAACTTCTGGCTTACACAAGCTCTTCTTGTCCAAGGGATGAACTCAAGGGGACCTACTGACACATGCAGAGCTTGCACTGGTTTTTATCTAAAAAAGGACCATAAAAATCCTGTGACATCCAAAAAGTTAGGGAGTTGACAGACACTGAGTCAAGAAACAGTGAAAACATTCCTTATTAACTAAAATGCTACTGTAACTGGAAGACCAGCTATGGAAAAGCATTATTTGGCACTTTCCTGATCTTCTTCCATCAGTGTAACTCATAGCTTATTGTCACTGACAAAAATAATGGACCAAATGAGCCTTCTGAAATTCAGAAATATTATCTGGTTACAAAGCTTTCTGTTTAGCTCAGTCCAAAGGCAAGCTGGCTACATACAGTTTCCTTCTGGAACAGGCTTTTATCTATCCCTAAAGAGTCTTCTGCACTGCAGAAATTTTACAGAGAGAAAACACTCTGCTCTTGTAGCTCTGGTACTTGCTTGTAAGAACTAATGGCTCATATCCACACAGAACATTAGTGATGTGCAGCTGAGTGGTTCAGGGTCTAACTTTTAAGTGCCTGATCCTCAGAATGATACTCAGAGTCAAATTATGCTCTGTGTCCAAGCTCCTTAACACTGTCAAAACCAGAAGAAATCAGAGCATGCACAAAATTGGAGCTTGACAATTTATAGACAACTTTCAGTTTGACAGCTCATTTTAAACACCAGGGTTAGACATCAGTATTTCACTACTGCTCACCAAGCAATATTGTTACATTGGAAAAACCCACAAAACAATGATCTCAGTAGCAAAATTTTGCTAAGCCTCTTTTATTTTTATCATGAAGAAAATCTTCCTTTTTTGAATCTTCTTTAGATATTCTAAGTAATTCTCTTTGCCCAATATCCTATCTTGATGTGTGATTCAGCTGTAGTCTGTAGTTTGGAAGGTCTGAGAAATCAGTGTGTCCACACAGGATATTTAAAGTTCTTTGGCACATTAAAAAACCAAACAGTAAGACCTGCTAATTCAGATCCATGTCTCAGTGCTTGGCATTGATCTCCATTTCTGTGACCTTCGTCTTAAAATTTCTACAGCAGACATGCATCTCAAATCCCTTTGTACTCAAACATATGATGAAACCTGGGCAAGAAAGATCCCACCAAAAAAACCCAGCAGCTAAAGAAGTCTTTAATACAGTAAAACAAAAAAAACAAAAGAAAAAAATCCTCCACACATGCAGCAATTCCTTGAATGCCATCTAGAGGACACTAACCTCCCATGGCTATGAAAGGGTCCTGACACACTCAAATGTGTCTCTTTCTGGGTCTTATAGCTCTTTAGCTGTACTGTTCAGAAAATAAAGGTTAGTAAAATGTGGTTAAAAATTAAGTTTAAAAATACCAACAAAAAAAAATAATGCAGGATAGCTTTGTAATAACTTTCTAAAAAATATTATTCTGCTTTCACAGATTAATTCTGTGCCAATAAATTTGTGGAAAATAATTACTGGAAACAAAAGGAGTATTTGCATGTTGAAATTTTTGTCTTAAAATTTACTGGTTATCATTTTGAGGGTCCTGCATCAATACCATGAATTTGCTGAGCCATCATGCTAACTCTGCAATAATTCAGAATTTTTCATATTTCATTAGCGAACATGATCACAAAGTATTTGTAGTGTTGACTTAATTAATCATGACATGGTTGGTCAGATATATTGTGATTGGGTTTGCAACTGCTTGTTATGCAAGGTGATCTTCCCCTGATATGTCCTTCCAAAAAGTTCCATGTTAACTGAATGCATAAAGTCTCTAGGAAGAAAGGCTACCTTGATAATTAATTCATTGGCTCTGGCTGACAAGAAGTCTTCAAACTCTTTGAACTCCTTGAACTCCTTGAGTTTGTCAGTGTTTGTTATCAGTCTCCATTTGCTGGTCAGGTCCCATTAAACTTACACCATCTACTCTCAGTTACTTTAAGCATCTAATTCCATGGGAACACCTAAAGTTAGGAGCATCAGGACCCATTTAACAGAAGAAATGTAGCAATTCTGTTTCTTCTGCAGTTTGTAAGATGGCACATCTTACAAATGTTATGACCTCAGCCTGTCTGGTCCTGCATCTCCTCTCAGTGCCTACACTGGAAGGACACGGAGTTCTCTTTCCTCAACCAGTGAAATGTCTTACCTTTAATCTACACTCACAAAACCCCCCCTTAATGTTTTTTTTTCTAAGATAACACTCACTCTGTCCCTACTCCATTCTATAAGCTTTTATATCACCATGTAAAATATTTTAAATGATGTATCAGACACTTCATAATGCAACCTTTTGCATCTGAACCTCCCATCAGGTATTCAGGTATAATCCTGCTATATTGCCAAGTTCAAAAATGTTGTTTGCTTCTTTTTAAAATAAGCAGAAATACATGAGGCATGGAGCCTCAGATTCTGATATAATAATAATAATCACTGTTACCTGACATTTCAGTAAGCACACAATCCTGAATACAAAATATAAAACAGATGAGAGGGAGACATTTATTAGCACTCTCAAGTAATTGGAACTAGCAAGGAAGACATATTTCAATGCTTACAAATGTTGATTAAATAATTAAGAAAATTTCATCTCTTTAAGAATGATTTCTAGAAGGTTTATGATTCAGAATAATAATTTGTAAGAGGCAATTTTTATGATAAATACATAATTGAAATATTCAGCTATCATAATTCTGTTTCCAGGGTCATATGTAGACTGTTCTTATTGTCTGAAAATCGTGTCCATATTCTACATATGCTTTTTGTTTACAAGGTTACCAGGACCAAGGTTACCAGGAGCCTCCTGCTGTACATTTTGCTTATCCTGTGCTGTTTGAGATGCTCATGAATGATCTGGTGAGATGAGAAAGTCTGCTAAACTTAATCAGGGTAGTAAAAAGGCAGGACTATGGAGAACTGTGGAAGGGTTTCATGAGATCAGCTGACTGGATAATAAAATGGCAGATGAAATTCAGAGGAGAGTAATGCCCACAGGAAAAGAACCCCTAATTTCATAAGCAAAATGAGCTCTGAGCTGACCATTTCCTCAAGATTTTTGAGTTCTAATAAATAGAGCTGTGAAAATTCCAGCTCTGTGCTCCAATGTAATAAAAGAAAGATTAAATGAAAAGTTACGAATTACAAAGGAAAAGAAAAGCCACCAAACCTTCATAACTGTGACAGCATATGTGCACATTTGGAACACATCTTGAATACTGTGTATAAGTTTGGTTTGTCATCTCAGAAATGGTATGTTAGAACAGGGAATATCCACAGCAATTAGTAAATTAAAGCTTTAGAATGGCTTACACACAGGTAACTCGAGAAAAGATGTGGGCTCTGCAGTCTGAAAAGGTGGAAGCAGAAATGGTATGAAGGATACAAGGTGTGATCCTTTCTTCTTGCAGCACAAAAGCTAGACATGGCAAGTGAAATCCAAAGGATGCGATTCTTAATAAAATGAGAAATCAAGCTTTTGAATGCCTTTCCAAGGGATGCCATAGATTTTAACACTTATTTAGTAATAAATTGTTAATCTGTTACTGGGCAAGGATGTCCCCCCAAAGTACAACTTGGTTGAGTACTCAGAAAATTAATCTCGTAAACCTCTTCTGTTCTCTCACTCAGGTCTAATCTTCAATTTTTATCTACTGACAAACAGGATGTGGAGCCAGCTGAACTAATGGTGTGATCCAGTACAGCTGCTCTTTTGGATAATCAACAGGAACAGAAAATGAATGTAAGAGGAAAGCAGGGTTGCTGCCTGTATTGGTACTTAGTATCTTTATGAAGAGTCTTAGCCAATTATTTGTGTGTGTGTTTTTATCTCTGTGTGTGTGTGTGTGTGTGTGTGTGTGCATGGTGGTGAGAAGCCTGGAGTCTTCCCAATGAATCTGCTGCATGTGCATGGAGAAACTGCTTGCACCTTGCATATTGTAGTGGATCTGTGCCATCTGTGGCACCTCTGCTGTATCTCAGCCTCACTGCAGTCATTCATCACCAACTCCACCTGCATGTATTCTCTGTGAGGAGAGAATTTAACACAAACTGGAAAGTGCTGACCATGCCTGAAGTCAGAGGAGTGAAATACACAAGTAAACCTAAAATGCAACGCGCTCCCACAAGATGCTATGGACAACAGATCAAAGAATTCTTCAGCTCATTTGGAGGCTGAGGCAGTGGGTGCTACCCCCACAGTCAGGCACTTACCAAAACCCTGGACATCTGCTCTGTGGACAGCCACCCATCTTCCAGAAGGGAACCTGCCAGGCAGACAGCCCAGAGAAATGTGGGAATTTCTTAACAACCGGTACAAGCAATTGGCTGACTCTCTGGGGGAGACAGATTTTGTGTCTTTGGCCTGGGGTAGACTCAGCAGAGAACAAACTGTTCTGGGATGGTCAGGAATGGGAATAGTCCTCTCTGCATTGTTATTCCTGTACTGGGCCTGAAGATGAGCAAAGACTGCAGGATATGCATTGAGTGAAGAGAAATGCAGGAGCAAAGACACTTCAAGACATCAGGCTTACTGCAGCAGCAAAGGAAGAAAAGATCCTGTGCAGGGAAGCACTGAAATGGAACTTACTGGAATATCTACAGGGAATTAGTGGTACCAAAATTGGGGTAAGCTGAAATATTAGTCCATCTGTGAGTGGATTATCCTAGAGAAATCTGCATTGCCTGTGGATTTTTATAAACACATGAAGTAGGTACTGAAATTCACACACCACTGAATTGATCTTTTTTCATAAGCCACAGAGTGGCTGAGACATTAATTTCTTTAAAGTATGAGCTTTATTCCTTAACATGAATTTCTTGGTTTAAGAACTCAGCACTGTCTTAAGTAACATCACTATCAAAATAGCAACCATTTAATTCAGTAAAGATGGGAATGGATGGAAAAATTCATGTGGAGAGATTTATTACTTAATAAAGTTTGCATACCACATTTAGTCTGGATGTAATTCATAAGACCTTGGATGTTCACTGCTCATATCCTGCAGTACATAAAATAAAGAATATCTACTCCTCTTCCACAGGTCAAAAAATAATAAGCACACTTTGGCTACTGATCAAACTGAACATATGTAGAGATTGAAGCTGCCCCATCTGCGTGCTGGCAGCAGAAGGGCTGAGGCATGTTGTGTCTGAATGGGCGACATGAGCCGAGTCCTGCCCTGCAAGCCCCCCACAGCCCCTTCAGCTGCAGGTGGAGGAGCATCTGCAGGCTCAGGGCCCAGGGTGGCACTTCAGGCTGTCAGTCACATCCTGATGGACGTGTCATTGCCTACAGACATTTGTACGCTGTGCCCACACCAGTCCAGGATGGCCAGCACAGGAACTGGCTTTTTATCTAAATTGTCCAGGAAGCAAGGCTCTGCAGGGATTGTTTTTAGGTCTGCCTGGCATGTGAACTTAAATATGCATAAAACCAGAAGGCAGCTTCTGGGTGGCTTTACAATGCATTACATTTTCTGTCATTGTGTCTACATATCTATTCATTGCAAAATGGTTTTAGAAAGGAAAGATGCCTCAGCATGTGGAAAACCAAACCAAAACATCCCTTCTGCTCCCACATTTATACGCATGATTATGTTGTCATCATGCAATGAAAAATAAAGAAAGACACAAACTTCTTCAGAAGTTTAAACTGAGTTTTTTTTTTCTCCAGTGGCATGAAACTACAGTACGCATTCAGAGATATGCCAGATGGCTTCAGTCAGGTTTTGCTAATTTACTGAAAAGTTTTTAGTCAGAGAATATGTATATTCTGAATCTGAAGTGCACTGTGGAAGTCTGTATGCATTACTTAAGAGGTGTGAAGCAACCACAGTGATGCAAGAAAAAAACACAAGATGAAAAATAGACTTCCCACAAAGAATATCAAACCTTACGTGTTTTTAGAGAGCATTTTTGTTGTCCATGTTAAGAATGTATTTTCATTTCGGTTTGCAGCACCACAGTAGCTTATTTCTCAGTTTTTTCTTTCATTTTCGTAAGTCATTTTGTATTAGAAGTTTATCTATTCCCAACAATTATGGTAACTCGGTTACCCCTTCAAATACATTTTTCTGTGAATAAATAATATTGTTTAAAATAAAAGAGGTAGAGATCAGAATCTGTTATTGCTATCTAGTAACTGCACTAGGCATTTTTTACTTAAATAAATGCATATAAAATGCAGTGGTTATTTATTTCAGTGTTTCCATCTACAGCACACAACTGCATGGCTCAGCCTTGTGAGCAAACACATGCTACTTGGGATCAACAGGGTAAGCAACCATAGGAAATACAACTGATTTAGACATAAAATTCTAGTTATTTTTCTTTCCACATGGCTTATTTCTGCTCTTCTTAGTGCATGCTGTTTGAAGAAGCCACGTTGTCAAAGCGGTCAGTAAAACACACAGAAAAGACTTCTGTCCTTTGGTTTCCTACTTAGAAGCCATCCTGCTTCCCTTTCTGTCTTATCACTGAAGACAAGGGTGTTTTCCCAGCCAGAGAAAATCCTGGCAGAAAACAAAGACTGTTTATATTGTAATTATCCATTTCAGTATTTGTGTAAATAGAATGAAATGTCACAGAATTCAGTCCATAGCTCCGAACACTTTAATTTTGGAATGCCTGGGATGTTTCATTTTGAGTTTTTATTTAGGTACATCATGACTTTGTTACTTTACCAGGTTTTCTATATGCACCATTCCTTTTCCAGTTTTAACTAGATCTTTGTTGTAATTATATCTCTTTTAGGCAACTGATCCTTGGGACATCAGGTCATTGTGATGGATCTGAGAAACAGTCTCAAAGAGACAGAAGAATATGGTGACATGAGCAAATTACAGCTTTGATCACAGCCAAACTTTAGTTTTCAAACTTTTGTTTCTGAAAGCAAAACCTTTCCAATAAAAACATACTTTGCATGATTAAAATTATATTTTTAATGGAAAAACTTTAACCAGTTGGTCTATATTTACATCTCGAAGTTTTTGCTTTCTCCCTGTAGAATATACTTACATATTTAGATGTCAAAATGACAAAAAATTTGGATGCTAGTGAGCTCATAGGTTCATCCTGGAGCACATGGGCCTCTTGGGAATATGTATCTGAAGACACAGGCAGAGTAAATTTTTTAGGGAATTAAAAACCCCTCTGATCAAAATGATGCACTAAAATCTTACAGCATTTATACACCATAATGATCAGGTGAATGCAAATTAATCCCAGAACTCCATGGGTAGGCTTCACAACAGGCAAGGCAAATGAGACATTGGAGGAGGGAGGGGAATTTTCAAAATCCGACCAGGCTAAGAATCATATTCTTGAGACAGAGTGAATCTAGTCTTGCACAATTTACAACGTGGTAAAAGCTCTTAAGATATGATAGATGGGAAAAGTGTACATCTGAATTCTTAGTCAATGAAATCATAAAGAGATAGGACTATTACCAGGCTGAAATCTCAGATTTACTGCATTTGGAAACAGTGAAGTGTAGACAAGATAAATACTGGAGATGACACTGTCAGCCAATGAAAGTACTTCAAAGTGCTTATGATCCATTATTTATGATCTAACGTGAAAACTGTGAGTAGGAGGGAAAGGTCCCTGTCTCAAAGGCTTGAACATGAGAGATGAAGGATTAAAAACAGAAGGGGAAATAAGAGATGGTTTCCTAAGTGAGAACATAAATGTAGTTTTTCTGTCATTTCTAGCAGGCTGCCCCAATGTCTGGAATATGTAACAAATTTTGTAAAATTACTTGAAATTATCTGAGAGCATTTGTATCCTAAATAATGCATAAGCAGAGCTGGTTACTGTTGGAATAATTTTGGACTGACTCAGCTTCAGAAACATTAAAGTGCCTACATGGAGTCAGCTATCTTTAAAGTTACCTATAGAAAGGAATGCATATGATCTTTAAATTCATCATTCCAGAGCAGCTCACACAATTGTATTAAGATTCTAAGACTTCTGTTAAGAAGTGGTCAGTTTATCCTAACAGCCATTCTTTTGAAAGATGAGTTGCAATAGATCCTTTATTCCTACATAAAATCTCCACATTCTCCTACCAAAATGAAGAAAATTATATAGACACAAAAACTTTGGTTTTACGCTTTGACCAAGAATCAAGAACAAAAAAAAAAAAAAAAAAAAACCACCCTGTAACAGCTTCAAATTTAGCAAATCACATTAAAACACACTAAAGGACAAGATAATTTAAATTTGATTCTAATACAGTTCTTCACTGTACATTGTATTCAGCACAACTATTTCACTCAATTGCATTTGTTTACTCACTGATCCAGAAGAGGATGCCTCAATGTGTAAGGGCAAATGAAATGAAACAACTCTGCTGAATTCTGCCAGCAGAATCTGGCCTTCACATAATCCCAACGACCTACCTCACATTTTAAAAATTCTGAACACAGATGCTAAGCAGTATTTGTCTCAAAAAAATGCTGAAACTAGTGCTAAATTGAATCTTAAAGATATTAACACTAACTTAGGAATCACCAGCATTCATTCCTTTCAGCTCTCTTCAGTAGTAATTAAAAGCAGTGTATTGTCTAAATAGTGTAGAGTGAAAAACCGGAACAAGTGTTTCTCCCCCATAACTAAAAGTAGAAGCAAAACCTGTCACACACATTCTTACCTTGCTATCATTATCTTGACAAAACAGGAATGTCTCTGCTGTCAAAATGGCACCGAGCACGAACATTTTTGTTCATGTTTTGTATTTTGTATTTGTATTGGGCTGTTGAGGGTGGGGAGGGAAAGGGCAATTTGTTCTTCATGACCCAATCCAGGTGGCCTCTTAGCAGCACGTTGGCTCAAGCAGGCATTCCAATTTCAAATCATTTTGTGAGCGCTTCTGTGCATGCTGAACAAATCCTGCCATCCTCTCCAGCTCCATCATCCAGCATCTTTCAATCAACAAATTGCACTTTGGCATGAACAAAAGGTTTAGGATGGACTTCTGCCACCCTCCTGGTCCCAAGCTAAATGGCTGTGAACATATGCAGAGATTGTGCTGTTCATTTTTATGGCTTTATGATGGCACATTTAATTGTAATGAAAGTGCAATTGATGGAAAGTGAGTTACAGATTGAACAGGCAGTAAAGCAGATGTACAAGGTCATTCAACAAGGACTACTCATTACTTCAAATTACCACCCATGAGGAGAATCTACAGAATATGCCAGGATGGAGCTCTTTCTCTGACACCTCATCTTTCAGCTTCATCCCAAAGGCCATCTTTGTTTTCTTTACGGATAGCATTTCCCAATTAGAACCTGCTGCCTTAAGTTACAACGACTCAATTGCCATCTCTAATGCAATTCACACATGTGAGGCTGCTCCTGCTGCTCCCATTCATTCTGAGAAAGGTGATTGCTACAAATTGCACACAACAGTTTGTCTGTTCACAGACCTGTGTTTCTGCCCCATTTGACAGAGTGATGAAAGACAGATGCCTTGTTTAGTTTTAAATCACATTTGCATTCCATTTTCATTTATCTTTTACTTTCATAGCTCCTTGTTGAACTACAGTCTGACAATATTTGTCAAGAAAAAATATCCCATAACTTGCTTAACAGTTTATAGGACTTGGCAGCATTGGAGCTTTTTCTTGATTATCTGTCCTGGCATCACAAACAGAGACAAGTATTAGATGGAGACAGTTAACTGGAGCACAACTTTGTTCATTCTTCTGGGAATCAGCAATATTTTACTGGAGGTACTTCGTGATCTTTTTTTGACTGCTGCCTCCCAAAGAGCCAACATCAGAACCTTTATACTTTCCAAGTGATTTCTCAGTGAGCTGGAAGGGAAGCATTGCCTTGCCTATAGAGAAGGCACGGGTGAGATGGAGTTAACAAAGTACTCATTAAGGAATGCTCGTTCCAAGACCTCTTCAAATTTCATTTAATAGAAAGTCAGATTTGCTATCCAAAGAGTTCCAGCCTAAAGCAGAAGAAAATGCCAGCAATTAGCTCAGCCCTCTGCAAGACTGCCTTGCACCATGTCCCTGTCTCACTGAACTCTTACAGGGAGGAAGAGCTGCGTGTCCTCCTGTCACCCCTTCAGAGGATGCTTTTCTGACACCTTCATGCCTCCCTTCCAAATCCTAGGCCTCTTTGCACTAAAGGTTACTGTCAATAGTTTAAAACAATATTTTATTAACTTGAAATACATACATATAAAAATAAAAATATTAATTATATTTTATTGTATTGGTCAAGAAATAGCTCAGAAAATAGGTACATTAGGGCCCTTCACTTTGTATTTTTGTGCTGTGATTTGGAGTAGAATTGCTAAAGGAATAGAATAAATACCATATTTACATATAGGAAAACTATGATTCCTCTTCATATCACCTTCAATCTAGAGCTTCAAAACTGCTAATCTAAAAAATGCCATGCCATGAAAAAGACAAAGCTAAACTGGAGATCAGTAGCGATGTTGTTATTTGCAAGCATTATCAGCATAAAATATCAACATTTTTGTCAGGAAGATGTCAAGAAAATAGATTCATGTTGCTCTAGATTGAAATGTTGTCCAATAGCTTTCAAATATTCTCATTAATTGTCCTGGCAAATACAAAAAAACCAGAGCTTTTTACTTCAAAATACAAAAGAGACAGTGTAAGAAAATTATTTACTGGGTACATTTAATAATGTAACTGCTAACACTTATTCTGTATGGTTGCAGAACACCCAGAGCAGAGTAAATGTCTCTTGTTCATTTTCTTCTCTTCCTGTTTCTCCAAGACCTGGCATAAAATACATTTATTTATGAGTGGTCATCTATAAATTTAATGATAAGAACCACTTCTTATAACCTAAAGTGCTGAGATAACATGTTTGTTTAACAAACTATTTTTATCAGTGCGCTGTGCACATCACTGTGCTGCCCCACCTTTACTAAATTCAAGTGCTACAGGGTCTTCAGGAGTATCAATCAGTCAGCATAGACACTCACTGGAGGTTTTATTGTTTTTTCAAATGGCACACAGTGCATGGACTGCATGGCTGTCACAACTGATAAGAGCCCCTCAAGGCTGGACAAATCCAGCCTTATTTTGTTCTTCTGCCTTCATTCTCTGTCATTGTTTATCTCTTTCTTGCAACACCTAGTTTTTGTAGTTGACAAATACAAATCCCAATATTCATGTTTTTCTGAAAAATCTTAATTTCAGAGTGCCGAAGTATTTTTTGTTCCCCTCCCCATAAATCCAAGCTGCAATCATTTCAAAAGGCATCTGCTCCTGAGGCTCTCACAGCAGTACCATGGGTTTTGGGTTGTAAGAGGTACATGGCTCAAGAAATGGCCAGAAACAGTGGTAGAAAAATACTGCAAGAAGAAACCATTTGAATGGGAAATATTTGGAATCTATGAGCATTGATAAGGTTCCTGTACAAGACTTAGAATAATTTAAAAACACAAAAAAACTTCTGCTTAGTTTTGTTTTGCTTTTCAGAGAGTACACACCATGCACTTCACAAAAAGGCATTGAACATTTCTCAGATTAAAGGAAAGTTATGTAATTATTGCAAATTAAAAAAAACCTGACAGTAAAATGGTAGATGTTAGTACTGTAATTTAATTTATTTTTAATAGAGAGACACCCTAAGTGCTACCAGTAAGGCACCAGGTCTGTCAGAAATTATAGAAACCCAGAATGACTTGGGTTAAGGGACCTTTAAAGATCATTTAGCTCCTATCCAGGAGCATCTTCCACTAGATTGGGGGGATACCATGGGTGAAGACAAAACACTTCCAGAAATGGTCCATTGGCACTAAAGCTGAACTGTGCTGATGGATCAGTCAGAACTCAATGTGCTGACCTTTGCACTGCCCTTGTTTTCCACCTGGATATGAGTTCAGCCTCAAGCACTGATACATCTAATCTTTAAAAAGCAAGACAGTAAATAACTTTTTATAAAGGGAAAAATTTCCTACATTAGCAAGAGAGTAAATGAAATATTATTTCTACTGGTTATTGACTAGCTTTCTGAATGCTCTCGAATTTCCACTCTCCCTTGTCAATTCCAATTTAGGAAGATATCAATAGTTTATGACAAAAAAAAAGTTCTAAGTCTGACTCTGAATTGGAATAGGAAAGGCTTTTCTGGGACTTTATAAAGAATCCTTTACTAATGCAGTGGTACTACTACTACTACTGAATTATCTTCAATGAATACATTATTTTGCTTTAAAAATGTATGCAGGTTATTCAGGTATTTATAACTTTGTTTCCACTTTTACCCACAGAATACTCAGAATTTGGAGGGCACTGCCACTATTAATGGAAAATTGACACAAGTAGCTAGATTTATGTATGGATAATCATTAAATAAATATCTATACAGTTTGAATAAAATTGATGCAACTCTCAGTGCAATGAAAGGGTTTTTTACAAAGAGCAGAGAAAAGCATCATTCTATACCTGTGAAACTTCAAGGTAAGAAACTCAATAATCTCAGCGAAGTGCTGGATGTTAGGTGTACTGGAGCCAACAGTTCATAAAACCTTGTATTTTAAATTTAGATTAACTTCTTTTACAGAATATCGAATTCTTATTTGCTTAGGGGCATCTCTTTAATATCATAAGAATGTTAGTAGGAGTTAATAGAAGAAATTTTGAATCACCAACACTCAAGAAAATTAGATCCTGGCAGGTGTATTGAATAATAAGATGATGAGGACATAGGAATTGGACAAGGCTTTATGCAGCTACTACCATGTCCAGATAATGCTAAATTCATAAGAGACAAAGATCAGAGAAGTCTTTCAAAAATTAATTAATCAACCTTCACACAACTGAGATAATACCTTCTTTCAAATGTTTCAGCATTTTTTTTTTTTTTGACAGCTTCTGCTTGCAGAAATCATCCCCTTAATTTCAGCTACCCTACAGCACTCCACTATTTCAGAAGACATGTTCCAAACCCTGTTTTCATCTTGCCTATATACATTCCACCAGGACATTTAAAACACAGGACTGCTCTGCATGAGCTTTATCTCTCCTCCCTCACCAACCCTGAGGGGAAAGTTTCTGAGTGGTGTGAAAATAATGGCACCCATTAGGGAGGAACACACTGGGAAGCAGAGTGAGAGACAAGCGTGGTGTGTACTACTGGGATCTGTGATGTAAAGAGAGGGCAGACTAAACAATTTAACTCTGTCAGATGGAGAAAAGTCAGTAAAAATAGGTGAGAGAGGGAGTGGTAAAACTGAGAAATGAAAAGCACTCTTTGGATCAGATTTGTACACAGAGATTTCCATGGACCAGTGATTAACCACAGCCTCTACACTGGAGCAGCACCAGGGCACGTGTGGGTTTCCAGAGGAGTAACCAGTCCCTAAAGGGCTTTTAGGCCTTTTCAGAAAGCCAGAAATCAGCTCCCCCATGGTTCATGGGCTGCTACATCTCCTGCCTGGCAGAGGAGCAGGGCTACCACAAGGGCTACTGGATAACATGGACCCACAGCAATGCAGAGAAAACTAGACATCCACAGGCAATTTCCTTGGGTTCTCCTGGCAACCAGGCATCTTCTGACTCAGTCCTGTGTCAAAACGGAATCAAAACCCGGAGGGAGCCTCTGTAATTTCCTGGTGGCCAGCTCCTCTCTGCTCTCTGACGCGTGGCACGCGACTCGCGTCTCCTGATTGGTCACGCAGTTTGGCCTGTGGCTCCCAGTGTCTCACGGGACACTGATGCAGTGAGAAAACATCCTAAGCTTTACTTTCAGCAGCCATTCAACACTTTAAGCATGTGTTCCAGAAGCCATTAGCCATTCAAGGATGTACTTTGTTTTGGAGACTCTTTGGCTTTCAGTCAAGTGCTGTATCTGGAGAGCAAACAGGAGCGAAATGGAACCAGGCAGCTGCACCAGCTCCACATCATCGGGTTCAAGCTCGTGGTGCTGCTTAGAATTTTCTGTTCAGCTCAGACAGCCTCCATTCAGGTTCCCACTGCTCTTGTGCCCCATGCAACTGTTGAGTAAAACTGTAATTATTAGGTTCTGAATAAATGTCACGAAATGTTATCTGATATTTCTGTAATACACACTGCATTAGTATGTGCCACAATTGCTCTCTATTGCTTTCCCATCACACAGAGTGCCTTTGCATAAAGGCTTTTATCCCCAGAGCTTTTTCTCATGAAAAGTGCTGAGACACTGTAAATCTATCCAAAACAGTGCTGCTATCTTTGACTTTGATACAACCAGTTACTCAGTAAAAAGGCACATTGAAATACACTACGAAAGGAAAAAAAAACCCCAAACCACTCAATTCTCAGTTGATTCAGCGCTGATGTGTCTGAAAAATTTAGGCAGCAAAACACTTAAAAGATCACTCTTTCCAAACAATAAAAAAAAACTACCTTAAAACTTGACATTTCCAGAATGATGAATCTTTGATTGAATCATGTGAAATGTCGAAATGAAGAGAAAAAGAAAAATCAATAGCTGTGCAGATGAAGCAATGTGAGGTCAATCCTACTGAACTGCTAGTGCCAGCAACCCATGTCTTTTTAATAGCAGTATTTTCAAAGTCTACAATACCTGAAAGACACTAGAGATTAATTTTCAAGACTGAATTCCCTCTTCACAAAAAAGTTATCACACATCTTGTTTTTAGAGACTGAAGCAGGGACATAATGAAACGGCACATTTCCAAAAAGTTTTTACTGTATTCTCTAGATTAGTTCATCAACGTTATCCTCAGAATTTCATGTTATATAAATTTTCCTTTGAATTTGATATATTTTTCCTGCCAGGTTAACTGAAAGTTTTAATCAGAGGAGGAAAAAAAAAAGCTTCAAAATCATCACTGCTTTTGAAATGTGTCCTGAGCCAGCTGCTGACCCTTTTGTAACAAAACCCAGTATTTATTTTCCTGTGAAATTAATAGTTGTGCCATAAATGCACTGAGCAATCCTAACTTATATCCTGAGGGAGCTGGCCTCTCATTCCTAGGCTGTGTAGGAAGCTGACAGTGGCTGGCAGAACAGAGCTGCCCAAAAGTAGAAAATATGAGTATATTTCTATACACATATAAATGTATATTACATTTCACTCTGCATAATTATGAGTTAAACCTAGCGCATTTCATTTCCTCTCATGTACTAAATGTTAATTTTTTGGAACATCTTGGACTAGCCAGAGGGACTTGTTGAATACTGACAGGTAAGTAAAACAGGATAATCACCAAGTGGGAAAACCCTTTGTTGTTCTAGGGAATACAATTATTTTCCAATTATCTATAATCACTGCTTTTATTTATGTTTAAAAGTCTTCTTAATTAAAATATAGCCTAGGTATGGAATATTAGCACAACAATTAGTTTTTATTGCAGCATTACTCACATAAAAAGGTAAAACAAAGTGTGGTGGAACTGGATTACTCCTGGATAATTCTTTAAGAGGAGACTGAGAAGAGAGAAGCTTTTGTTTCTCTTTTTTAAATGTCATCAGTGGAAAAGAAGGTTTATTTGAGGAGAAAGAAAAAAGAAAGGCATTTCAGAGCAAAGAGGATGTCTGAACTGATATTAGAAAGTAGACTTATAATGACTGATGTTAGAGATTAGTCTTGAAAGATTAATGGCATTAATTCATAAGACCATCCCTAAACCTCTCTAGCCCTTCTAGGACCGTATAAATCATGTATTTTTACAGCCTGAGCTGTTTTAGAGCTTTAAGATGGAGACAAAAAATGGAGACTCAATCTATAAAATAGTTACTTCTAGTAAAAGAAAACTCTCTGTGAGGCTTTTCTTTTAGATTTTCCTACAATATTTATGGTCTTCTATTGCTGTCTAAAGAGAAAGTTGGGGGAGAACCTTATTTTGAAGGATATGAGTACGTTTTTTCATTTTAAGATGTTTTTAACAGCTAGGAAAAAAATCAGGTAGCCTTTGAAACGAGATTTTTTCATTCCACCACCCAGTGCAGAGCAAAGGTAAACGTGGTGTTGAACTGTGTCAATTCTCTCTGTTATTACTAAGTAGACAAGGGCATATCAGAGCATGGTTTGCTGTTTCTCCAAATCTGGCAGCAAACTTATTCAACTGATTGTGGTCAACAGAGGTAAATAATATATTATTTACTGGTTTTGATCAGCTGATGGTTAAACAGCTTCTTAAAGGCCTTCAAAAACCTTCATGCCTTTGAAAAAGATGGAGAAATGCCCCAGTTTCTCTTTCTGTCATTAGCAAGTATACAGAAAAACAAATATGAACTGCCTTAATCAAAACAGGTAAAATTTAGTAATGTGAGAGTGCTCCATGACATCTACATTATAAAAATCTACAAAGACAGTGCAATGCAGAAGAAAATACATAATTTAGCTCTGCCCTCACATGAACATTACTGCTTGGAAATCACAAAGTAACCAAGGAGGGGGAATGATGTTTTCTTTCTGTCAGAGACAGGAAATCCTCTTTCTCTACCAAATCTAGAAAAGTGATGGTTCCAACAGCCTCAGCTGCAAATTACTCTCCTAGGTGGGCTCTTCCTTTCTACATAAAGGACACAGAGCTCTTGTATTTACTGCAATGCACATCCTTTAGGTATGGAGCTCACAGTAATTTTTAAAACTGTTCTCAGGTTTACATTTGGTCTATTTGGAAATCTTAACTTCCCTATCTAAACCAAAGTCTGAAAGCAAAAAACCTTTAGAAATGCTGTTACTAAGAACTACTTGTTCTTCTTCTGCTTATAGACTAGAATGTTTTGGGATGCTCCTACTCCTATAGTATAAATATATACCAGATGTTTGTGGAAAAAAAATCTGGTAATCAGTCTAATTAAGCCCATAGATTTTATTGCATATTTTAGCATTTCATCAGTGGTCTGTAAAATCAAACTGCAAATGCTGTTTACATGAGCCACAAGTCAAAAGCAAGCAAAATAGCTCATTCAAATAGGGTGCTTTTTCTTGTTTTATTGTAAAAATTTATCTTGCAGATGCTTGCTACTTATACCTAAATTTAGAGTATTTGGATAACCCTCTTTAGCATCAGATTTTAGAAAAAAAAGACCTCCATGGTCTGCCATATATATCTCGTCAGCCTCTCCTCAGGAACTTTTGACCTGATGGTCAAACCCAATCAAGCTGGAGACACAAACTGGGAATAATTTGAGGTGGAAAGGACTTTGGAGGGTATCTGGTCCAACCTTTTGCTCAAAGCAGATTGAAAGCTCAGTTAGTTTTTGGCTTCATTCAACAAGTTTTGAGTATTTCCTAAGATAGGATAGAAGTCTGCAGTGTGTCAAGTTTCCACAAGTATTAAGTATTTCAATAGATTAGAAGACTTTTTTGCCATCCTTCTCCCACCCCTTATGTGGTGCTCTCACCCCTTATGAAACACCAGAAAATCCACACAGGAGTGTCTGAGACCTAAAACCACAGCACATGGGGCTTGTCTGGGTTTATTGTTCTCAGAACTAGGTGTTCTGCTGGACAGAACCTCTCAAAAACCCAACAGAACCTTCTAAAATCCACAACCAATGGTAAATATAATATATTAGCACTAAAACATCCACTTAAATATGCTAAATTATGTTCATCTAGTAAGTACAGAGGTGAATGATCATTGATTGTAAATGAAACTATACCACAGACTTAGCCTGGAAAATATGTGTAATGAACCTAAGTTTTCCATCAATATACAAAAAGTTTTCCAACAGCTAAGTAGTTGAACCTATGAAGTTTAGTTTTTCCATAATCTGGAGCTGGGCTCTGCCCATGTTTTCTTCATTGTTTTTCAGTGTAAAGAAAAGTATTTAAACAAACTGAATTAATAGAAATCTTAGTCTCAGTAAAAATATCAAGTGATCTAAAGATCCATTTCTCTCCAAAACTGCCACCCAACAACTTTTAGTTGGGTCCCAAAGTTTGCTGAGTGCTCGACAGCCCAGTTGAGTAGGTGCTAAACCTATCAGTCAAGAAAGCACAAATCAACTCTCTGGAAAAGAAGATTAATTAAGAATCATGTAATTTCTTAAAAAACAACTCCAAATCTTTTAAGCAGCACTTCCAGGATTTGATTACATCTGTGGTCACTGATTCAGGTAAGTTTTTTGCACTGACTTTCATCTCCAAGTCTGTTTTAGCCCCTCTACATAGCGGGAAGATTTGCCTTTCTTTGACCTGAGAGTGAGGCAGGGAAAACACAAAAGCACAGCCTGGAAAGCTTCAATTTTCACATGTCATGCTGGATGTCATGGAGCTGCCTCAAACCTTTTCCATATGGCACATTTCTCACCATATACAGGTTGCCTCAAATAAAGATTTAATCCTTATGTGGGAGGAGACCTCTGGCATGACTAAAAACCACTACTGATCAGAAAACATGTCAGGACCACTTTGGAGAAAAGATAAATTGTCTGAATAGTCCAGATTTAGGTTCAAGTGTATCTTAACAGTTCAGTAAATATGATGCTGCCATTGCCTGTGACAGCCTACACTGGGTTAAGCTAAAACCACAGAGGTCTCTGGAGTCATCTCAACCCTTGGTGAGCTGGAACTACAACAGCTGATCACAGCAAGTACCTCACGTGCACATGACCAGTCCTCTGATTTGTTTTAGCTTTTGCTTGGCTCTGTGTGATGATGTGGTGTAGTGCAGTGTTTTATATATACACAGTCTTACTGGTTTTTTATTGCTTGGGCCCAATTTGACTTCATCACATCTTCATTAACAATTCAGGCAATGGGATGAAATAAACTCTCACCAAATTTGTGGTCCTTACCAAATCTGCAGGAGTTGGGGGGAAAGAGCTGCTAAAGCCTGGGATGGCTCAGGGAGGTGTTGCTGCTGTCCATAACCACACAGGATGATTTAGAGATTAAGCTGGACTATTCTCAGAGGTGAACAGCAACAGGACAAGAAGTTGCAGCCCTTCCATTTTGGGAACATATAAAGAAATATAGTTTTTCACCATTTAAATGGTCAAATAGTGTAATAGGTTGTCTGGAGAGACTGTGGAGAATTATTGGAGACATTCAAAGCTCAAATACAAAAGGCATTGAGCAGATTGATTTTATTTGACATGTTTTGATTTGAGCCTGAATCAGATGATTTATAGATATCTAATCTGACCTAAATTATGCTTTGATTATATTATTTGAAGAATTATGATAAAACCTAATAAGTTGGTAATGTTATATATGTATTGCTATCACAGGTAACCATATATTTAATTAGGTTTAGAAGGTAAGATTGCAGAGTAAAGCATTCAAAATTTAGAAGAGTTTAGAATTATGGCTGGCCATTAACCAATTAAACACTATGCATTTAAACCATGATATTATCCTTAATTACATGCATGACTCCATTATTCCACCACTTCAGTTACTGAATGGGATGAATCATATTTAGTGAATAGGAAGTAATTGAATATTTCTTATCTTGAACCAACACGGTCCCAGATCATATTTCATGTTGGCTCTAAAAAGCTATGTACCCATTCTAGGAATCTGTAAATGTAATACCAAGATGGAGAGTCAAAATTGTCTTTGTGAGGTGAATTACTTTCTACATTTAACTGAAGAGAAGAAAAAAAAAAGCAGGGGTTTAGAAGTTAGGTTTCTTGAAATGTATATGCTGCCTTTGGCAGAGAGAAATATACACTGTGATAGTGTGTCCTGAAAGTTTCCTTTCCATAATATAGAAGAAAAAAAATCATAATCTATGAGTTTATGACATGCTAAACCAATACCACATGTCACCCATTCTCCCCAAGTTCTGAAAATCCCAGTTTTAACACCAGAGCTTTATTTCATGCCTCAGTATATTCTTGCTGAAATGGGTGGAATTGGAATAGTTGATATTGGGAATTACAACAGAATACCCTGCTTTTTCATACTCACTTGTGTGCCTTAATAACCCCCTTCCTTTGTTAAAAGAGAAACAGATCCAGTGTTCAGAAGCACTGATGTAAGAAAAGACACCCAAACAGCAACTGAGCCATGGCACAATAATTCTCTGCGGATCCAGGCACTGTGTGTGAAGGCAGGTTTGGGGCAAAGAAGCACGAAATGCTGACACACCACATGCTGAGATGAAAGGGGAAGAGCAGGGAAGCTCCAAAGAGAAAATTAGCAGAAGACAACAAGTAGGGAAAGCACACAGCAGTACATGCAGCTGAGGGGGAGGGAGGATGGGGGATAGGTGTTCTGGCTGATTGGAAAAAAGAAGCTCAAAAGCATCTGAAGGTGGGAGTTATTTATCATTTTTTATCAACTACCGGATGAAAAGGATAAAAAGTACTATTTTGATGACATGTCAGAATAGGACCTAGATTAAAAATGCACGTAAACATTTCTTTTGCTTCAAGTATTAAAAAAAGATTAAGACTTCATAATTCAAGATAGCAAAATGTATTCTTTAGATAGTACAAACCCCAAAGATAAAAAACACCAGTTTGCAAGTCAAGGAGGATATGGCCCTACATGCATCTCACCTTTGCATGGCATTTGGTGTGCATTTAATTAAGAACATATTTTGAACAAGAAGATTGCATCAAGAAAATAAGTTTATAGAAATCAGAGATATTTCAAGTTGTATATTATGGAAGCAAAACCACAGGTATTTTCCTTTTTTTTTTTTTTTTTTTTTTAATTTAAAATTGTCTTCAGTTAGTGACATTCACACTGTAACAGCTCAATGAAGATCTTATACAAAATGTTAGCAAATGCCACTGCACTGCCTGTAGAGAATAAGGGGCTTATTGACATAGCAGCTTCCAGCATAAAATGTCATGATTGCAGTATTGACTAACAGCATATCAAAATAAACATCTGAAAATCTAGGTAATGCTTGAAGACAATCATCCTGAACCACCAGCTCTGCACTTAAACAACAAAAACCCCCCATGCCCTCCTCCTGGAGCATTTTAAGATATAAACTAGAAATTCTGTTCAAGTGGTTGAGGCATAACATAAAGACTCTATCAATTTAGCCTTCTATCTTAGGCAATTTAGCTCTTGACATTTTTCTCATTATTTTTGCTCTGTATCTTCAGTATGTATCATTCTGTGGGCATGGCAGCAAAGAGTATTTCGTTTTACTTTATCAGAAATACTTGAGAAATTGTCTTGGGAACAGCTTTAACAGTGAAGCAATGCACAAAACAGTAACTTGCCTCTGCTACTGATTACTAAAACAGCACTCAAGTGTTTATAAAAATAAAGATCATTCAGCAGCAGCAAAAACCAACCTATTTACCTTATTTGCATTGTAGGTGACACACGAAAAAAACAAACAAGCCACATAAGAATGACTGTCTGATGTTCTTCTCTCACGAGGGTTTCAAAGTACACCCATGCTCTTGCCTTGCGAGGCTTCTCACTGACACCAGGACTGGAGTTTGTCAGGAATTAATTTGTCCAGCAGAAGAAAAATCCCAAACAACAATAGTAGGTTTGGCCAAAATCTTTCACAGTAATATCTGGGTACATCTTTAGCAGATGTTGGGTGTTTGAAATTCCTTCCCGAAGTTAATCTGGTCTCCTCCATTCATTGTATTAGTGAAGTAAAAGGAAATATGGATGAGAATGCAGAATTATTTATCAAGTTTTATTTGTTTAGGCAACACCAAACAGTTCAATCTATGTTGCACGCAGATATGTAACTATTTTCTATTATCCTTCCAGGCTAATGCATTGTGGCTGTTTTCTTAATACCAAAGTGCATCTATATTAAAAAATCTACTTAGACTCATCAGTTGTTAACTGTTTTAAATAGTTCTTAACATGCACTTTACCAGACTTAGACAGAAACAGGAGTAAAAGTGTAACTGCTCCACGTACAGATTTTAGTTCAGCTCTGAAGAGCGGCCTTGGCTGCCAGAGATGGGGAAGGGAGCATAATGCAGGGTCAGATTTTAAACAGGGTTCTGGAGGTTTCTGGTGTCACTGCAAGTGAAATCTCTCCTGCCTCATGCCTCTGTGCCTCAGCTTTTCCACGGATTTGTAAACCTGAGACAAGCACAGCTTGCAACACAAAAATTCAGGAGGGGATGAAGACTGATCAGTGGACATTGTAGGGATGTACCATCCATATGGCATCTGCTGCAGGTGCATTTTCTAGGGAGTTGGGCACAAAAAAGAACTTCCAGTACAAAACTAAATAATTTAAGTCTGGAAGTCTGTGTCTCCAAACGTGGTGTACAAGGTTGTTTTTTTTTTTTCCCCCTGAAGAGTTCATGCTGTCCTCTAAATAATCAACTTTTTATAACTTCTGGGATGCTCACAGGTACCTGGATATTTGTGCAGATTAAATATGGGCAAATTTTCATGCAGTCTGAAAGAACAGGAGCTCATGTCAGCCCCAGTTCTGTCTCCTGCCTGTGAAAACACATTATTCAAGGTCAAGTAACATAAAATTGCTCATCTGCTTGCGACAGATTGAAGCTGTCCAGTAGTCTTCATCCTCCTGAAAGAAGAGAATTTTTCTCTTTGCACAGACTGGTCCATAACCCACAGCACATTTTAAAAGGACACAAATAACTTTCCACGAAGGAATAATTTTAAATGGTATCAATGCTCTAGAATTGGTGCCACACAAAACCATTTTTGTGGCCTGGCCTGGCCTTTGCTTGTTGTGCCACTCTCCATTCCTGCTGCAGCTGACAGTAAACAAACTTCTCAGTTTAGCTGCTGAAACACTGTGAACATGCCCTAATTTCCAGAAATCATTTGCTTTCTTTTCTGGCAGATGTATTTTGTGGCAGATACAGGCACATTGAGTTGGGTCAAACAGACAAGTATGAATTAAATTACTTATTTTTTTCCTTTCCCTGACATCAATAGCTAACCCAGTTTTAATCTGAATAGAGACATCAGCAATTTTTCAGTTACTACATGGAAGAAACATGAAACACTAATTCTTTGTTTTGTTTTGTTTTGTTTTAAATGAGAGAGGTAAGACTTTTTCATTGCCTAAAAAAAAGATTCTCCATCAGTTCTCTTACTGTGAAAGGACATGGATATTTTAGTTGTAATTTAATCTCAACTCAACTTGGATACTTCCTTGAAAAGGATTACAGGAAACAAACTTAATTAGGTAGGAAGTATTAATGAAATAGGGAAGGCAGACTCTCACACCAGAGAAAACTACATCAAAATTTATGCTCCTTTACATCCCTGAAGAAGACAGATATAAATTGATATGGCAAGGAGGAAAATTTTTAAAAAAAAAGGATTTTTTTTTTACTATTGTAAATATGTTTTGGTACTACATGGTACGGTTTCACCTGTTCAGAAACCTGATCTTATAAAAAATATGCATTCTGGAGAAGATTCCAGTTGCTTTCAAACTGTGGACCTAACATTTTTTCCCTCAGCTCCTGGGAAAGAGCCTCTGTTGAACAATTTCCTGACTTTGCCTGGGTCTGATGACTTTTAATGCTCAAAGGAGCAAATCAGCTCCTTCTGCAGAGGGTGAAAATCAACAAGCAGCAGTGAAAAAAGCAAATTCTGGCAACATGGCAATCTGCTGCCTTATGAAAACTAATAAATAAAACTCACACCTGCCTAATTATTCCTGCAAGGTAAAGATTTTGTCAGCAGGGAACTGAGGTGCCCAGAGAAACCCTCTGCATGCTCATGTGTCTGCCTGCTTATATCTCCAAGGATGGAGATTCCACTTCTCTGGGCAACTGGTGCCTGTCAGACTGACAGCCAAAAAGTGTTTCCTAATGTTCAGGCAGCATCTCCTGTGTTCCAGTGTGTGCCCATCAACCCTTGTCCTGTCACTGGGCAACACTGAAAAGAGCCTGGCTCCGTCTTCTTTCCACCCTCCCTTCATGTATTTCCAATCTACATTTATTTTTCATCCTACAGAACAGCCTCTCTTAACTTAGCAAATGCAGATAACAATTTGAGCATCATTATACAACATCTTGAGGAAAACAGAGTAGTAAATGAGAGCCAGAATGAGTTCTGATGACTCATTTGTCCCCTACTACGTTTCCCTGATGTATTTTTAAAGCCTCACATTTTAGCTCACAAAAAAGAAATAAGTTTGAATGCCAACACCATTAAACTTGAAAGAATTTTGCTTGCGAGGGATTGTTTAATTAATAGGAATAGAAAAGAAGCAGAGACATGGATTTTGAACTAAATTACTAATAAATGAGAAGTACAGGTTAACTGGAAAGTAAACACTGGGAGAGCAAAATTCTATCTCCATTACAAGCTGCAGCTCAATTAACTCCATCAGTATTGCCCGTGCGTATAACAGAACTAATCTGACTGGTGTGCAATTCCAAAGCAAGATACCACTTCCTCTCCTTCCTCCCACCCACAAACATGTGCTATAAGGGAAAAGATGAAATTAATTGCAAAACTGAACAGGATGCCTATGATCTATTCATTGAGCATGCAATGTTAAATACACATGGGCTTCATTTATATTTTATTCTGAGTAACGCAGTGCGCTGATCACAAAACATATTTATTTCCTTGAATTGTCAACAGAAATTAAATCTCATGCAGTGTTGGATAAGTGTGCCCTTTCACAAAAGGTGAAACCTTCTTCTTCACTTGTAACATTGCTAAAAAGCTGTCTGTCTAGGTCACCTCACAGGAATGACTACTAAAGAATTAGCTCTTGAACTCCTTGTGGAGTTATTCTACCTCCAAAAAATTGTTTTTTTCTTTGAAAAATTAGTCACAAAACGCAATAAATATTTCACAATAATGCTTGTATAAAGTCAGCTACTGTGGAGTTATTTATTGTGCAACAGCTATTCAGATAATTTCCAAATGTAGACGAGCTACTGCATGCTCTTCCTTTGAAGAGGACAAGGACACATCTTGCTTCTCTCCCAAACCTTCCCAAGTCACTCACACGAGGAAAGCTGAAGAACCTTGTACCTGAGGTACCCTCACAGCAAGTGATGGAGTGATTACCATGAGTGTCCCTGGAATATTTGGTTTCAGGGGCTTTGTAATGTGCTATTTTCTCAGAGATCAAAAAGGAAAAGGATACACCAAGAAGACAAATATTTACTCAGTTTTAAGGAAAAGATGCTAGCTGTGTTGTGTTGGCCCTTTATTCCCTACCAGTTCTGTTCTGGTTTTTATTTTTAATTTATATCCAGGGTTGGGTACAACCTCCACGGCAGATGTTTATTTTGAATATTTATGTAACTTGCATCTTGAGAGGGAGGAGAGGAAGGAAGTTGCCTCCTAAGCCCTCGCAGGGAATTGCTTTTTGTCTTGTCACTTTCTTTCCTTCCTGTGAGCTTTGCATTTGTTGCTTTACCTGAGAAGGATTTGTCAGCCTGGAGAGTTTCTTGTGATGCCAACTCTCCGAGCTCTCTGAAGTGCGTCATTATCTGTGGCGGCGCTTGGCCAGGAAGGAGCTTGCTTACTGCACGTGAACTGGCAGGTTCCTTCACATATTCTGCACTGTTTCTCACTGCTCTGCCAGCTGAAAGACAGCATGCATTCCCTCAACTCTGATCATGCCCTGACACTTCACCAGATTTGGGAGCAACAAGGAGCTGCTGCCTAGCAATGATTATTTAGTTGGCCAGATGAGACATCAAAAGGATTTCAGCGCAGGAGAGACACCAGCTGTAGTCTTGGCAAACAAAGGGAGATTTTCCCAGCCTTAGCTCCTCTGCAAAGATTATAAACACTCAGATCTGAAATTTATGATAATTTGAGCCTAAATGGCAGGAGAGAACACATTGCTTCCAGTACTTGCAAAGCTACAGGTTCCTGCTGTTATTTATCTCTTACAGAAGCAGAGCCTCTTTGCTTACCTGGTAGAGTGAGCATGGGAATTTGGAACACACAGACACAGAGCTACAGTAAGCATTCAAACAAGTAACATTTGGTTTGAATCACAGATTTCCTTGAGCTGAGTCTAAATGAACATGTGCATGAAATTTAATGGAAATATTTAATATTTAAAGAGCTATGATTTCCGGACTAATGATTATATAATACTATTAGCATCCCGTTGTGTGAGGCTTTCAATTCATATAATTAGAAGATTACTCTAGCAAGAACTTAGAGTAGATATGCATTTTATATGCGTTCATATAAAAGCAACTAAAATAAAATTAGTCAGGTCTTTGGTAATATCCTCCACTTTTAGTCACCAGACCATGCTTTGTTAATGCAACTTTTCTGCTGTTGTATTTTCAGTGCTCAGATGCAATACCTGTTTCATGGGATGCTCACAAAGACATTTAACAAACTGGTGTCTCTGGAATTCAGGCTTTGCTCTTGCTGGTGAACATCAACGTCTCCTATTCTGTCAGTAAGGCTTTTATTCATGAAATTAACCCAAAGTGTTTCACTTCAAACCTGCTTTCACCCCCCTGGACACACAGCTGAAATGCTGACTTACTCACGAGGCTGGAGTGATGCTCCTCTCATCCTCAGAGGAAATGTACTATTGACCAAGAACGGCAGAGGAGCGGGTGAGGGAAGCTCATCTTCATTTCCTAAAGTATTCAGAATTTTTTTTTTCTTTCAGGTAGAGTTAATTTCCATGTAAATTAAGTGGAATATGCAAAACTATTCATAATAAATCTGAATAAGGCACCAGGAACTTATGAACAGGTCTGTAGTTCTGTGAAAGCCTTTATCTTTCTTGCCAAATTTTAAGTGGTCCAGCACCCTGGAAGCCTTCAGAAAAATGCCCTGATGATGCAGTTTTTCATCCTCCCTCTAAACAGCCACCTGGCAATGATTTGGGGGTTTCTCTGCTGTTCAGTTCTTTGTTTTTATGCCTCTTCTAGATGGCTCTTTTATGCAGACTACCCCAAGGTTCTCACTACCAGAAAAGCAGTTTCTCAATAATTGTATTTCCATTTGCCACTTTCTAGCCTCAGACAATTTTGAATAATTTTTCACAGCAGACATCCCTGTTGTTATGACATATACATAATGGTTTTTTCTGTTCAGATGGAGAAAATTACTCTTCCCCACACTGTGGTGGAAATTCCACTGCTTTAGGAGTCCATCCAGATTAGAGGATAGGACTTGCTTAGAAAGCCTTCTAACTGCATTTTTAAACATTAAAATAAATTGTTCTCCTAAACCAATTTCAAATCATTCTGTTTCTAGCCAATGCTTACAGATATAAAAGTCAGGTATAATTGCTTCAAAACTCTCTGAATTTGTCCAGACTTTATATGGCCTATGTATTGCTTGAAGGTGACTATTGCAGCACATTTTATAATGAACAGTGAGAACTTAGTTCTTTGCAGAATCTGAAATACAAAGTTTTTGATCTGACAGGAACATGATTTTCCTGAACCAGTTTTTTCTGCACTGATCTTAGTTAGAGTTCACGAGAAGGAAGAGTACAGTGCTACTGCTTTAAAATCAATTTAGTTTAATTTTAAATCCACTAGGAATGATGATGAGATGTTTTTATAAAAATAACTCAGTACTGATCTTTTAATCTTTTGTTCTGCTTTCAGTACTTATGACTATGTTAAAATGAACAGCCTTTTGCAAGACAGGTGCCACTTTAATAATAGCTTAAAATTATGGAATAAAATTGCATAAAAATTCTGAAGAACATGAAAATATATGCACCAACTTTTGAGCTATTTTTAAAATTGCTTGGTCCTAGCAAATTTATTCTCCTGCCTAAGTCAGCACAGGCAGTGGAAGAAAAAGATGGGCTTAATGCCATTCAGGTGGTCTGGGGCAGGATGCTTGGCCCCCAGGGGAGATGAGAGGAATCACAAAAGCTGTTCAGGCTTGGCACAGGCTCAAATACCCTGTGCCTGCTCACTGTGGCTGCCTGGCCAAGGAACAGTATGGTCACAGAGCTTCCAGGACAAAGCACCTTAATAAAAAGGAGAGTCCCAGAGGAATGGTTCTGTTTATAGCATACTGCAACAAAATGGAGAACAGAAATGAGAGGAATCAGCCACCCCATATTTATATTTGACAGAGCTATGCCACCTCTGTTGGTCACTGAAGTTATAAACCCTACAGTAAAGTCACCCAAAATATACCTTTGAGGTCATTAATAAGAGCTTGTTACTAACATAAATTCTGCTTTGGTAATACAAACAGCGGATCCTCTGAACTACAACACTGTGATCTACTTAGTACCCTGCTGCATGCTATCACTCCTAAAAAAAAGTCTATTTATTTAGCAATTCTCAGCATCAGTTTGCTTGAACAAAAGCTGCACACGTGGACAGCTTGGAGAAATGTGTAGGACTCTGCAGAGCCTTTATCAGGTATCTGTAACATTTTCTTAAAGAATGGCATATTAGTGAGGCTGTTCCTTGAGGAGATACTGAGTCTTATTCATTGTTGAAATGTATCTTCTGTAAGTACTTACATTCATACAGTATGAGAGCTAAAAGATATCAGCTCAGAATAACAGTATTTCCCTTCTCTTTGCAAAACTGAACACGTCTACACAAGATGAAAAGTAGCAAAGGATCACACACAAATTTCCATGTGTTTTATTGCTACTTTTCCTTCTGGCTGAAACCAAGTGCAGCTGTAAGTACAGAACCTGAATCATTCTCTCTCGGCTGAGAATATCCAGCAGTAGCATTAGAGATAGATTAAACTATCCAAAATGTCATTTTGAGCAGTATGACTCCATCTTATACCCAGGAATAAGTGGCTGCAGTGAAGCTGTTGCAAGAATAATATACATTCCTGTCTTAACATTGTGTTCTTCCTTCAGCATTAAGCAACTTACAGTTAAAAACTTCTTAATTCTGCCTATCGCTTACTTAAAGGGCTTGATAGGTCATGAAAACTTCTGCTGTCTCATCTAAGTTTAAACAATCAAATTCGGCAATTCTGATAGTTGTGGTACACTGCATTAATCACAGATGTGGGTTTTTTTTGACAATCCTTCTGATGAGATGCTGAATTAAGGTTTTCACCTTTTCTCTTCTCCTCCCTCTTTCCCTTCATGCCTACAGCAATACCCCTCTGGCTATCCTGTTGTCACATGGGGCCAGTAAGGATCTGAATAAATACCTCTTTAACAAACTCAGATACTAAAGGGATGTGTTTTTTTCTGATTGCTGAGTAGTTACTACTCTCTAATCAGTACTGAATCAATGCTAAAGTTACTTTGTGCTGTTTATCACAAAATATACTGAGTTGGTAGGAACCCACAAGAAATACTGAGTCCAACTTCTAAATAAATGGCCTGTACAAAGGTCAACTCCATGACTTCAGTGTTACTGGCATCATGCTCTCACCACCTGAGGTATATAAATACATATATATTTAGGTATATAAAAAGAGATACATAAAAAGCTGCTGATCACCCAGAGCTGTTTAGTGCACATAAATATTTGCCATTAGTACTACTCAAAATCAATTTGAGAATGTGTGCTGTTCCCACTTTTACCTCTTTAATTATCCTGCATTACTAAAAGCAGTGGTGTGATAGTTCCTACCTGGACCCTCCTGCATGAACTTTGGCTTATTTCAGGATCTCTTCCATGAGGTCCCCATTTTTCAGTGCCATACTCCTCGGGTTTGAGGGCAAACCCATGTGGTTTGCTTGTCTCTTTGTATGTGGACCATTCACGGTGGTGCAGACTGAATGAGCACACAGAAAGGAACCAATCCTCTTCTATCCAGACATATTCTTAAAATCTTCATTCCTCTGGCAATCTGCTCAATGTCCTTCTCCACCCTACAGTTCTTCTAGCTTCTGGTTTTGTACTTCTATTTTGTAACTGTGCATGTGACATTGATACACTCTCAGGAGCTAGGTTATGAAAAATTAAGCTCTGAATTGTAGAAATATTCATATGGAAAATTATGCCTTCTCTCTCATGAAAGGAAATAAAAAACCAGCCCATGATACCTCATAATTTTGTCATATTCCTATGTCTGTAAAGACCATCAGTTGCACTAACACTTGCAATCTTTGCATTATTAGGTTTTCTTTATTAGCTTCCATTTTAATTGAGAAGAAGTTTCTATTATTTCTCAAAGAGGATGGAGGTAGAAATAGCAACCTGTGGAATATTCCCCCCTTCTTCTCCATGGAGGGCAGTATGTACTATTGTTCATTTCAGTTTTCTATTAGCTTGACTTTCTACACAAAAAATATCCTCAAAGGCCTGAAGCTCAAAATGCTCCTCCAACCTGATAGCATCTTAATGTGCTCTTGTAATGGATTCTGGAACAGGTGGCTAATAAATTAACCAGAGGTATGCAATCTATTATTGACTGGCATAATTCCAACCACACAGCTCTCAAATGACATCTTGTTTCATGTAAATTTTATTGTATTGAAGGTTTCATTTGTTACCAAGAGGCTTCCTTACAGATGGAAAGAAAATGCAAATAATATTTTCTATTTTACATAGGATAATGCTTTAAAAAAACCAAGCAAGCAGGATTATCCTCTAGGCCTTTTATACTCTAGGATGTTAACTAGAAAAGTAAATATGGTAAAAACATAGCAGCTTGGTAACATAGCAGCTTGGTAACAGAACAGATAAAAACAATATATAAAGAGCTGTTGCTTTTCCACACTACCAAACAGAGCAACTCTGAAGCAGATTATGAAGCTCTGCAGTAGCAGACCTCTGAAAACAACAAATTTATCTTAATTTTGCCATGTAATACTGTACAGATTATTGAGTACACTTTAATTTCCCTCTTATACTGAGCCAACTGGCTTTTTTCTTAGAGATTTCCGATCTCTCATGACCCACTGATATACATCCCTACAGAAGTAATGCAAAGCCTTTTCTGCTAAATCTCTGCTTTCCTTCCTTCTAGCTGGCTACTTATTCCTCCTGGGTATGAAGCCATGAGAAGAATACTCTTAAGGGAGTTATTCTGGAAGAAGAGATTCTTATTCATGAAAGACTGCCAAAATCTCTCTCCTATTCCTACATCAGCTTGCAGGATATTTTCTTGCAGAAATTCCTGCAGGACTGGAGGTAGGGCATGGGACAGGCCACATGAGCTGTGCGTCTTCAAATTGTGCACAAGGACTGAACCACAGAGTTTGAGCCTGATACATAAAATTTAAAAGGACTCTAGGGCTTAGAAAGCAGGCACTAAGATAAGCTGTGTATCTTCATAAGTAACAGAGATTTGAGTCTTCCCTTGAAAGTGATTTAATTTGGTCTGGAGAGGAAATGAATTAGAAATCAGTATTTCCAGCATGCATTGCATTACTTATAGATTGTTGGAACAGGTGGCTTTACAAGCTATGATTGACATACACATATGTCAATTTTCTAACTTTAATGTGAAAGGAGACAAGGGGATTGACACCTTTTCCTGTAATACAGCTGAATAAATACATTCTTCTGAACTGATGATTCCCTTTGTTAATCCTTTCTACCTAACAATCCCAATAAATGTGAAGGACAGTGCAGTAAAACCAATTCAAATATTTCCACAGAGAGACCTATTTTTTCTTTTACCCATTATTTTGTTATTTACCATTCTATGCTCTAATTCTGGAAAAAAATTACTTCTGCTATGAATTGTGTTTATTGATTCTGTGTTTTTCTGTCTTTACTCACTGATGTTTATAAGCTGATCCAATAAGTCTTTTAAGAGTTATTTTATTCTTCACCATAACCACAGCAGTTGAAGCATAAAATTTAGTCATTTATAGAAAAGAGGGTTGTTTATAGAACAAAAAAACCAATTTTCTTCTTTCTTTCTTGAAATCACTTACATGGAGAAGAAATATGTTGATATTTATGATATTTAAAAACCTGAGTTTTCAATTACTATTTTTGAATTAAATAAAGAAAAAGAAATCAAGTACTGCACTTGTGAAGTGACAACTTCAAGAGCAGTTTGGTCACTTACAAGAAGGAAACCACCCAGTGACATTTTCACTGAAATATTGTGCTGAAGGCAACACCACAGAAAAACCTTAACTTGTCAAATACATGTTGAGGAGTTTCCCTAAGTGAGTATCTTCATAGCATACATAAAATAATAATAATAATAATAATAATAATAATAATAATAATAATAATAATAATAATAATAATAATAATAATAATAATAATAATAATAATAATAATAATATTGTCGTCTAACATCAGTAATGAAATTTGCCAGTACAGAGCCATTAAATAAAATGAAGAATGCTGTAATGTAGCACAAAAGAAATAAGGAATGTTGAAACATAGCACATTTATTCTTACATGTGTTTTATAGTTAATGAGTCCTGTTCTGTGGGAGCAGGAAATGTTTTTTTGTTTTGAGTTCTTTTTGTCTGCCTCCCTACTGCCAATGCTTTTTACTTCTGTTCAATGTGCATACAAATTGGATAATCACAATGGTTGTTTATTATTTTTTCTTTATAGAGAAAAATAAAGGCCATCAAAATGAGCTGTCTTGATATTCCAACAAAGTTTAATAATAAAAGGTAATGGTCTGTATCTATGGAAGCTGTAAAGAAATACCAATAAACCATGGCAGGTTCCAGTGGCCTAAGGGAAGCCAGCTACCCTGGGAGAACTTCCATGTTAAAACAGGAATACAGGGAGTGAAACACCTACTTCCTAATTACCATTCAGAAGTTCTGAATCATGTGTCAGTACATCCTTTTCTGTCCACACTTGGGATAATATCCCTGGTGACAATTACTCAGAATACACCACAGGACAAAGCATTTAAAACAAGAGTGACAAAACCATCAGGAACTCATCCGTTCTCCCTCACCAGATTAATTACATTGGGGATCTACTTCCATGCTCCTCACACCTTCTCCCCACTGCACAGAGCCCAAGCCAGGGATGTCCTGGGACATCACATATCTCAGAAAATCAGTCTCCCTTTCTGTCTAACATAAAGTTTATCCTTTCTCAGATTGGTATCAATCACCTGATGCTGCCTGAGCAGGATCAGGGCACTGTCCTGCAGAGGAGTTTTGCACAGGCAGGCAGGGCTCCTTTTAACCCTCATAAATAACAGAGAAAACATCAGCCAATCTTTTCCATTTTCCTGACCTCCCTTGTATATTTTTTATTCTTCTGAATTCAGTTATATTCTAATTAATGCTTACTTTTGCATTGAGTTGAGGTAGCCTATCATTTGTTTACTAGATGGCAATAAGAAGCCAGGTACTAGTAATTATCAACAAGCTAATGAGATATTAATGCTGGCAGCTTCACTAACATTTAGAAATTATTTTAATTGTGAGTTTAGGTTTATTCTGCAGAATTCCTGATAGTGTTACCACACTTATCAACAGTTTTTGTTTTACACAAAAAAAATTAATATTAAATTTCATTAAGGCATTTCATTTGAAATTTGTAGATTTAATTTCAGGCTAAAAAATGCATCTTATTTTGTGACTTCTGGCTCTTTCCATATTTATAAAATTTCCTATGGCAAGTACCTTTGTCAGGAAGGATCAATACCAAATACTTGCCAACAGTATTTTGAAGCAATGATGTCATTATTTTACAGTTATATACAAATAGTATGATTTACTAAACAATATGCAGTTATGTAATGCTTTTATCCCAAGGAAGATGTCTTTATTTCATCCTTGTTCTTACATTCAGAAGACACAAAGGAAAGCTAAAATAGTTAATGGTCAGTTTGATTTCATTATTCTGCTGTTTTGTTCCATGTTTGTCCCTGTGTCTTCTGTGTAGGAGCTTTTATTCTTATTCTGAGCCACTGGCTGATAAAATGGTAAGAATAGATATTCACAACCATTGTACAGAACACTTGATAAATCTATCAGATACCATTATTGCTACATTCATCAGGCTGACATTTAAATTGTATTAGTCTGTATCAGTACAGTATCACCAGAAAATTTCAAATTTCAAACAGTACAGGTGAAGAAAACAGTACAGAATACATTTAAGAAACAGGCAAAATAATAGGATGAAGTAAAAATGTTTGCATTATTTTAAACCAAGGGAATAATTCCTTTCTCTGAAAACTGTTCTGAAAAATGAAATAGTGACAGACTACTTGTCTTGTAACTTAATAAATCACTTCTAAAATAAAATAATTTTGTGGATTTTCCACTGTTTCTCTTATCAGTGGAAAGTGGGTAATTCTACTATACTGTGACAAACTGCCATCTTAGGCAGCTGTTCCTTTTATTGTATAATATCAGCAGTCAGACAAATAGAAGAGCCATAAAAAAAAAGAGCAAGTTTTTTCAGCAGATTATGTAAACATACTCCTATTCCATACAATTAGAAAATGTGAAATCTAAAAAAATAGATGAATAAATAAACAGGACATGATAAGTAAAGAGGCAGTGAAAGAGGTAGAAAAGTAAAAGAAAAAAATATTTTTAAATAGTCACGAAATGGAAAACAGCCTCACAACCTTAGGGAGAATTTTGTGTTTGGCTGTTATGATCACACAGTGGTTTTATTCCGTGTGCAGGCACTCCTGGAACTGTCTGGGTTTGAGCTCTCCAAGACAAAAAGCAAAGCAAGACCTTCTCAGGGAGCTGCCTCCAGCCCTGAAGTCACACACACCCTCAGTCCCCTGCGACCCAAACTTTATGTCACATTTTTATGACACTGAGCAGATTCCTGGCTAAGCCTCTGAGAATCATAAATGTTATAGCCTTTTTTAAAAAAAAAGTCTACTGCAAATAATAGAGGGCAATGTGAAGATCTTTGTAGCGTAAAGGAGTATTTGTCTTTCTAGAATAAAAATCTAAAGTTTTGTTTCTGTAGCATTGAGGATTCTGTGTTTTCTAAACCAAATGTCACTAAAACTGACTGGATGTTGAGAGATAAATGAGAAGTTCTTTTAAAGCAAAGGAATATTTTGAAAGGGATAAAATCTAACCAATACTGTGAAATTTAACTTCAGATGATTACCTTGTAACTAGTAAATGGTTCTTGAATTTTACTCTGAATTCTAAGGTATTGATAACTATCAGTAAAATTAATTAATGGCTTAAGGGGATAATTTATCTGATCTGAAAGCACATTTTCCATGCTAAATTGAAAAAAGATAAAAATTATAATTATTGTTACAATAATTATATCATTGTCTCCATTGCCAATCAGAAAGGTCCTTGAAGTAATGAAGTTCAGAACTTTGAGTACAGGAATGACTGCTTTATAAGAAAGATTATCTCTGTCCAGCATATTTACTGTCATGAGACATTTACTTTTGTTAATCATATAGACAGAGTACTTTTATCAGGAGGATTTTCCAGACAGAAACATAGGTTTCCCCATTTCTCAGTATAAGCAGGACCTAATGGCACTGAAAACTCTAAAAAAAAAAAATAAAAAAATTCTAGGACCAATTTCAAGAGAAGCAAAAGGCAAAAACCTCCCCAACTTCAGGAACCATTTAGTTTTCATTCTATGCTGCCAGTTATTTTTTGTCTGCATTTCTAAAACCATTTCCAAAGTTACTCTTTGAGAATCAATCATAATATTAAAAAGAAAAAACCTTCCAAAGTAGCATAAATCAATCATCTTGTATCTTTTCCGTAGTTAATGACTGACACTAAAAGATTTCATAATTGCTAAAAATGAGAGCCCTTTATCAGGGAATGATGCAAAATCTCTGTAAACAAAGAAGAGAACCACGACAGGGTAATGCTGTGGCTAACACTGCATTTTAACAGCAAACACACTGAGTAATTTATTTATCAGTCAGAATTCTGAGTCCCTGTTATTGACATTTGACAGAATGATGGCTATGGTATAGACAGCTTCTCAGACCTGTCATTTAAAACCCCTGCAATTTGAAATGGACCCTCCATCAAGTCTAAAACTTAATTATCTTGTCTAAGTGGTTTCGCCAGGCAAGGAAGATAAACAATTATCAAGGAGGATGGTGAATTTAGAATGTTCAAAAAGTAATTGCATTTGAAGAAAGAAGAAGGTTTTGACCCCTACACATACTTAATTTAAACCTGTGTTTTATATTTTTTTTAATACTCAATTAGTATCTTTTTTTCAATATTCTTTATGGCCAATGAGATGAAAGATCAGGGCACCTGATGAGCTGGAAAATTACAGAAACCATGAAAATGCTGTAGTTTACACAGGCAGAAACTTTGAAGTCTTTCCATATTTACTTGGGCTGTGAGACACATTCTGAACCTGCACATCCTCCCAAAATGATGGGGTTTATTTATTTTTTTTTTTAAATTTAAAACTTGACTACATTCCTTTTTCTATATTCTATTTCCTATAAGTCCCTAGAATCTCATGTGGTTTCAACTGTTTAAGTTTGCTGTCTTTCTCAGCCCAAAACTCCCTGCTTTTTATTGGAACTGGATGATCTTTAAGGTCCATTCCGACCCAAACTATTCTATGATTCTGTGATTTTTTGGTGCATGCTCAGGTCACTCCCTCACCCATGTCTGGTTTCAAAGGTGCTGAGAAGTGCTTCCCTCTGGACCACAATAAAGATTTTGATAGTTTAGTGAGGGGAGATGAGATAAAACCTCCACCTCCTTGCATGGGCACAATCACCAGGCAGCACCAAGAGATCACAGCTGCTTGTTCAGCATCTGGTCCATCCCAGAGCTCTGAAAGTACTGAGAAATACCTGAGAAGGTACAGAGAACTGCCACAGTTAAGGAGTGAAGTTCCTATTATTTATGGAAGTCATAACCAGGACTTCAGAAGACAACTACTGCAAGTAAACTGACTTGTAACAAAATACAGCAGATTTTCAGAAAATAATACATTTTCAGTTTGCACAGCAAAAACCAGTGAACTGCTGTGTAAATTTATATACAGCAGCTGGAACTCTAAAACCACTAAGAAAAGCTGCTTCTCCTAAGATTCTTGCCAGACATATTTGGCATGTTGAGCAAAGCCAAATAAAGCATTTCTGAAGAATTAAAAAGGTAGCAATTTGTACAGGATTATTTTCCTTATCCCCAATTGCTTTTTTGCCCTTTCATTGGTGAGGCAATTAAAAGTTTAAATAAAAATTGAATGAATGCTAGTGAGCATTAATGCAGAACATATGAAGATGGAAACTGGTAGCAATCTGTTCTAGCAACCAAAATTATGTCTTCCAGGCAAGCAAAGGCCTCTTTCTGAAGTGACCTAGCCTATAATCCCTCTGAAGTATATTGGTTGATACAAGTAATTAGCTCAGCCAAATAACTAAATAAATGCCTGTACAAGGCATTCTCAAACCAGGATTTAGCAACTGCAATAAAAATGGTTTTTCAAAACCTTGATTTGAAATGGAAATTGGGTTCCTTACCTGAACTGAAGAATTCCACAAAAATAAGGTTAGAACCTCTCAGTCTGATGGGAAAAGACACGACCCAACTAAGAATTCCTCCCTTTTCCTTTTACACCCAAGCATCTGACTCTAGCTGAGGGCCACAGGAGGGATGGCAATATTTAAAATAACAGTAGCAGTACCACTAACAGTAGGAGACAAAAGAATTAACAAAATAGGAATTGATGTGCTGCATTCTGATTATTGAGGCTTTTGCTATTGAGCCATAATTTGTAGAGCTTCCTCACAGCTGATCTGAACATTATGGGTCTAGAAATCACCATGAAAATGCCAGAACTGTCACCATCTCCACTCTGTAGCATATGTGAAAAATCAAAATGTCTTGAGCTCTTTAGGGTATTTCTATTTCTGCTCTGTGCTTTTTGAGTACAAAGATGTCACACAGTGACTTCCCTGGCTGCATCCATTCTCAGAGCATTGTTTCTGGAGCTCCAAGTTGCCCAGCACATGACTCCTTTGTAATTCAGGAGTATAGGAAATGGGTTCTGATAATTTTCCAAGCAGATATGTTTGGCTTTAATAATTTCATTTGCATAGCCACACATAAATCACATATGCAGAAAGCTTCAGAACTTAACACAGGCATGGATTTGGTGATGGGGAAAGGGACTGCTTTACCACCTCTGCTTCATGAAATTGTCTATGTGAAGCAAAAATATATGATTTACCTATTTGCAGTAGGGTGTTCTCGAGCCTTAACTGAATCCTGGGGACTGAACTGCCATCAGGACTTATGTAGTTGTGGGATTTCACCTTGTTTTTCAACTGGTGACAAGCAGAAAAAAAGTATCTGCATATCAAAACAGTAATGGGTACCCTTGCTGAAAGAAAAATGCACCCTGAAGCAAAAATCTTAAAAGAGAGTTTTCTGAAAATATAGCAAACATAATCACAGGATCACAGAATATGCTGGGTTGGAAGGGACCCACAAGGATCATCCAACTCCTGGCCCTGCACAGGACACCCCAAGAATCACACCCTGTGCCTGAGAGCTTTGTCCAAATGCTTACTGAATTCTGTCAGGCTGGTGCTGTGACCACTTCCCTGGGGAGCCTAATCACCCTAATCACTGCTCAATCACCCTCGGGGTGAAGAACCTTTTTCTAATATCCAGTAGAAGTTTTGTGGTAACTTAAGTTAGTGCAAACCAAGATCATTACCCAAGAAGCCACGAATATCAGAAACTTAATTTTGGCAAAACGAAAGTTTTACTGAAGATACCAGATCTTCCAGAAATTACCTGGTCCAATTTTTCAGGGGACTTCTGAGTAAAATAACAGTTGCTGCCCAGAGTACATCAGTGTGAGGCTTTGACTGATAAAGGTCAGAGGACAGGCAGAAATTTTGGCTTCCCAATCAATGTACAACCCTTTCCAACACAGTGACTGTGCGAGGGAGGGTCTCTCCCTCCCCATTTCCCGTGAGGTCTGACATGACCTGACAGATCTGTCACCCACAGGCCTGTGAGGCGTGACATCCAGCAGGTTTGCTGTGATGCTGCTTTAACAGTGATTGAAGAGCAAAACTCAATTTGTAAAAGCTTTTGCTATTCCTCCATACCCATCAAACGCAGGAAGAAAATCTGTCAGAAACTGTTCTGTCCCAGAAAGGAGTGAAGGCTGGCACCAGGGCATCAGATGAGGAGAAAAGGTTCTGCCATCAGCTGGCAGTGGGCACCAGCTGCACCCCAGGCAGGCTGCCCAGGCACCTCAACTCAGAGCTGCAACAGGAGCTGGAGCTTGGCCCCTTCATTCAGTTCTAGGCTCAAACTCCGGCTCTTATTGTCTTGCTGTGGCTCTGTGGGACTGCTTGGGGACAGCAGGACTCACTGCTTATTCTCTGACACTGCTGTGCTGAGCTTGGCATGATGAGCTTCAATGTGCTAAATCAAAGAGCTCATTCTCCCAAATGGCAGAAATGTCTCTATTTCCTAAGCTGGACTTCAGAAATAGCCAAGGTACAGAGAGACATGGAATGGCACCTGGCCACAGTTCAGAGAACAAAGCTGGAGCCGGCCAAGTGTTGCCTGGAACAGAATGCAGAAAGGGTTGAAAGGTGTCAAACTTTTTAACTTCTTTCTTTTTATCTTTCTGCATAAATATGCATACAAGCATGCATATGTATTTATATATGTGTCCACATGTGTGTTTGTGCATATTAAAATCAGGCCTGACAAGCCTATAGTGAAAAACTGCAATGAATTTATTCTGGATTTGTCATTGTCTCTGTTCAGCAAAACAAACAAACAAACAAACAAATTAGGTAAAATGAAATACAGCCTTCTAAAATGAAACAAAATTTTCTCTTGCAAAGGCACTTTATGGGAGCATGCTGTTTGTCCATCTTTTTGCTAGTTCCTCACAAACAACTTTGGAGCAAACTAGCAATTTTCAGACAAATATAGAGAAGTCCAAAAGATCTATTTCTGTAACTTTCATGAGAATCAATATCTGCATGAAGATAGACCCAGCAATAAACGTGCAACTGTGAATGAATTGTGGCAATTTTTGCCCGTATTCCAGCGAAATCAGTAGGAAATAGAAGAAATAGCCCCAAGCACAAATGTGAAGGAAATGAAGTAGTACCAGTCCTGCTACTGATACTAGAAATAATTTAGTCTTTAAAAAAAAAATAAAAATACAAAAACACAGAGATAATAAATACTAAAGCAAAAGGCTGAAATTTGCTAGGCATGACTTTGGATAAAGACTTCATACATGTCTTGATCTATTTATATTCTATATTCAGATAGAGATATCTCTGGATATGAGAAAATGTAGTTTCTACAACTTTCTAGAAAAGGAAACCAGAACTTACTAAATTAACAAAGTTCAAGTTAAAGACCTGTATTTATAACGGCATGGTACAAGGATAATTAACATTTCCAGAGATAAATTAAGTGGAACAAATTTTATTAGGAGACATCATGTTCTTTAGAATTGAGACTTCTGTTGCCTGAAAAAAGAAAAAACAACAAAATGAAAGTATTGTGATTTTGACATCAGTCCTCTAAGACGTGACTCCAAGCTAATTTCTAAATGACTGCAGGGTAGTTAAATCTCTTTGTTAAAAAGTATGCTGGTAAATGAACACAGAATCTCACTGAAAATGCCACAGCAGAATCTGTGATAGTTTCAGATTATGTAAGAATAATCTATTCCTAGAGATGTTTCTCCCAAAAAATAGTGGTTTATATAGAACTACTGAGGCAGATCAGGAGAAGGAATATAAGCAGCAAATGCCTGAAACCAAACTCTTTTAAACAACAATTAAACATTTTTGAACTCCAGTATATACTGACTACAAATTGCCCTTTTCATGTTCTCCATGAGACAGTAGCAGATTGTATCTAAGTGTACCTATACAATTTTAATAATGCTATAAAAGGTATATGTCAAAAGATGATTTTGAATGCAGCAAATGGTGGACTATAGAATTACAGATAATGCCAAAAAGCCTGTGTTTTTATAAACAGGAAGTTTTGTGTTTCCCTAGTGAGCTCATGCTCAGCTCTGTGAGCTTCAGTGAGCTGCACAAAGATTTCAATCTCTGAATTTCAAGGTCTGAAGCTCCCTTGTTCCAGTCCTAACTCTGGTGTTCAAGTAGCAGTCAGGTATCACAAAACACTGGAGTTTAAACAGAGGAGAAAGCTGCCCCTCCAAAATCCCATCAGAAGTTGTAGCTTTCTATGCAATCCATATAAAGAGCTTTGTTTATTAAATTTTTAAAATGTTCATTTCTTCTGTATCAGTTGGTCTGTCTTTAGTATCTTGCAACATTTTTTCTGCTGCAAGAGAAGTTTTAGTTGCACAAGAAAAGGTTTCAAAAGTACTAGGACCTTCTCTCTTGTCATTCTACCAGCCTAACACAATTATTTTAACAGTTTACTAAATTTTAACTCCTGCTCTGATGCTCTACAACAAAACTGTAACTTGGAAAAAAAAATTGTTATGGTGGAATCTTCAAGTTTTGAAAACACGTATGGTAGGAATATTGGAAAACTCTTAACTGTATAAGCAGAACCACATAGCACAGTAACAAAATTTGATTAAAACTCTCCAAAATAAAGAGGGCTTGCATTTTTTGAGAGCATATAGCAATTATCTCACTTTATGATTAGCAAACTGGTACAGGACTCAAAACTGCAGGGGACACTGAAAGTCTGCTGTGCATTCACTCATGGGTATAAAGCAACTTTTAACTTTCAGTCTGCGCCCTCTGAGAACAAGCAACAAGTGGCAAAATTCCCAGGACAACTGGAAATGGATGGATGGAGGGATGGATATATGCATTACAAGTCATTCCAAGGCAGAACAACACCCACAAACGACACCACCAACCTTGCAGTGGCAAAACAAATCCAGCAGAAGAGAAAGGAAGGGTGGAGGTAAGTACCAAACAAGATGCCCAGTAATGAGGAAAGCAAAGAGCTCAGTTTAATATTCTTATTTATACTTTCATACTTGCACGGGGAGCTGTGTCTTAACTCATAATAAATGTTTAACTTCAAATACTTATGTCCTTGGTTTAGGAAGCACACTCCCTTCCATTGATGCAGCATTTGTAGTTGGTTTGGGTTTTATTTATACTTTTCACCTGAGGCGAACAGATAAATATTTCACCACTTTATGTACTATCAAGGGCCTTTTCATGCTACTAATAAGGATGTAGTGCATTGCTAAGAAGAACAAACAACTGATTAATTGTGAAATAGTCCCACTGATACTGAAACTAGCACTAAATCTGGAACTTCAGAGAAAGGAAACTGTTGTCTGGTGAATCCCTGAACGTTGTTGTGTCTGCTTTTGTATCTGTGCATTTTCTGGACAGAGAGTAAAATAAATGAGAGACTAGTTACGATTTACAGCTTTGCTTGCTTTTTAAGGTCACACTCTCTTAATGAGTAATTGTTCATCCTGGCACTTGCTGCCACTAAAACAGTTGATAGCAGCTCTAATACCAAGTCAGTAGTGATAGAGATATATGTCCCTAGCCTCCAACAACCTACATCTGAGGGAGAACAATGTCTCGTGCATCTTTCAATTTTCTCTTACATTTTTCAGCTGGCAAATGTGTTCTGAAGGGAAGTCACCTTCACATACACACAGCTATTGCCACACTTACACCCATAACAAATTCCCATTTTTACAATCAGACTAAGCTTTGTTAGTACTTCTTTATTTTTGATATGTCAGGTGGCATTCCTGTAAAGCAAAAATTTGTTTTAGGTTGGCTTTTCCAATCAGCATCATCACTTTTATTCCAAGCTAGCAATTAACTTCCTGCCTAATTTGTCACGATTTAAAATGAAGCATGTAGCAAAGTTTAGAGGCATAGCCATGACATTTGTGTTTGGCTGAGGCAGTGGTCAGCAGCAGTCTCAATTTATCACTTCTAATTTAAACTCCCATGCCAATGATTTTCATTCTTAAAGCTATGACTGGCATTTATGGATTTCAAAATCAAAGGGAAAATAAGCTACAGTTAGGAATTCAACCACTCAGATCAATGAAAACTTGTTTTATAACTGAGAGTGCTCCAGTTAAATCCCATCTGCCTGACAGAAGGAATTTAATGTTTCAAACAGTTCCTTTCCCACTTTAAACAGAATAACTTTTTATTGCAGCACTAAGCCACTACTTGCTGGACAGATGCCGACTATTGATGTTGTGTTCCCAGGAAATATTGTGAAGCAACTAAAGGTGAGTGCACCAACCTAAAGAGCCATGCACTAATAACCAAATGTCGATCCCTGAACTGTCTTATCGTTGCTACTGTTCTCTTTTTAGACATCTGATGCAGTATTTCACTGCTGGAAGGTAGATGCAAAAACTTGAGAGGAATCTGTAAATGAAAGAACATACTTCATATGAATTTATTGTGAAAATAAATGTCAGTTAAATTTCTGAACCACTCTGAAGGTGAATAATTTGGATTATTTGGTCTAGTATCTCACAATTAGCAGTTAATTTAATTTAGAATTATTTTATATCACTTTAAAAGGTTAAATAGAGGGGTACATTTTTTTTTTATTTTACTTTTATTACTTGCAAAAATATGTATTAAAATAAAGACTGAATAGAGACATCCACATGTCTCTGTATAGTGGTGTCATAAAAACACTCACCCACCCATGTCAGAAAAACAGAGAGTGGAGGAGAGAAACAGAAGTCCACATATTATTCCACAGTACTCTATATTACACAAAAACAATCTTGTTCTATGGAAACTGGGAAGTAATTTAAAAATATTAAAGAATGTCATTTGGATGAAATGCTTTGTTTTGGTTTGTTTTCTAAATAGCCTTTCCTTGGCCATAGTTTTCCATGCAGAAAGAGGGGCTACAATTTCTTAAATAATTCATAAACTTTTGGTGAATCACTATTTTTTGTTTTGAGATTATTAGTGTCATCCAAACACCGAAGATTTTAGCTGTGAAATAGTCAAAGATGATTTGAGGGCAATTTTCTCTCTCATTAGTCTCCCTGTAAATCCTTGAATTTACAGGATTATCTATCCCCCACTCTGCTACTCTGACTTGGTTCTTTTCCCAATTTATCATCCAGTAAAGCAGCCAAAAGGAGCCTGCTGCACTTTGTAATAAAGATCCCACTCAGGAAATAAACTTCAAGGAAAAAAACACATAGAAAATCAGTACCCATTAAAGGATTGATCACACATTTTGTTTTGCATAAAATGGCTGTGAAAGTCACCAAAAGTAAAATAATCACTGTTACTAAAATCTGGAGAATTTGTATTGCTGCATATAAATTTGTGCCATTCTTGTTTTCTGTTGCAAATATTGAAGTTTTTACAAGGAGTATCAAATACTGTTGTAACTCAGAATAACGGCATATTTTCATACTTTAAAGTCCATAGAGTATGCTGTAATAATATTTACCCTTATTAAATCTGTTTATCTTTATTTATTGCAAGGTATCAAAAAACCCCAACAGATGAGCAGGAATATCTAAGCAGGAAGAACAAAAAATCTGAAAAAATTCCATGGAAAATATGGAAATATTAAAAAGTATTTCCACAAAATTAAACATTCTTATTGCAAAAATAGAAAGATGTTAACATATTAACCTGTATTTAGTTTTAGTTAGACTAATGCATCAGTGACAAACTATTATTTCACACTATTTATACATACACTGAAAGACTTTTTTTAATAATATATGGATGCATATAGAAAGAAAACTATATATAGTAATTATACCCTTTTTATTCTTTAAATATCTTTAATTATAGAAAAAAATTCATCCTGATATTTTAATTAATTGTAATCTTCCATCAACTGGGACTAACAGTGACTTGCTCATAAAAACTGACATATATTCCACCCACTCTAGTTTCTTTGAAGATGTTGGCATTATCCTCCCTAAAACTGCCTTAGAAAGCCACATTTTTAGTGTCTGACAATATAACTATTATCTTGAAAGGCAAACAAATTTTATTCACAGTGCTGCTTAAAGGAGCTTAGCTTTATTATGTTTATGAGAATGTAAAGATTATCTAGAAAGTTTATCCATAATTCTACTACAGATATGAATATGGAAGACCAATGTCTGCATGGATTTTTCTTTTGGAATTGCTCACCACCCAGAATTGTGGCTGCAACATCCCTGATGCTTAGCTAGAAATGTCATGCCACCTTTATGAACCAGCTGTGTTACAGAGCAGTGATTAACAGAACAGGAACAATCATGAAAGGAGAAGATAATGAAGTAAATGTGATATTAGATAAGCTGCTAAAAGGATATATAGATAACTGCAGATAACTGCACTGAGACACCCTTTGGAATGTGATGTTAAAACCCTACAGTCCATGGTGATGCCTTAGCAGTGTGTTTGGGGCAGGGCTGGAGGAGCTGGGACACAACTTCCTTTCACACCAGCTCCTCTGGGCTGCACCATTCCCAGTGAAATTTAACTTAAAAAAAATCTCACAAACACTTTTATTTTTTTTTTTGTTCAGAGATTAATCAATTTTTCAGTATTACAGTGTGCTGTTCATGCAGCAAAGGTTACCACTGACACTGGCACCACTGAACCTGATTGTTTCAGGAAAAGGTCAAGGAAATGAACGCAGATAAAACTCTGCTCTTCTGCTAATTTCCCAGCACCAAAATAATACACATCAGGGAAGAAGGTTAATACAGCTCTGCAGTCACATGTGTTCTCTGAAAAGGTACAGATTTTCAACTTCCACGCTCTCAACTTGCTTCTTTGACCAAAGGAATTAATTTCCAATTACAAGCAAGCATATTTAAACCTAAACACTTTTCAACACTGCATTAGAAAAATGTGATTTCCTCTATTTACTTTCTCTGAAAATTTCATATTCTAAATCAGAGTTGCATTATTTATAAACTGAAATCAATACTTTCTGTAAATTTCCATAGAGAGATGCTGAAACATCAGTTAAAATATTTTCCCTTTTAGAATAAATTGTATCTATGAATGAGATATCAAAATTTCACCTAATGTACAGTTAGTGATATTTCTAGCTTGACAGAAAAATATATGCATTGAGGGAAAAGACAAACTCATATTTTCTCTATTGTTGATAGAGTGCAGCCAATCATCCTTGAACTGAATTTCCTGAATTGCAATACTCTACTACCCTGTAAATTTTTTTTAGTCCTCACTGATCTTAAATTACAGGATAAAAGAAAGTTATCAGAACAGCCTAATTTTGAATAATGGAGCTTGGAGTTTAATACTATGTATATATGAACCAGTTACTAGAATCAGACAATTTGTTTTACAGACAAGTTTCAGCTAATACAATATAATGGTAATTCATTTCTAAACTGTCAAACTCAGTATTGGAAACTGGCTGAACAACTTGTCAGTAGTTTACAGGAACATACAACAGCTGTTTGCCATGTATAAGGAGTTAGAATTTATAAATCACTTAGAAAATGCTCATTAATCTCTAAACACTTCAATACAATTACAGATCAAGCTCATGATTTAGAAGCTGTTGTACGCATTATTTAAAATAATACAGAAAATAGAAGTTTAAAAATACAACTTTATATTCAGACAGAATAAGCACAAAGATAGTTCTTGGAAATGTAAATTCATATAAAGAATGAGATTTAATTAACTTTGCAGCAATTTACAAGGTTTGCCATTGACTTCAGCAGAAAAGATGTGAGTAATTATCAAGTACTGTGGATGAAGGCAAAAGAACTAAGCAAGAGCAGAGAGGAGAGTTCAAGAAACATGAGCAGGGCCAGGACTACCTTGCATTTTTATCCAGTGGGCCATCTGTAACTGACTGGTAGTGAAACAGCTTTGGGACATTAAATCTAATTTTGCAATTAGAGATTGCTTGTAAATATTTGCTTTAAAACTTCAGATTTAAAATACTGGCGGGTTTAATGTAGAAGATGATGTTATTTCAAGAAAGAAATATGGTGATGAAATAAGTCAAATTTGCTGAATACATCTGTTTAAAAAATATTAAATATTTTAGTTTATTTTTCATATTATAAATTCTTTCATTACCATGGCTCTTTCTTACACTCAGATTTGCCATGGGAATGGTTCTGCATGTCATCTTCCTTCTCCTTTTGGATATCCTGACTCTACATGTAGATAGCGAAATAAAACACATGTATCTGATGCAATGTATGCCACTTTAGCAAGTGAAAACAACAAAACCAAAGTACTCTGAAAAGGCAGTCCTTCACAGAATTAGTTGCATTTGCTCCAGGTCAAGAAGTATGAAATGGATTTAAAATGGTTTTATTGAAAAAGTCCACTTTATGTCCTGAATATCTGATAACATTCCCGCTTCAGTGAAGGTTTTAAGGGAAGCCTTAAAGGATGAGAAACAAAGAAAAAAATGCATATTTAATACACAAAAATCAGTTCTCACTGGAAACCAGACATTCCATGCTGGATGGAAATAAGATTTAGCAGATTATGAGTGTGGTTTTTTTCACCTTCTTTTGCCCCTGGCCAAAAATGCAATCCTGACACTTATTGCTCTGACAGATGAGGATTCAGACTCAAATATGAAGTCTCACTTCAAAGGTGTTTTTAAAATACAAAAAAAAAGGTGTTTTTAAATACAACATACATTTCTATATTAAATATTAGGTGTTCATACCCTGGCTACTATAAACTTTCCAGAGGAGCCATCTTTATTATTCACTCATAGGAGCACAGTGTAAATTTTACTACAGTAGGAAAACATTTAAATATGTAACACAGATATGAAGACAGCAAACAGATGTCTCTCATTGCTAAGTTTGGGCAGAAAAAGGTAAAAGCACGTTATTAGAAATATCTTGAAGCTAACAGAGCTGTAAAATAAACTTCTAAAGCTTTGGAAGCTATGTAAATTTGAGTCTGTTCTCATTCCAAAGTGCTCAACTTAATGCCATTATTGTGCATAAATTAAAACTATTTCCAGAATGTGAGCCTAAAGCAAATGAATATGGAAGAGTCAAGAGTTGTTGAGTGTAACGAAAAAACGACTTTTAAGAAGCAAATTAATCAGGCAAACTGTTGAAACACTATTGCTTTAAAGATCTTGAACATTATCAGAATTGGTTTGTAATTTCCTGTGTCTGTCATTTTGAACACAGTCCCTAAAGATTTGTGTGGAAGTTATGACTTGTATAAACACAATTTTTTTCAGACTAATCATGTATGATGAATGTCTTCCTTTATGACACTTAACCAAAATCACTACTTTTACCAAGAATGCAACAGAAATCATAATTTCACTTGTCATGCACTGGAAACACCAGTTTCCTTCAGTTTCGTGTTGTTCTTGATTTTTCTGGTTTGGTTGTCTGGTTTCGTTTTTTAATGAAATATCCTTCAGAAATGTTTAGGTAAACTTTGAAAACAGAAAGTTCTTGATGCAACTCGGAAGATTGTCCTGGGTTGGTCAATTAACATTTGTTACGGAAGTTTCTAATTCACCAGTTCATATCTGAACTATCTTGTTCCCTACCCTGACTGGAATACTCAATGGTGATCCTTTCCACTGTTTATCATTCATTGTGAGAGGTTCCAGATAACTGAAATGTGTTCAGTTATCCTAACATGGTTCTTAGCAAGTGTGGAGATAGCACCAATGAGCTTATTTGACATTCTAGCAAAAATCAGCAAAGTCAATAAATACACATCTCATTCTTAGGGGTTTTAATTGTGTGCTGAATGCCCTTCACAGCTACTGACTACAACAGGAACAAACAAAATCAAGGCATACTTCTTATCTCAGTGCTGTGTGCCTGCCAATTTCTTTGCAATGAGTATTTTACATCTCCACAAACGCCCTTTTCAAAAACGGAAATAAACTATTATTATTATTAAATAAAAAATTGTTGCAGCACTAGGGCAATGCACTTTAGAGACTACAACTTAAATGAGAAATCTGCTGAAAATGCATGTCATGGACAAATTGCTAATGGTTATAAATAATGTTGTACTCTGCAATGAAAGAAATGATCACAGAAGCTGAAAGACCTCACTGGTAAGTAAATTGTGGGAAAAACACAGTATTGATTAATCTTCCCCCTTCTCATTCAAACTAGAATTTAATTTTGTTCTCCTCATATTGTGCAAGTTAGAGGAATTTATCTTAAAATATATGGATTGGCTGATTTACTTATGGCTAATTCTGGTGATGAAAGCAAACGCAACCGGGCTGACTTTTGCTGCCTTAAAAAATGACTGGCCATCCAAATTTTCTAGCAGAAAAAAGAACATCTCTGTTAAAAAATTTATAAGCGTTAAAAAAAAATGCAGGAAATAAATCAAGATTGTTTCAAAAGCCACTTTTCTCCTATGAATACTGTATAGTAATCAGGCATGTGTGCAAAGAAGCATCAGCTACAAGTAGTGTAACTGTACAGAGGTGATCAGCAGATGGAAATCTGTGATTAATAACTATGCTGCACAAAGACCTTGCCTTTAAACTCTTAATTCTGGCAGATCTGAACAAGTCTGAGAACTGAGATGCAGAATTTCTGCCTTGTGGTTTTCTTTCCAATTGAAAACAATTTATATACACACAGATATAAATATGCATACATATTTGTATCATTAAATACACTGAACACTGCCTAATGCTGAATTCCTTTAAAAAAATGTATTGTTTAAATGTATTGCTCATAATTGACGTAAAATAGAGAGCATGCATCTTGAGCTTTTTTTAAAAATTGTAGTTTTTAATGTCTTCACATCACATATAGATGTTTACAGACTGTCCCTAGTCAGTTACCAAGAAGTTGATATTTCTCTTCAAATTTTTTCACAAATATCGCATCAGCAATGCTTGTACCAGTGCAGTGTTGGGTGGAAATATCAATGCAGCTGTAGATGTCCAATGAGAAAATGCCATACATTTCTTTTTTTTTTATCATCTATTAAAATGTCACGTTCTTTCATGTGGGCTTGAGCTCTGGCAATGTCTGATGGAGGGTTTTGTCACTGTTTCATAATTGGCTTTTATTTGATCTGCTATTCCAATAATCAGGTATTAAAAAGAGCTGTTCCTTTAGATTTATAAGCTGTGAACATAAACAATTTGGAAGATGGTTCCAAGGGGCTTCATTGTGTCATTATGGAAAGAGAGGCCTTTTTGACTTTAAAGTCACAAATTACAATCTTGTCTGTTGAGATTTGAGACTTAGAGGAAAAAAAAGGAAATCTGACTTTTGATTAGGGATGCTACTGTGGGAATAAATTTAGGATGAGTGAACAGGAAACTCCCCTGTCACCCTGATGAGGATCCTGAAACTCTACTGCCACCAGCCAGAATGATTAATTTTGATAAACTGATAAACTGTCCTGGTAGTGTTACTGAGACACAGAATGTCAACCAGATGAGGCTCTTAACTACTTATACCATCTCCATTGTGCTTATAATACTTCATATGCCTTTAATTCATGGTGATACAGTTGTGTTCATTCCTGGAAGAGACACTGAAATCCTTCCAGGTATTCATCAAGTCCTACAGCAATGAGTGATAAGAGGTTGCTCTTTCTCCAGACTGTCTCCACTGAACTATAAATATGTCTGAGGAGCCACCTGCACTAGAAATAGACCTTAACTTAGAAAAAGGAATTAGATGAAACACTTCCAAACACTGGCAAGATTTTACCATCAGATTAGGAAACATCACCTAGGATATATCTGGCAATGGCTCATGTCAAATAAGATGTTTCAGACAACAGAATCCTGACAGATTTGCACTTTCGGAATGAAACTCTCAGCTGTCAACACTAGACAGACACAAAAATGAGACAGGTGTTTAATACAGTGGTAGGGTGTGTCCTCAGAGTGAAGCATCTCGTGCCTCAGATTCTGCCAGCTGATAGCAGGTCTTTGATGTCACGGAGACCAGAGTCACCCACAAACTGCAGAACTGAGAAAGAAGACTTTCCAGGATGCAGTGGCAGAAGGAGAATTTCTCCAGTGCAAACTTTCCACCACTTGGGATATACCCCCACTCCTTTTAGTGTAATGTTAAAATTCCCTCTGCACTAAAGGGATAGAATATGTGAATGCACAGTGAGTGAATGCATACATGGACTGCTATTTGGAAATAAGAACTACTGTATTAAGTTCTGTTTTGCTTAATTATTCATTATTTACTACTTGAATTATGCATGAAAACCCTCAAGTACTTCTGAATTTTCTTTAGGCAATGCAGACACTATGGCATGCTAAGAAAGTTATATATTGAGATGTCTCTTCCTTCCATTAGCCATAAGAGAAACATAAATTACAATTCAGCATATAATTCTCTGCTTCTTCACACAATGATTTAAAGTTGATTGAGCACAATTACTTTGTACTCAGCATATTTACTGTTGTACAAAACTTTGTCTCTCTCATAAAAAAAAGGCATCCAGGCACATTTCTGAACAATAGCATTGTAAAACATTCTTTGATGAGGCTTTTTGTGAAAACGTGTTTTATCTTTCAGTTGTTTACAAATCACTTTAGCAGTGATTTGGGAAAGTGCTTTAATATGTGATAATATTCCTCCTTGAATAGGAACTTTGCTCAAGTGCTTTTCTGAGCAGAATCATGTTTATCTGTCCATTTATCTGAGTTTAAAGTAGGGATTTATTGTGATATCTCAAAACATTTTGAAACAAAGCTACTGAAGGGTAGCATATAGATCACTTCCCTTATCTCTCCATCTGCAACATTTGTACTTCCTAGCACATCCTTGTTTGCCACACTGGCTGGACAAGACACAGCACATGCTGTGATTGTACAAGACCATAAATATATATGTATCTTCTTGGCTAACCACTCAACAGGCAAGCTGAGTGTTCAGCGAGCTGCTGTCTTTAATACAGAAAGCAATCCTCACACAGCTGAACTTTGCTTTTCTGCTCACAGACCTAACCAAGGGCTTGGTGACTGTCAAGGGTCATTCTTCACAATTCTGTTGAATCCTTTTCACAGTTACCAAACTCATGTTGGCTAACAGGTGCACATTTCTTTATGGTGCCTGACAGACATGACCACAGAAATTTTGTTTCCTTATGAAGCCAAGGGTTAAAAACAAAACTCATGGATGTCAAATTTATAAGTCCTTGTATAAAATTAAAGGAAAAGATAATGAATATTTTCAAGTGAATTTTACAAGACTTACTCATATTAATGTTAGTAATTTTTTTTTAGTAATTGATAAGGTCTGGTAATGCTTTAGACATCAAATTACAGAGAGGTTTGAGGGATGCAGTTTGCAAAACCTTTTTTTAGTGTTACTTTCCTTCAGTCTGCTCCTTGTCACTGTTAAAGCTGAGTACTGCACAGTCTTGTTGATACTTGTGACTGCATGAGGAGGCAGTTGGGATTTTAATATTAGTTGTGGTAGGGCTTGGTGCATAAAAATCAGCTTTAATCACTTTTGAATTAGTTCACTTCTCCTGTCAGCAAATATTCCCCATCTTTGATGCTCTCAGACTACTCTCTTCACTAATGTGGAAGAATGCAATTCTTCAGTTTCTGTGGATGCCCACAGAACTCTTCACTGAATTACTTTATTCAGCAAAATGCCAACAGTAACATTGTTCTCCAAAAAGACAGAAAAGAAAACCCCCTGAAGAATAGGCTAATAATTTTGCATGTTAATGATGAATCTGTTAATTTCACACAAACCATCCAAAAGAAAAGGCCACTAGAGGGAAAGTAAATCCAATATGCTCAAAGAAAATAAAACACCAGCTACTCTAAATGATTGTAATTAACAAAATGGTCTGGATTTACAACAGCAGAAGATTTTGGTCTATATTCTTAACAAAAATATGACAAATGAATTAAACAATTTATGTATTTATAAAAAGGTCTTGCACTTCATGCAATGTGCATACCAAAACCATTAAAGTAGTATGTAGGAAAAGATTGCATATAAAAAGGTAGTATGAATATGGGATAAATATGTTGTGTAGGTATAATTTATTGCACACCTGTATCTTTCATATTAGACACACATCAAATGGAAAAAAAAATGGATTTAAACCAATATCTTTGGACTTCTGGTAAAGCGGTCCTCGTAAAAAAAATTCATTTTTGATTTGTTGTCATTCATTTATGTTTAATCTTGGATCTTTGTTTTCTATGAGTATGTGCACAAACCTGCAGCACCATGCAATAACTACTGTCCATTTCATCAGAATTTAGATTATAAGGAAAGACTTCCCAACAGTGGGTTTATAAAACTAATAAAATCTCTGCAATGTTCCAAAGCTTTAGTTCTACAGCTTACTTTTCTGAGGTTGGATACCCTAGCTTTTCCCATATCCCTTCTTATTTATGACTAAAAGTAACTCAAAAAGATGTCCATTTTTCTCTCCATACTTTCCATCAACAAAAACGCCATGAATTTTCTTCTACATTTCATACAACATTGCATTTTTTCTTGTCCTTTTAAATAAATAGTCACCATGCTCATAGTTTTATACAACTACACAGCCTGGAAGCCTACAGAAATGGTTTTAGCTTTATAACTACATTTTATAGATGACTCCATTTAATTTTTTACAGTGCTTTCTCACACAAAGCTGTCTTTTTATATCCAGATAAAGTGACAGATATTCTGAAAATCTGGTCTTAAATCCTCTGAAGCCTTTCCAATAGCATTTTTAGTAAGGTAAGAATTATTAAAGGGAATGCAAACAGTCTAGAGTTTACTGTCAGTGTGTCAAAAACTATCAAAACATTGGTCTTTTCCCTGTTTTGAGTTTTTGCAGAGAAAATCTATATCCTTAAACCAGGGTCAGACAACAGCAAAAGACATTATTTTTTAAAAGCCTACCACTTAAATACACATCACAAGCTGTGTTTACACAGCTGTTACCCACTCTAAAAATGAACTGTATTTCAGGTGACCTCCACCTGGGAGAGCCTGGTGACTGCATTTAATACCATGGAGCAAAACATCCAAAAGGAAGTTCACACAAGGCCTGTATATCATTAGGCATCATACATAATTAGTTCTTCTGTTACCATCATGGACAGTGAGTGAGTGGCTTTTGTGCTTTTTAAAATTAATTTTCATGAGTATTATTAGTATTTCCCTCACTGTCATTATCACCATCATCACAGCAAGCTGTTCATTTTTGTATGCCCACAGGCAAATGAGCCATTACTTTCTCATTGACAAAACTACTTGTCCCAGACATACAGGTTAGCAGATTTTTGCTAGGCTGATCAACAAAAGAACCCAGGGCCTTCCCTACAAGTGGAACGTAACAGGATCCTCCTGAACATTAGCACTTTAACTATGCAGAAGCATATAATCAAATGTGTCCTACTCCAAACAGTAGTTCTGCCAGCTTAGTTCTTGTTCTACATTAAACACTTCAGCTGCAGTTGCAATGTCACTGCACAGCAGGTGAAAAACATTTCTGGAACAAATGTCAGCAAGGGATAATTCTGAAATAACCTTCTTGTCTACAGTTACACAAGCCAGAAGAGAGCAGTGCTATATGGATTGCATTGTTGCTAACCTATGATGCTGTTTCCTGGCACAGTAAGTATTTCTAAAAAAAAAATTGCAGAAATAAACAAAAAAATAGAGAGTTCTTTTAGTTTCCCATGTTTCTCACAAAGATTCACCTTGGACATGAATTCAAACTGAAACTGGAGCAAGAAAAAGCTCAAAACAATAATGCAAAGTTTACAAGTAAAAGAATAAAAAAGAATCTATTAGGATAGTTCACCTGCAGAAATGGCTCATCCAGATGCAGAAGTATCTTACAGTGAGGCATGCTGAATTAGTGCTATGAAACACAGATACCAAAGAAAGGGAGTTCACTTTCACTCTGCCTTTGAATTGTGGAGTTGTAGTGGATAAGCTGTGGTGTTTTACTCTTGCTAAACTGAAATTGCAAAAGCACCAGACTCCAGTCCTGAATAACCACTGACATAGCTGGTCTCAGATGGCTAAAGCCTGCATTTAATTTTGAACAGAAAGGTATGGGTTTGTGCCCTGTGTAATGGGGTCAAGGGCCAGCTGCCAGAAGCATTTAATGCCCTCATCAGCAGAAGCTGAAAGTCCTCATGGAAGGCACTTAAAAACCTTCAGCAATCTGCAAAACGCCCTAACCCGCTGAACCCAGACTTCCAAGAAACAAAGGATGCCCGCGGCAAGTGGCCAGGTGACAGGGCCACGGTGACAGACACGCAGCGCTGGCACTTACCATCTTGGTCTGTGGTGACCGTGATGGCTGTGAACTGCTTGGGGGAGAAGCTGAGCTCCGAGACGCCGTTGGTGGCCTCTATCTCGAAGGTGTAGTTGACGTGCGACACGAAGTCGAGCACGGTCACGGAGGAGTTGATGAGCCCCGTGTGCCTGGGGATGAAGCGGATGCCTCCCCCGCAGATCTCGCACTGGCTGGCGTCCGACCCGCACTTCTTGCAGATGACGCTGTAGGTGAGATCCTTCCTTCCTCCAGTGTCGCTCGGGGGGCTCCACTCCAGCATCAGAGCTGTTTCGTTGATGTTGAAAACCACATTCCTCGGAGCAGAAGGTGGCCCTGCAGAAAAGGAACACAAAGCCTGTTAAGCCAGTGTTATCTGCTTTGGAGAAAAAAAAGTTACTTGCAAATAAAAGATACAAGAGCTACATTTCAATGATAGATTCAATATAAAAATTAAAAGTTATCTATGTACAATCCTCGAAAAAAAAGCAGGAACAACAAATCACTGACATAATAAAAAGCTGAATAATCAAAATAACTTAGAATTAATTCAGAAAGAATTTAAGGCAACACAAAAATGACTTGGGAATGTAAAACCTAGACAAGATAACACCAATTTTCAATAAATGGCTCTTGACGCTGTGAGATAGTGAGGCAGCGCTCTAACCACAAAATTTATATCCTTATTTTATGTCTAGTAATGTGACTTTTCTGAGACTTAAAATCTTTGACATTTTGTAAGAGACAGATTGAGTAATAAATAAATAACAGCTTTGGAATAATGACAAGAGGTAAAATGGTTTGTATTAGTTCTGCACTGCCAGATATTTCTTTCTGTCCTTCACTGCTTTTCCCCAGGGATTTTTCTGCTGCTGCTCATTAACAGGGTTAGGTGGCAACAGGCCAAGACTATCAGGCGTAAGTTAGTTTACAAGTTTTCTTTCTTTCCCATCTGGCATCTCATCAGCATCAGGATAACGGTGAAGACATCAACTTTTCCACTTGAAGTTCTAAAAGGATGATCAGGAAGCAAGCGAAAAAGTACTTCTTTGAGGCTGTGAGGAGGAATGCAAAGACAGTGGCAGCAGGCAGAGTGTGGGGAAGCTTTCACCCAACGAGCAGGTGGTAGCGTGAGCACTGCCAGATGAACCACAAGTGACCCATTTCCAATTTCCCACTCATCACACAACAGTCAAGGTATGCCCACTGATTTTAAACTGTTTGCTGACATACTGTGTAGGATCACGTGGAAATCACCTGAGGCTTTATATAGAGATAAAAAAATTAATACATAGAGTGATCCAGTGACTGACCCTTGTACTGAGCACTGATGAGGCACCTCGAGTTCTGTGTCCAGTTCTGGGGCCCTCACTTAAAGAAAGGCATTAAGGGGCTGGAGACTGTCCAGAGAAGGGCAGTGGAGCTGGAGAAGAGTCTGGAGCACAAGTCTGATGAGGAGCAGCTGAGGGAGCTGGGGTGTTCAGCCTGGAGAAAAGGAGACTAGGGGGGACTTCATGGCTCTCCAAAACTCCCTGACAGGAGGGTGCAGCCAGATGGGGGTTGGTCTCTTCTCTTGGGCAACAAGTGATAGAAAAAGGGAAATGGCCTCAAGCTGCACCAGGGGAGAGGTTCAGGTTGGACATCAAGAAGAATTTATTCACAGAAAGGATGGCCAGACATTAGAATTTACTGTCCTCAGAGGCAGTGAACTCAAATTCCCTGGGGGTGTTCAAGAAACCAGGAGATTTGGCACTTAGTGCTGTGGTCTGGTTTACATGGTAGTGATGGATTGGTCAAAGGTTGAACTTGGAGATCCTGGAGGTCTTTCCAACCTTAATGATCCTGATATGATTCCATATCAGATTCCACAGCCTATCAGAACTTTATCCCCTAATTGCATTTTAGATAGGAATTAATGAAGGGGTGAAGGAAAGGTAAAAATTGTTACAGCACATCTAAATCATCTTATCTCAATTTCTTATTGTATTATTCTTCCACTTTACAAATTTCAAGCAAGCAGTTACAGATGTATGGTTTTCAAAACCAATTTAGATGTAATCCCAAAATAAAAATTACTAAAAGAAACATGGACTTGGAAAAATGTGGGGCCTTATACTCCAAGTGTTGATATAGATGAGATGACTGTGGTAAACCCAACTGTTGACCTCTGGAGTCTTTGGGCTGAATGAGGCGAACAAATAAGCATTATATTTCCAGCTCTTAATAAAATCACAGTGCTTCACCAATAGTTACCAGAACTTGGAAAACTTTCATCTTGCTTTGCAGCTTTTGATGATTTATAAAACTGCCCACAGGACTTAGGCATGAAGTTTTGATTGAGACACTGGTAAAACTTTGAATGAGCTTTTCCTTATTTCAGAGTTTCTTAAGCAAACTAAAAGGCTATAAGAAACATTTGCAAATGGCACCAGCTAATTTTTACACAGAGTGTAACATTCAAAATTTTTAAGTGATGCATTTTATTTACTTATGTGGCATAAGCACGGGTCTAAAACCTGGTATGCTTGTAAATAAAAAATCTGGTATTGTGTGGGAGTAATAATGTGAATAATAAACATTAAGCTTTTCTTTGAACTGTAATTCAGCTACTTTTTCATTTCTGGTGTTTACTTGTAACTTTTGATAAGAGAGCAATTAACTTTGCCCTGAATAAATGATGAGTTATCTGCTGGATTTTAAGCAGTTGGTATTTAAAAACATATGGAAGTGTTACACTGCCTTGCATTTTTCGGTGGAGAAGAAAATTTAAAATATTTTGAATGGATCTGCATTTATCAGTTTATCAATCAATAGAATTTATGGTTAACAGATCACCAGACTTCCCACAAAATGAAGATTACGGTTCTAGCTACTCTGGGAAACAGTCCTGAAATTGGAATAAGCTAAAACCAGAACACATTACTTCAGCTTCAGTTATTATTATTTATGTTCAGAAGACAGGAATAATAATGTTTCCTCTAAAACCATGCTGTGAGAATTAAATAATGACGGGGTCTTAGCAAATTCCCACTGTTAAAACCATGGAGGAGTTTTAGGAATATGGAGGATGAGCCGTAATCGCACTTCCACATGTGCATAACTTTAAGTAGATGAGTAATCCCCTTGAAATAATTGGTAATATTCATGCACTTAAAACTAAGGAGCTGTGTAATTGCTTGAAGGATTGGAGTCAATGTTTTAAAACTGGCTTAAATTTAATCTTACATAAACTATGGATATTATGACAACAGGTCATCACAGGTCAAGCTTTTTTGATATTATTTCATTAATTTTGGCAGGCCCAAACAGGAATTAATATGAATCAGGGCAATAGGAGAGTTTCGTCTGCCTCTGTGGATTTTAATTTTCTATCAGATTTTCCTTGTACTATATGGAATAGAATTTACAGAAGAACCAGTATGGTAAATAAAATACTCTTCAATTTTTATTTTTTTTTTTTTTTTTCATTTGTACTGGAGAGTCGAGGTTCTTATAGTCATGACTTGTGACTAATTTTTCAATTGCAAGAGAAAACACATTATTGTGCATTCACATTTCAGTGAAAAGGAAAACTATCAATTATGTTAGAGGTGTCTTAAACTATACAACTGTCCTCTTGCAAATGCAGGAAAAACCCTCAAACACACTTCATACTCAAGGCCCCTCATGCCAATTTGCATGAGGATTAAATAGCTTTTTAATTGCTGTTAAATTATGCCAGTTAAACGGTGATTTCATGCAAATATTAAGCTGTAATGACATGCAGTGAATCATTTACTAAGATTTAGAACTTGGAACAAAGAGAGACAATTAATTGTAATCCTCAGATTCAGCTAAATTATGTGTCACTGGGCTTTTATGAATGTGGCCTGATTGCTTTGTTATAATTTATAAATTATACAAAGATTATCTGGCACATTGAAAAAAACCTGGCAACAATAACCCTTCTGTAGACATCTGTATGCAAAGCTCTCAGGGTTTTCCTTATATTGATTTTTTAAGAAAAACAAGCATATTGGTGAAAATAAGGGATCCTTTCCTCACAGTAGAATTGATGACTTTGAATTTTATGTGAAAGAATAAAATACAGTTCAGATGTATGATCATTACAAAAACATGCAACTCTTCTGCTGAGATGGAACTCATCCAGACTGTGAGTAATGTCTTTTGCTTCATTTACAAATTACAATGACAAAGTATTTTGAAACTTTTTGTGGAGGAGACTGGCCTGGATGTCTTATGGTGAAGCAGCTCTGAAAGCAACAGAGCTGAGTTTGTGCCTCATGCAGTGCTTCGCACCTCATCTTGTTTTATGCATTCTCTCCCTCTCTGAAGGCAAAGTCCATTTTCCTGCTTATGGAAGGAAGAGGAGCAAACCCAGCACAGCAGAAGCCTGGTGAGAGCAATGCAGTATTTTACACACTCGAGAGTGAAGACTGTCTAGAAAAAAAATATTGTTTTTAAAGTGAGAACTGTCCATTATACACTATCGGACTCTTAGAATTTTATGTCATTTGACCAATGAAGTTACAACAGAAGGGCAAAGATTAACCATCACCTTAGGATACTCAGAATCAGCATCTGGCTGTGCCCCTTGAGTTCATAATTGTGTTTTGATATCCATATATGTAGCACAGATAAATAGTGCCACTTGACGTAGAATTACATTTTTCTCTTTTCACTTATTCTTTCCCTGTGAGGCAGGCAGCAAGAATGGAAGCCAGTGACTGCAAACCAGTATCTCAAGTCTGAGCATAATGTTAAATTGCAAAAAAGTGTATAAATTATATATATATATGTATGAAACAATAGAGGCAGTAAAGACTTCAAGTGCATTGCCTGATTTTGCTGCTGAAATTCAGTGTTGGCTATTAAGAATAGAGGATACACTTTGTGGCAGAGGTTATTGAACAGAGCGTAAGTTTTTTGGGTTCAAATTGTTTAAGTATAATATTAAAGAAGAGGCATTCAGACAACCAATATAAGCCTGCCTGACCTTGAAAAGATGGATCCATTCACCCAATTACTTTCTAGTGGGAAATGTTAGACTTTTTGTACAGAGTAATCAGACAGGGGATTAGATATGATGCTATTTGTTGCTCACTGTGTATGCAGAGATCATTGATAGAGTACTTGCATATGGCAAAGAAATACAATAAGAAGGAAAAGTAGCAGTGAGAAATTGATAAGAAGTTTAAGTCAAATGAAAAGAGCCTAGGAGAAGGAGATTAACAATACATTCTAGTGTAATTTTCATTCCTCTTATTGAAATTAGATTTCTATTATGGTGTTCCACAAAGTGAACACTCTCCTTTAACAAAATGCAGCTAAATAAAGTAAAAATGGGAGCTGTACAATTTTGTAAAAGCGCACAGCACTTTCACAGAATTAATCAAAGTGGATTTGAACCTCATCTTGAAAGAGGTGGATGCCTTTCTTAAACCAAGATTGATTTTTTTTTTTTTTCCATAATGCTGCATATGCAAGTTTCTCAGTACTGAGGAAGAGTTCTGGAGTGAGGAATACTGCCTAACCCCATACTGCCTAACCCTATACAGGAATGAAAAGAGAGAACAAAATACCTACCCATTTTAGACATCCTTGCAGGACATGGGAGAGCAAATAAAATGGGCATCAATAAAGTCAGTCAAAATGTTTGAACATTAAGACATTTGTAAGGAGAATCCACTGCTCGTTCTGTGTTTCACTTAAGAATATCTCTCCCTTCAAATGTCCCAAGAAAAAATTCTGTTTCTTATGTCATGCCTCATATGTCAAGTATGTCAAGATAGAAATCTGAAAATTAATATGGAAAATGCAGATCTTTCCCAAAGGTGGTTATGTAAAAATGGCTTTTCATTTCTGTACATCATTTTCTGTCTATTTATTCAAAGTTCCTAATTTTCTTAAAACTTTTCAACTTCTTTGACTAAAGCATGACAGTTTGGAAGGAACAATCTAAATTCCACTCATATCTGTATCTTTGTTTATTAAATTTAAATTAGTCACATCTGTGCAGATCCACCAAAAGCAGTGAGGTTGCATTTATGACAGAAACATAATTTTAATAACTGACAGACTAATTTGAAAGCAGTGGGGCTAAAGATGTCACTTCGGGAATAATTTGGCCTGAAGACTCTTCATTACTGCTGATGTGCAAGATAAGATCACAGTCTGCCTGTCAAGAGCTTCAGTGTCATTTTCAGAGCTGACAATTAGTGAAATAATCATCATTGTAGGTGTAAGATGAATACATCTGCTGTGACAGTCACTAAAGTACTGATACTAGGCTGAATGGGAGACACTGCATTGAACCAAGAAACCAGAATGTCTCCTTTATTTCTTCCTTCTCTCAAGCTGAAGTGAGATCAGGCACTGATATCCTGTTGTGGTTGATTTTTGCCCTGCCTCAACTTACTCAGTTACTTTGGCTGACATACTCAGTAGGAATGTGCAGGTCTGGCACCAAGTTTTTCCTGACAGTTTTCACCCAAAGCAGCTCTCTGCACTCACATTTGTTCAGAAATCAGCAGTGTAGAAGTAACTGTTCTCTGATGTCCCTCCCAACCTTATCAACATATCAGGGTATCAGGGCTTAAAATAGTGCCCTGAAAGATAATTATGGAATCATAATGCCACGTTTGAGTAATTTTTTCAAAGCACTCTCTTTCAGCAATGAAAAATCAATGACATATAAAAAATATGGAGCCACATCTGCATAATGTATGAGTGAAAGTCTCTTCCCAAGCATGAAAGTGTCAAGAATGCCTGGGATGTGTTGGTTCTGGAAGTAAGTTTTTAATGGCCTGCACTTGAGGCATTGATTTGAGTGGAACTATTTGTGATCACCATTTTCCTGTGGGAAGCCTGAAAGGATGCTGTTTATTCTCTCACATACTTCATACGAAATGCCAGGCCTGTGTGCCCTGCTCCAGAGTGAGCTGGGACAGGGGGAACACTCCCTGAGCCCTGAAATATCCAGAGGCTGGGATTAACCTTCTCCCTGAAAATCCTCTGGTTCGATTACACAATTTTCTGCCTTGGGTCTGAGGAATGCCATTTTTATTGACCATCACCCTCATATAGTGGATGGACAATGTCTTGGTTTATGTAATGACCTCAGTGTCCATGCATTTGTAAATCAGCTTCAAATCATCAGGAATTTTCCCAGCATAGTGGAAAAAGCAGCATGAGCAGAGGAAGTAGCTCGGTTATTTTTATGTGACACTGCACAAATCATCCCAAAACAAGGCTATGCACTGATGGTTATTACATCTTTGTCTTTAGGGCTTTATCTCTAAAAAATCTTGTATACTCAATCTGTCAAAATACTTCATGAATTTAACATGTTTGTTTTTTTAGAATTCTCTTAACTGTGGCACAAAACGTACCAAGATCAAATCCTCCAGCAAAAGAATTAATAAAGTGTTATACCAAAAACTGAATGTCTTACAGGATTATGCAAAGTCTTTTATCACCTTAAGTAAAAAAGTGATTTTAATAGCCCATTAAAATATAGTATTTCACACATAGCTTTCCAAATACTGCTGTTTGTTCCAGTTTTGAGATTAAACAGATATAGATGCTTTACAATCAATAAATTAATCCCAGTGAATAGTGAATCATGAATGAAAATCTATAAGAAATATTTTATTAAGTGGTATGAAAACTTATGCTATATATTTCTAGACATAATCCAATTTATTAAAGTAATAAGAATCTCTTCTCAGAATTTCTGCCCCCAGATTACTGGACATCAGGTTTGTGTTAAGGACAAATTCAGGTTAGTCAAAAATTATGTATTCTAAAATTCATCCAAAAAATCTAATGAATTTTCATTATCACAGTTGCCTAAGAGGGAATAACTCTCTGTTAAAAGAAGGTGATGGTGGGAGAGATTTTAATTATATCTCATTCTGATTGGTTATTTTTTTTTTTCTTTTTAAAATTATTTTCTTTTCTTTTTAAGAGTGTTTTTATTTGATTGTATGGGGATTATATTTGTCTTATACTTTTCATTTAAAGCTGAGGAGACAGCAGAGCATGTTATAGCAGTTTTTTTCTTTAGATGACTCCAGCTTTTTGAATGTACTTGCACCAGCAAATTTTCAAGTATATAAGATGCACATTATTGGTAGTGAAAACACCACATGGTTATCTATATGACAGTGATAACACTTCCTCCTATTATATCTCAGAATTACAAGTTCAAAAGTCATCAAACTAAGAAACATGGGTATGTTTCGGTTTATCTAGACACTAAGCAGAAATATGCTATTTGAATTTTGATTTAAAAAAATCTCTTTTGATTAACATGAATGGAATTCTTCACAAACTCACAGTTATTTTTTTTTTTAATACAAAACCAAATAAATGAGGAGACAGAATTGTAGACACTGGTATTGATCAGACTTACGGGTACATGCCATAGTTGGTGGGTCCTTCTCAGCTCTGAAATAACCTTTCTCACACTGACAGACAGAAGTTGCTTCTATATGAGTCAAACTGTGTGGAGGGCACTTGGAGCACTTCACATTTCCAGCAAATGCTTTATAGAATCCAGGCCTGCAAGCTGCAAAGTAAGAAGATAAGTTTCATTAATAGAAGAAAATTTTGGCCATAAATAAAATCTGTTCCAAGCAATAATAATGCTGCTTCTTTCCTTTCCAATCTAGATATAGATGTTTTGATGATACAATTCTTGACATTTTTTATTTTGGTATATGAACGTATATGAAAAAAAAAAAAATCTGTTCTTGGTATATAATGGGGAACTGTTAAGAGAGATAACTTCCCAAATTTTAGTCAGTCCTCAGTGCTGCTCAAAATTGTCTCTAAACAACTTCACTACTATCACTAAACATGATCTATGTTTTATGTACACGTATTGACCAAAAAGAGTGAGGTAACTTCTTATCTGCCAGAGCTGTTTGTATGGCTTCCTTATTGAAGTAATGGACAACTTGCAATACCTAACATATTTACCCCCACAACTCCTTGATGAGAGAGGCATGACATCCCCAAATATTTATGGCTGGGTCTGACTTGCCTACAGCGCCCCAAGGAACCTCTGACAGCAGGGCCACGTCAGCTGGTCCCTGTTGGCACGAGAGGCTGGAGGATGAGGAAGGGATGAAGGAAGGAGATGCTGACAGCCTCCAGCACAAAACTGCACAAGCCAGAGGCTATCCTGATTGGGTTAGGAAACAAGCTGGACAGTAGCCAGCCTTGGGACAGGAAATGTTGGGATGCTCAGAGCTCATCACTTCCCCAGCTGCTGGGAGCTGGGTCCCTGCTGTTCTCAACCACAGCACAAGCTCACAAGCCTTTTTTTGCTGGCCTTTAAAGCAGAAATAAGTAATTAAAATATTTTTTTTGCCAGATCTGTCAAGCATGCATTCTGAGATATTATTTTAAAATCATCCTCAGACTTCATCACACATATTTAAACTGAGATTTCTTTCTTTTCCTGCCAGCTACCACATTTGCACATGCCAGCATGTGTTACAGTTACTAACTTCTGGCTTCCCCATATGAAAACATTAGAAATTAAAGAGCATGTACAGGTTTTACAGGCTCCTTTTCCTCCTGACTCCTTCAGTGGTACAATGGAAACCAGCACTATAAATATAATTTTGAGGTTCCATGTGGCTTTTTCTCACTTTGACACATTCAAGACAATTAGCTTTACACTGCTAGAGGAAATAGGTAGTACTTCCTTTTCTTGTAATAAGATACAAAAATATTTAAAATTAGGTCTTTTTAAAAAGTACCCCAAAGTGTCAGTTCATATTAATTGAGTTATTAAGAAGTATTAACTCATAGATAACATATACACGATCAGTTTTTCTTCTGATTCTGAAGGCTTTTCTTGATATAAAAGCAGTTTCAGTAGTAGCTGAATGAAAAGGAATGAGATGACACTGAAAAAGATAACACTTATTGCCTCTCAGAACCCAAGAGCCAATTTTTCAAATGCAATTTTAAGAGCTTAATTTTGACCCAGCAATTTCAGCAGTTCTCCTTTCCAGGGTGCTGTTCTGACTTTGCTGAATAGACATTAGGGAGGTATCCTGCCCTGCTGTCACTGACTGGAAAAAAAAAATAAATTAAAAAGGATTTCTGGTGTTAGAGATAAAAAGGGTGGGAACAGCAGGGATTTTCCCCTTGAAAGTAGGCTACTGGTCTGATGCAATTGTGATTACAGTGAGTGGCAATTTTCTACTGATTGGAAAGACAGCAGGTTTGGTGCAGGGAAGAAGGCAACACTGCAGATACAGGCTGTAGGCACTGACTCCTCTTAGTTTTGCTGGAAGGAAAAGAGGAGGTAAAGCATAATTGGGGGAAGGGTATTACACTTGCCTGCTCCCTCCTTTTTTTCTCATGCCCAAATCCTGCCCTGATAAATATTAAATTCTTGCTTTATTTCATATGTGACGTTTGTGACTAAAGAGCTGACAATTCCAGATTACAGTTTCATTCAAAGCAAAATGAGTGCTCTTTAAAATCCTTATTACTTCTGAAATTAATGTCTGTCAGTTCTGAAATCATTCCTTCTTCCCTTCTGTCCCCCAAACAAAAAATCACTTTGGATAAAAAGAAACATACATTCTCTTTCAAGAGCAATATTTTGTCTAAAATTCAAGAACTTCACTATTTCAAAATAAAACTCAAGGAGAAGATTCATTTCCAATTAAAACAAAAAGCAAATGTTTTATTCTGAAATGGTAGTCTCTACTGTATTTAAAGCAATAATGTTTTTGACATGGCAAGTCTTTTAAAAGAAAGCACATAGATACTCATGGAAAAGGTGGAGGGAAAAAATAAATTGATTAAGGTACATCATTTTACTGCTTTTGAAGTCAACTCAAGTCCATCTATCCCTTAAGTCAAGTATGTATCAATTTCTGTGGCAGAGAAGCTACAGGGAAGCTTTTCAATTGAGAGGTTTACAAATGTATGAACAACCCACTCCGCACCCAAATGCAGAATCTCACAATAATGATTACTGATACTTCTAAATAAAAAAATAACCCTTCATAAACAAGGTAACATAAACTGAAAATCCCCAAATGACCACAAACTTGGGAAAACTCAACCCTCTGGGTAACTCAGAGCTGACTGACAACATTCATGGTGAAAGAAAATAAAAACTGTTACTGTGTCAAAGTCAAGGAATATGCAGCCTTAGTCTGAAATACAGCACTTCAGCTGCTGTACATATCTAAGTTTAGACTCTGATAACAATTATTGTGTTTCAGTGGCAAATTAACCAAAATAATTGCTAAATTTACTATTTTCCACAGAAATCTGCAAATGACTTCTAATGATGACTACTTAAAAAAAATAAAAAATAAAAAGGGGTTGTTTTTATCTGTGTTACCACAGAGTATTTTTTATATCTTCCAAATCACTGGGTGACATCTTGTTTCCCCTAGTGTTTTCTACCAGAAGTGACTTTATGAGATACTGATCATAGGAACTGTATGAAATTTAACTTTTGTAAAACCTGAGGAAAGATAATATATTGTCTTAAAGGTTCAGTAATTAGCAGGGTATCTGAATGAACAATTCACAGACACTACAGGTTTCTCCAATGAAATATGAGCAACAAGGCAGAGAAATACTGATAATTTAATTGGCTTCATAAAAGATAACTCACCTATAAATGTGCTTTTCTGCAGCTTCACCAGGTTTTGACTGTGTTTTGGAAACTACAGAAGTTTTGTAATTAATACCATTTTCCTTATTTAATGATGAATGATAATGACTAGATATGATCTAGTTTTGTTTGATCTATGGCCACCTGTGGGCTGCCACCCCAGCCCAGCCCACCCCACAGGGCCCAGGGTGGGGAGACAGGTTCTGCCAGGCCCCCCAAAACCTCCAACAATATCTGGATGTATCTTCTGGCAATTGCAGAGAAAGCCAGAGCTGCCTGAGCTCCATCTGGGAACGGGGACACATTCCCAGCTCCGGGGACGTGGCCAAGGGCTGCCCTCAGCCAGGCTGGCGGGACATGTCCCCCACCATGGGGCCTGGTGTCCCGGCGTTATTCGGGCGCTGAGGAGGGAGGGTTTCACCTTGTGCTGGAAGGAACAGCATTTTCAAGGATCTTTTGAATTTCCCAGCCCAGTAAATAAAGCCATGGCTCCATCACTCCAAAACACAGCTGTGTTTGTGGAAGAGTCTTTACTGCTCCAGGCTGTGACAGCCATAAAGTTCTTCCCCAGCCTCAGGGGTGTACAACATACAGACACAAAACCCAGAAAATAAAAACACAGTGGCCATCTGACTGGTCATAAAATCTTGTTCCTTTAAAAAAAAAAAAAAAAGCATTTTCACTGCTCTGTTGTAGTACATCATTGTCCAAGATTCAAGTTTTCAGTTGTTTTGGTTGTGTAACATCTGAATTGACCACTACAGTGGCAGCTGAAGTGAGTCCAAAGGAAACTTAGGAACAACTTTTAGGTATGTCTGACACTGTTGGTGTGTGGGTGGGAAGGCATTTGTCATGAAAATGGATTTTTTATAGCTTGCTGAGAATTCATCAATTAAATTAAATCAAAGACTCTGTTGTCATTTACAATGAATGACAACCATCAGTAGCTGTGGAAAAGGTGTTTTAATCTTTCTGAATCACACACTTTGTTATGCATTTCCATCTCATATTTTTTTAACCTTGCTTAATGGATTCCACTAATGCCCTGTGAGACTGGTATTTTTCATATTTGTTATATTATGAATTATTTCAATTTTGAAGTCCTTTTACCCCTCTGCTATCTGATCACTTTATAAAAAGGGCAATCCAATAAGGCCTGTTCTATTCTACCACTGTGCAGAAAGAAGGAACAGTGACATTACTTTAACCAATTTATATTTTAGTAGAAGTGCCTAGAATAGATAGAAAAGAACATGAAAAAAGAATGCAGTGGAAGTTGGATGCTCTATATTAAAAAAGGCAGAATACAAAATCAATATTAGGATGTTACACAATTAGGAAAATAAAGCTATGAGGTCAGCCTTTGATTGTGAGTACTATCTAGTTAAATAATTTCACCTTTCTCACATGATTCTTGTTTTAGTCAGGTCATGAATGGACCGTGAGGGGGATTCACTTTGGGTCATATTTAAACTGATAGTGAGACTGTGCAGCATGAGTTGTTAGAAACTTGAGGGAGAATCCAGTGGAGGAAGGCCAGCCATCACAGATTATAAATCATCAAACATGCTATTTACTTCAAACTACAAAAATAGAAGACATCATCATATTGAGAAAGCAAAGCTCTAGTTTGATTTAGTTCCTACAGAGAGTAAGGAGGGGACAGGTGACACCCCCAGAAAACTTAATGACAGAATGACCCAACTTTGAGGGGACAATTTCAAAAACAAAATTTGACAAAATAAAGACAAAAAAAGATAAAACAATTTCCCTTTGGATGAGTAGTATGTGCGATGGTCTGCACTTAAATGCATCTGTGTTCATATGCTGCACTCAATCTCTTCTCTTGCCAGTATCTCTGCTCTCTAATATTTCTATTCATAGATTTGGAGAAAGGATAGGAGCATTATTCAAAACTTTGACTTTAGAGAGGAGCAAGGCAGAGGACACAGAAATAGGCAGGAATTGTTTCTTCAAATATGACTACATAATGATGATAGGTAAATGAAATTAAATGTTCTTCCTCTTTGTGATAACTTTTTTCCCCAATGACTTCTCTGTCATTCCCACATTTCAATATCTATAGAAGTTATTTTATGAAAATTATTAGAAGAAATGACAAAGGAGATAATTACCACCTACCAACCATTATTTTCAATTCACATCAGTGCAGTTTTTCTCTGTGTAAAACACTTGTTTCAATACAATAACTTGAAGCAATTATTCAGGTCACATAGGATGTTTTAAAAGAATCTGCAGTTTATCCAAAAAATACATACGGACAAGATACTAATTATATTAATTTAATCACTGCCTGTCATACTGGATACATACCAGATACAATCCAAGATACCTAGAATTTGGTGAATTAGTTTTTTTCCAGAACTAATACAGCAAATAAAATTTACTACTACAACAGGTAGATGGCATGTAAGGGTGTTCCACTGAATATAGAATTAGCAAATTAGTGTTCCAATGAATACAATAAATCAATACAAAATTAGCAAAATAAGCAGCAGAAAAGAGGTTCATTTCATTGAAATATCAAGCCCTTTAGATAAAGACAATATCCATAAAAAAACCCTGTCTGAAACAAAGGCTACACAGCTGCAAACAGGGGCTGCACCCTTTTCAAATTACCCCTTAAAAATGTTTTATAAACTGTACTCATGAGTCAAAAGAGATTTATTAAGAAAAAGTTGCTATATTGCAACTTACAGAAATTTTGTGTGTTTTTAGTTCAGATACTCCTTCCTAAAGTCTCACGGAAGTGCCAAGAGACAAAAATGGCTGCAAGACCGAGGTACTTTATCAGTGATGGAAGAAGAGAGACAAAATCAACAGCATGCACATTCACTGATTTATGCTGCTGACTCTGTGGTGGGGATCCCTGAAGTCCAATAAATTGGCTGAGGTGGGAACTACAAATATTCAAATGCACTGCTCCACACCCAAATAAGCTAGTCTTTATTTCTGTTCATATTTTATGGATAGACCCCATAGAAAACCACAATTAAACAGATTTCATAAACCCTTAAAGGAGACAGTAAAAATACTGTTTTCTACACTGCATAATTTTTGAAGGAGCATCACTGTGTTTTACGAAGATAGTGAATGAAAGGAATCACTCAGGCTAATTAGGGCACACAATAGAAATGTTAATCAAGAAACATGACAGCAGAGAAAAAAGAAGGGAAGTAATTTCCTGCAATATATCAGTGCATACTCTTGGGATCAGGAAGGTCTGCAAGAAAAGAATGGAAGAAAAAGATCATTACAGCTGCAAGCAGCCATCTCCAGCATCTCCAATGATCACCTTAAAACAGAAAAGGAGAAATGTAACCCTGAGAACACTTCAGGGCAATGCAGAATTTACTCACAGAATCCTCAAATCTGTCCACAGTTGCTGTGAAAACTCTTTATTTTAAAGTATAGTATCAGTAATGCTTTATTTCATTGTTCTTTTTTTACTTTTTAATCATTGTTCCATTGCTGAAATTAGCTGCAAGCACTTTTCCAGGGAAGGGATAAGGCAGGAATGTGGTAAGTTTCTCAACACTGTAGTGAATGCTGCAACAAGAAATATCATTTATTGTAACTACATAAGGAACCTGTGTTTGCTGGAATTTCTCTGTATTATTTCAAGAGGAATTAGTGTCCAGCTTCTCTCTTCACAGAACCTTTCATGCTCCTGTGTACAGCTGAGGACTAACTTATCAGAAGACACTGCAAACAGGCCATACCAAATATTTCTTTCTGCAAGAGGAAAAAATGGTCTGAATAGGTCAGATCCATTTTGTGGCTAATTCCTTTGTACATTATCTATCTCCTGTATCTCTTGGTGAGAACAGTTGCAGAATCATCATCTCCTGGACTGAACATAGTGCTAGAAAAATACCCCCCACTATTAGAAAGATTTAAAGTGCCTTTGTACCATACAAAAATTGCTCATCTATGGATATGTGTCATATGATACATATATGTGTCAATGTGATATATGTGTCAATCATATTATATCCTTATTTTATATATATATATATCAAATGCTATCATATGTGTGCTATTCTTCCTCTCTGTCCCTTTTATTTGGATCATAAACTGTATTTTCTGTCATCCCTCTCCCCATTTTTTCTTCTTCCTCCCCCTAGTATATGAAACCTTTCTGTTTTCATCTCTGAACATATGATAAGTAGTTAGTCATGGATTTCTCTTTTTCCTGTGCAATAATAGCTCTTTGGAATCAGCAGATGCACTTTTCTCTATCCATAAAAAATTAATCTGCTAGCCTGGGTTAATTAATTCCTATGATAGCCATTATTCAATTTGCTTTGCACGTGGGGTTTTTTGGAACCAATTTTTTTCTGAGACTGTTTCCACTTTTGACAAAGACCAAAACTTCCAGCCTGAGTGCTGTTGCAATGATGTTTTGTTTGCTGGCTTTATGTCAGACTGATTTCCTGTGTGAAAATAGTAATTTACCCCAGCAGTTCTCAAATAATTAACTGTGCTTGGCTTCATGCCTCCAAAAACACTCAAGGTGCTCACTGAAATCCTACAAAATCTCCCCCTGTCATGACTGGATAAGCTTTCTAGAGAAGGCACATCTTGAAGGAATGAATATCCTTACAGGCAGTTATTAACTATAAAAATCTGAAGTACAGTGCAGTCTCTGTTTACAAGGTTATGATTTCTTGTTATGGCCTTATTATAACATTGCAGTTTTTAATGGCTTAAGGTCTGAAACTAAATTTTTTTGGGGTTCACTGCTTTCACTACAGCAATTATTTTGATAATAGATCAGCTAAAGCTATGCAATTTTTTCTTCTCTGTGTAACTATCTCTTTTACAGTAATATAATTAGCAAGAAGGAATTGCAATGACAGAACAATCTAACCCATTTAAAACTTAAAACTATTTAAAAATACTCTAAATAATCCAACATTTAAAAGGAGAGGCCTAAAATCATGCTTGAATTTTTAATTATGGTTACCAAGATTGCACATTCAGGTATAGATTTGAATGTGTGATTTATTTATGGCCCTGCTTTATTTACATGTACAAGTCAGGAGTTTGGGCACACAGACAAAATTACTGTAATTATGGGGAGTCTTTAAATGCCCCAATCTAGACAGGTAATTATAAAGTTGGGCAATTCATATGCAAAAAGTGCTGAAATGTTCTTGTAAAATCAGGCATTTGGCCTTTGAATTAGAGTCCTTTTGGATGTGTTTGCAGAAAACCTCAAAAGCTTGATTTTTAAAGACACTAAACATTAGTGACTCCCAGACTATTTCAGTTATGAATTACCAACTGAAAATAAACTACTCATGCCCTTGTGAGAACCAAATACAATTTTCTTTTGTATTATCTCTGAATACCCACAAGCTACAGGCAAATAATCTTGATTGTTATAAATTATTTTCAACCCATCTTTTTGTCTTCCACATTACTGTACTCAATTTTATGTAATCTTAATTTATTCTGTCATTGTTTTATGACATAAGAGTAACACAGTGTGGTACTTGTGAATAAAAATTCTGTAGTTTTTGTCAGCAACTAACACTGTATTCAAATACCTATTTTGCCATGGAGCCAACACATAAAATTCTGTAATTAGTTCATTCAGATTCATTTGTATTGTCTCAAGTATTCATCTGCTGGTCTTCCTATAACAGGAATAAATCCTTTGAGGATGCAAATCCAACCCCATTTTAATAAAGCAAAAATCATGAAGGTGCCCTTTAGGTGAACAGGTTTCTAATTTGTGTTTTACCAAAGTAGTAATGTGGGATAAATCTTCAATCCTTGTGTCTGGAATATTTCACATGATTGATGATAAGAATCAGAGTTAAGTATTTCTACTGAACACACTGATATTTCACAGGAATCTCACAGAGATGAACCATGACTATAATATGAATTCTTAAATAATCAGATTGATATGAAAAATGTTCCCTCCAGTAAGACCTCTAGTACTGATAGAGAAATTTGAGCTTAAAAACACAGATAAGTATTACTATAAAAACATATTAAATCTGCATAAAAGCCAATCTTTCCTAAAAGTACTGAAGAAGTACCAGAGAGGTTTATTTCTAGTTTTCAACTACACTGGATGCACACTGCAGTGTAAAGTATTTTCCAAATGAAGAAAAGAACATTACACCCATCCTGAAAAATCCCAACCAAAATGTCTTAAGCTTAAAGAGGTTAGTGGGACTTACTGAAAATTTTCTAGCAATTAATTATCCTGACTATAGGTGCCAGGTGGGGCTGTAGCTCTTTAAATGAGGAGCCAAACACCCCGAAACAGCACCATAAGGTCATCCTACAGCTGAATTTATTTTATCTTATCCCTACTTTTCTTCACAGCTGCAAACACACAATCAGAGATTTGGCATGAAACTGACCTCTTAACTACAGACTTTAGCTCAAAAATTTTTTTTTTTAAAAGTTATTAGCATCACCTTAGTAGGAATGTGTGAATATTGTATCCTGCTGTTTTTAAGTGTGTAAATTCATATGACAGTTTTCATTCTGAAAGAAAAATGTTTTAAGTTTTAAATAGGCATATGTGGTTTTTGGTAACATCTCAAGGCAATCACGCACTTTAAAAAAACTGGTAATGAATTTTATATATCATTTTAGATATTTGATCGATGATTATATATATCTGGAATAATCCCTCAGTCAAAAGAAAACTAAAATTCAGAATTGGGATTACACAGTCCACAAAAATGACAACTACTGATGCTGCATTACCATCCCTCATCAGATTGTATATTTAATTCTGGTAATGCTTAACTCCATTTCAGCTTTTAAATACTCATTAGGAAGTGTGCAGGACAGAGAGCTTTTGAGTTGATACGTATCTCTGTTCTAGCTGAGGTGTGGACACATGACAGGAAGCAAGAGAGCTACAGCTCACTCACTGATCTATAGACTCTGGTTGTGTCTAAGTCTTACAGCAGTTAACATTACATTTATTTCACACCTGGGGGTGGCACATTGCTTGTATGTGGTCAATTTTCACCTTTTTCTTTCACTTACATTCACGTTTCTCATACTGTGAGAAAAATGACAGCGAGACAAAGGTCAGGAGCTACAATTCTGGCAGTAAATGAGACACTGCTGCCTTCTCTCAGTGTTTGGAACTGTAAAATTCAGGATTCTGTTCATATAAAGAGTAACTGTACCATTTGGCATCTTTTTTATTTTATTTTATAGGCTAATTTTTTAACAGAAAACTCAAGTGAGACACTTTGTTAAACTCAGCTACAATAATGGTAACTACATTTGACATGAACATTTTCAATCACTATAAAAAGCAACATAGCTACAGATATTTAGTTTTAGACAAGTAGATACATGATATACAAACACATACACAAAACGACATTAATTTTATTTGGGAATGAAAAAATATTTCTAGAGAGTCAGCCATGTGAGAAGTGGCTGAGGGAGCTGGGGCTGTTCAGCCTGGAGAAAAGGAGGCTCAGGGGAGAGCTTTTCACTCTCTACAATCAAGAAAGAATGTTGTAGCAAGGCGGGGACCAGTCTTCCAGGTAAAACGTGACTGGAAGATGAATTTGATAACTCAGAGACACCAAAAAGCCTAAATGGAGACCCTTCCATTAGATGATGCTTAATGCTATTTATGTGGTGCAAGAACTTTTGTTATGAAATGTAACTCTGGTGTAAAACAGAAAGATTAGTTTATATTACCTAAGGATAGTAAATAATAATCTTTTCGATCTGTAATTATTACAAATGATAAATGTTTTAGGGTTCAACGGAACAGAAGTTTGGGTCATAAATGGAAATAGATATGAAATTAATACGTCTCATCTCAGTTATAAATTTGCATGTATGTATTTCAAACTTATCACAGCTGATAAAGAGGGGCCTGACTGGCAGTCCAATTAAGAAAGGCACAGGATTGGAGCTACAGGTAATTTCATTTACAGGAACAATTGTTCTAGGAAAACATATACATCATGTCTGTTATTCTTGGTATCAGCTCAGGCTACAAACCCATAATATTTCTAATAATTAAGAGTTAATGACACCTTCTCTCCATCCTCATGCCCCTTTCCTCCATCATATATTACTATAAATCCTTTCCTCCATCATATATTATACATTCTGTACTTGCAGAATGGATCCTAATCAGTCTCTTTATGTTCACATAGGGTGGCTGTGCTTTCAAAACATACAAACATCCCACAAAGAGGCCTGTCAGATATGTTTCATGCCACTTTTGATAATATTTGGAAGAAAACAACAACCCCGGATTAATTTTTTTTTATTTTACAGAACAACTTAAGGCAGCAATCAAAAGCATAAGAACAAAAAAAAGTCAATACAAAGAGGATATCTGTGAAGTTATTATGTTATAAAGTTGCTGAAATATAAAATTGGAAGCAACCTCTGTTCAGTGGTATATTAAGTGTTAGCCTTCATAGTGCTTCTACTATCTCCTTCATTATCCCAATTAAGTCTTTAAAATTTCATCCCTAATATTACAACTGCTTCTTTATAGACTGCTTTCTACTGCAAAACTGAAGTACATACAATCTTAATGATGTTTGTGGAATAATGAGATTTGAATCAACTCTAAGACTCCTAATCTTAATTGGCAAGAGGTGTGGGAAGATGGAAAATCTCCTTTCCCTATAATCTAATCAAACCCAGCAATATCAGCTTCCAGAGTGCAACGTCAGCCTTTCTCCTGAAAGGGCTGAGCAGGAGGTTAGGAAAAAATTAATCGTAAACATTAATGTAAATAGCAAAAGTTCATACTGGTCATGCTAAGGAAGCCACCTCAGCAACATTTGTGCTTTCTCTTGTGCTCTCCCTTGTGTTGCTGGTACTGCTCTCAGCATCCCACCCCAGCAGGATGAAGCAGGAGCTGTATTTTCCCAAGGGGTGAGTTGAAAATGGAAATGTTTTCATGGGAAGCCCACCAGAACTCAGAAATCAGGACCACTACAAACGTATCTGGTCAAAGTCAAAGGCAGAGGGAACTTTAAATTCCATTCTTAATTCAGAAGGAAAACATTTCTGGAAGAGCTTTTAGAAGATATTCTCTGATAGAAGGAAGAGGAAAGAACTCCTGTGGTTGTGCAAAACTGGAGTTTATGTCTGTGCTGATACTGCATTGCAGCTGCAACAACCCTCCTCTCCTTGAAGCTAATGTTCATCAGAAGCATCAACACCCAACACACAGGGAAAGACACAGATTGTCCCTGAGTCCCCATGAGCAGCAGTCACAGCTCCAGCAAGATGGAAGCGAGCGCACCTGAATTCCCAAACGCTCGCTTTGACACGGGCCATGAAGATAAAGAGTGTGGTTCAGTACAATGTGGCAAAAATGACGAATCATCAAGGTTCATGAATAATCCCCTCTCGTGGCCAGTAACAAAGTGCTAGATAAAAGATAGATAAAAAGAAGGAACTCTCTTCACACCACAAACAGCAGTAATCCCTCTATGGGTCCTTGAGTCTACATATGCAAGTTTGCCTAGATTTCTAAAAACAGCCAAAACCCATAAAAAGATGAAGAGATACTTTTTTGTGTTAATCTCCACACAGATAAAGTAAAATTCTAAAATCCCCAAGACAATCCCCAAGGCAGGGATGCCTGTTTGCCTACAAAAACATTTCAATGACTAGTAACAGTATCTATCATCTGTCTCTCATCTTTTCTCTAAAACATACAGAAGGCAAAGGTGAGGTGTTTGGTACACAGTGGAGTACGAAAGCAGCTGGAATTACTGCAATTTATGCATAACCAGCCAGACAAGCTGTTGCAGCTGATGGTTATGCATTTTAGCACAGCCTGCTGTTGGCACATTGTTTAAATAAAAAATATGATGCCCACACATTCAAAGCAATGATGGAGAGCTAATGATCAGTTTCACAGCAGTGGGCTGTTGCTTCCTAATTGTTATTTGGACTTATTTTTGATAAGTTAGAGCTGGGTTTTGTTTTATTAAGTGCTATATTTTATGCAGTATATCCTTTATTACATAATACCAAGCTGAAGGGGGGGATTTCAGCCCAAATGGCCAAATTGCCATTATACTGGGCAAGCCTGGTATGCTCCAACCATAAACGTGGGATGAGGCTGATGTTTCTAGAATATGATGGCCTTTCTGGTGGCAGGGCAAAGCTGGCAAAGATACCCTCAGGGTCAGTGTTAGTAGTGCAGAGGCCAGGATTTAAAATGCTGTAATAAATTGAACATTATTTCATCAGATGCAACGTGTCATGGCTTCTGTCTTACATTCATTCCAGTGCACTAAAATAATTCAAGAGACATGGAGTTACTTTTCTTCTCTGCTTCTTTGCTACATTAAGTTCAAGCAAAGCACACAAAAATAGAACTGACCTGAACAAATGACTGGAGGTTTCTCTTGGGCTTCAAAAGCAAAAAGGTGTTACAGGAAAAATGCAGTCTTTTACTGACTGTAGGCTTTACCCAGAATAGAAAGAAATAAGAATTTGTTAGTACTTCTAATATAATAATAATATAATAATATGTTAAGCCTAAACCTCAGCGAGCCCTAGCCCTTAATTTTGCAACTAGGTTGAAACCTGCTAATATTGAATAGAAGTTGTTTTCACTGATCTAGTAAATTATTGTTATTTACTTTGGACTTTGAAAAGGTCCTGTGGCTTAGGTAGTCATGGTCAGGAAGGAGGGTCCAGCTGATGGAGTCTTGTATCAAAGGGCCATGAAAACAGTAGAAAGAGAGATGATTTGGTGCTGTCAGTACAGAGAGTGACCCAGATACTTCATGTAAGCATTGCACAGAATATTAACTGGGCATTGCTAAGAAAACAGCCAACTAAAATTTAATATGGTAAATTGGCAACCAACCAGATTTCATTTTCTTCACTGTATGCCAGTATTTTTATTTTATTTTTATTACATAACCTAGTGGGTTTTGGAGGTTTATAACTCATATTTTTAAGCACTACAGTCCAGTTTTCTTTATCTGAATTTGATAATTAGATAGCCCCTGGTATCACAGAATTCCCTATGGCTGAAGTCAGTGCAGGAGCACTGGTGGCTCACTGAGTGCTCTGTGTTGTTAAGAAAAGGATCTTCTGAGACCTGCTCACAAATGAAGCAGAACTAATCAATCCCTCTCGGACAAGCTGATTACCTGGAAATCAATCAGTCAGGGAGCTTGTTCTGTCAGCCTCCAGGATATGAGCAAAGACTAAATGCAACTTCCAGCAGAAGTAGCGCAGAAAACACATCTATGAGGCAAATATCTGTGATGCAAATACAGAGAGCACTGGAGCACAGAAGTTCTTGTTACTGTCCCAAAACGCTCTGCTGTGACATGGAAAGCACAGACATTCCTATTCCATCAGTCAACGTCTCACAGCAACTAATTTTCCACCAGTGATCAGGAAGCTCAGAGCACTCTTTCATCAACACCCAGGGAACTCAACTAGGTCCTGGTGCAGAACACTTTGCCCTTCTGCTAATGCAGTTTGTGTTTTAGATTCTGTTTGTGACAAGCTTTGAATTCTGTTTGGGTTTAACACGGCATTACAGCTGCTGGGTGTTTCACTCTGTTACTGCCAGGTCCAGAGATAGCACAACCTGGGAAAGGAAAACAAGTGCCTGCAGCAACTGATTGACAGGCCTGAAACACCTGGGAGAAGACCATCACACAAGAAATAATGGCTTAGAGAAAAACAAATTAGGAGCTGATTTATATTCCAGGAGACATTTTATTGCCTGCCATTCTCCATCCCACTGAAATATTGTGATGGATTAGGGTGACAGAAGAGAATTGCTAGGTGCTGGTAGTGACAATTTGAACAACGAGGTGAAGGAAACACCATGCTCTGCCTCTCTGCAGAACACAGTGAGCTTGTTAGTCACTGAAAGCACCTCAAGGTGTGTTGCTCCTCTGTACCTTCACACTGTGGGCATCCCTAAGCCCTAATTCTGGTGAAGTAAGGTCTGTATTCAAAAGTCAAACAGTAAGAGGCAACTGAAGACCGAAAGCACGCCCAATAGCATTAGAAAATAACTGTGGTAAGATCTCCTACATTTGATACCAAACCCCCCCAAACTTATTCAGAACCATACAAGCAGAGCAGAGCTTTGGCAGAGCCAAAGGAAGGTGATAGCTGAAAAGGCTTGTGAAGACTGGGCTAGGCAGGTATAAACCGAGTCATGACTTTCCTAAAGTAGCAGTGGCCATGATCCAGCTGACCTCAGGTATAACTTGTCCAAAAAACCCAAAAGTGGAGAGGGGAAACAGAAAAGAGAACCTTTGTTTCACAGCCCACTGTCATGATGGGAGATGATTAGAAGTGAGTCAGAATTCCCAAAGCAACGGAGCTGTCAGTGGTAGTCCTGAGACCTCTCAGATCTATCACAAGAGGTCCTAGGACTGTCATGAAAACAGAGTCTTTCATCAGACTGGGAGATTTCTGGGGGATTCAGGGTGCTTCCATAAATAGCCTGAATCCCCTCCATCAGCCTGGCTTTCCCACTGAATCTCTGACACCTGCTGGCTTGTCACTAGAGAAAACCTCTGTCCCCATGCTGCTCAGCATGCACTGAGATGTATGTTCAAGCACAGGTGTTCTGAAGTGAGTTTCAAAATGTCACCCTTGAAAGAAATCCTCAAAAGCAGAGGATTTGAAAAGAAAGATGTGCTTGTCAGGTAAAACTGTGGCAGCTGCTGATACACAGCAGCTGGATAAAGAAAGGGCATGATGTCTTACCCTCAGCTCAGGGGCCCAGCCCAAGCACTGAGCTTGTTTCAATTCATCCTGCCAAAATTAAGAGTGTGAAGAAGAACAGTAAAATAAACTCAGGGAGAAATACAACAGCTTTTGGGCAACTCCTCAGGAACCAGCTTTGAGCTAAGGAACTGCCTGTTATGTTTCCAGGGTTAGCCCAACAACTGTGCTTTTATTCTCTGTAGTTACCTGAGTTAGGTCAAGCTGCCAGTTTGCCCCATAATGCCCAGCAAAATACAGAAGCCTTTTGTAGAGGATTCCAATATTGGATTTGAAATCATGGTAATGCCCAAATACCCTGAGAGTGGGGAAATAGATGGAATTACTAATGTTTCACACCCATTTGAATCACAATTCTACATATGGTACTCTGTATGTTCACCGTAGAAAGTTCATGATAGAACTGCCATTGGGAAATTTCATTTTTGTAAAAGAAAAAGATCCAAAATTGTATTAACTGAGTTGCAGGTGTGCTGTGAGGTGAGAAAACAATTATCAAGATCATTGTTATAGTACATTAGTGTCTAATGGTGTGTGATAAGGATTCTAAAGTGCCTATTGTGTACTTAGCTGTCTTTCAGTTGGCACTCAGAGACAAAAAAAAAAATTCTCTGTATTGTATGTATATGTTGAATGACCAGGAAAATAGAGAGCAGTGTCAAATGCTTACAGATGTAGAGCAGAAAACCAACACATAAACAGAAAAAAATTAAATGTTCTTTCATTTTTATAACCAGCAGTGCCAGCTTTGGACAAATGACCCACAAGCAGGTGCTGAGAGGGTGTCTTCAGTAAAGCAGTTCCTGTTTTCTAGGGTCTCTTTAAAAAAAAAATAAAGAAGGAGTGTGTGTGTGTCCATTTGAACACATGTACAAAAGACTACCAATTTTAGATGCAATTTTTAAACAAAATCTGTTTTTCTCACCACAATTGACTTTTTGAGCAAAAGATGTTTGGCTGAATCAATTTAAACAGCAATATGGAGTTTGGCAGCAATCCATTTCTGCTGAGATTAAACCAGCTGCTACTGAATCCATTGATCCTTTTAGCTATTGATCTGTTAATTTAATAAAAAAATGAAGTTTTAGAATGTGAACAAATTTACAGTGCTGAGGAGACAGGATTTTGACAAGCTCTGCTACCAGACTAAGCTGGTAACACTGTCAAATGAGAAAATCGCATATGATTTAAAATATTAAAGATTTCCAATGTGGTAGATTGCTTAAAACACAATTTTAAATAGAAATGTGACCTGTTAAAAAAAAGCCCTCATAATTAAAACTGTATAATCTTAAATCAGAGTATCTGTGCTCTTTGTCTTCTCTCTACCAATACTAGCAATTAAAGCCATTTTGCTGCACTTAATGCTCCTATATACTTTGAAAAGTCAAATATCTTTAGGAAAAAAGAACAGATTCTGTTCTTATTCCAATGAAATCTGTGAAAACTTCCAAACAAGGATCAGGTTCTCCCTGAGACAGCTCCATGCACTTCAGTCCTTCACTGTGCAGCTCCCAGCTTTTACTCTGTCAAGAGCATTTCCAGCTAGGCTGAGAATCCAGAGCCTAAACACGCCATGCTCTGAGTAGATACACAATCTGTATCCCTGGCACTGGGATCTGCTGTCTTGTTCCCTCCTTGAGGCATTATTGCCATTAGGGTGCCCTCCTTTCCTCATTAATTCAATTCCCATAAATGAACACTGGTGACTCAGAGGGACCCAGCAATGGCCGGGTAATGGCACTGCCAGAGTGACAGAGTGACCTCTCCTACACATGATGTTTACAGCAGATCAGCAATTTACCACTGAAACAGATTTTCCCCTGGAAAAATGCTACTTGCAGAAAATGGATGTATTGGGGAGAAGGGCAAAGAAGAAGTTGTAACAAATCTGGATCAGCATTCCCTGTTTTCCTGCCAGCTGTCCTGAAGAATTTGCTGGGGATCAACAACTTCAGCTCCAAATGCTGCCAGGACAGAGGTACCTGACAACAGTGCAAAATTGTCTGTGGACTGCAACTGAGGTCCCATAACACCAACATAAAAATTAAAATAATCAGAGTATGTGATAAACAGGAAATATCACTCTCCCACTTGCAATTTTTTTTTTTATCCCCTTAAAGAATTAGGTACATCAGTTTAGCCTTCAGTGACACTCACAGATGGCCACTGGCAGCAGCATCTACACTTAAGAACATGGATAGAATAGCATTAGTAAATAATAACAAAACAGAATAAGGAATGGAAGAAAATCTAACAATGCAAAAACAAACTCAAGCTTTATCATGGGCTTTTTGAGGAAAAAGTGAACAGAAGCTTTGATATTGCCAGGCTTTAGCTGCTCAAACTCTTCTCCAAAAATCTGTAGTTGCCACAGCTAAAATGTGCATTCCAAACACACCATTATACCCAAAGTTTCTATGGTTTTTAATCACTGATGAAGGCTCCTAGGCACTAGATGGGAAACACAAGTTTCTGTTTAAACGGGTTTCATGACTTTACTGCAGTCTTTTCTGAACTTTCTTGCACTGCAACAAAGAGGAGATGCACCAAGAATTGTAAGGGAAAATTAGCAAGGATGTACATTTTCTCCTCCAAAAATTAAACTAGAAAGTGTGAAAATAGGGGGAATAGCCCCTAAACAAGTTCAACCCACAAAAGTTGTTTGCTTTCCTCATGGCCTAACTATTGCTTTAGGACTTGGATTGTTCTTATTATACCTAATGTTTATACTCTTCATATAATATATCTATTTAGTATTGTTATAAGGTGTATAAGATACATAGGAAAGATTAACATCTTCCCATTCTGCAATACGCTGATAGTGCCAGAATTCAAAGAGCTTCTTTCCTGAGTGGCCAAATGAAATGTTTGAAATAAAACACTCACATGCTATGCCAGCAGCTGGGAACACTATTTAATGAAAAGAAAGAGCAACAAAATGAATAATCACTGTTGCAACAAGAGCACCTTGATAAAGAAATCTGGCCCATTTTCCATTCCATACAGGTTTGCTCTATTACTGCAAACATGAACATGGGTAAAGAGCACAATAGGTCAGATTCAAGGAAAGCTTCATGTTTGTAGAGAAACATGATGTGAAATTATGGAAAATGCCAAAGCCCATAAGATCTGGGTAAGTATTAATGTGAGTCTTGAGGAAATCCATATACATACGAATATTCACTGGCCATGAAGTTTCAGTCTCAACAGAAGTAACCCAAGGTCAAAGCTATGAATGGCATGCAGCCTGGGCAATAAAAATGTAAATATCCTTCATTCTATGGAACCACAAATGTGTTTAGCTACACTGTGCAACTGGTCATCAGCACAGCAAGGAAGAGAGGGATGAGCCTGTTCTTCACAGACAGGCAGTGCAGACATTGATTACCAGAACTACAGAAAATCAACTCTTGCTGTTAGAGTTTTTCCTGTAGATGTGCACACACCACATCCACAGACAAATCTGCATGGATTAAAGAGAACAATAAAAAATAAAACTAATAGTTAGCTTATTCACAGGCATCCATAGTGAATAGAGGATTGACAAACACCTGATATTTTGAACTAATTAAGAAAACATTTAAAAGCTATCTGCTGCTTTTCTATCTCAGTTTATTTATTATTTTGTATTGGGACAGTGACAGGTTGTTAATGGGACATAATCAAAGCAGCTTTCCACAGGGCTTTAAGTCAATTTCCATTCCTAGTCCTGATAAAATTTTTGTCCTTTTATATAATTTTAAATATATCATCCTTTTTGGTGGAAATCTACCTTAACACATAGGTGTCTAAAATCATGCCAAATCCTAAATACTCCCAGACAAAAAGGTCTGTATTTCAAGCTCTGCACTGCAGGAGCTGTTCTTTCTAGATATCTTTAAGGATCTTGAATGACATGAACTTGATGCAAGACTGAGCCTTTTGCACATCTGCCTCAGCAACTCCAACCACGAAACATTCAGTAAATTCCACTGATGTGATTAAATCAGACAGAAGTTGGCATTTATTTAGCTGCCTTCAAACTTGATGATCCCAGAGCCATCAACAAGAAAATAAACAGTGTGACTGTGAAATGAAGTGGTAGATGCTGTACATTTAACGTGCACTTTTATGTCTCTTGGAACACTGAACTTACTCAGGACTTGTTATTAACATGAGAAAATTCCAATACTCTCCCCATTCTTTAAAATAAGCTACTGGTCACTGCTACCTTTTGTGTCTGAAAGAGATACAGCATTAGCTTACCTTCTAAAGAATGGTAACTAAAATAATGTTGTATCTTCTAACACTTCATCCCAATAATAAAACTGAGTTCTGGTGTCATCCTAGATGATTAGGACAGCATGATTCCTGTACCTGACTCTTCAGCACAGAGCAAAAAAAAGTCTAGAAAGTAAACCTGAAGCATAACTTACAATGAAAACTTTAGATATTTAAATTTAATACACAGTTTGCAGTAGAAGTGGTCAACAAATTTTCTTCTAACAGAAATTAGTAACTTCAATATATACTTTCCAGAATCAATCTGGCTAGTTCTGTTGTAATAGTTAATGCAATTACAGTAATAGGTTTTAAATGGGTCTATATTTCAAGTATGATTGTGCTGAATTGAATTATTCCCTACTTATCACACAAATATTGGATGAACATTCCTCATTTTCAACCCACACTTTTAAACTGATTTCCTTCCACTTCAGCACGACTAAATTTCTAAAATAAAGCAGGCAGATACTTCACACTCTCTAGTGCTGTCACAAGTAGTAAATCTTCTCTAGAATGTAAAAATACCTGCAGTAGGTTCAACCTTTCTATGGTAATATGCAAATGACACATAGCTGAGGAAGTCTACAGAAAACCATCTGTTCTCAAGACCAAAATTTCATTTACACAGAACAATGCAATGTATTTTTTAAGGCTTTCCACTTAGGGGTACCTAATTGTTGATGAAACGTTGCTAAGCATGTTTAAAGTGCTATGGAAAAGAAAGCAAAAAAGGTATAAACCAAAATAATGTGATTTTCTACTGTAACTATATGCAACAATCAGTTTTAGGTTTTTATTCAAGCACAACCAAATGACTGAGGCTCAAAAATTAAGTAAGAGTCTGGTGGACCCTTAACAACGACAACTGGCAAGCAGCAGAACGAAAAAAAAAAAGTAACTTTCAATGAAGATGACCGAGGCCTTTGGATCTATACACAGAAGTTTTTCTTAGGGCTTTCTTCATCGTTTGAAGGAGGAACAGCATCAGAAACTGGGGAAGGCCACAGCCACCAAAAACAACCTGTATGAATGCAATTGCCTGCATTCTCTGACAACCAAATGCTGCTGGAGAATCAGACCTTTTAGGAAAATCAGCAGTCTTGTTTGGATCTGTTTTTAAACGCTCTGCATAAGCAACTGTAATAATAATAATAATAATAATAATGATAATTCTTAGTAACCAATATGAAATAAACAATGCATATTTTTCCTATAATAAAAGATATCTGTATTAGATACCAGGAAAGGTCTGTAAATTATATCTTGTTTTACCATGCCCTGCCATCTTCCCAATGAGAATTAAAAACTCCCAAATCTGAAGTCAATATATCTTCTTACTATACGCCAGAAACCAAAGCAGAAATCATTCCTAATTCTGTTTCTGAGTAGCAGGAAGCACTGTAGTTCATTATCTTCACCTTGTTTTTCACAGTCAGCTGCTAGAGGTTACAGTTTTCCAGTATGCTCATTTTTCTCTTACAATCAATGTTTATAGGGCCAGAGGAAAGAGTGGCTGCTCTGCTGTATTTGGAAAGGAGCAGATGTGCTCCAGACCAAAGATTATTGGTTATATGGACAGAGGAGAGGGAGAACTAAAGCTAAGATACCACAACCCCAGGGTTAAATACTGTTAAAACTTTTATTAGTTCCACATCCCCCAGAAACTCATTATCTGAAATAACATTTGATATTTCAAAAGAGTCACAGGGAGCATAAAAGTCTCTCCTTCTGTCCTTTTACATTTTCATGAAAAGTCTAAGTATTTAGTTTTAGTAATACATTTTAAATTTTGTTGTTTGTTTGACCAAGACGGTTCAATTCAATATTGCCTGTCAGTAATTTGGGAAAAAAAATATTTTTGATTCATAGAGTCCCCAAACAATTCCAGTTGAAAGGAATCTGTCAATCATCAATCAAGCTGATCAGATACAATTTGCTCTTGATAAATTCACAATGGTTGTACCAAGCAACTTCTTGTTTTCATGTGCCTGGATGTGGTTTTCAGGGGGATTTCCTCCACAGTATTGGTGGTGACCGAAGCGATACGGAATGGCCTGGATGCACTCCACCTTGTTTCTCTTGAAGGTGGCTGTGACATTTCCTCTTTTCCAGTCACCAGAACCCTCCATGGAGCACTGTGACCTTTAAAGGTGTCAGCAGCTTCACCGGGACCTTGCCCAGCTCCCCTGAGTGCACCCAATCTGGTCTCATGGGCCAGTCCCTAGTGAGTTCAAGTTTCATTTTCCAGTACTTTGGATGATGTTTCATTCCCACTGAGGCTCAGGGACTTGGGAGACCAAAATGTAGATGTTAGTTACAGTTAGTTTACAGTTAAGACCAGAAAAATAAAAATCTGGCATTGTTTTCTTTCATCTTTATGTAATAATGGTATTTTCAACTTCCTATCCCATTTGATTTCCAGAAGTCCCTCTGACTTACACCGACAATCCCCAGGCTTTACCACTCTCATGTTTTCCCCCCTAATTTCTCATTCACTATGAAAGGCAAAAAGCAATTCCCTTCTATCCTAAAAAGTGACCCATTATTTGTTACCTAACCAAACCCTGCAAAACACAGACTAACATTAGGAATCAGCTCCTTTGTTTTCTTGAAAACTTGTGTTTTTCAAGCTGGTTTGGACTATAAATATTTTGGTCACATCCTACCATCTGCACTGGCAACAGCAGCAGCTCTCAACCTCTCCTCAGCTGTCTGCATGCTCAGAACCCTCACGACACATGGCTTTCATAAGTGCTTTGAAGTATGTCACACATGCCAAGTTTGAAATTCTCTGAGCTAAATTTTAATAATTTGCTTCACTACAAAAGCAAAAGAGAGGCCAGAGTAATCTCCTTGTCCAATCTGTTAATTTTCTACTCTGTAGTTTCAGTGGAAAATGTGTGATTTTCTGTGGTTGAGTTTCTTTGTCTAATCTTACAGAAAATCATCAACATCCATCTGTTTATACGCCACATTTAAGTGACTTGGCTGTTCATTGAATGTGAGCCATCTTCTGTAGGATGCAAAGCAGAACATTTTTTATTACCCAATTTTTAAAATGCCCACAAAGTTTCATGCTGATTCAAGAGACTGCAACAACTTCATTGTAATTATTTTCAGCCATATTTTTGTGACAGAAATAGTTGTCACTCCAATTCTCCTCTCTCTCTCTCTCTCTATATATATATATGTATTCTTCTGTTATCCCCTTCCTGAAGTAACTGAAGCACTCAATACACTTCAGATTCTTACAGGTGGATTTGTGATTTTAATATTTTTTCTTTGTTTTTTTAAATGACTTATTTAGATCTATTCTCAGGAGTTTCACTTTTTCTAGCAAACTGTACATTTAATTCCTTTAAATTTCCAGTCAAATTATTGTCACTAGTAAAGCAGAGGTAACATCTGCCACCCAAAGACAGATTCACTGTCCTGAAAATACACACAGATTATCCCCTACCCTTTATTTAAATGGTAAATTTAAATTCAGATATACAATTAATATTCATATAATTACCTCTTAGAATCAGAAAAAAAGAAATGTGAGGAAATAATGTTGGTGATGAAAATTCCATAACAACAATTAATACTTTAACCCACATTTTGCAAAACAAATTGAATTTTTTTGACTAAATTGATAACCTAACAAACATTTTGCGTTTTATATTCTTGTATGAGATGTTCTAAATAAAATATCTAAGTTAATAACACGTGAAAAACTTTGATTCAGAAAATCAGCTATGTATAAAACCAAGTATGAAGTAAGATAATTTATAATAATTTAAAATAATTTCACTTATTCCATAAAATTACAAGTTATTTGATTATAATACATTTTGTCTGTTATTATTCTGTAATGAAATTTCATGGCTTTAATATGGATCCATTAAAAAAAAATCAAATTTGTATTTTTATTGTTCTATTAAATAAATGTTTGGCAGCTATCCTAGGATAACTGGACAATAAATGCTTTTGTTCTCATTTGTAAAGAAAAGCAATTCCAAACATTTCTCTGCAACAGGAAACCAACATTTCATCAGGTTGGTGCATCCACAGCTCTCTGGATTGATGCTGAAAAGAAGCACATTGGGAGCCTGGAGTGCAAGGAAAGGGTTCTAATCCTGAGCAGAGCAGAGTTCCCCTTCTGGTCCCACACATTCCCAAAACTGCCAAGAGCCTCGAGCTGGTCTTGGTAAAACCAAGCAGCCTGAGTCATTTTACCTTGGAAAGGAACAATAAACTTCCTTGAGGGGAATTAATTTTAATCAACTACCATAAGACCTGAAGCTAAGATCATTCTTTTCTTTCATAGGAACCACTGAAGCCTTTGCACAGAAGAGTATTTCATGTACAGGGATCATGAATAAACTTCTTCCTTTCCCACTGATTCTTAGAGTTTGGATTTAATTTTGAACCCATTTCAAAGCAAGACAGCAGTGGCAAACGCAGTAACAAATGTCATTTAATCATGAAGTTACGTTCTCAGGAGCAATGAAAGCATTGCTTTTATTTTTGCTTCCCGATAAAGGGTGGGGAGTTGATCCTTGCTGCACTGAGATTTTTGACAAAAATAAAAGAAAAAAACCCCAAACCTGTTCTTTTGTCCTGGAGAGGATGGCACTCTAACCCACAGCCAAACTGGAAATCTCAGGAGCAGTCTGTAGCTTTCTGCCACATTTCTCTTTTATTTATGCCACCTGCTGCTGTCCTGTTATAGCACAGGCACAGCAGGAAACACGAATGAAAGGAAGAGCCACAAACACTCGCCCGGCTGGATTGTGTTTTCCCAGAGGAGCAGCAGGAAGTAAAAATGATAGGGATTATATTGTCACTTGCCCAGAGGCAAAATGTTAATAATGGAGGAAACAGCCTTATGCTTTCCTCTCCCAAGGGGCAGAAAAAAGGATCTTTGATCTGGGAAAATTAAGCTTTTTCTGCCCCTAAAGGTGGCTCAGTAGCTTACAAATACGTATTACTACATGGGGTAGTTAAAATAGCAACATGTAATATAAAGACTCACTCATATAATATAAAGACTCAGTAATGGCATGTTCTTCCTTCCAAGGCAGCATCGAATAATTTTTCAGCTAATCCATACGTGTTTTATTCCAGGACAGATTTTTTACTATGGCAATTTATTTTTATTTTTTGCTTTAATATTGCAAGATTTTCATATTAGATAAGTGCTTAGAAAAGAAATACTATTGTCTGTGATTTTTAATCCACATACATATTCCTGCGGAACATAAGAATAAAACTAATTCTTAGATTACTTATGTTGATAAACTTCAGTCTAGACAATATGAAAAAAAAACCAGATTTTAGGCAGTTTTGATAACTTTCACTATAGCATTTCAGTTGTAATTTAACTTTCCACAAATGGCACCAAGCTTGTGATGACGAATTTTGAAGGAGGTACAAATAAGCACTTTGAGTTCTTTTTCTGGTGCTAAAACCAGAAAACATGCAGCAGCAAAGGCATGTTCCTGATATCATGCCAGACCAAACAAAAATAATTTCCCTATTACTTGTCAAATATTAATCTTGAAATATTAAAACATAGGAAAATGAACTGGATATGACAAAGGAATTTCCTCACCATGAGATATTTAGAATGACTGTAGAACACACTATGCTTTGCTGAACCAAATAGTCATTGCTATCTCCAGCAAATCTGTTGATAGGAAATATTTTAGCACCTTTGCTACCACTTTCTGTACTCAGCAGGCCCTTCTGATAGTACAGACATAAGAGAAGTCCTTAGGATCAATGCAGTTTATGGAATTTTTTATTTCCTCTGCATGGCTTTGGGTTGTGGCAACTTCTTTCCTCATATTGAAATTATACTTCCAGTTTAAGAAAATGTGTATATAACTCCCCATCAATATTAAATGGAATTATGAATATTTATTGCTGAGAGAAAAGTTCCTTGACTATATTAATTCCAGTGAGAAATGCTACTGATTATGTCCAGCACATGTTAAAGTTGATTAAAGTACAAAAGGTTCATTTTCCCTACTAAGGAATCACATGGAATCCAAAACAACTCCACCTTCAAAACTACAGTGAAACATCCTATCTAAATTCATTAGCAAGATTCAAACTTACTGGAGGAAAAAGAAGGGAAGGGAAGGTGTGGGAAGGTGCGGGAAGGGAAGGTGCGGGAAGGGAAGGTGCGGGAAGGTGCGGGAAGGTGCGGGAAGGTGCGGGAAGGTGCGGGAAGGTGCGGGAAGGGAAGGTGCGGGAAGGGAAGGTGCGGGAAGGTGCGGGAAGGTGCGGGAAGGGAAGGGAAGGGAAGGGAAGGGAAGGGAAGGGAAGGGAAGGGAAGGGAAGGGAAGGGAAGGGAAGGGAAGGGAAGGGAAGGGAAGGGAAGGGAAGGGAAGGGAAGGGAAGGGAAGGGAAGGGAAGGGAAGGGAAGGGAAGGGAAGGGAAGGGAAGGGAAGGGAAGGGAAGGGTGCGGGAAGGTGCGGGTGCGGGAAGGTGCGGGTGCGGGAAGGTGCGGGAAGGGAAGGTGCGGGTGCGGGAAGGTGCGGGTACGGGAAGGTGCGGGAAGGGAAGGTGCGGGAAGGGAAGGTGCGGGAAGGTGCGGGAAGGTGCGGGAAGGTGCGGGAAGGTGCGGGAAGGTGCGGGAAGGTGCGGGAAGGTGCGGGAAGGGAAGGGAAGGGAAGGGAAGGGAAGGTGCGGGAAGGGAAGGGAAGGTGCGGGAAGGTGCGGGAAGGGAAGGGAAGGGAAGGGAAGGGAAGGGAAGGGAAGGGAAGGGAAGGGAAGGGAAGGGAAGGGAAGGGAAGGGAAGGGAAGGGAAGGGAAGGGAAGGGAAGGGAAGGGAAGGGAAGGGAAGGGAAGGGAAGGGAAGGGAAGGGAAGGGAAGGGAAGGGAAGGGAAGGGAAGGGAAGGTGCGGGAAGGGAAGGTGCGGGAAGGGAAGGTGCGGGAAGGGAAGGGAAGGTGCGGGAAGGGAAGGTGCGGGAAGGTGCGGGAAGGTGCGGGAAGGTGCGGGAAGGGAAGGTGCGGGTGCGGGTGCGGGTGCGGGAAGGGAAGGGAAGGGAAGGGAAGGAAACCCCACCAAACGAAAATACCTTCCCTTTATTTGCATTTGTTTTTCAATCTGTTTGTTTTCCAAAGAAAGTGATAAGAACTGTTAATTAAATTGAATCTTGGTTTGCCAAGACTAAGCCTTGACACCTGACTCGACACCTGAGGATGCTACGGAAGTTTAAATTCTGTTCTCAGAGAATGAGGAAACACAGGCTGGAGAGCTGGCAGTGGCCCACATACAGAAATGAAGCAATGTTGGTCATTTTTCACATGTTTTCCAATAATGCTAATGGACTTCAGTCTTTATAAAGGATTACAAAAACAAAGCAAGTCATGGGCAAAATATCTGCTCTGCTTAGTCTATAGTAATTAAGCTAAGATAGCCAAATAATGTAGAAAAATATAAATATATATATATGTATGTATAAATGTATAAAGAAAATCTCTAAAATACAATATACTGCCCTTGCACAAAAATCACCCATCTTTTGTACTAACTAGAAAGGTTCAGCTGCTGGTTCAGATGCAGACATCTAAAGTCAGGTATGATGAATCTCACCCTGCTAGATTAGAAAGAAGAACTGGCCACTCAGTTCATCCCCCTGATAAATGACTATTCCAGGATCAGAGATATACAGCACTCAGGAGACAAATAATTACTGGCTATAGGCTCATGGCTATTGTTTAAGGGCCAGAATAATTTACTACAGTGTCTGCACGTGCCTCTGATCCTAACAGTGAAAAAAACCCAATAAATCTGTTTTCCCTGATAGTAGCATTGTATTTTCAAATTCCATTCTAATACAGGTAGAGCCCACAGTGCTCTCTGTCACCTGCAGTCCCCACAGCTCGCTCTGCCGTGGGCTGCCACACCACTGAGCCCTCATCCAAAAGCTGCCACACCTGGGCATCTCTGGAGGTGTTCAAGGCCAGGCTGGGTGGAACTCTGAGCAACCTGGTCTGGTAAAAAAGTGTCTCTGCCCATGGGAACTGGGTCATCTTTATGGTCCCTTCCAACACAAACCATCCTACAATTCTGTAATCTCAGTAACTGCACCAGTATAGATGGCTGGAAGTTTGCAGCTGCCAAAATAGTTAAAGATCTCACTTTACTCTTTTGCCTTTTCCTGCATTACACACGCTAGCAAAAAGTCTTTCAGCAGCCAAACTTCGTTGTTCATCCTTGAAACCCCACTTAGGTAAATGTATGTTCTTTGATGCTCAGTGCTATCCATTACAGAGCTGCAGCACCATAAAGCTGAGAGGACTTCTGCATTCATCAGGAAATTTCGATTCTGAAATGTGCATTTTTTTTTCTTATTCCCATGGGGAAAAAAAAACCTGGCAGAACCACTTCTTTCATTTATCCTCCTGTACAAGTCAGAAGAGGAACTGATGATACAGTGTGTTTTAGACCATCAGAAAATGTAGTTTGAAAAGCATTTTTCAGATCTATAGCTCATAATGAAGTGTGCAGAATGATGATAAGGATGAGCTACCCTGAATAAGTACTAATTTCATTCCTCCTTATCTGTCTCTTTTCCATGTCATGGCATCAATTTCAGGTTATGATTACCTAGATAAAGCCCTGCCCTTAACACCCTTCAGCATTTTGTGTGTGTTTGTGTGTGTGCAAAGCAATTACAGAGAAGATAAGATCATTTGTTTTCTTTTGAGTACAATCTCCATGCCCAAGGCACTGAACTAATGAATGAGAAAAAAAGTTCCCAAAATGAAAAATTGGAACAACTTATGTTGCTGACTTAATTTATTATTGAAAAAAAAAAAAAAAAAAAAAGAAAACCACTGGGAAAGCGGAGAAGAAATAGGAAGAGTTAAGCAGGTGTTATAAGACATCTTGAACAAAAGATCTTCATTCTTCCCAGACAGAAATAAAGGATTGCTCAGTTTCATGAGAAACCAAATAATTTCTAAAACACTGGAAAGCAGAAAAGGAAAAAAAAAATTAGCTTGAAAACACAAGCTGTTGTTTAGTTGTTGTTTTCCCTTGCCAAGTGATTCTAATGGCACAAGCAAAGTGCTAGAAAATTCTGGATTTTCTGGAATAAAAAGATGTTGCACATGGATGTAGAACAATCCTATTCAGGGTATTTGCAGCCACTCCAAATGCCTACAGATAGACTTTGCAAGGTGGATGCTGCCGAAGAGAGAAAGTCCTTGGGTTTCTTTTCTTTCCTCTCTCCACTTGGCCACCTGGAGCAGTGTAGCACCTCCTTCCTTGTGTAGGATTCAGTTATGAGGACACAGTGAGTCAGATCAGCCTGAAGAGTTAAGAGAAAAACTCTGTGGTTTGACAGGTTCATTTTGTGTCAGCAAATGGCAGGGCTGATCTCGTTTGCTGTGTGGTTGCCAAATTACTACTCCAGGTGTCTGTGAAGCTGGGACAGGAACATGTGGCTGATGAGACAGGCCATGGCTTTAGGCAGACACACAGCTGGATGGGAATAAAGGCACTGTGAAGTGCACGTTGAATTTTTCTGACCTACACAGTTCCTGTGCATGAGTCACCACAGGGATCATCCCCAGGGAAGGCATCAACACAAGCCAGGCCAGGGGTTCAACCCCAAAGCTGGATCCTCCTTGTACTGGTTGTGACAAATATCTGAAATAAGAGCAAGGGGTCTTGCTCTGGGTGGAAAATCCCACCCAGGATATTTGTGGAGCTGGGGGCACTGAGATCCAATGCACAGCTGAAGAGGGCACAGTTAGGGCTCAAAGGGCAAAAACAATAAGCAAAACAGGAAAGTGCAGGAGAATGTGGCTGAATGACAATTTGCCTGTGGCTTGGAGCCAATGGAAAAGGAATGCAGAAACAAGGTAAGGACGACTTTAGTGTAAGGAAGGGAACTGTGATGGGGACAGAGGAGGAGAACTGCTGGAGTGTGCAAAGAGGGATCTGGACCCAAACAACACAACCTGAGATGGGCCCTGAGACCTCCTGCCCAGAGACAGGGTTTGGGAATGAAGAGAGCCAAGGTCTCAGTTGGAAGGGCAGGATGGTGGCAGGAGCTGAAGAGATCCAGTCAGCAGAGCAGGTGGAAAGGGAATAAGGACATACATATTCCTATGGAACATAACACATTTGCACCTCTTATCCACAAACATCAGGATGCTACTCAGAAATCCAAACCCTCCTATTTTAGTTCCAGCAAACAGATGGAAACCACTGAGCTGCATGTTTTCATTTCAGCAGAACACCCAAGAGAGAGGGGCATCCCCCACTGCTCTCCATTACTCCCAGAGGAGGTGGAGAGAGGACAGAACAGAGCTGAGACAGAGGGGACAGCAGGTCTTGGTGACATCAGTGACCTGAACAGCCAGATGGGCATTTTGCTCTCCCAAATCTGCTTTCCACTAGAATCAGCTTCCTCCATGGATATCAGTGAGGAATAAACTTAAAATGGCAACAGCACTATGGTCTGGTGAAATGCGACTTAATAGGATCAATAAAAACAATTATTTATCCTGCTTATATTTTTGATTGCAAGAACAACTGACTATTAGTGGCAATATAATCTGTCAAAGTTTCCCTTCTGTGTATCTGTAAGTGTAGATAATGAGCCTCAGAGGATTTTTTTACTTGATGTAAATTAAACTCCAATTAACTAGACATCTTTATTGTTAAATATAAAAGTTTTCTCCCATATATCAATATCAATTTAAATTCAATAATAAATATGCCTAATGCATTATTAATAGATCCTGCATTGTGATAAAAAATGCACATACTTAAAGATTACAGATTCAGGAAGCAGAAAAAAAATCAAATTTTTATATAAAATATAGCCAGATGCAACAAGAGTTGTAATGAGTTATGCTCATCAATAGGAAAGCCAACATAAATGGAAGGTTTCTCACTGATTTTACATTTTACATACTCTCTGAAATATCATTAAGCAAACTGCCAAAGTAATAAACCTAAGTATCCAGAACACTTTATACACAACATTTCTAGTTAGACAAACCTAACAACACATCCAAGGGGCTTATTGGTCTCCTCTGTACATATTAAAGAGGAAAATGTGCTGTACCCCATACACTCACTCCCCATGAAACTGTAAATGAGAGCTGCAATTATCCAGTAATGCAATGTGCAAAACCAGACTCATAAATGCATTATACACAAATTCACATCAACACATTCCCAAACACGGTCAGGAAGAAATGGGAAAGGATCTGCAGGCTGTTTGAACCATTTAAATCCAGCAATATCTTCAGACACTTAAGGAATCCAGTGAGCCAAAGGGATATTCTGCTCTACAGGCAAGCTCTGTCCCCTTGAGCTATGTCTGGCACAGCCCATGGGGAAGCAGGAATTTCCAGTCAGAGTGTGCAGTGAATGTAAAACCTTCCTCCAGCTATAAAACTTGTTCAAAATTAGTGCACAGGGGCTGTAAGCACCAGGTTTACAACAGAGGACTGATCTCAAGCCTCCTGAAGGCAAAGGGAGCTCTTGCATTGATTTTCTATTAGCTTTGGCTTAGTCCCCTAAGTCAATTCATTGGCTAGACAAGCCAAACAAAAGAAGCAGGGAACATGAAAATAGGTTAGATGTAGACTTCAAATAGAAGATTTTGGGTTTAGGATAAGTTTTGGATGCAACAGAATGCTTAAGACAGACATCTTAATTTTTAGAAAACAATTTTCTCACTTTTAATCATTTAAAAGATCAGTTGTGATGATACTGTAGTTATAACAAGCCCTCTAGCTGCTTTGTTGTTCGCAGGAGTTAATATAGTGAATGCTGAAGAAAACTAAGCAATAGGAAAGTATATTTACAATTGTCTTCTTTCCCCTCCACAAATCCATGGGGCTGAGACTTATTTTAAAGTTCATGCTAGTATAGGCTCTGTGTTGACACTTTGGTATGGCTGCAAATTTTGCCATCACCTGTGGCTTACAAAAATGCAGAGGAGCCTGGAACACCAAAACGTGTTCAGAAGAGATTTTCTGCAGTCTTCTTTTCCTCTGATTTGAGTCTTGATTAAAAATTATCAGATTCATGGCATGTTTATTCCCACTCACTTGTTACACAGACAAATCCTTACTGGTGTGGATGTATTCTGAAAGGATGTTACGAGGAAAAACATTTTCCTGTGACCTGTCTCTTGCTACAAAATGTTCTGGCCAACATGTCCAGCTCTGAGCTCCAGGGCAACTGGCTTCACTCTCCTTCCTGCAGGTGGCTTCAGCCAAATGACCTTGTCCTCTCAACTACAACATCTCCAAAGTGTTTCGTAATCATCTTGTAATTATCTGGATAATGGGATTTGCTCCTTGTAACAGATACTTGTTTTTTGTAAATAATCAGCCCAGGAGTGTGCCTGCACAGTTCTGATCTTTTCAGCTGTTCAGAGGTAAACACACAGATGGGAAGGAAGAACAGGCTGCTGTAATAATTAGCCTTGAAAATTCTGAGCGGGGAAAATGCACCAGCAGCATGTACTGAAAATATAAACCTACAGGTTTCAGAGAAAGTTCAGCTCCTCCTGGTGCTCCTGAAAACTGTGTCAAGCATCAACCTGTACCTCTGAGAATCTGGCTACTCAGTAGCTGCTTCCTGAAGGTTTTTGGAAAGATATGTATGTACATCAAAGCAACTTCAAAAATTAGACTGGTATGCTTTTGGCAGTTTTACTCTGATCCCAATTTCTACACCCCAGAAATCACATAAAATCCATATGCCAACTGCCTGCTTTGTACAGATTTGCTACTTTTCTTTCTGCATGCAGAAAGTGAAGGAATTTTCAATTCAATATGAATTTTCTTTCATATTGTCTATAGACAATAACTTCTCATGATGATGTGTGCTGTGAAATTGCAAAACCAGCAACATTTTCAGAAATTATTTTAATTTGAGAATTGAAATTCTGATTCCTATGGGATATTTAATACAAAGCAACTGATTACCTTCTAAAATGGAATTACCTGCTAACCCCTATTCGGTTTTCTACAGTTAACCACTGCTGTAGAAGTTTTTGCACCCACAGTGCACTGGAAGGGAAGAATATACATTTGCGTATATATTAAATAACAATGGGATTTACTGCTGTTCTATATCAAAATATACAATGAGATGTGCAAAAAGTGCAGAAAACAAATGGTTTATGTCTTGGATGAATTGCAAATAGATGTGAGGTTCAATGCTGAATGTGGACTTAAACTGGAATCAAAGGAATTCCTCACTAATGTCACAGTGTGAGCTTAGCAGAGTCAGTCTTTGTACCCTGAGAGCCTCAGCAAACATTTATTTAGAGCCTCCAACCCTGTCCAGGGGATACCTGACCCCACACTGGCTGTTGTTTAAACACATCCTATTTACTCCAGCCCAATATTTATGACAAGTCACTGAGCTGCTTGGAAACTCTATTTTGCATCCTCTTCCTGACAAGAACTGCCCTTCACAAGACTTCAGCTTTGATTCCCTGAATATACCTCCTTCCTCCACAGGTTAGACAACCTTTAATCTATTTGATATATTCCAGAGTGATCTGCACTGCTCTAGTTACTCCATCAAAATTTTGTGCAGTGTTCAAGGCAACACAGAAGACCACAGTAAAGACATGATAAAAATTAATGAGGTAAGGAACACTAAGGGGTGAGAGATCTTAGAGATTTAATTTCTTACTATTTTGTAACCCAGTCACAGTCAGTGGATAGTGGACATGAAGTGAATATAAAAAGTGAGATGCTTTCTTTCCAAAAATCATGTGGCATGTAGATGATGCTTGGTGCTCTAAGAGCCAAAGTAAGTGCATTAGTCACAATTTAAGGAAATAATATCTTTATAACAATAGTTTTCAGAATAATTTATAAGTAAAATGTTGAGATATATAATTTCATGTCCACAAAGCTCACAGCAATTTACTTATTAGATATCCAGATAGCAGCTACTCTCTGGCTGATGATACCACACCTTAACTTCCCTCTGAAATGTTTGGTACTGGCTTTATCAAAGAAAGGAGGCTGGAGTGGCTGGAAGTTGTCTTGAGTCAGGAGGACAATGCCTATTTTCCTATTAAGTGAAATGTTGTGACCCAGCTACTGAGAAAAGACATGCACTGTAATATCAAAATCAAGTAAGTAAAGTATTACTATAAATACAGACCGCTTCTCACTAAAATTATTTTTTTAAAAAATGAATGCATAATAAAGATTTAGTTTCTCACCAAAAAAACAGTGCTAAGAACTGTCACAAATAGGTTTCCGTAACAGCTAAAATGGTCATCTACTAGAAAAAAATGGAAGAAATTTAAGGCTTAGGTTTCTTCCTGCAAACAAATTCACTACTTTTTCCTTAACAGCCCCTTTCAAGTATTAGGTTTTTTATATTTAATGACATCTTTTCATTAGTCACTTGCAGTCTGAAAAAACGCTAATAGTAGCATTTACTGGACAAATAACTCTTCCTCTCTCTCTTAAAATTCTCAGTATTGATTTTCACAGTTTCAGCTTTAGCTGGACGCAGTCCTTGTTGATGAAAGTTACTCTTTGTTTCATCTCACTATTTTTTAAAGGTTTCTAGAAACCTTTTTACCCAACTGGACTGTTTTTTATAGGTTTCTAAAAACCTTTTTACCTAGCTGGTGGGCAGATACTGAACTTACTGCAAGCAGACACACAAACCTTGTTTTTTCAGAAAACTACTGTGAATTTTAGGAGACTCTTTTGAAGCTGTTGTGGTTTAGGAATGAGGGAAGGTTCCCTAAAGCTGAAACTTGAACATCAGGGGAGGGGATCACCAGTCAGAGGCCTTGGAAAAGACAGTAAATTTTCACCTCTTCTGAGAACCCCTGAGGTTTAAATGGATCCTTCACACGTGGTGAAATTTGTCACCTCTTTTTGTGACCTCTACACTCAGGAGCAATAACCTTGTCATAAAACATGGTGATCATTTCAGGATTTATCAACTGTAATTACTTCTTGATAGAACAGGAAAAGGAGTCTCTTAAGTTAAGAAAGACCATAAACAATCAAAATATATTTTTGCTTCTTAAGGTGAGCCCTGTTGCCTTCAGTCCTCACAGTAACATAAACTGCTTTCTTTACATTCCATATGCTATGCAAAACAGCCTCAAAGAATGTGCCAGAACTCAGGACTGTCCCTGATTTTTCTTTCATAACAATTTCATTTAGCAACAGCCTTTAAAATGCAGATGGACATATTTATTATATTATAGCTGAATTCCAGTTTGCAAACGCATCAGAACCAAAGATAAATGATGTGCAGGCATCACACATTTACTTCAGGAAGAGTAAAGGGGAGCTCTGAGCACTCAGAACTCATTTAATTTATTACCTGCATGAAAAAGTGAAGTTTAATCCTTGCTATGCAACTAGAAAAGGGGTGATGGATATAATGGATATTATCTGCTTAACATGAACAATATTAGGGCACTAAAAAAGCTCTCAGGAATCTTCAGCACAATACCAATATGCTGCTACTAATATAGAATGCTTCGGTCACATAAATTACAAAAAGCAGTAAAATGTTTTACAACCTGACTACAAGATCACCTAACTTTAATAAAAAAGTTATTCTTAGTCTGCAGGTTTTGCATGAGTTTTGTGATTTTCACTTAGTTCATTTTCGACTGTGAGATTTTTATTTTAAAATGTGATGGAATTCAAATGACACTACACATTCAAGGCTGATGGAAATTGACACAGCTGAAAGAAAATCTGTGAGAAAAAATAATGTATGCAAGACTATAAAATTGTTGATGTTATTCTAATAATAGTATAATGCAGATGCTACAAACTAAACTTTAATATATTCACATTTCTGAATGTCAATCTCAGAATATTGATCAAAGCCATAAATAGTCCTGACAAAATTATCTAATGGAATGAAATGCTAAATGCTGCTAAAATGTCTGAATTTAGCAGGTCAGAACACCTGATTAAAAACAACTCAAATTGCTTTTATAATAAAATTATTTGAATGGGTTTCAAAAAGTTTGCTACATATTCTTAAAAGAATACTGTATATTATTCCTGCACTGTTCTATTTTGCAGTAGCATTCTACTGTAGGCCAGCAAGTATCCCATGTATTAACATGGGATGGTTGATTTCATACTTAACATCATAATTAAGAAAACACCCCATCCTTTAGAAGAATTCCACCATCTCCCCATGTAATGGCTACATTTGGAAGATTTTAAAAGCTGTTACCTAAAACCAATAGAACATTTACTGCAGTGTTGCAATGAGGTGCATCTACTCAATATTCAGATGTAATAGCCCAGAAGGTGCCTGTTTACCCATAAATATAATTCCACATTATTTCCTGTTGCCTTCTGCTATAACAACATTATCTTAGTGTTTCCTTCAACTCATGGGCAAGTCACTGATTAGAAGTGCTCAAGGAGATTATGGGAGCTTCCTTGTGTGCTCTAAGTTTATTTTGGTTGAGGGCTGTGCAACCAGAGCAGAATTTGACTAATAATAAAGCTCAGTTTTCCCTTTTACATGCAGTTGACTTTTTCTCATTTCCAATGATTTTAGGGTTCCCTTTCTGGTTTAGTACAATGAAGTTCCTGAGGAATGGTCTTCACATAAAGCAGTGTTAATTCAAAACAAAGATGCCTTGAGCACCAGTATAATTTCAAACTATATAAACTGTTGTGCCCCTCCTTCTGTTCAGTCATCATGGTGTGGGAGGCTGGTAAACAGAGAGAAATCCAAAGAAAATGCATCAAATCTTCAAATAAGTAAGAAAAAGTAAGAAAGAAAACAGACTTTATACAACAACCTGATGAAGCCACAGTTAACCAAATCTTCACCCATTAAGACATATTCCCACACCTGAAATGACTTATAAACCTTTGTCTCCTAGAGGGTAGAATCCAAAAATAAATGAGAAGTTTTCAAGAGATGTGTTTAACATGGCAAAAGAGTAGTGCTTTTACACTAAGCAGAAGTCTGAACAACCCTTACAAGACTAAACCAGTCTTCCAAAGAGAGCTGAAGTTGGATACACAGCTGAGCGTAGCAGAGTGCAGAGATTTGAAGCCCAGGGCAAAGAAAGGCAGAAATGACAGAAAGTGCTGTGGGAAACCCCAAAGCAGTGGGTGCTGCTGTTGCTGGGCCACATTTACTGTGCAATATAAAGCAAGAAAAGCTCCCATTCTTGTGTCAGCCGTCTACAGATGCCTGACTCTGTAGTGAGTTTCCTTTGTGGGAAATGACAATAGAAAACACAGGTTGAGTGTAATTTGCCTAACTTCATCTCATGTCACAGAATAGTTTGAGAAAAAAGAACCCCATGTCTATTTCAGTGAGGCAGCAATCAACCTCCAAGTGAATCAAAGTGTTGAGCAGCGAACAGACACAGATGGTTTCCTATTGCCATGTTTTTATTCATGAATTCAATTTTGGAGTCAAACACCGGTGTAATTATTGGCAAGAAATGTTCAGACTTCACTCTACTAAGCTGTCAGTTGTAACGTTGCAATATATTATGAAATTCTTACAGAAGGAGTGAATGAGTTTCTAGCAAAGTTAAATTATCAGGAGAAGTAAAGAACTGTATGAGTCTCGTGTACTTAGGAGGAAGTCTGATTTATGCTAAGTGAAGACATGGATCTAAATCATTATCAGGATCAACTTCGGGATCTTGGTGTATGCCTTTGTCATCCTAAAAGAAAAATCTACATCACCTATATTCAAAAGATTCTTTACCTTCATATTTAGGTTTTATGCTTCATAAAGCATAATTGCAATTAAGCTTATATCGAAACTAATAAAAATAAAGAGGGACAACTAGGAGTCACGTCATTGATTATTCAGTCAGAACTTCAGAAAAAGTTGGAATGTATTCTACTAGATGGGCTCAAAATGAAGTTACTTCCTTTTAATAATTTCTTTTAAATATAATTAATGCTCAGTGCCAGAGCAATTCAAGGATGACCTGATTCTGCAGAAGGTGATGATTATTCAATAAATGACACTGTCTAGAATCAGGACTAAATCATTATCTGGAATTAGCATTTATTAGTCAACACCAGTGTATGAAAAGCATGCTGAGGGGCAAAAACATTATTTTGCAGCTAAGTGTTAACATAGCAGAAATTGCAGTAAATTTGAGACAATAAAAGCAATGAACACTAAAGTTGGTTTAGGTTGAACTGACCCAGTAAATGCAGCTTCATAACAGGTTCTTGTCCTTATCAAAAGAGTATAAGTAGGTCTCATAAAGGCCATTTATTTTATTCTCAAGGTCAAAGTAATTTTATTTCTATATTCTGATAAACTGAGTAGTATAAAATATCCATTCAAATATGGACCTTTCAGCTTAATTCATTTCCACTTCTAGGTTTGTACTTCAAGGCAGTTTACACAGCTCAGCATCCTAAAATGACAGAAATGCTTCAGTCAGTTGGCTTCAGATATTTTTTGTTTCTACTACAATTGATAACAGTGAAAATGTTTTTTACTTTATCACTGAAGTGTAAACTGAACTACTTTTTTTCAAGCAAGGCTGCAAAGAGTTCTGCCTAAATATCAAAAATTGAGTCTTGCTTTCGGTTTTTAAATGTATAAATACAAATGGTAAGTTACGATTGCCTATCAGTGTGGAAACCAGGCTGTCACTATTTTTGTGATTCAAGCTATTTAGTCAATGGCAACTTGAGGAGTTTATTTTCTGCATCTTGAAAAATAACATCTTGACGCTTTGAAGTATTGCTTTGTAGGCTGTAAAAAAAACACATGCTGCTATTTTGACAATGTAATTAAGCAGGGATGAAAAATGCCCATAAGTCCTTGGAATATTTATTGCAAATAAAAATGCAGGATTTTGTTATTATTCATTATTATTTTAGAAAACCACATTCTTTGTGGTTTGTAAGGATAAAGATATAAAACCCCCATTCTTAGGGAGCTTTTGGAGCAATACAGGGCACATTAAAGAACCTCAGTGCTTCAGGTTTAGGTTTCTGCTTCAGGGACCAGAAAGATGCTACCCTTTTTGAACCTATAAATATATCCATATTTTTACAAACTGTAAAGCATAACTGAGAAAAAATTCCATTTTCATTATTTAAATTCAGAAAGTTTGAGTTTTATCCTTTTATGGCCAGAAATTTATCTGCTTACTAATCTTATAATGGCTAATACAAAATCAGTGATAAAACAGGAGTAGATACAGAAAATCTCTTTTGAGAGAAGGGAAAGCACAGGGAAATAGACTTTTTAGTGCTGTAGGGCAACAGAAAAACTGGTAACTGAGTAAGACAACAAATCAAGTTGAAAGGCATTGTCTGTGGTTGTGTGAAGCAGGAAAGAGTGAACAATATCTTCAAAAGGAAAGAGAAAAGCTGCCTGTGTGCAGAAAGGAAGAGATGAACCTGGTGTGAAGAAAAGTAAAGATGTCAAAAATAAAGCTAATGGAAACTTGTCTTTTTGACAAGACCTGTAGAGCCAAATTTGCCAGCTGTGTGGGTGAAGATTCAGGTAGTGAAGTCTGGAACAGCCTATAGCAGAGAAGACTCATCTTTGCAAGGGATTTTACAATATAAAAGGAACTGAAGAGGGGTAAAGATTTATATAAGAACCTAAGAAGGCAGCAGAAGGGAAACAAGAACTGATTTTGTGGCTAGAACCTGACAAGAATCATCAAGGAAATCCAGATTGTCTGCCCTCTCCTCCACACGTGCTGCTACAAAGGCAACTTTGCTGAGTGAGAAAAGTTTCAGCTCTGTCAGCACAATCATTCTGCAGCAGCACCACCTCCTGTTCTTGCACCTCCACAGAGCTGGAATTGCCCTAAAAGCATGACTGGTGCATAAAGCAGGAAAAAAAAAACAACACAGCAGCCTTATGTCAAAATGAGGATACATTTAGTAAGACTACAACATTTATGTTGCTATTTTTGAGTTGTTTTTTAAGAGGCGCCAGAATCTGCTATTGATGGTATTGCCTGAGTTCTTGCCTCAGAATCAAGCCAGACATGTCAGAGTTAGGCTGTCCCCACTAACTCTCTGGTCCCTCACCTCACAGCTGAAATCCTACAGCATTTTCTGCCACTGAGTTCCTTGGTATTTGTTCAATATCCCCAAGTGTGCGTTTCACAAAGGTTTTCTTCCCCAAAGTTCTCCCTTATCCTCGAAGTTCCTTCTCCTTGCAGACCTGAGTGCTTAGAGGCTTCATGCTCCCAAAGCAAAACTTCTGCACAGGACTTCCATGTTGTCTTCCCTCACATCACTTCCTATTAGCTCCAACATGCTTTCTGTCCATTTTTTAATTTTTCCTTCTGTACCCCAGCCAAATCCACTCTTACTGGCCCCACTGCTGCTGATCACCGCCCTCCCCTTGGCTGCCGTGTCTGGAAAACCCCAAAATGCAGTTGGTGCTCTCCACCAAAGCAAGACCCCGGTATCTGTTTCTGACATGGATTTCAAAGGTTTTAAAATAACCATCCTGCACAGGACAGAAGATGGGAAGACAGCAGAAAGTGTCTTTTTTGGAAGACAATTGAACAGCAGAAAGGATTTTTTTGGAAAATCCTCATCCAGCCCTATTGGCATAAAACAGCAGTTGCTGTTATGCGTTCATAGTCCCCTTCAAAAGTGAGCTCCTGCATTGTTTATTTATTTCTTATATAAATACATATTCACTAGATATAAACAAAGTGGTTAAATGGATTTCTCAAACTCCTGATCTATGCAGTAACTGGCCTGAGACTGAAGGGAATCTGGAATTCTGTGCAATAGACTCCAATGTTTTAGCTAATTCCTAACACCAGTGACAGCAATGGCTACAAAGCTTCCCGGAGGCGTGAAGGAACTTTTGATGGTTCACTAGCCATAAGTGTACAAAGTGCAGCAATGAAATTCATTAAATCAAAAAACCTTATTATCCTGAAATGGTTTCCATTCTTCCCTCAGCAATTATTTCACTGTCCTTCAGTGCTCACCTTTTCAATACTGAGCATGGAAAGAGGAAATGCTTTTTGCTTCATCCGACAGCAAAGACCTGCAAACACCACGGGCTGCTACTGCAGAGTTGTTTTTTTATCTCATGCAGTTGTTTAGCAAATACAGAGGAAAAACAACCTGACACTATGCTCACTTGCACACTTAATTTGGAATATATTACTACCATTATTCCAGAGTGATTCTAAAGCCCACTAAATGCACCTACTTTGCATTGAAAAAACCCAAAAAACCACTTGCCGGCCTGACAGAATCAGATCAGTAAGACAGGAGCTGCCCTGCTTTCCAAAGATCGCTGTTCCAATTATGTCTGTACACACACAACCACACTGCAGTATCAAAATCTACCTAAAAAGAATTTGTCCTGACACCCAAACCAGGATTGAGTATCCTGGAATAACACTGAATATTTGTACATCAAAACACAATGTATTACAAATTTTTGGGTCAAGTAACTCCTCTTACTATGTAAGATATGAACCTGCCTATCCTGGCCTGTTCCTTTTGCCAATAATATCCTAAGTGAAAATGGAAATTGCCACTAATAGAAAAAAAAATAGCTTTTTTAAAGTACACTGATGTTCTCATCCTCTGCAAAAGCATTTTTATCATTATTCACTTTACATTTAGTCCTTATAGAATTTGTTATTACCGTCCATTTGTATATTTAGAAATATTGTATATCATATTGTATATTTAGAAAGTGGTGTGGTGTACATATACTGTAAGAAAGTATCTGCATTTAGCATAAAAGGTTAAGAACCTAAACTAACTTAAGGTGGGTGATTCATGCACAGCAGAAAATGAGAAATTAATTCAGATTTGCTATATATAGAAATATTTTGGATGTCTATTCATAAAGTGTTTTATTTTTATATACTTAAATAAATTAAATAGACAAATTCAGATTTAAAGTAAAATTTGGCACACCCTTAAAAAGCAGCTCTTGGATGTCATGCTTCTACATTGTTAAGTTGATTTTTCAAGAGTCTTAATATCTCACAGACCCCAGAAACAGTGACGTGAAGAGACTGGTCCTCAACATTACAGATAAAAAGGCTCTGAAAACTGCCTCTGTGGGACAAGTAACGGGATCTCTCCCTCTTTAGGGAAAACACTAAATTATAAGGGCCATTTGTGTCCAACTACACTTTCTTTAGGAGATGGGAGCCAAATTGTGTGCATCAGAATTACTGCTAAAACAAACAGGAAAAGTCCTGAAAAATTAGTTGGTCAATACCATGATACAATGTTCTGCTTGGGAACATAAAAATATGTTAATAATCCAAGATCATCCAGTTCCTTCAGGAGCTTCATGTCAAATTATGACATGAAATTTTATAACAGTGACACACCAATAATCTGTAATTGCAATAGGAAAATCCTCTCAGGGCTGAAATTCAGCATCAGAGAAAAAAACCCACAATTTACTTTTTCCTGTATTGTTTTGAATATTATTGCTTTGAGCTATATGTGCATATTTAGAATTTCACATACATGCTTAAACAAATCACTGATATAATATTTAAAATATGAACTTTTACAGGAAATTAACTCATAGTGTTGTTTATTTCCACCCCAGTGTTCAGTAACAATTTCTCTACAGTTCCTTTCTCCCATTTTCCATTTTTCCATCCAGTCACATGACTGTGCAACAGCTGGGATCCCACACTGTTTTACTTATACAGCTGCTGGAAATGAACCCTCTTAGCCAAGAAGAAACAGGGAAAAACCAGGAAAATATTTGTGCTTATGATCATGCCGAAAAACTCCCAAAACAACACTGCGCATAGCAAGCTTTTGGGATATGGCTTTCCTGAGTACCCTACTTGGGATTCAAAACACACTGGAAAAGCAGATCTCCATCACTCTCCATTCCTGGTGACCTACCAGGGATCAGAGTTTACTCAAAAAATTGTACCTGAGGCTCCATTTCAAGCACTTCAAAGCTAAACCTTTTGTTAATGAACAAATTCTTTATATGGGGAATGCTGACCTATTTGCTGAATATGACTGAATTAATTTTTAATGATAAAGGGTTTTTTTTTTTTAATTTAAAAGTAGAGATGCAGAGTGAAAAAAAAACCCAACAAAAAACAACCCCAAACCAGTGGTCTGTTTTGTAGCTGATATATCATTATATATATATATATACACCATTATCCATCTGCCTCTTAGGGCCTTCTTTCTGGAATAATGCTGCCAGGGAGGGTTCTGCCAACTGCATTTGCAGTTTTCTTTCTGTTTTAAATAGCAGGCAATTTCAGATCCTGCTTACATTACTCATATGATCTTCTCCAACTGAAAATCCTTCTGTTACACTTCTCCACAGACAGAGAAAATACTGTTTGATTTGCAATCTGTTCCCTGCCTTCCAGATTTTGAATTTAGGGTCTCCTCGTCAATCAGTTTGCTATTTTCTTTTAAGAAACAAACGCTCATCGCAGGCACAGAAAACCAGAATGAGAGAAGTTCCTGCCATCCCAATGCAGGATTCATACTGAATTTCAGACAAACTGCACCCAAGAGAACCTGCAGAGGGATGTAATTAAACAATGTTTAAGCAGATCCCCTAAATAAAAAGAACAGCAATGGAAAAACAGAGGGCATTAAGATCCTCAGGAACAAACTATAGCAGATACAGAACTAAACTTTGTTTCACTGTTACCATTTAATTACTTGCAAAAAAAGTGCTGAATTTTTATCTTAATTGCCACATTATGAATATTTTTTTTTCCAATACTTTAGCTAACCACTGAGTAATCTCAGTGTTACGATCTATAGGTTGAGAAACTTCTGGAAGATTTTTCTTTGAAAAGAAAAAAGGTAAGAAAGATTCATTTTGCATCTACACGTGAAGGGATGGCTGCTGCTTTCTGCCCAAGGGTCTTATTTCTCACTTTAAATTATTTATTTATGTGAATAAAACAAAGTAGTCTGAAATTTTTAGTGACTCCTAAACTACTTTCTCCCCCTCAAAGCTGGAGCATGAAACAGGGGTACTCAGGGGGAAAGTTCTAATACTCCAAGAGATTCATCTGATAAATAATAAAATATTTGTCTAATATAATTGGCACTGGGAGATGAATCTTTTGCAAATCTCAGTAATAGAAAAGGGTGAATTTCCTAAAACTGGCTTTTTGTTGAATGGAAAAAAACCTCCTACCCCTTAAAATGGAATGCTAAGCCTTAAAAAAAAAAAACCAGAAAAAAAAAAAGAAAAGAAAAAGAGATTTGTACAAGTTACAAAAGTTTCATGTGGTTTTGTATTCATAACTAAGATAATATTAGTTACCCAGATGGACTATAACTTGGAAATTTTTCACTAATGGAGATGTAATTTTTTTGGGACAAAAAGCCCACAGAATTTAAAGCCACTTTATTACTCCAGGGAGAAAATAGGAAACAGCTCAGGCTCTTGATTTAAGACTGCAGGAGCTTAAAGTTCACCAATTCCAGCTGCTGCCACCGTGCTTAGAAGGCACCAAGTGACACAAAAGGAGCAACTGGTGCAGTCCAGTGCAGCCTTCAGCTCTCCATTTCAGAGAGTTTCACTGGGGAAGGATTTCTTTACTTTTTTAAAAGAGAAAAATAGTGGAAATACTGGCAAAGATACCTGCACCTCCTTCAGCCTCTCCCAGTGTGGACACCCTGAGAGGGGCAACTGGAAATCAGGGCTACAAAAGCAGGCTGGAAATGAGCTGGGGGGTTCCTGTGGCTGGCAGGGACTTTGGTCACATCAGTGATTCAGTGACTGCAGTGGTTTCATTTCCCTGTTTAATCAAGATGCAGCTCAGCTTGCAGCCCCTGTTATTACCCAGCTGATGAGAAATGCTGGAAATGCTCCCTCCTTCTACCCATCTGGGAAGCTGCTTATCTCAAAAGCAGATAAAAAAACTCCAAACAAACAAACAAACAAATCTAATAATCTAATAATTATGATAGTCTCAGATGTGCTAAATTTAGAGTTTAGAGAAAATTCACCATCCCATGTTTAAAAATACTGCACATTTAAAAAATGTAATAACACAAGGCTGGCCATGAGAATTGATTTAATCTAGAGGAATAAAATCCAGGTCTCTGGCTAAATTTAGGAGAGTCAAAACAACCTTTCAAATACTCACTGAATCTTAGACATAATTTTAATAACTGAGCTTCTAAACTGCCTGGGATCATTGAAAATATTAGTAAATGCAATTTTATTAGTAAGTGTAAATGACAATTCAGACAGTTCACATCATTAACATAAATAGGTAAGTTCTAAGGAGAAAATACATTTGTTACAGTTTTTCACAGGCACAACCCTCATTTTGGATTCCTTAATGACAACTAAACAATGAAGCTGGACAAAAACTTGTCATAAACAAACATAAAAGACTTTGACGTGGGAAGGTATTTCATGAGCTGCTCAATAGAATTACAAGAGGAAGTCGTTCATAGAAGAATAAACATAATTTTAAAGTATGACAACCTATTCCCATTATATTGACTGCAAAGAAGCAGAGCCTTTTGCAGAAACAAATTTAGTCACACTCTTCTTAATCTCAGTTCAAAATGCTTTAACAAAAGCCCTATTACTTTAGAAAAATGCCTTTAGCTGAGAGTCCTAAAGTTAGTCTTAATAGAATAATGTTTATTTTAAGGAGCATTCTCAAAAATGAACCTGCTATTTTGGCAAACAAGGAGGCTGTGTGGTTGTGTTCTAAAAATAGGTATCTCAATATTAACAATGATTATCTGAATTGCCTTCAATTCACTGGAATAATTTTTCTCCATTAACACAACTAGTCAGCAATCAGAGTCCCTCTGAAAAGCCACCTACTGAAACAACTAAAAATTAATTCCATCTGAACAAGAAGCACCCAGCTCATTATATTTTAACCTGATTATTAGTTTTCTAATATTATTACATTATAAAAATCCTGGCCTAGTTTTCCATGCAGTCATCTGCTCTTCCAACACCTTTAAAATAAACAAACAGAAATACCCCCCAAGAAGGCAATTTTGTTAAAATGTGTTCAGCTCTGATGCTAATGACAGAACAAAAACCCACACACATTTAAAAACACAAAGTATTTGGCCAGCACTAAGTGTTATTAGCTACTAATTTGCCTTTTGTTTATCTCTTTCTCTCAGTTTGAGATGTTTATTCTCCACCAGATCATCATTATATGCCTTTCCTGAAACCACTTCCAGTTGCTTTCATTGGAGATAAGCTTAACATCCCAGTGTTTATGCTCAGAAGTATCCTTTCTGAAATGTGAAAAGCTCGAAAAGCTCACTATTCTCTGATCCAGAAAATAAATATATATGCAAATAAAACAAAATATAGGAAATCTCAGAGAATTTGTTTTTAATTTTTTTTAATGGGGTTTTGGCTAAAAAAGATGATTGTTTTGAAATTTGATTTTCACACCATACCCACACTGTTTCAAAAGTACAACTTTAACAGAAATAGCCCCAGGTGGTTGCTGACAAAGATATACCCACAACTTCTATTTTTAAAATACTGACTTAGAATATCTGTTAACTTGAAAAATAATGTTTATTGCAAGGTAAGTTTTAGGGGAAAAAAACTATTAGTATGGAAATAAAAGCTTTGGGTTTTGCCTTGCAGAGATTCATTCTCCTCTGGGAGCATGACCACAGTGGGATAATTAGTCTGACATTTAAACGCCAGTTTAAATCCTTTTGAATTGTTTATGCCCTTTAAGGGAAAACAGCTGATTATGAACTTAAATATTTTTCATCAGTCTGGGAAGAGTCCTAGGTTTCCAACATGTAGGTAAGTCACAAGAACAGATCCAGCCATACTTAATAAAACCTAATAAAATTTAAGTACTTGTAGATCTTTTTCCTTTGACAAAGCATTCCTTTATTGCTTCCAATTTATCTTGGAATGGTAGGGAACACTGTCAGTGAACACTGAAGGAAAGGTAGTTTAATAAAACAACTTTAATTTAAATAAACCTGAATTTAAGTTGTGTGATATGCAGGTTTTTGGCACAAGTGACAGAATGCAGAGTATAAAGGGAAAAAACGCCAAAAATTGAGAAATATGTTGTTTCAGGAAAAGATCGGAGGGAAATGAATTATTTTTGGTATGTGACTGGAGGGGTTGTTGGGTCTGGTCTTTAACATAAGGACATACAAATTTTTCAGTTCCCCCTGGCCCAGATGGCTCTGTGCTTGTCGTTACTTCAGCAAGCAGCACTCCCTTCTCCAGCCAGCCCCACCAGGGGAAGCTGAACCTCCTCCTCCTCCTCCTGCTGGAAAGCCTTGGAGACACTTGGAAAAGGAGGAGAGGGGAAACACCCCAGCCTAGGACACCCCACACCTCAACCTTGAGATTCCCAGCACTCTCCATCACTTGTTGGCCACCCCATAAAGCATACAACAGGAAGGAGGTTGCTTAATTAATGCAGTTCCTTCATTAGCCCTGTCCAGCTGCTCTGAGAAAGCTGCAGGCACCTGCAGGTGTTTCTGCAAGCAGCTCATCCAAGCCTCCAGGAGCTGTTGAGCAGCTGGCAGGGAGGCAGCTGCTCTGACCTGACCTGCAGCAGCTGGGCAGTGACTCGTTTGGAGCCAGCGCAGCTGGCATCGCACGGCAGCCAAACTCCTGCGTCTTGAGAGGTGACATTTAATGCTGGCTTTTTATGCTGGCAGCTCACAACTCAGCCATGTGACATTTAAGCTCTTTTAAATACAGGTTTTGCAGACACAGAAAGCAGCAAGGTTTTCCACTGCTGACATGCAAGGTGATGTAATTAGCAGGGCTTTCTTCATCTATGACTTCCACTATTTCCATGTACTCTGAGGCTTAGATTGCCACTGTTCTAAGAGGTCCTGCATACTTTTACAGTCAAAAATTTTCTTAAAATGATATTATGTGAACTCTTAAAAAAATGAACAAAAAAAAAAAGGAAACAAATGCTGTATTGTAATATTAGTTTTTTTCTAAATTTAGAATTGTAGTGCAATGGGGAAGACACATATACTTTACTAACTCTTATTCAATAATACAGAACAGTTGTCACCTATCACTTAACATGTCCCAGGTGTATTTCAGGATCAGACTAAAGCAAAAAAATAACACAATCAGTGTTATGCCTTAGCATTTTAAAAAAAAAACAACCCAAAAAACCCAAAAATCAGTTCTCATTTTTGAGAACTCTTCCTTCGCCCATTCTCCTTTCTTCTACCCTTCTGGACTTGCAAATATCCCACCATGCATCCTTTGGCAGAAGAGTGGGACACACATTGAGAGGAGCAGAAGACTCTTGCAAGTCTGAGGACAATTCCTCAGCCCACACAAATTAAAGGCCACATTGCAGAAAAACGTCTTAATTCACTAAGATGCTTAAAAGTTATCAATAGGGAACTTTCAGAAAAATAATGCACAAATCTCAGTTGTTTTTTTTTTTTAATGTAGCAAAATAGACACAGTAAGCCTCTCTCTAATTTATCAGTAATTGGGCATTATTTAAAAATAGACACAATACTGAATCAAGTCTGATAAACAGAGTAACTGAGAAATACAATTTTGAACGGTGTTTTGTTTATTCAAGGAATGGTTGGACTCATAGCATCACCCCTACAGCTACACTGGTGAAAGCCCCAGAAACAAAATTTGGGCTTGGAGGAGCACATTTGAGCCTGTCCTACACCCTTTGGCAATACAGAGATTTCAACACCACCTTGGGAAGCCCTCCTCAAACTGGTCAGACACAGTGGAACTGTGGCTTGTCCTAAACACTGACACAATGAACATCTGGGAGTTGCTAGGGTTAATGACTGTGTGACACACAAAGGTGAACTCACTCACACATCCCTTAATTAACACTTTTATAAATATTCATAGGCCAACTAGATTTTTAATTATTCCCAGAGACTTAGAGAAGACTAATTTCCATTAAAAAATTAGCCTTTTATCTTTTTATCAATGAGAGGGTGTTTTTTGGACCAAATGTTAAATCTGTCACTTAAAAAAGAGTGTAAATCGAGGAGTGCTCATTAGGATTTGGAAAACTCATTTCAGTGAGAAGTTAATTTAATTAAAACAAGTGAAATATAACACTGTGGTGCAACGAGGTAAACAAGAAATAGTAAAAACATTTACTAAGTTGTCTTATTTGAGATGTAACACCAGGATTCGGATGCAGCTGCAGCATTTATGGTATATTGGCCCAGGCACCAGCACTGCTTTGAGTATTTTAACTCTGCCCTCTCCCAGCTCATCTGCTGCTCCCTCACTCTTGATCTGTACTTGTTCAGGAATACATGTATGGAGATAACTCTGATAAGAAAAATCTTTCCAATTTCAGCCCAAGAACTTTCAGAATCACACCTTCAAAGCAGCGAAGATCTCTGAAACAGACTCATATCCGTCTCCAATTACTACTGAATGCCCAGAAAGTAGAACCTGCTACCGATCTCCTCAGTTTCAATTATTTTGTGTCTTTCCTGTTACAGATTTTCCTTTGGCAGAAGCAGCTTTGCAGTGCCACAGCTGCAATCCCACCTGCAAAGAACCCAGTTTCATGAGATGGAAGATCTGTAACTTGCTGAAATGCAAGTCCCAGCACCTTTCCCCTCCTTGAGAGGACTAAAAGTCCTAGCTGTCCTTGCAGATTTTAATTCTGGGAAGCCAATGATGGAGGTGAGCTGGGCTGGAAGAGCCACTGGATACATATTGAAAGATCAACCATACACTGTGCAGAAGACAGTTATAGACATATCTACTGTGTAGGCAGTTCTTGGATGTCAATGTGCAGATAACTTCTGCTCCAAGAAGTAAGTAGAATTACAATAATCCACAGCTGTTTCAAAAGCATTAAAAAGTGCTTCCATATCTTGTATAATCAGGGGCTCCCAGGTCTTCTGTAGAATCAGAAAAAAAAGTAACTGAATTGTAAGTAATTTGAATTGGAAGAAACACTGCTGAGCAGAAAAGATACTTCAAAAATCATACAAGAACTCCCGGGGCTGCACTTGCAGTTGGACAAGTTTGTAGGACTGACTCTTCAGAGCTTATTTTGGTGACAGACAACTTGAACACAATTCAAGACTGAATTGTCTCCTTGCCTGGGCAAAGACCTTATAATGGAAAACAAAGGCAAAATAACATAAGATTGAGGAAAAAACTTTCAGGATAAAAGGAAAAAATTTGGCAAAGTATAATTTGATGTCTGTGTTTGTACAACTTACTGAGGAGAGATTTCATGGTAATGCTATAATCAGAAACTGATAGCTTGTTCCTTCCAGTTTGTCATTAAGAGAACACTAAGAAAAAAAAAATTAATTATCAGTTTTTATGAGACTGGTATAACACTAAAGAAATAGACATTAAAAGCCTTCCTCAGCCTATCTGCTGTCAGTGTCCTTCCTTTCGGGAGTCCTGCAACTCAAAATTCCAATCCTGGAAAAGACAAGTGTTTCCTACAACCCTCCTTATTTCCTTCAAAACATATCACCCATTTTTCCATTATATCCTGCTCCCAATCTCACTCCTTATGGTTTTTTTCCCCCTCTTTTCCTCAGTTCTTTCCTTCTTAATAATCTCAAGACTATAAAAGAAACACATTATCAGCCTATATGCATTTTACAAAAAAAAAAAAAAAAAAAAAAAAAAAATCCTATTAAAATAAAATCAGCTTCTTAAATACAACCTGGTTTGAAGACTTCAGGAATTACACTATATAACAATGACAGATAAATATAAAGCCACAGAGAGCAATTAGAGCACCAGGTATCCAATTTGTAGCAATGATGTCTTTACAAAGAAGCATAATCTCACAGTGCCCTATACTGGAGAATGTAAGTTACTATTTAGTGTTACACCCAATTTTACACATGCAAACATAAATTAGATTTTGGTCCTGCACATAAACTCAGTTTGAACAGTTTTGAACTCAACTCAAATATTCTAAACACAATTATAAATCCAGAAACCATGTCTAGACTCACTCTGCAAAGCACATCCTCTCCAAGCCAACCAACACAAAGTAACACTTTCTGTGTCTGTTGTGGCTGGTTCCCTCATTGCACACTGGCCACGTTCCCATCCCACGGCATTTGGTGCTCTGGTTTTAAAACACAACCCTTCTTTTCTGATGGTTCTTTGGTTCATAATAGTTTAATTAGTACAAGGCTTGAGCAAATAAAATCAACCTCCCCCATTCTAGTTACTGATGAAGTACTAACAGCAAACCAACACAAGATTTGCAATGATGCTCTGTCTCATGGGGATTTGGCTCACCTGATGAAAGAACTGAAAAGAAAATTAATACCCTTGTGCACTTTCTTACACCTCAGATCCATTGGAAGCACCCTGAAGCACAAGCACCACTTCTGTCCAGCACAAGAAGGCAGCTGTGTGTGTGCTGCCTTGCTTTAGCACATCTTATTTCCATCTGTCATTCAGCAATGCACACTCCTTTTTCTGCTGGATTTTAAAGCTTTTGGAAGTTTTAATGCTATGTATCAATACCCACTTGATTTTATAGTTTTTGGTCTTTCCACAAAAGACCTTGATCCCCCCCAAACGATACTGTATTTACTATTTCATTATCATGAACATCAAAGTGCAAAAGTCTGTGAATAATGGTCCAGTGCTGAATTTCAGTCACACCAAGCAACATGTCCTTCTGTAAGCTTTAACTCTGGGAGAAAATAATGCATTTATGACTATAGGCAAGCAAAAATCCAGTGACCACTTCTGAATACTTAGGTAATGCTTTTAAAAAAGAAAACAGATTTTCTTATATAGTGTGTGGCATATGAACATCACTGATATACATCTCACTCTGTAGGTTTTATGATAAAGCACAGAACATCTGCTCTAACACCAGAAAAAGTGAACATTACATCTTAACTGCCTGCTCTGGATACTGATTTAGCAAAAGTCTTGGTGAATGTTACAAGTCAATCAGCACAGATCATGTTTAATCACTGCTGCAATTGCAATCATGAGTGTAATTGCTGATTCTTTTTTGAAGTGGTGGTGGGTAGGGGGCGGGAACTTTTTTGGATAAAATTTAAGATCAGAAATGGGAATATCCGGAGTCTGTTCCCAGCTTCTGCACTTCCATTTGCACAGGCCAAAAGGAAAAGCCATGGGCAGAGCTCTGAAAAGCTGATCTCAGTTTCACACTGCAATGGACACCTATTGCAAACTGTAGTCCCCAAATGAAGCAATCACTGGGACTGTTTGTCTCACAATCCACAGAACATTCCCTATTCATTCTCCCCTGCATGATGGGAACATAACAGTTCTGTGAATAAGGCCCTTAACATCTCTCTATTAGGACAGGAGATATGAGTAGCAATTATGATAATTAAATGTAATTACATTAAAAATAATCAGCACTTAAGCTATCAATTGCCGTGCACTGCACGGCAATTAAAAGCAGGCCAAATTTCAGCATAATTTTTATTACTATCCTTTTAGTTCAAAACAGTAAATGGTAGGGAATATTTTCTTTTCATGTGTGCTGTGCTCTCATTTTAATGGGCACTATCATCATCTAAGTAGAGTAAGTACTACCGGAGGTGACATAATTGCCAAAACATTACAAGTTGGACTTTCTCCCAAAACACTCAAGTAACTTCCTTTAATACATACACTTATGAGACCATGGATAAAAGGGATCAGCCATCTCACTTTAAGAGATCTCTCCTCATTACAGATATTTGAGCACAATTAAAATGGCTGATAGAATCAAACTGAGTAAACAAACTTTTGAATAGGTTTAACCACTGATGGGCTGCAGCATTAGAAATCCTTCAGGGTGCCAGGATCTTGTGAGAATTCACTTGGGCTGTTTGCACATTTCTAATAGGAAAACACACTTTAGCACTTAAAAAGTATAGCTATTTGGTACAAACCCAATATTATTGTTACAGACCTGTGAAATTCTACTGACAGATGATACAGAACATGAGGGGCTCCTAAGAGAGTCTCTGAACAAGTGAGTGTGGCTTGAAGAACTCAGAGCTGGAAGGGATGAGAGCCCTCTTGCATACTTGGCTAGAATAATTGTCACAGCCACCTCAGTGACAGATGGTTTCTCCAGATTTGCTCATGGAAAGACACCTCTCCCCCTCCTATTTTGTTGGAGCAAATCCCTCTTTTCCTGTATAAAATCTTAGACTACTGAAAGAGATTTGACTTTGAAAAGAGACTAACCTTTGGTTTTCCTTGTCTATCAACTGACCAGACCAAGATGTGGCATAATAGGCATAATAAATTTTTACTTGCCCCTTACCAGTGCTCCAAATGCAGCTAATAATCTGCTCAAAATTCAAGTAGAGTCTTTTCTCAAATAATTTTACAAGAAATGTCAGCAATCTTGCCAATCTACATAGAGACATTGGACTGATTTGACTGGGTGAATACAAGGAAAACAATATATTTATGCAGCATTTCTGATTCAGATATGACTGGACTAAATGAAATGAATTAAAAACCATGTGGAAAAAAAAGTTACAACCATCACTGCTGAGATGGCTACATTGAGAGAAATGCAGAAATTAGAAGGGAAGTCGTTTTCCTGGCTGCTTCATGAGGTATAAACTATCAGCATAATGAATTCTACAATTTGAAATCTACTCATTAATGATTAATACCTGCTGGTATAGTGAGGCAAGTAGGAATCCCATGTGTTAAGAAAATCCACTCTAAATAATGGCTAAACACCTGTGTTATTCACAAGCTTGTACCATACAAACAACCATTCCCACACTTGGCACTCTCATTCTCTCCACTTCAGAAAGATCCTCTGAGGCCAAAGCATCACCTGGCCCCACTCTGCATCTTCTTTAAAAACTCCAACAGCATTAACCACAGGACTGTTTCAAGATGATTTACGCTTCATACTCCATTTCTAATGGAGTACTTACAGACCTGTGCTTTTAAGGGTTACAGTACTTAAAGGCATTTTAAGGAATACTAAACTTTTATCTGTTGTTTCTTCTGTGCATCACATCCACCTTCTGCCCTCCACAAGTCTCTAGAGGCACCATGGGGAATTGTGACTGATTGGCTTAATAGGCACAGATGGAATTTAAATAATTTCATACAGACATATACACACACGTGTGATATTAAACACAGATGTGATTAAAATAAACAATGTCAATCAGCTATGATTTGCTTGCCAAGACATGTTTTTACATGTTCCTGTCTATAGGCACTTACGAATCATATACTTGCAGGCTGTGCCATTAATCAAAACCTTTATATTGCTCTCCAAAACAAATTAAGCCATCTTTAATATCTTATGTATATGTGTATCTTTCAAATCCAAGTTCATTTTAAAAAAAAGAGGGGAAACATTTTCCTAGAATGTTATTGTTGAGTAATGCTGTTTGACAACAGCATTTATTTCACATTTTTAACTCAATTTCTTTATTTCCTTGTGCAGTAAATGGAACAAAATGTAAGGTGAACGAACTACATCAAAATGAATTCAGAATATATAAATGTATACTTCTAAAAGTACACAAAAAAAAACCCCAAAAAACCAAAACCACAAACAAAAATAACCCCAAACAACCTCCACAAAAACCCAGCCTGAAAGGACGTAAGAAGAATGAGATGAAATTCAAAAAAATATAATGTGAAACTGAAGGAATGGGGGTTAGCAGGATAGAAAAAGAAAAGGGACAGAAGAGGAATAAAACCCTCCCTTCTGCTTCTGTTATAAAGAGAATGCTATCCTATAGATGACGATGTATAAAACAAAATGCAGCTTAAATTGCAACAGAGAGAATCCAAGTAAATAATGGGAAAAGCTCTCCCAGTCTTGCAGTGATGAAAGGCAGTGACAGGAACCTGGTTGTCTCCTTTAGTGAAATTTTTTAAGACTTTAAATTTGAAGCACATCTTCCAGGGTGTGTATGAAGAACAGTACACCCTGCATTACTGCCAGCCGCTGAATTAAATAACTTCTGGAGGTCCCTGCAAGGCTCACACTTCTGTGAGTGCTCTGATCACTGCAGGTAACACATTAGAATATGTTATTAATCCCACTTCATGTTCCACTTACAACACTGCTTGAGGGGCAGGGAAAAAATAAATCTTGGATTACCGTGATGGCCAACAACTACAATATTCTTGAAGAGAGTGGGAAGTGGGAAAAAAACAATATAAAAATAAATAAACAGTATAACAATATAAACAATAGCCACAGAAGTGTTAACCATGTAACCCACACCTGCAGCAAATAATCTGTGATTGTTTTGATTCATTTTTTGATAAGGCTGGTATCATCAGTGGTACTGAGACTGGGTGTGCAGAGTAATACACAGATATTTTGTGGGGCTGGGCTTCAAGTGGGAAGAAATATAAATAAGCTGCAGCCTGAGATGGCTGCAGGCCATGCTCAAACAATCAGGAATGTGTCGGACTGTGCTGCTGAACAAGCAGGGGGTTTTCATGAATAGTTGCATATATTTACCAAGCCTCCTTCCTGCAGGAGCAGTAATAGCTGCTCTTTCAGAAATCGATAGTTCTGTCGCGTATTTGTTACAAGGAGTGATTATAATGTCCCTTTTTCAATCAGGAAAAAATAATTGATGCAAAAGGCCCATTTACTACAGATAAAGGAGATTGAAGAGTTTACAGTAATAGCCTGGGCCAGGAAGAGCCTTTAAAGATCAGCTAGCTCTGCAGAGAGAAGGGAAAGCCACTGAAGTTTCATCTTGTAGAGCTGCAGTGTTTGTGCAGGTGAACAGAACTGAACTGAACTTGCTTACTTCTGAAACTCCATTTTTCTCAGGGACAGAATAAATAAGAACATTTACAAAACTCTCAACCTGCTGTAGGCAGCCCAGGACACGATTCATTCAGCTTAACTGAAGCCACTGAAATAAAACTGAAATCACACCTCTTACACTGAAATGAAAGCTGTGAGTTTCACAGCCCAGGAATTCACATTTCTTTTTTTATTAAAGCTTGCATAGTACTAAGCCTCACTAACCCCACATTTATTAAAAAATAAACTGGAAACCACAATAACCAAGACAAGGTTTCCAAATATTGTCTTGTTCATAGAAGACACAGCCCTTCAGAGAGCTATTTCATCCTAAATAAATGCATGTTATCGCCATTCTTGCAGCCTAAAAGTGCAAGTGAGCATCTTTACCTATGACATTTGAAATTAGCTGACTATATAGCCATGAGAACAAGCCACCAGGTTGGCTGCTACCACTGCCAGCCAGCAGGGAAGTCAGTGCTATCACCAGTTCAAGAATCCCCCTCCACTAAAAAAATCTGTGATGAGGATAAACTCTATTTATTAAATTTCCAAATGACAGCAATAGGGGAATGACTTGATGAAATTCTGTGGACAAGAGTAAATTTCAAAGGAGTTCTCAAAAATTCAAAAAGAAAAGTTTAAAAAATACTAATTTCAGTCTGAGAAATAAATTTTTCTCTCCTGGCAAGGAGAGTTTTAATTTTATTTAATTTAATTTTTTGATTGAACTAAACTGAAAAATGTGGTTTAAAATGTTTTGTGTTCATTTCATATGTTTTTATTCGTTACTGTCAAAGATATTTTAGCCCAGCAAATTAAGATTCATGTCTTTCCATTCTGGTACCTGCAAGTGCTAGTGAAACATTTTGGAACTGGTTGAACACAAGCAGCCAAAAAAAAACAAAACAAAAGAGAACCAAAAGGAAGATATTAATCTTTTGAAACTAACATTTCTTAACCTTTTTCTAATTAAAAGCTTACGAATCTACTGCATTTGAGCAAATATGTGACCATTTATTGATTCTAGGATGATTTATCACTGTCTTATAAATTAACATCTACTCCTTAGGCCCAATGCCATATTTGTAATTACAATATCATCCTATTCATTACAACAGAGCAAAATCTTCAGCAAAACTCTCAAGTGAGCTAGACAACAAAAAACACGGGGTAGCTTTTAATCTTCATTTGACAAAAACAAATTCCTTCTTACACTTGGCTGTGAATGTGGTTTCAAAACTTGAAAGTACATTAAAAGTAACTCTATATTATGAAGCACAAGCTGTGGAACTTGGCATGTGCAGTTTCCACTCACTGCAGAACTGAGCCTGCTCTAAGACAAGGAGGAAGTGACCTCAATAAATGTTGAAGCTTGACCTTTATTTTGTCTGGAAAATGAATCCATATACTTATTTCCTTTTTTTTTTTTTTTTTTTATAGACAGTTTATGAAATAATGTTTAAAATAAAACACAGACAAGTGTATCACCACCTGTTCCATGTTCCAAACCATCATGAGGAGAGCAGTGTCTTCTCAGATCTCCAGCACTTTGCCCTCTTCAAACTGTGCTTTTGTGAGTGGATGGGAAAACAAGTAAAACTGACATTTTTCTGCATCTAAACATTGTGTGTATATGGCAATGGGCACATATGGCCATACAGCAAATATTCAAATGATCTTTTGGGCTTTATTCACACTTCAGAGTTTCACACAAACAAATGTGTGCTAATAAAAATGCAAGTGTATGCCAGAGAAAATAAGCATAACACACACAGAGGAATGCATTCATGTTACCCTATTGAGTTAGCACTATTATCATCATCTGTTTGCATTATAAAACATGATGGAATATACATATTGACACACATTAAATATTTTATATTTTATAAAATATTACGTATAAAATACTATTTTCCTTCTGGAAGCACCTAGAATTCCCTTCTCCATTTTTTAACTGTCATCTTCCAAAGCCAAACCTCTGGATTTTTTGCAAGTGAAGCAGCTGACAAGCTAATGCCATGTTCCTCTAAGGGCAGCCATGTATCATGAGCAGCAGACAATATTTTTCAGCTCTCACTCAGGAAGCAGCTTGCCTCAAGGAAGGTCACATTCTGTCCCTGCGTCAGAGAATCCTTCTGCATGAGCGTTGGCTGTGTCACTTCATGTTTATAGCAGCATTACTCCAGCTCTGATGTAAATTTTATGACCCAGAAGGTTCTAATCACTTAGGCACTCTGTCAGATCTCTTCAGCCCTATCAGTCAGGCCACTTTCTGACAGAATAAAGCAAAGCCTGTGTGCAGCAGCAAGACTGAAGGGTCTCTGCTGTTGTTTTGGTGTGGTTTGTCTCCGAAGGATGGAGCCCTCCAGCTGGTTTAGTTAAGGATTCACTGGAGCAGCATGCACAGAGCACTCTGTGACCTTCCTTGGGAAGTCACTTCTCAGAGCTAGGGCACATCTAAAGGCAGTGCATCACAGCAGCCAAGCTCTGAGATAATGCTAAATGACAAGCGTGCATCCTTTCTGCCACATCACGAGCCAGCTGTTGGAGAAACAGGAATCACTTCTGGTGCTGGCCCAGTGCTCCAGAAGCGCTGCCTTTCCCAGCTCCCCCTGCCAGAGGGAGGCAGAAAATAAATCCATAAATACCTACAGACTCGGGCAGCCTTTCCCAGTGCGCCAGCACCGTAACTGGTACACAGATTCCATACAGAACTGGAAAGTTCACCCTACAGTTCATAGCAAGCACCTGAACGCAAGAATATTAAGAGTTTTAGACTGTAACAAAAGTATTTTCATGTGTCTTTTACCTCATTTATGTTTCTGTATTTTTATTTCCACACAGGGAACCGAGCTCTTAGTGTGTAACACAGCAGAGGAAAATACAGACTATATCATTTGGGAGGAAAAGATCTGCTGTGAAACACTCCAGACACTTGCAAGATGAAGAAGGGTTGGAAGCCTTTAAAGCATAGACCAGGCACACAGCCTTCCTTTCTGGGTGAACTTCTGATGGGCTTTCAAGTCCGTGTGACCAACTACCCTGAAGAGCCAGCTAGGGGATGTTAAATAAAGTTAATAGTTTGTGGTGAAGCTTTTGTCACAGGCTGAAAAACCTCAAAGGGTACTGATGATCTACTAAACATTAGAGAACAAAGATCGTATTTCTGGGTAAAAGATTTTATTTTACAGATATTTAATGCATGAGCACTTGCCCTTAGATCTGACTTTAAATAAAATTTATGGCTGGAAGAGACCGACACCGAGCAAAAAGCTGTGAATGCTGTACTGATGAAACAAAGACTTCCATAAAGTAAGATATTCTTCATGTAGAACAGGTTTTCCCTACTCTGTGCAAGTGATCAGCCATTTTAAACAGACAACAAATAAAAAATGAACTGGCTGCACACAAACATGCTTTTGAAACAAGAACATATGCTTCTTCACAAGAGAAGCAGAGATCAAGCCGATAAAAATGCTGGAAGCTCCATCTCAGTAGTTAACAAAAAAAATTTGATTAATGTGTAGCAGTTAAAATTCTGGAAATACTTGCAAATCTACCGGTATTTAAATATTGTTACGCTCAAACAATAAAGGTTCCCCCAGAAAACCTTAAACCACAAAATTCAGGTGGTTCAAGTTAATTTCTCTTGTTACAGAACCACAATCACATTCAGTAAACTGTGTTTATGACATAGATACTTTTCTGTTATGAACACATCTCATACAAACTTTTAAAGGATAATGTAGTTATATAGAAGCATTTTTGATAAATGCAGTTCTAACTACACTGTTCACTCTTCTCCCCTTTCCTTCAAATATTCCTCTCCTTCTTCAGCTATTTTCTTTCCACTTCATGAACAAGTAGCAGCAGAATCAAAATATCTTTTGCCTGATACTGCTCAGCTGATTCATTTCCATTCATATTCATATTTAATCAAGATTCTGCCGTTTGCAGTATCAGTATTAAACACTGCCCTTTTCCTTTCTGAGCACAATTATGGATGATTAATAAGACTTGCAGTTCATTCCAGGCTTGTATTACAAGCTGTTTTTCCAGTGGTCTGTTTTGTACATCCAGCATTATACAAGGCTGGTGTGGTACAAAACATTTTTGGTATTCCAACTTTGCTACTCCTTAAATGTCATCAATCATCAGAAAATATAGCATTGATGAAGAGATATGTTGAAATGAGAGAGAGGATATAAAATGGAATTCAAAGAGCTGGTGCTAAGGACTTCTAGTTAAAAATCATAAATTTAACCATACAGCTGGATATATCTGGAAGGACAAACATCATCTGGAGAGTGCACAGTTGGCATAATCAATGCTAGTTTCTGATGGCACTTAAAGAAAGAAAAAAAAACCAGAACCAAAATCCTGACAAATCCACATGAGCTCAGCCTCACATTCCCACTTCTGCATCAAAAACAGCAGCTGTCTGAGGAATATTACAGCTCAAAGCACTGTATGTCTCTTTTGTAAAACTTGAGTGTGGCAGAGTTCCTTGAAATATTTGAAGCTATTCTGTGTTCTCAAAGCATTCATACATTTAATACCTTGTGTATGAGGTAAGAAGGTAGCAAAGTAGCACCTCTACAATAACTGAGGCTCCTTCCTTTGTAAAAAGTCGGGTTTGCTCAGCTTAAGTGGACTATGAAGTGTGGTGCATCTTCAGCAGCCTTGGAGCAGGACTGGTGATATGAATATGGATCATTTGAAGACACATTACAAATGTGCCTGGCTTCAATTATTCCTTGTAAATTCAGTAATAAGCAGTGATTAAGGAATATCTTTTATCTCTCAAAATGCAGGACACAGAAGCAACCTTACCAGGAGGTAACTGCAAAAAGGAAATAGAAATTTCACCTTGAAGCATCTGTGGAAGATACGTGCCTCAAGAAGAAGGAACACCTGCAAAATGACCCAAGACAGCTCAAGCCTGTAAGAGTCATGTCCAATTAAGTACCTCTCAAAGAGGATTATGTCTTTTACCATGTGTAGGACCTAAAGTGCTAATGAATTAATGACATAAGGTAAAGGTACTTCCTTCAAAGGAGTGTGAACTGGGAGGATGAGGCACTATCTGTAGCAGGGATGAGGAAATGGGAGAGGAATAAAAAATGCTGCTCTTCTGTAAAGGCTTCCAGGCACTCAAACTTCCCTTCAGAAACCTGTCAAGCATTCAGGACAAAGCTGTGCTTATCAAGTATCACCTCTCATTGCTCTTACAAGCTCAGTTACTAGTTACACTCCTCACAAGTGTCAGAGCACTGTTCCCCTGCCTGTTACATTTAAGGAGGAAGGATGAGGTAGGGATTATGCAGGCAAAGCATGGTTCACTCAGACACTGTCATATTCTACTCACAGCTACCACTGTGGAAATAATCTCTAATTCTTGGGAAGAAACACACACACACTCACTCATCCAACTTCTTTTTTTCCCCATGAAAAGACTTTGTAAATTTGGTAAAAAAAGTAATTATTCATGCCAAGAAAAGTAGTTCAGATACTTACAGAACTATTTAATAAAACACTTCTAAAAAGGAAGAAATGAAAATAACAATCATTTGTATAAAATTAATACTTCTTTTCTGGCTGATAGAATTACCTCCCTAAGGCATCTGAATCACTCCTGAGTGAGATTTAGCTCCATTTTCTAACAATCAAAGAGCCCTTCTGCAGGAATTTGCTAAACTGCTCAACATCTGCTAACATCTCCTGAACATCATCTAAACGGCTGCTAAACTTTACGACTGCTCCACTCCCACAATCGTTTCCAAGCCCGGCCACAGCTCTGCCAATCTGCTCCGACAGATTGTTCTGCTATAAAATGAAACGTTCTGTAAAATAATGAAAGGGCTTCAGACACCAGTTCTGAGAGTAGGGTGGTGTGGGTGTGCAACCTCATTTTACATAAAAACCACAGGAAGGAACAAGTTTCTGGCTCTGCACTACTGGACTTTTCCTAACTCTGGGGTAATTTGCTGGGTATGGCATTGAAGGTGCTTGTGCTTGCAGATTTTAAGCTCCCCTGTTGGTATTTGGTACTTTGGAGTGAAATAAAGGTAAAAAAGAAGCACCAAATCTGTGGAGATGTCAGCAAATTTTGAGTGCAAGATACCCAGATGCAACGCAAAAATAAGACTTTCGTCATACTTTTTCTCTTACACAGCAATAACCACATCTACTTCTTTATTGTATTTTTAATAATGCCTCCATTTATTTGTAAATGTAGATATGACAAGAAAATTTGGATGTTCAGGGCTTTTTTAAGAATCCCTTTTAAATAATTCCTTTCTTAAAAGAAATACATCCAGTACTCCAGATTAGATCTACTACCTCCAAACCACAAGGATATTCAGTTTAAGTCCATTATCACCAACAAAACAGAAGATTTTATGAGCATATTATGAGCAAAGACAGGTCCATTCACCATAAATATCATTACATTCTCATGAAATTTCAAGTTGTTTGGAAAACCTGGTGTGACTCGACATGGCAAGCACTGGCTGTGCAGCAGAATGAACACTGGGACAATTTAGGTTTAGTATGAAGCAACAAAATTGTATTTCAATGGGATTAATTAACAGATTCTAGCAGTAGCTGGAATTTGTGTTAACAAAACACTCTTTCCATTCTAGCCCTTAGCTAAGTAGACACTTTACAAGGTAAGAGTATAGTGGAGGTAAGGCACTACAAAAGTGTAAAATTTCAGCATTTCTACTGTTATGTTTCATCCCCTAATGAGAGCACAAAGAATTCTCTAAGTGATACAACTTTCTGACTGAAATCTTAATATCTTAAAAGTGTTACTCAGAAACTGGTCTAACTTTAGGCTCCCTTACAATTTAATTTAGGGCTCCAAGTAGCATCAGTTTTTATTTATTCTTTTGTTCTCTCTGCAAAAACCTAAGGATGAAGAGGGGGGTGTGAAGGGGGAAAGCTGCTACCTGGAATTCTGACACATAAAAATCAGAGTTTAAACAGATGAGAGATCAGAATGAGTGACCACTGCTGCTTCCATGAGGATCTTTCAGTTCTTGAGAGCAAAACCCCCTCAAGGGATATCTGCCTCAGCATCTGAGCCAAAAATACAATCAGCTTATCTCTGCTTCCTGCCATCACAATTCAAGTAACTTCAACTAAAAGTGAGGAGTCCCCCAGTGATTTGATAGTGGAATCAAATTCCTGGAAGATTATAAATCTTTCCAAAACCTAATGACCCAGTAAAAAAGTCTTTCTATCAACAAGATACTTGAGCTTGTGGATATTAATTGATATAGACTATCAAATTCAAATGCATTAGCTGTTTCTAAAAGCATCCTCTGTGCATCTTCTGCAAAATCAGTAATTGTTGATGTGCCTATAAGGTCTGCAGCATTAGCTGTACCAGGAAATTCCCAGAAAAACTTGAAATTGTTTCTCAGCCTAGCTAGATTTTATTGAAGAGTTATAAAAGCTGATCTTTACACTTTGGAAGTCCAAAAGAACTGGAAAATAAAAGTTTTGCATTCAAACTAAGTATATTCAACTGTGTAAATAACAGTATCCATCCTCCTTTCACTGCTATTTCTGGGCAAGTCAAGAAGTAAATTCCTACAGTAAGTTGAGAGAGATTAATTTTGCAAGAATGTAAGAGAAGTCAAGCCTCCTGTCTCAGCTTCAGAGAATTTCAGTAGCTCCTTCAAGCATTTGCACAGAACAAATGGCAGCTTAATGAACTACAAATCCTGCTTACTGATTTTGGTCTTTTTAAATTCTGAAGTGCTCACAGAGTGTGGGTTATATAAAGAGAGCAAACAAAAATATTATCTTTGACTTTTAGATAGGACTCCATAATCTAATCACAGAGAGAGAATACCACTCTGACCCTACATTCACTGACCTCAGTAGATTTAATCTCAAAGAATTTTTTTTTCCCCTTTTCAATTCTTCTCCTACAGATGCTTAATTCTGAGGCAGCCTGCTTATTCAGAGCAGATCTTCTCCTTTATTATATTATAAGCTGCACTTTCACAGTGCCCAGGTGTGCCAGCTTCAAGCCAAAATTTTCCCCTCTGCAAAAGAGCACACCTGACCCTGACCTCTTCCCCTCAAAAAATAATAGGAAAAAAAAGGAGTGTGCAAACTGGGCCAAAGATAAAGATGTTGACCAGAATGAAGAGAATAATAATAATGATAAACACATGAAGGGATGAAAAAATGAAATAGTGGCTAAGTACTGGTGCAGGAGAATTAGTAATGCTAAATTTAATATATTGAAAAATATCATAGAGTTTTTAAATTTGATGCAGAAAGGCAGAAGGGAGATTTAGCAAACACCCTTCCTGTCCATCCCCTTTGAGAGGATCACTGAATTTGTACAGGTGTACCTTACAGAAAACAGACTAAGTTTCACAAAGGTATGAAAAGACCATATGTATGACAAGAACTGGCAAGATTTTTTTTCTTTTTTAATTTTTATATAGTTATGGGAAGAGAATTGAACACAAATGATCCCTATGAAGTAATTAGGTATAAAAAAAGAATTTAACTGAAAAAATTACACACAACTCTCAGCATCACAAGAGACTTCTATACCTTTCCCACTGCTGTAAAGAAATAAGGTTTTAAAACTTGTTCCCCAGAAGCCTTATAATACTGTTATTCCTAGGCAATATAAAAATGAAACAGAAGATAGAATAAAAAACTATGCTCACTCCTGCTGTAATCTAACTCTGAAACAGAACTTTGAAACTGACACAAAGTGCTGAAAAATCAATGCAATCCTAATGGTAATTTTTCTATATCTGAGGCAGCAGGTTTTACTAAAATGTTCACTGAAGCATTCTTCTAACAAGATTTGGATAAAAAAAAAAAAAAACATGCTCTAATTTTGAACCCTACCTCAAAGAATACGCTTGAGAATTAATTAATGGTTTTCAGAGCATTAAGGTTTCAGACATACATTTTGGATTTTTTGAAAGGAAACTCAATTTTGAGGCACAGGGTTTGATGCTCCAGAGTATTTTCTTCTTTATTTTCTGTCATCTAGAAATTCAGAAGATGGGAAAGTAGAGAAAATCCACAATCTCCATTATTTTAGATATAATTTCTTAGTTTCATCATTGGGAAGAAAACCTAACAAAGTTACTGACATAATTTCTGTATTTTGTGAAAGCATCATTAATGTGTGTAATGAGTATTCTCTAACTTTTGCTCCCATATAACTCATGGTATAATTCTTTCATGCTTTACATGACACGTGTGGTATCTCCTTAATTCACCTTTCAGATCATTCCTACAGTAAATAAAATGTGGAACTGGACACGTTAAAAAACCCACTAAATTACTGTGTAAGTTCCCTCCCTGCTCCTGGTGGTTTTGGGTTGTTTGTTTTTTCGTTTGTGTTTTTTGTTTGGTGTGGGGTTTTTTTTCTGTTTTGAGCCACTCAGAACCATTATTAATTAAAGCAATTTGGAGGTTTTAAAGTGATTTTGAGAAGAAAACATTTACATGGAGACAAGAAGAGGAATATGGCAGCCAGATTGTGTTTGGATGTTGCACAGCAGAAGGGACAGAATTTTGAGCTTTACCTATGAAAACCCTGTTCTCTTTTCCATACTACAGTGGGAAATGCAGTGACATCATCAGCTCATTCACATATTGTGAAACAGCAAAGTGAAATCAGGATTTCTTGTTTTCCTTTTTTATTTTTCTTTTCGAGCTAAAAATTCCTTTTCTTTAGCTATCAAACCCTTTTCTATTGAGCAAGCAAAAGCAGCATTTTAACATCATAATATTTCTAGACAGGTAGATTGTAAACATTCAATAAACTATGCATTTGAAACATGCAGGAGTAGGTTATGTTCAGGATACATCAGAAAAATTGAGAAATCCTTTTTCTTTTTTTACATTTTATCGCAGTTCTGAAAATTAATTTCCATTAACCTACAAGACAGCTGAATATAGATCTTTTTTTTGGTTTGTTTTTTTTTATTATTTTTAGCAGGGCATGTAGTTATAGGACAAAGGGGAATGGCTTTGGAGGGCTGGGATAGATTGGATATTGGGAAGCAATTCTTTACTGTCAGGGAGGAGGTCCTGGCACAGGTGCCCAGAGCAGCTGTGGCTGCCTCTGGATCCCTGGAAGTGCCCAAGACCAGGTTGGACAGGCTTGGAGCAACCTGGGACAGTGGAAAATGTCCCTACCCATGGAAGGGGCTGGAACTGGATGAGCTTTAAGATCCCTTCCAAACCACACCATTCCATGATTCTATGAAGTACAGTAATATTAACCTAATGCTACAGAAATAAATGCTCCCTTGTGGGCATTATAATGAAATAAAGTCTTTTAGTAGAATAAATTTGCAAAAATTAAGTAAATAATAAGCAACATTGCCAAAAGCCTCCTTCCATTGCTTTGAAGAGAGCAGCATTAAGAGTCAGAAGAAAACCAAATCAGTAAAAATAATGATAAAAAAAAATAATTGCATGTGTCATAAAATTTGAGATTAATAAAACCCTTGGAATGCATCTGATAAAATCCCACTGATGTAAAATTTTTGATTCCAGTACAATAAAAATACTTCAAGCCTAGGACAGAGATAATGACTACCCCATAAAGTATAAATCTTTTAAACTGCTCTCTGGTTGAATTAAATATTTCTTCCAGAGAAGAACGGAGCAATGTGAGGTGTACACACAAAAGTGCCTGTACATATAGGTATATAAATATAGACAATTAGACATATATGGACACACATTTAAATACATACCCGTGTTCTTAATTAGATTAATTTCACCCATGGTTAGAAAGTCCCTATTGAAAGTAAGGAATGAAGTCATCATAAGCAAATGAGGACTGATGGCAAAGCTTTGGCACATCATTATCTACTGCACTGTGCATGTTCTTGGCTCAATAATGATCACACTGTTGTCTCAGCAATTCCTGGAAGTTCATGAATCAAGATGATGCTGGAGCCATAAATACACAATGCCCTGGGTGTCATAGGTTCTTTCCTGTAGGATACATGTGGAATAGAAAATCCTAAGTACAAAATCAACATTTTCTGGAAGCAGGGAGGTAGTTCTGCCCTCCTGGGGATGAGGACAAGACACTGAAAATACAAAGTTTTTCTGATGTTCTTTACCTTTTTTTGGGCATTATCATGACTCTAAATAGCCTCTAAGCAGTTTTGATGGTTTAAATATTATTACTTTCGAATTTCTCCATTAAATTACCAGTCTTTACTTTTAAACTTCACTTTAATACAGTTTCTAGTGTATATTTTGTAATTACTTTTTAACAAAACTACTGAAAAAAATTCTGTATTTTGTGAAAGTATCATTAATGTGTTATTAATGAGTATTTTCTAATTTTTGCTCCCATATGCCCACTCATAGTATAATTCTGTCATGCTTTAAATGAGATGTGTGGTATCTCCTAAATTCACCTTTTAGTTCATTCCTACAGGGAATAAAATGTGGAACTGGACACTTGAAAAAACCTCTAAATTACTGTATAAATTCCCTCCCTGGTCCTGTTTTTTGGTGTTTTTTTGTTTGGTTGGTTTTGGTTTTTTTCCCTTTAATTTCTAATAACTAATTAATTTACACAGGAATGCTAAGAAACTCAAAAAGAGGAATAAAAAACCTGGGAAGTAATTTAGAGGCATCATCAGTACTCACAAGCAGTAACCACAGTACAATAATTCAGTAAAGGGGGTTCACAGCTGCTCTCTGTCATCAGTGGGATGCTAAACCACTTAATTATATTAATAAATACAGCACTTCATTCATAATCATCTAATTGATCTGTATAATTCAGCTCTTTTGGAGTAGAAGGGCAGACACCAAGCTGACAGATTTTCATTCCTGAGCTTCAATATCCCTTTTTGCTGCTAAAAACGTGAGTCATAGCCAGTCAACCTCAGCCAAACCTTGTATTTTATGTTTTGGGTTTTTTTCATATAATACTGGCAGTTTAGGAACAAAAGCCATGTCAGCTGATAAAATTTTAACAAGTAAAGCTGTTTAATGATTGAAACCCAGTACAATGCACCTGACTGGTTCAGCAGTTAAAGAGTTAGAAGGCAGGTGGATAAAGGAAGGTCATCAGCAAAATTATATAAATATATCTTCTCAGTCCTGAATAAAAGAGAGTTAAAATAATAAAAAGAGCACAGCATATCTGAAATCTGGGTGTATCTGGTTAACACAAGTTTTATTTATTGTTTCCCCTATTTTGATCCTCAACATCTCTCATTTAGCCTAATGGAATACAGATGGTAATGCTGGAAAGTGTAACAGAAGTGAAAAGCAAAACATTTTCAAGATGCTCACCAGCAGTTAATTCAATTACACTTTCTTATTCTACATGGTAAAGAAATGCCGCCTCCTTCTAGAATAAGGTGAAAAATTACGATATTGTCACTGCAGGATCTGACAAATACAATTAGGATTAAATTATTCTCACTCCAGTGACAGCCCAGCAGAATGAACTGTGTGTATCTGGGTCACTACAAATTGGTTAAATCAATTAGAATTGAAAAATGATAATATAATTTCCAAAGTTAGCAAAGAAGAAAACTGCAGCAAGCACAAGATTCCAATATCCCGAATATTCTGACAAGCCCCTCTGATCCTAGGAATTCAAATCACTAAGTACCTCATTAGTTTACTCTTCAACTTCACTATATTGACTTTTATATGTCAAATTATGTACTGGTCAGGATGTTCCACACGATGCTTTAATTAATGCATCTATAGATGACTATTTTTCAAAAGTGTTACTCAAATTAAGGTTCAAATTAGTTATAGATTTTGTGCTCTGCTTGAAATATTAGCACCATTCCAGCTGGTACTTTGCAGCAAGCTCCGTTCATCAGACATTTGATAGTTTTACAAGAAGCCCCTAAACACTCTAACATCTTATTCTATACTGGGGTGAATTCTGAATCAGGTTATCACATGGAAAACGTGGAAATATTGTGCCTCCAACCATGCAGGAGTTGGAAAAGCACGAGTCACCTCACAATGACAATGAGGTCTATAACCCCAGAGTCCTTTTCCTTTCGTCCGTCTTCCCTTTTCCTCGTGATTCCCTAGTTAGCTGCAAGTGATTTCCCCCATAAAATAATTCAAAATGGCAATACTCAAATATTCTTAGGCTTGGGGCTGGCTATAGCCAGCATGTGGCTTCCCTTCTTCACTTCACACCAGGTGCATAAAGATAACCTTTGGTCAAGGGAATCTCAGTGGTTCTGCAGGGCTTTAAGCACAAGGTATGTGGGATGCAGTTCTGCAAAAAGCATCACTTAAAGCTTCCAAGTATTGAAGGATTTGAGGATGTGAAGCATTTTGAGAGCAAACATCTTCAGTCAAGATCTGAGTGTACAGGTTCTGGGGGACACTGAGGGTCATTTAAATAATTTAGTTCATGACACTTAAGGACATGACTGCTTTGATTTTCTATTTTGCTTTAGATCTCAAGTGCTTGTTTAGAAGAGAACGATATGAAAAAACTTAACAAGGAAAGCAAATAAGTTTATAGGTTTATATAAACTCCAGTCATCTTTCTGTATAATGCAGACTCGTGGTTAGTAAGATTTTGAAATCAAACCATTTGAGATTGTTCAGTCACAGAGACAAGATAAACCTGACTCTTATTTTTCATGCCTAGAAGTAAATTCCCAGGACACTGCTTTGGAAGATTCCATATTTATAAACATGTTACAGACTGCATGGAGAAGAAGGTAAGTACCAAAGCAAGACTGGCAGACTCAGTTAAAACTTTTTCAGGCTGCACTGAAGAACACAAAGTGGAGCAGCAGCTGTGCCTTCCTTTGGGGATTCTGAAAATGCTTCTGTGGGATGATGCACTGGATTAACTTGGATAGTCAGTGTAGAAATGGAAGAGGCTCCAGTAGCCTGGTGCCGTAATTTATATGCTCTGAATCCTTTGAATTGGTACCAATAGAGCAGTAGTTTGAGCAACCTCAGGAGGAGCAAAGATTGCAGTTTAACAAATATTATCCTAAGCCCAAGGGAAGGCTGTGTGTGAGCTGCTCTCCCCTTCACACTTGACTGGCAACAAGTAATTCTGGTGAAGATTACACTTAGTATCAGAGCTTTCCACATCAAGCAACCTTATTCCATTTCCATGAAAATCATCAGCAATGTCCCTGTGTAATGATATAAAAATGGAAGGTGCTGAGGTATCAGTACAAATGCTAGGACAGATACCTCTGTAGCTCAGAGTTATTTATGTATGGCATCAGTCATCACCCTCCTCACACACCCATCTTTTACAAACCCCTACAAAACATCTGATTTCCTGTTATAAAATAAATGCTGGGGACTAAAATAGTCTACAGTCAATGGCCTCACTTGTAGGTAAACAGGTAAATAACGCCCTACAAACTCTTCTGTGGTTTGCCAATATTCTCACAGGGGATTAAGTCCCTGTAGTTAGAGCCTGTCCTGAGAAGAGCAAGCACACAAAAATCTTCTGTTGAAAGGGACTCTGTGTGTGCCTTGTTAGGTGCCAGGACCATCACTGGTGACGTGAGAGCAAAGGCTTGGCTCATTTAATTTCAGCAGGACACAGGCTGCACACCCATAAAACATCCCAGCAGGGTTAGCCAGCCTCAGAACACAGGGGATGAATGTCACTGCAGCACAGATCATTGCTGCACACAAGCAAGATGAAAAATTAATGCCTTGGGGCAAAAAAGGAAACACTACCACAGAATGGAGCATTTCAGGAACAACTCTCACACTAAGATTTAAATTCATCAACTAACAAGACATTTTTGGAGATGCAGATAGAACCAGATGACAAATCAGATTAAGATCCCTGAAAGTGTGTAGCTTATTCCTGGAAAAACACAACTTCAAATAAAAGGCCAAGTGTTATGCAGAAAAACTGAAATAGAAAACAATATTTTCTTGCTGTTATCTCTTTATTTTGAAATAATACTCACTGTTCTTTCTATCCAAATCACATTTGTGTGGAACATCAGCTCTACAGCTCTTAGTCTCCAAAAGGGATAAAAAAATAGTGTTTTGGAAAGAAATTATTTCTCCTAGGTAAAAGTATGTAAAATCCTAATTAAAAAAATAAATACCTGTGTTAAATGCAGTATTCTATACTGCAATAATTTCTAGTAGAATAATTAAAAACATTTCCTTTTTACCTTTATTCAAAGCAATATGAAAGGACATTTTATCTGCACAAAAAGTGACAAGTTCAGTTGAAAAATAACTGGCACGACAACAATGCTTAATAGCCTCTAAAATTCACTCGACATTTTTCAAAATTAACAGTCTGGGTTTAAGACAAAATGACAATGCTGGAGGTATTTGGAAAGCACTGGAGACTATAAGCATATGTTCTGAGAGCATTAAATGGTAAGAATGCTTTGGCAGAGGTTTCAAAAATATTTGAAAATATAATTATGCAAAAAAAGCCCCCAAAACACAAGCGTCAGACTCAAAACCATGTCAGTTCTTACTCAATCAATCTAAATCACCCAGTATCCCACGTGAATTGGAACCCAATCTCTTCATCTAATTGCTATGATAATTATCCTCAGATACTGGAAGAACAAGAACAGTCCATCTGTGAAGGAATTCAGTGCTGCATCACATAAAGTAATTCTGGAAAAAATAAAGAATAGTCTCAGTATGTGGGGGAGAGTAAATGTGTGTTTTTCTAGCTGTGTATGGGAAATGCTTTTTTAATAAACTTTAAGAGGATCATACAAGGCTCAAAATACCTACAAATATGTGTCAAAATAAGAGAAAATAATAAATAATTATATATTGTCATGGGTTTCTATCATGTACTGTAAAATACATAGTATGGTAAAGGAGCACAAAGTAACAGCATAAAAATTCATCCTTCTTTGGAGTCATAATAAAACAAATTAAAACCTACTATTTCAGTTATATTCAACATGTCTAAGGTTGGAAGTCCCTCTTTCTGGAAACTCCTACTCTTACATTAAATATTCAAAATATTCATATTTTTTTATTTACTACTTAATTCTACTAATTAAAAATAAACAATCACCATCTTTTGGATGATCCAAGGAAGCATTTATTGATAAACACACCAGACAATTAAGAGTTGCTTTCCAAATGGACTTTGATCAACATAATTCAAGCAAAGCTTTATAAATACTGGTCTTAGCCACTCATGTAGCAGATTAAGTGACCAGACTCCTATAAAAATGCTGCCTTTTCCTCCATGAAGACAGATGGTGGCTGTGTTTTTTTATTACATCCCCAAGACATTCAAGTTCATTTATTAAGACTGAATTACTGCAACACAATCTCTCTTGCCTTGACAACACATTTTGCTCTGCTCTTCCCTGTTCAGAATATTACTGCAAAGATCACCTCTACAGGTCTTTGCATCCCCATTTTTTTCTCCTTTTCCCTTCTTTATACCCTCAAATACAAGCCCCTTGTCTTCCTGAGAGCTGCTTATGGTCTACCCAAGTTCACCTCCCTCGGCATTCTACCAGCTCCTCTCTCCCTAGCTGGCTTCAAACACCAACTCTCATTACCACCTTTCCACTCAGGCATTTTTGTGCTTCCCTGATTCATAAACATCTGAAGAATAATTTCTTTATTCCTAGTGAAAAGCTCCCTCACCTGCCATCAAGCCTGCAGAAATGATTTCAAAAAGCCAATTCAGAGCTAAGACTGTAGACACTGCACTGCCCAGCAGCAACTCATTTACTCTGCATTCACTTGTGGGAACCAAGATGGGCTGAAAGTGTGTTTTTAGGAAAGTTCTTAGAACAGTTTTTAGGAAAGTTCTTAGAGCAGCTTTTAAACAGCAGTTAGATGTAACAGGTTTCTGTTCTACCATTTAGAGCATTTGGCTATTAAAAGTAAAGATGTGCTGGTTTTGTATTAATTAAAATACTACAAACACAATGACAAAATATATCAAGGGTATTACTTTATAATTTATTTCCTTAGTATTGATAATATTTCTCTAAAGAATGTCACTGGTTGTTTTTCCTGACAAACACAAAGCATCTGCCTTCTCACTTTTGTTATGATCACTCCACCATGCTAACACAAACCCTTCATTCCTCCAGACTGATCAGTTTGTATCATCTGAGTATCTTCTCAAAGAAACCCCCTGCTAAATACAAAACTTTCAATCCTTTTTCCCCCTTCAGCTGCAGGCTGAATCAATACTGTAATAGATGTACTCTCATTAAAAAAAAACAACTTTCCACTTTTGACACTGCAATTGGCCAAACAAATGCAGGCAGCTTAAATTCCTTCTTTGTCTAACCCAGTTCCACAAAACTGCTGACCTTGTAAAGCCCAAGATTCCTGGAGCTATTTTATGATCTTCCCTCATTAACCTCCAGGCTATCATTTTATGTAAAGGTAAGTTAGCTACAATGGATAAGATCAGTTTGAACTGTTTCATTGTTTGAATAATCCAGGCAGATCTTTTTAACTTATTGCTACAATACCATTTCAATGTCTTCTGAGGGATAAGACAGCTTAAAGACTTTTTAATGTAAAATATGGAACTCCTTTAATTAAGTTTCCAGCCTTGCCAGAGACTCTGTGGGCTATTCTGCTGATATATGGAGGGATGTACAGAAATATTTTTGAAAAATCTTACCTTACAACTTAAAAGCAGCAACACTGACTGCATTTTAATCTAATCCATGTGAAATTGGGAAGAAAAAAAAAAAATTTTTACTTTTCCATTACCAACAAGATATTTGGTAAAATTCCCCCAAAGTCTAGCAAATATACAAACAACCACTCATTCTTCTGCCTCAGCAAAGCATTTTAAATTTATCAGTCATGTTGGAAGCTATTTATGTGCCATTAAGTTTTATCAGAATGTTATGTTTTTCACAGATCTGAAATTGTTCAATGTGTCTCTATTTGCATAATGTTTCTTGACTTTGCTGCCACCTGCAGCAAAACACAGAATGAAGGCCCAGTAAAGATATTTCTGTCCTAATTTGCATCATTTATTTACAGTCCCTATTCATTACCCAAATGTACTCAAAGTTTATGAGAAAGTAATACCAAAGAGTGACTTCTAAACTAATCCAGCCCTTTCAAAATGTCAAAATGCTTTGTGAAATAATAATAAAAAAAATAAATGTATTGGGAGATTAATATGCTCATTTATTTCATTTGACCAAAAAAAGACTTGAAATAATGTAAAATTGAAATGATATTTAGACTTTTCAAAGCATCATTTCCCCTTTCAATTTTCTAAATAATAAATAGAATATTTAATTCTATTTAAGGTAGAATTAAGGTATTAAGGTTTTTAATTCTATTTAATTCTTAATTCTTTTAAGGTAGAAACCAAAAAAAATCTCAAGACTTTCTTTCTTTGGTGTTTTTGAGTGTGGTGGGTTTTGTTCTCTTTTTTACAATAACAAATATAAATTTGCCATCACTATCTTTGAATATCCAGGTCAAAACTGAAAACAAATGCTTAGCTAATATTCAAATATTGTTAATTAGAACAGATGGGAACTACAACAATCATCTAATTCAATTGCCTGATATGTACTTCTGAAAAATACCAATGATACATGTATGTCTTTTTAACCATGAAGTCAGAGGTTAAAATCTTTATAATAATGCAAAGGGTTTTATATCTTAAGTTCAATTGGAACAAAAATCATGACCATTACAAATTATAAACATGGTGCAAGCATTAGGGTGGTTTTCACTGACATCAGTTAGAAAGTAAGATTTGTTTCCTCTTTCTCAAAGACCATCGTTTGTGGCTTTCAAAGTGGAAAACACCCAGCTTAACTGAAAGAAAAGCAACATATCAAGTTATCACTAAAAAGGACAACAGCCTTGAGAGCTTCCAAAGATTTCTCTCTCTTTTATGAAAAGTCTACTGGACTTTTTGGTCAGTATAATAAGGCTCAGGGTCTTCTCATATTCTCTTGGTTTTTTAACTCAACTTGAATAATACCTCAGTTCTTTATCAAGTGGCCTTGTAAGAACTGGATGCCACTTTACATCACTGTCATAATTTACAACACAATTTGTATGAAGTAATCTTCATTGGGTCACTTGTGTCCCCTTCAAGTAAAACAGAGGACAAATTTCAAGTCATGATCTCCAAGATCAAAAACTCCACTTATGAAACAAGTCCCTCTCCTTAGGAAACACAGGCATCTGCTTTTTTAACAACAATCCCCTTGTAAGCCACTCTATTTCAAAATCCTATCATGAATAGGTCCATCAGAAGAAAGCTCTACAAGCCAAAGCCTGGGAAAAGAAACGCCAAAAAACGAACATATTCTTCTAATAATTTCAGTGCTGCTGTTATGAGAAATTAGAAGCATAAATAAAATGATGAAGGAAACTGGTAAAATGTTCTAAGATGTTCTCTTTGTGTGCATTTTGTCAAATTAGAGACTTATTTTTGACATATTTGTCCTGGCACTTAAAAATAAAGTTTGCTGTGTCGCATCCCCACATGACAGAAGATAATTTAGTTCAGTAGCTACACCTGTTCACTGACTGAGCCCATGTGGTTGCACAGTGGTTCTTGCCAGATTAATTTATCCTGTGAAACTTCTACTGAGGGGAAAAGGAAAACCTCCAGCTTCATTTACAGGTCTTTCACAGCAGCTTTTTTATTTTACTGGACACAAGAGCTGATTGATGACTTTCAGTTGAATATTTTTTTCCTACACTAACCTCTGTCAAAAAGATAACTTATAAGGACAACAGAGAGTGAGGCCTTTGGCTGCATCCAGCATTCTGAACACCAAGCAGACACCTTAGAAGTTTATAGCTTTAAAATACTGCTCAAAGAACCCAGTAGAGGTTGTGACCCTACTGGGCTTGGTACTGTAAAAGTTTAAGTGAAAATATGAGATACACGCTCCAAAGAGTTTGTGGACTCATCCTTTCCATCAAAGATAATAAAATTCTTTGGCAGCAAATCCAGATTTGGTTTCAAGCTACAATAAATAGAAACTTCAGATGATCTTCTCTTTGGTCTCATACAATGAACTCCTGTCAAGTGATGAACAGCAGAGCTTCAGAAATGATGAAAAGGGGAGAGAGACTAGAAAACTCAGCACTGAATCTGGATTTCTCATTCTGAAAATTCCATGATGCAAACTGAAGGGGGAGATCTGTTGCTTCAATGGAAGCACACACTGGGATGGGAGAGAGCAGACTCCCAATAGTGTTTTCCTTGCTGAGCCTGTGGAGACCATCCCAGAAGGGGTTAAATAAGTAGAGGAACTGTTTTCACCTTGGGATCCTCATGCAGCTGCTCCTCACACCAGTGACATCCTGCTAGCATCAGACTTGCTTGGGCTGGGCACAGATGTGAGCTGGATGCTCACCTAAACTCCCCCTAAATGAATGAGTTCAGAATTACAAATAAACTTGAATGCACAAGCTGAATGGGCACTTTGATCACTGCTGCTAACCCTCTAACATAGCCCTAATTCTGGTTTATGAACAAGTTCATTCCTTGAAATTACAAAGAAAAATTTCTATTGGGAACCAGTGCAAGAGAAGCAGAAATGAAAACAAAACCTGATCTTGTTTCCCATAGACACTGAAAATTTTTGCCTGCTTTAGAAAACAATACTAATAACATTTAATTTGCAAGAAGATGTGTAGAGCTCAAGTTCTGTTACTGGACAAAGACTAAAGATGTTCTGATATTATTTCTTTTTAAGTACTACAAAATACAGAGTTAAGAAATTAAGAATGAAAGTGTTCTTTCTTTTTGCCTCAGAAATGCAGCTTTTCCAGAGTACTGGTTTCATTTTTAGGGCAGCTTCAGTCAAGAGACCTTAATAGAAAGAAACACAACTATGGAAAACTGTATCCAGGCATCCTTCATATTTCAAAGTAAATTGGTATAGAATTAAAGAACAAAAAAATAAACCTCTTGCTTGCTACACTGTTCTTACTTTGTGTCTCAGTGGGAAGAGAATGACAGATGGAAGTATAAAGTGTGTTTACTCCTATCAGGCCTTTGATATGCAAATGCTTGTTCTGAAAGAATGAGAAATTCACTGACCAGCAGACATCCCCTCAGAAGAGGAGAGTCACAACCTGAGCAAGAAGGCACATAAACACTCCTTGGCAAATGCATTATGAACACTGACTATGGCAAGCTGTGCCACAACACTCTCCCAGGGGAATTACTATTTTTTGAAATGTCATGTCCTGACAATATTTAAATGTAAAGAGTGAAATATCTCCGGGATGCTGCTAATAAATAAAATACATTCACTCATTTGTCGCTATTTTTAAATTTCACAAATATGACTGCTGTAATTCTGCAGGGAAGCTAAAACAGTTTTCAAATACACTCACAAACTGTTTTCCACATATTAAAAAAACAGTTTTGCCTCCATTCCACCCTGCTACAGCACAGTCTGGATGCAGAAGGAATGCTCCAAGAAGGTCAGAGTACAGCAGTGTAGTAACATTTCAGACCAAATAAAACCTACTTTAAGACATGTAGAAGGGGTTAAACAGTAATATGTTTAAGCTGATGATTTTAGCAGGGCATTAAAAGCAAGATTACTAAGATTGTAAAGCTGAAAACAACACCACTCATCTCCTGCATACTCAATATATTCAAACTGCACAGTCTACTGATTTTTAAAACACTTTTAAGAATTCATTGCATTTTCCCACTGTCACTAGCACAGAAGTCTAATAAAGAAAAATACTTGAAGGTTTCTTTCAAGTTACCCCTTTTTCAAGAAACCTGCCACAGCTAATTGCTCAAAGTAGAATTGAGATCTTGCCATTCTCTGAGGCACAAGTCCTTTTTGAGATAAAGAGCTATGTATTATTATTGCAATAGCTTTATCATGGACTTTTCTCAGGAATGACAGCCACTGTAATCCATTTGTTCCTCAGAATGCCCATGGTTTGTATCTCTGCTGAAGTCCTCTTGATAAACAAAATAACCCCCCTACAACAAACAACAAATCATCTCCACAAAAGCTAACAAGAAAGCACAATCTCAGTCCCTACCAAAAGGGAAAATAAGGTAGCTGCAGAAAGACCCAGGAGAATCTATGTGGAAAAGTGAAAGTGCTGATGCTCTCAAAGCAAAAAAAAAAAAAAAAAAAAAAAAAAAAAAGCAGTACTTGAATATCTTTACTGTAACTACCACTCACTTCTACATTAACAGAAGTTTCATTGTGCCCTTGTCCTTGATTTTCAGGTTACATTGCTCTGCTGCTACTATTAACACTTAGGTAAAGAGGGATAAGGTGTAGGTATAAAGAGCCAATCAAACACCAATTACTTAAATTGCTTCCGTAGTAGCTACACTGTGGGCTTTTTTGGATGCAGGCAACTGTAAAAACTACTGAAGACAGAGATTTAGTCAAAAATCAATAGGTTGTTTTATAGCCACTGAGCCTTCAGCTCTTTCAGGTTTACCTAATTTATTCCTAAAGTGTAGGAAAGTCCATAAATCAGAAACAAAGATAAGTTTCACAGCTTTCTCTTGAAGGAAAATATTTTATTATACAATTCCTTTTCTTACTAACTGTAAATATTACTGCCCAGTAGATTCCACCACTGCTTGTTATTTCTTACAAATTATATTACTTTTATTGCTAAGAAGACTGAATGCTGCTTCAGGGAAAAAAACCAAAACCAACCAACCACAACTCACAGCAATAACCAAAAAAACCTTTGAAAATTTTAGAATTTTGAAATGAGAGTTTTCACACTGTGGGTAAAATGCTTCTTTCTAATCACAAAATTGCAGCTTTCACAAGACATTTACAATGCAATAGTTCCTAGATATATGCAGAAGAGTCAGAATCACATTTAGGAATCCTTGCTTGGACACCACAGCACTGGTGAGAAGAGGTGAAAAGACTGGAAAATGTTTAAAAAGTGTGTTGACAATATAAGATAACTTAGGCACTGGTACCAGAGTGGTAAGATATCAAACAGTATTTCATCTGTGGATCTTTTTCTCCTACAATTCTGCCACGCAGAAATTTATTCCAATTCAACACTCACGGGATAAGAGCAATCTCAAGGCTGCCTTTTAAAATGAAGAGGTTAGTTTGGGATCATTAGAACAGGCAATGTATTTTATGAAATCTTATAATTTTATCCATGGAGAGCTTGCTCACATTTTTACTTTACTGTTCAAAAAAAAAAAAAAGATTACTTCACAGGCTACAGTGAAAAATACAGCATGACCTGTATTTTTAAAACAACAGAGTATGTTCACGGAGAGCAATCTGAAAATTACTTGCAGATTTTTACATTTATATTGTCATTACTTCTTTTGCAACAGCTACCTAGAACACGAGTGGGTTGCTGTAAAATTCATTCTCATTTAGCTGAATTTCTCCCTTGGAGAAGGAACTCAGTTTAAGCAAGGCTTTTCTCCTCAAAAGAGTTTGTGTTAGGGCATTTTTAGATTTATACACAGCACAAAGTTATTTCCAAGTTTAAAAATGCCACAATAATCCATCTGCATGTGTCAGATCTGTAGCATAAAATGTCCTGAACTCTTAGAGTAGGTTTTCCTTGAAACTTTGCTTCATATATTGCACATTTATACTTAAAAAACAAACCAACAAAACCCTAAAACAAAGCATCCAACAAACTCTATGGAGAAGTGCTGGATAAGTATTAAATCACAAAAGTGGAGGATTATGGAGCTTTAAAGTGGATGACTAGATTTTTTTTCCTGATGTATGAACGATTACTTAGCCAAGCACTGACTTGTTTCTGATTTGCATGCCATTAATGGAAATTAGCCACTATTTTCCTTTGGAAACTATAGATCTTTCACTCACTATCCCCAAACTCTACCATTACCCCATCTCCAAATTAATTTTAAAAGTCTCATCAGGTTCAGAACACAGAGTTGCTAATGATTAAATGGCTTGATATTGAAAATTTCGAGTTTAGTGTGTAGTGTTTTCTTGAACACAAAACAGCATTTATCACTGGATGTTCTAAATAACCCCTTAAAAGTCCACAGACCAGAAGAAGTATATTTCATTAATTATCTGCAAGTATAACTCAAGTCTAACTTGAGAGAAATGCAAGATTTGTTTCATATGGCCCTGTGCCACCTCACTCCTGCGACCAGATTAATCCTGATTAATAATGATTAATAACAATGCCTTTTGCATTTTTAGTTCTAAACTTGGTGATGCCAGCTGACCAGACACGACTGCAAAATTTCTTGGTGGCTATGAACAGGTTGGGACATGACAGTTAATAAACAATTAAGCACATCAGTTGTATAGAACAGAAAGGTGAAAATGACTTTTTTCCAGCTAACCTGTGCCATGGATCACAGGGAAAATCTCAGGAAGTTCAGCAGGAAAATGACAGCCAGACCCCACAGACTGACAAGGAGCCATTCAGAGACATCCACCACTGCAAAGCACTGAAAATTCTCTGTAATGGGATTTTGTCAATGGGGCGGCCATTTCCTCTGGGATATTAACAAGATATACAGACTTCATCCTCTTCTGCTATAATTGCTTAGTGGTTTTTCAGTTAAACATTGTAGTTTATTTGGGAACTTTTCAAGAAATATTTGGATTTTCATCAATAATTAAAAAATTGCAAACATGAAATTTGATTACAAACTTTTAGTCATCTGATCAAGCTAAAAAAAAAAATGTAGCCCATACAACCCAAAACAATATAAGTGAAACACTTAAAACAAACATGAATGCCTCAAACCCCAAATACTAATCCCTTTTGATTAGAATCTGATATTCTGACAAGAGTTAAACATTTTGCATGATTGCAGTAAAGACAAAAAAAATTTCAATATATCCAAAAGCCTTTTAAAATAGTTTTAATTTTTTTATACTGCATTAAGAATTTATAATCATATTTTTTTTGCATTATCAGTTTCCTTACTGTTTCGTAAGGAAAGATTACAGAAGGAAAAAAAAAATCTGATCAATCTAAATTTTGCCTCAGAACTTTCTTCTGAAAAGAATTCAGGTCTTTATTAAGAATTGAAAAAGACTTTTTGCAAAATTAAATTCCTTCACAGAATTTCTCTTACTAACACGGTTTAACATGATCTGATAATTACAGTAACTGGGTATATAATATCAAACAACTGAGATAAATAGGCAAAATGGTAATAATTCCTAGTTTACAAAGAGAAATATACACAGAAATTATGAAATGTATTATTAATTTACTACATGTCAAAGAATCCCTGTTCAGATCTTGAAAAGAAAAATGTACATTTCCTCATAATTTGCCTTTTCTGGTATCCTAAATGCTACAAACCAACCCTGTCTCCAGCCATTCCCCTTGGACTCTCCCCAGGGTCTCTGCCACCTCCTCAGTTTTTACCGTCTTTTTTCTGTTAAATATGGTGGAAAATTTATCCTGCCTTGAAATAAAAAAATACTTTCACATCTTCTATTCCAGTCTCTCACCTCCCAATGATTCCACACAGAAGTTCTCGCTGTCCTTATGAGGGCATCTTGAACATGCACGTGTGTAAGTATTAAATTACATTAAAAAAACAGTGTTTTTTCAAATATTGATTAAAAAGAATTGCAAGAAAAATTGTAACAGGCAAATATGATGAGGAACATTACCACAAGCATGACCTATAAATATTCACCAAGTGAAAAATGTACTTCAGGACGTTAGAATATTCCTTACATTTAGGAAGGGTTGTTGCCTGCCTGCTCTTCCCCCCCTTCCCCAGTTTCCTTCTGAACTACCATTACACACAGATACTGGTATGTAAAATGCTGCACATAGTGAAAAGAACTCTTTAATGTGATTTTTCAGTTCTTCCATCTTGACTGCTCAGTTTCTCCTTGAAGATTGGTCTACAGTAAAATTGAAATCTACATTTTGATTCTGCATAAAAGATAGACTGCTATTAAATTCACCGTTCCACAGGGACTTTATTAGGGCTGCTACTGAACTGTGCATCATTTTAATTAGAATTAACACTTTCATCTTGTTTATGAATATATGTAAGATAAGCTTTGAAATATTTAACATCTGGGAATACAGTCAAGCTGTCACTGCAAAATTAAGACATTTCACATCCATAACTATTATTATATAATAGCCAGATTCCAAATAACTAAACATTCATTGTTAGCATTTGGAGTATAATCTCTCTATGCATACATTTCCATGTCCTTTGGGAATTTATTCATGCTTTGATCAGTATCCCTTTGAAGCAACTTCTCTTTAAAGAGAGACATTTCAAGTGCAGTCCTTGACTGTGTTAGATGTTTCCCTGGTAGGTAGGAGACCCGTTTTACATAATTTATTCTGCTGTTAGCACACACGTCCCTAGATACACAGCTAGAACAGCACAAGCTCACTGCAGCAGGTTGGCTCCCAAGGATCACCTTCCCTTGCTGGGGTATTTACTTTGCAGGATAGAAGGATTCCCAGAAATGCCTGCTCAATAGGCAACTATCTCCAGGTCAGCAACCTTAGTCATCTCAAGGTTCTTCCCAGCAGATTATTCTCCTGGGATCTGATGAGACTCCTGAAAGTAAAATTAAGGGGGGTGAAAAAAAAAATCTCAAAAGACCTTTAAAGAGAGAACTATCAGCACATCTACTACATCTATCACTATGGGACTGTGAGACATGTCGAACAGTCAATCTTTGTTAACTTAGATCTAAAATTTCTCAGAATTTGATATCCAAAACTAAGGAAGCTGACATTTTGGAGTTCCAAAAAATCCTCCCTTTCTGCCAAGAGCCCTGCAAGAGTTTTCCAAGAGCAGTGAAGCTCAAAAGCCAATCCATCTTCATGGCTTCTCTTGGAACTACTGAGGACGGAAAAATCTCCAAGTGGTGCCTCTCCTTTCATGGGAGTTTTTCCTCCTTTCCCTTTTCCCTTAAACAAAGGTGTCAGTCATAACTTTTGTCATTAACATTACTGCCTTTGCCATCCAATTTTTTGGGTTTTTCCCCCCATTTAGCAAGAACTTAAGCTTGTGAGTAGCCTCCAAAGTGCTTTGCCCAAAAAAAGCCTCACATAACACTAATTTTGGTTGGCACATTTTTTCAGAACCTTTTGAATACCGCTGCTCTTAAAAACCTAAGTTATTCTGTGACACAGAATGACCTTATATTCTACAAAAGTTTTTCTAAGACTTCTAAACTGATACAAATTTTTTTATATTATTCTCCACCTTAAGGTTTAGGAAGAAATAGCAAAGTGTGTTGGCTAAAGGAAATCTTGTCCCATTTGCATTATTACTCAGACTTGCAAAAAGCAAGTGTAGTTCAAGTTTTTAAACACCCACACACTTTCTTTTGTATTCAAGACAAACCTCCTCAGAAATCTCCATGTATTCACTCCTGCTTGTGATTCCTAGGCCATGTCATGCCAGAGAAAACCTCTTATTGATCACTCTTGAAATTATATTTCTCAGCACAAATGCTTTAATAATTGACTGAATAAAATGATACTAAACCTCTACAGGAACAGTTTCATTACAGAACATACTTTATGGTTTATATCTGAATGTGTTACTGATTAATAACCTGCCTCAGAGGAAGTAATGGTGATTATCTTCAGATTTTGGATCTCCACTTTATGAGTTCTCAAAGGGGACATAATCTATATTGAAATAATAACGATATTCTAAAATGTTTCAATTATTTCAAAGCATAAATTTAAGTGCTTTTGTTCAGAAGCCTAAGGAAAACAATCTTCGAAAAGAAAAAAACCCAAACTAATTCCTATATTTTGAGAATTTCTGAGCCATTATATTACATATATTATAATCTGTATTAATATATGCAAATAGAATCACATATTTTCAACAATTTGAGCCAGATTTCTTATTATTGAAAAATATCCACAATCTACTGTAGTGCAAAAACTTGGAAACTTTCATTGAGCACTATGACTAAAATTTTTTCTCTTAGCTTATACTTATTTTTCAGGGCTCCAACAGGAGTAACAACAATTCTAGAAACTGAATTTTCAAAGACAAACATATAGCAAGCCCTTATTATGCCAGAACTGCTCTTCTGCTATAAGAAATGGCCATGGAAATCCTTAAAACACAATTGTGCTGTGCACACAGTTGTGCTCCTTTGTAAATTGGTGGCCAACGTTTGCCACAGCTTCCTCACAAAGGATTTCTCCTTCTCAATTTTCCACAAATTCCACGAGTAGCACAAGGCATTTCATATTGCACAAGTTTATAAGTGAAGCAGTATGGCTTCACTCTCCTCCATTTGTTGCTCACACAAGACCTCTTCCAAACCCAGGAAGATGTGCATTTTCAGCACACTGAGGAAACACTCAGCCATAAAAAAAACCCACCACACTTCTCTTCCAGCTGCAGAAAAACCTCCTCAGCTGTAGGAAGATGCAAGCAACCAATGCTGAAATTTTACATTCATCAAATAGAGCAGACCAAGGCTTTCACTCAAACAAAACTCGCCCCCATTCAATATATTTGATTGTTGAAACAGTTAAGGTTGATCATGTGTAAAGAGCAATGAACGTCTTCCAAGGCAAATGAATGCAAAATGTTTGAGCTGAAGCTGACTCCCAGAAGTAGGAAAAAAAAAATAAATGTAGCAAGCAAAGAAAAGCTACATTGTCCAAGAAAGGAGGCCAACAGTTTGTGATAGTGCCTTTAGGATGTGACACACATTTTGAGGACAAATCCTATGACAGTGAGGGACACAGGACAATAACAGAGTCAGTGCATTCCTTCTTCCCCTCCTGCCACACTACAGCATCCAAGCTGTCAGTCTTCCTGCTTTTTGGCAACACAGGAGAAACTTCAAGTGAAAAAAATAACAGTCTTCCAATGTACTTAGTCTATATACAGCTGAATAGATGTAGAGATACACTGGTATTTGTATTTTCTGTAAAAGTTGAACAGCTTGTTCACATTAGTACAGTGATTTTTCCAGGTGGCCACCACTGCAGTGCACTTCTTTCAGCAGAGCAAGAGCAAATAACTAATTTACTGTGGGCTGCTGCTTGTCAAATCATGCAGCTCTGTTACCAAGTCACACACAACAACAGCAAAATCAATCCCTGCAGTCCCTTGGATAATTTTTGTCTACTGTTTATCAAGGATAGCTGGTAGGATCAATATCCAGCAATATTCACTAACGCAAAACCTGAGGCAAGACACACTTGAGTTATCAGCATGCTTTTGTTGCTGAAGTTTCATGTCTGTGTATACAAACAGAAAATATTGAAGTTTTTCAGTTTGTAACTCACTATTTAACCTCAGCTGGTTTTCTAGTTCCGCTATCAAGGTTTCTATTCAAAGCACATTCCAGCATCAGAGTGAAAACCAGCAGTTTCTAACATTAATTCCGTTTGCAAACAATAAGTTTTCTATTTATGCATAATTTATTTAGGTGCAGTTACAAAATCAAGGCTCTGATATGAATTTTTAGAGTGAAATAGTCTGGAAACCAGGTTACAGTGGCTATTGTCAAGTTCTTTATTTGCTCAAAACATTGCAAGCATGACATAACAAGAATGTGCAAACAACTTTTGTTCATTTATTATCACTGGAGTTTCTTTACTATGTAAAATCAAATGTAAAGGGGTTTTTTGTTCTTTAAATCCTCACTTCTGAAGCAGCATCCCTTTTCAGCTGTTTAATCAGACTTTTTGTGCTACAATTTATCCAGCTGAACAATGTGCAGATGGCTGTAGATTAAGTAAAAAAGGGTTGGTTGTGAGCTGCAATGTGATTTTATATGGCACTGAGATTTTTCTGGCTGTTAACTCAGGCAGTCATTGAAGACAGGCCCCCTCAGGTACTTGTTTAATTCTTACTTCTGTGTTGTGATAAAAAAAAACCTAAAAAAAAACCCAAACCAAAAAGATCCCCCCCCCCCCAAAAAAAAAAAAAATCAGTAACTAACTTACATATCCACCGTTTTATGGCACTGCAAAGATGATGCAAAAATGCTACAATTAAAAAAAAACCTCCAAACAAATGAAAACATAACAAACTAACCCAGAACCCGAAACAGCCATCAAAACAACCTAAAAGTGCTGGAAAAAGCTGAAATTATTGAATACAGCCAAGTCAGACCTCTCTGGATTGGTACAACTCACTAAAAAGTCATCCTTTTGACAGTAAGTATTATCCCATCCATGCACATCCCTCATTCTCCTCCTATTTCAGCCAGGCAACAATGTTATTTTTAACTGACACTAATTATCAGCCTTAAGGACAAAATGTTTTTTGTTGTGCAAGTGGAAAAAGTAAAAATGAAAGCGATACAGCCTGAATTAGCTTGGCACATTACCTGCCATTTAGAAATTAAAACCAAGATACAGGAACATAAAAGTGCTGTCAGTAGCATCTGCAATGTCCCTTCAGAGCAGACAGTAATTTCAATTTTTACATACTGCAAATACTCATTTTTTCTAATGTATACAGGCCTTGAGTTCAGAGTTTTTCCATATGTTATCAGCTATATGTGGTTGAACATATTCAGAAGCTTTGAACAGGTCATTATCAGTTACTTTTCTATACTCTTCCTTACAGGTTTGCTATTATCCA